>NC_137801.1:58154381-59354381 GCF_963383645.1 Muscardinus avellanarius
TTACATTATGTGAACATCTGTGAGAGCTAATTTTAAAATAGTTTTGAGTGGATAAACCCATTAAAACTAAAAAATTAATTTCCTCTGTGTACATTTTACATAAATACATGGTGAGGTGGTGTTTGAAGTTCAAATAACTTAATTGAGTTTGAAAGGGGGAAAGGTCATTTAATTGGTCTATTGAAATGTTAACAGAACCAGATATGCCACCAGATAGACTTTAGTGGCCATAGTATTGCACTCTCTGTATTCACTTGCAAAATTGTTAATTAGGGTACTTTCGTAGTTCATTTGTTTTGTATTGATGTGCTTAGTCCAATGGGAAAATCAATTTTATAGAAGAAGTCTACATGACTTGCCAGCACCCTAAAATGCATATTTATTTTTTACTCCCAAGAGAATGATATGTACTGTAAAACCCATATATGTTTTCACTTGAAGACCTCCGCTTCTCTTTAAAATAGTAGACTGCATCATTATTTTTCTATTTCACTTCCTTTACAAGTTATATAAACATCTGAATTGTGAGTCTCTGTAGAACTTCTTAGCTGAGTAAGTTTAGAGACTAGTATCATTGTTTCTGGGGAAAATGAACTAAAGAAGAAAAAAGGAAAAAGTACAGTGTGAGTAGGATTGCTAATTTTATTTTCTAAGTCAGAATGTAAATAACATTCTGGGTGATGTGTTTTATTCTGCATAAATGCTTATTACGTAAACTAGGGGAAACTGCTAGAGTCTTCCAAGGAATCTTAAGATTTCCTCATTAAGACCTCTATGATTCATTTTTCATAAGCGGAGACTTTATTCTAATGTTCTATTACTGGATTTGGCCTTATACAATCTATTATACATACTAATACATGGCTTTAAATGGCTTTAAAAAGTGATTAGTACACTTTTTAAAGCCATTATAAATTAAGGAAGGCTAAGAATCAACTTTTGAACACAAATATCTAATATTAACTTCTAGTAGTACAGCAGTTTGTTTTGTACCACACAGTTATAAATGCTTGCAAATATGAACAGTCTTAGAGATCAACTAGTCTAGGCCCTTTATTTTTCTGATGAAAACACTGAAGTCAGAGTAAGTGGTTGGCACAAAACTGTAATTAGAGCAGGTATTTTTGGATTTGATTCCAGCATGTTTTCCTTACCCTAAGCCATGCTGTTACACAGTTCATTTAAAAAAATTAGTACTTAAATGGTTTTAAAAATCTGGATTTTAAAATGCATTTTAAAAAATACATTGGGGCTACGCGTGGTGGCGCACGCTTGTAATCCCAGCATTTGGGAGGCTGAGACCAGAGGATCGCGGTTTGTAGACAGCCTCAGCTTAGTGAGGCCCTCTGCAACTCAGTGAGACCCGGTTTCAAAATAAAGAATAAAAAATAGGGCAGGGGGTGTAGCTCGGAGGTCAAATTGCCCCTGGGTTCCATCCCTAGACCCATGCACACACACACAAAAATACATTGGGTGATAGGGTATAGCTCAATGATAGAGCACTTGCCTACTATGTATGAAGCCCTGAGTTTAAGCCCAGCACCTCCCCCCAGGCAATTACATTGCATTATTTGCTATTGTATTTTATTCACACCTAAATGAATTTCCTAATTTTTTTCTAAGTAAACTAAAAATTTACATTCTACCTATTTAACTCATATAAACATTTTGTAGTTTAGATTGAATGTTAGATAATGTGAAATATCTATGATAAAAATTATAAACTCAAAAGACTTTCTTTAGGAAAAATAACACTTTAGCAATTTGATACAGGCTTTATGTTTTTATATTCCAGTGGTTTCAGGTTTTTATATTCCAGTGGTTTCAGGTTTTTAAACAAAGTAAGTGTCCGGTATTGCTGGTAAGAATTGTATTAGTGTTATATATACAATGAAGGCTTCTTATAATATGCTTTAAAATCTTTAGTATGGTTATTAACCTCTTCTTTTCACTTATTTTTCGAACTACAACCCCTGTGTAGTTTTCTAAGGAAATCAATATTCTATAACATTTCCCTGAACTAGTATGCAAATGTATTTACATTGGAATAAGTTTAGGTTTCCCTAAAGAGGGCAACAGAATTGAAAACTGAGGCCAGCAAATAAATGAAAGTTTCTTTAAATCCATTGGATAATAGAGGCAGTGTTAAGGCCAACCATAGTGTTGAACTAAACAGAGGGATTACTCCTGGGCTTTGCATCAGTTGTTTTCTGCCGGGTGGCCTCACTTGTCAAAAAAAAAAAAAAAAAAAAGAAGAAGAAGAAGAAGTTTAACAGGCAAACATTCAGTTGGGCACATTGAGAAAAAGAGTATGCTTAATTCCATCAAAGCTTTAAAAAATCTATCATTAATTTATTCTAACTACAATTGTTGGTCATTTGTGAAAAAACATCTGGCCTTTAAGTCATAGGAACCTAAACACTAGTATAATATGAACACTTGTGAAGAAGCTTCAAGTTTGAGGCACTATAAAAATGCTATAAGTATATTTGTAGTTTGTTTAGCTACATATTGCATTTGTTTACTTATAATGCTTTAACCACTTCATATTCTGAGCTTTGAAAATGTTACAAACGCAAATGTAATGTTTAAAAACTAGAAAATTGTTCATTTGTGGCCTTAAGAAGTCCTTCTTCTTTATGTCTTTTCATAGTTTAAGAGAATGACATTTCAGCAATTTTGGTATTACAAATCAAAATTGTTTCTAATGAAGTCTAATTCAAGATAGAAAATATATTGTTGAAATTGTTTTAAAGGGGACTTATCCTACTTTCATACAACTAAGTAAATGTTAAAATATTTGTTTTTAAAAAGATGGGACTTAGATATTCTTGGTTGTTCTCCAGTTTGATATGGCTAGTCCAAATGACTTTATACAGTGATATTATACAAGAAACTTTGGTAGGAAAGAGATAAGTAATTTTGCAGATATATTCACATTGCAAAGAATAGGACTAATTCAGTCATTGTGACTACAGTAACGTTCATTTTTTTTATAACTTTACTTTTGTGTATGTGTATGTGGTGCTAGGGATTGAACCCAGGGACATTCTCCCTCTGTGCTACACCCTACACCCCTGGTCCTATTTTTTTATTCTTCTTTTATTTTTTGAAACAGGGTCTCACTGACTTGCAAAGGACCTCACTAAGTAGCTGAGGCTGTCCACAAACCACGATTCTCCAGTCTCCACCTCTCTAATGCTGGGATTACAAATGTGCGCCACCACGCCTGGCTACCCAGTCCTATTTTTTATGCTTTATTTTGACACAAGGTCTCATTAAGTTGTGGAGGGCCTCACTAAGTAGCTGAAGCTGGCAGCAAACCTGTGATCCTTCTGTCTCAGCCTCCCAAGTTCTGGGATTACAAGGGAGTGCCAACATGCCCAGCTATTACAGTTTTTATTTTGAACCAGGGACTTAATAAGTTGCCGAGATCTTGCTAAGTTTCTGTATACTGGCCTCAAACTTGTAGTCCTCCTGTCTCAACCTCCTAAATAATGGAATTACAGGTGTGGGCCATTGGGGTCTAGCACATTTTTTATAATTTTAAAGCCAGCAGAGGAACAGCTCAATGTTGGGATTCATTTAAGTTAGTCAAGTTTCAAGTTATAACAATATATGTTGTCACATCATAGCTAGGAAATGATACATAGCAGGTGTGTGTGTGTGTGTGTGTGTGTGTGTGTGTGTGTGTGTGTGTGTGTGTGTTGTATTACTGAGGATGGAATGGAATCCAGGGACACTCTACCTCCAAAATACACCACCAGCCCTATTTTATTTTTGAGACAGGATCTCGCTGGGTTGATGAAAGTCGCATTACATTTTGAGACTGTCCTCAAACCTGCGATCCTCCTATCTCAGCCTCCCAAGTACTGAAATTACAAGCCACTACACCTGGATCCTCTTTTCTATTTTGTTATTGTTTTAATGAATGAACTTTTAAATTTGTTTTTAAATTTATTTTTCAGTGGCATTATACCTATGAGCTACATCCCCAGCCCTATTGTTTAATTCCTTATTTTGAAACAGGGTCTTACTAAATTACAGAGGGCCTCCCTAGCTGAGGCTGGCTGCGAACCTGTGATCCTCCTAGCTCAGCCTTCCAAGCACTGGGATTACAAGTGTGCACCACCACACTTGGCTAAGAATAAATTTTTAAAAAAATATTTTTTTAATTGGTGCATTGTAGAAGAATGAACTTTTAAATTGTAGAAGAGAGTCTAACCCAAGCTTTAGGAGACTGAAAATTAGCTTGAATTAAAATTAGCATTTTAATTTCATGGCTGAATATGATATGAATAGTTAATAATATAAAAGCCCCGTGATGACATACTACTTACTCTAATACTTTCTTTCCTTCTTTTTTCCTTTCTTTTTTCTTTTTTCTGACATACTACTTACTCTTAGAGTTTCTTTCTTTCCTCTCTATCTGTCTCTATCTCTCTCTCCCCGCTCAGTACTAGGAATTGAACATGAGGCTCTCAAGCCCTCTACCAATGAGCTGAATCCTCAGCCCTTTTTATTTTATTTTGAGTTAGAGTCTCACAAAATAACTCACACTGGCCTTAAACTTGTAATCCTCTTGCCTTGGCTTTCTGAGTAGCTGGAATGTTAGGTGTGTACACCACTGTGCCTGGCTCTAATGGTTTCTTACTGTACAAAGGAAGTTAAATATGATACAACCCATATCAAAGGCTACATGTAGAAATGATTCAATCTCTTATGGTTAAACTACTTCTTTGTTTTTGTTTTGTTTGTGGTGCTAAGGATCCAACTCAAGGCCTCTTGAATGCTAAGCTCCACCCACTGAGCTATTTCCCCAGTCTTGTAAAACTACTTTTACCAGATAACTCATGTACTTTCTTTTTCTTTGTTTCTTTTTTTTTTCTCTTTTTTCTTTTCCCTTTTGGTACTAGGGGTTGCATTCAGGCATTCTGCCTCTAAGATACGCCCTCAGCCCTATTTATTCATTTATTTATTTATCTCAACAGAGTCTGCTAAGTTGCTGAGACTGACCTCAAGCCTGGATCCTCCTGTCTCGGCCTCCCAGGTATTGGAATCACAGGTGTCGTCCACCATGCCCACCAGATGTATTTCACTCCTCACTGCTCTTTAGCATTCCTTGGGCTTTTAATAATTACAAATTTAAAAAGATCTCATAAGTTAGATTGGATTCTAAACAAAATAATAACTAATAATAAAAAGCCCATTTTCACAATGATGAAAAATAGTAATCTTCAGTTCAGACAGTAATTCTCTTTTGCCATAAAAATATTGTAATGCAAGATGACCATGTTTCTAAAATGTACATTGAAGGCAAATCTAAAAATTTATTGCAATTTGTAGAAGTACTTGTAAAACTTTGTTTACCCCTCATTTCAGAAACACTAATGTCCAAAGTACTGTTAGGATACTAGAGATGAGAGGAAAATCACTTAAAACAGCTTGTACAATATAACGTTTGGAATGGTTCTTTGAGTGTGTGCAGATTATGGCTTGCATAGGGACTCCTTTCCAACTCTCTGGGAAAATGAGCTATTGACATTCTTTTGGGTCATCATCCAAGATAGGAGGGCAACCACGCGGATTTAGCAGATAAATTCATCCTCAAAGACCTTTATCCATTTCATTGCAACTTGGAAACATTCATGTTGAATAGTAGCATTAATGTAGCTTTTAGCTCTTCAAAGTGAGTCTCACATTTAAAAAAGAAAAAGAAAATGACAATGAAGAAAATCAAACGAGTAGGGTAATAACTTCAGTGTTCTAAGAGGTATTCCTTATTTACATAATTATAAAACCCAAACCATTTTTTTCTGCTAGTTTCAAAAATAAAGTTGGAATCATATATTGAGCAATAAGCTTTTGAATTTTAATAATTCAATCAGTCCTGAATGTTGCTTGTTAGGTTAGTTGTTTATGACAAAGAGCAAGAAATTTGTTTTAATGTTTTCTGAAATGAAAGGCAACATTTGAAAGTAATCTAATTTAGGTTTTGACTCTCTTTGGATTCCATGATTCAGGCAAAGGGGAAAGGCAAAGCTGTAATAAATGCATTAACGGTACACACTAAGATTCACACACATGTCCTTTCTTGCAAATAGTGGGAAAAAAAACTTTTTGACTCAAACTGGAATGATACTATATAGGGCTGAATGTGCAAGAAAGGTTCCCACAATGCATTGTGCAAACCTAGGGCTAACAAATACCCTGCTGCTTTGAAACCCCCCCAAAAGACAAAGGCACAATGAAATAGAAAGCTTACCACCGGTAGCTTTCAAAACGACAAACTAGGCAAACTATACATCTCCACCACTCCAATTTTGTCAGAATGCTAATGAGCTTGCTCTGATCTTTACTCAGCTTCCCGTGTTTTCTACATCTTCAAGGACCACATGGTGCTAGCAAAATAAAGACAACTAAATGAGAATTTCGAATGCTTTTTGTGTTAGGACCTGGTGCTTTTCAGTGGACGCACTCGTTGAATATTCTCAACTTAAAAGAGTACAACAGGGGGTTGGGTATGAACTTTTTAACAGGAGGAAATTTGAACAAAAGTAAATTAGTGAGATGAGGAAAATATGAGAAAAATTTCTGATTAATTTCCACTCCATAATATCAATGACACCTTCAGCCCCACTCATACTCTTCTAACAAGAGATGCTGATAAAAGATGAATGATTCTGTGTTGTTCACAGTGAATGTTTAGTGGTTTTTTAATAGCACCATTCTACATAAAAGGCACCAGGAAGTACTCCGCATTAGCAGTTGAGATCACTAGTTAATAGGATGATGTCTTTTAGCTTTTGTCACAAGATTATTAGAAAGGACGGGTTTCTGTTCTCACCATTGCACAGTTTGGAGTGCCTGTTGAGTACAAGTGCTAAAGTACAGGTTTCTCAGTATTGTTTCACATGTAAAGCAAAAAGCCTTTTAATGCAACACCTTTTTCCTTTTTTTACCAGGTGATTTTGTTATTGATCTCTAATCTGCCCCTTTAGCTGTATTAAATGCTTGAAGTGTTCTGCTTTTTACTGTAGCCTTGATGTTAGCTATTTGTCTACAAATTCATTAACATTAAAACAGGGTCTGTATACAGCATTAGAGTCTATGAGTTAGAAAATGGCAGATTATGTAGGTTTTATGACTTAGGGCATAGAAAATAATGTAAAGTTAAGATAGCCTATCATATTTATGAGATTTTTTTAGTTATACATTTGTAGGGAACTTATTTTTCATTATCTTTCTTTTCTCTTGCAATCACTGTATACTTTCTAGGAGAATGACAATAGCCAACTCCATCTTTAACTGTGCCCATATCTAGAAAAGGGAAAATAAAAACCAACCAGGGATATTTTAACAATTTATGATATCTAATTTAGAGTTAAACTGATTCTGCCTATAAACACAGCTACTGTAGAGGCTGAGACAGGCGAGTCACAGATTTGAAGCTAACCTGGGTATTTTAATGAGACTGTGGCTCAAAATAAAAATTAAAGAGGGCTGAAGATGTAGCTCAGTGGAGTATACCTGGGTTCGATCCCTAGTATAGAAAGGGTGTGGGGCAGGAAACAACCTAATTTTGTACAACTCATAAGTAACCAGAAAAAGAAGGAAAGGATGTTTGAAAAATAAAACATTTCAGATTTCATATAGAGAAAATTTTCACCAGTGTTTCACATATATATTTGTATATATGTATATATTTGTACATTGTACTTTGTTCACATAGCTTAAATATTGCTTTTTAAGATATCATAATCTATTCCCACTTCTAATTAAATCATAGGGAAAAATCTTACAATAATATAAATAACTTGGACTACTGTAGTTCATAAAGACATCAAAAGGTAGAAACTATATTGTAAATAGAATATCACAACCATTTTTGTTGTTGTTTGTTGTTACTGGGGATTTAACCCAAGGGTATTCTACCTCTGAGCTATACCCCCAACCCTATCTTATATATTATTTTTTTAAATGGGCTCACTAAGTTACTGAGGCTGGCTGCAAACCTGCTGTCCTCCTGTCTCAGTCTCCCAAGTACTGGGATGACAAGCATACACCACCACGCTTGGCTAGCAATTCTTTATGATCTACTAATTTTGTATTTCTCTTACACTTAGTATGTTGTTTCTGTGTTTCTAAGTATAACTTTGGATTAATGTAATAAAATGTCTTTATTTTATAGAAGTACTACTTTATAAATGTATTTTTCTTTAAATTATCATGAAAAAAGCTGTTATTTAAAAGTATGTACTAAACTTAATTTTGTTTTTGTTTTGTTTTGTTTTATGATACTGAGAATTGAACCCAGAGACATTCTATCTATGAGCTAAACCCCCAGCCCTTTTTAGTTTTTTGTTTTGAAACAGGATCTTGCTAAATTGCTGAGGTTGGCTTCAAACCTGCAAACCTCCTCTCTCAACCAAGTATTAGAGGCATGTGCCACCATGCCTGGCTTTGAGATATCTTATTTTGGCACTTAGTTACAAAACTAAAAATAAATTAAGATGTATTATTAGTGAAATTTTTCTAACATGACATGCCATAATAAAATAAAAAATGAGGTTTTTAGTTTATTCAGATAGAATGATTTCATTTTATCTCTACACACAAAATATCAAATGGATAGGCAAGATTATAATGTTTCTGCAAAGGAACTTTTCTTAAGTAGAAACAAAATAAGTAAGAGAATTTGTTGTAATAAGTAAATAAAATTATCTCTAAGATTCTAAAATATAGTCAGTCTCTTGTTCTTTACTGAAATAATTACTACTGATAATTCATAGGCATTATTTGTGTTATAATTAAGAAGCCATTTTTTTTAAAAAAAGCATTTTATTTCTGAAAATTTTCTCCAAAGTGAGTTTTTAACACAGTTTGCAGAGGCAATGAGCCATATCTGGTAAAGTTGATAAATTCCATTCCTTTTTGGAAGTAAAATGATAACATACTTTTGATAAATGTGGTGTTCTAGGTCTGTTTTTTTTTTTTTATTTTGTTTTTTGTTTTTTTTTTTGGTGGTACTGGGGTTCCTGGAAGCCCTTCTACCTCGGGGCTACACTCCCAGACCTATTTTTACATTTTCATTTTGGAAACAGGGTCTCCTAAGCCAGCACGCGGCTGGCTTCGAACCTGCACGATCCTCCTGTCTCCGCCTCCCAAGCGCAGGGATTACAAGCGTGCGCCACCACGCCCGGCCTAGGTCTGTTTTATGTGTCTGTGTGTTTTTAACTGTATAAACATTTTAGTTCCTTTATGTTGCCTAATTACAAAAATTTAAAATAATATAGCATCATTTTCTATTTATGAGAAGTGATATAACATCATGCAATTACATTCTAGTTCAAGATTCAGAAAAGTATAAGAACAGGTCAGAAAACTGATTCTGTCACATTCTTGATTAGTAGAATGACAGTCACAGAGGTGTACAGTGAGTCACGGCCCACCTCTTCAAGGTTACCATGTAAACCTCTCCAGGGCTCTTGTTCATTAGGTACCAAATCCCATCTGTTTCCACTGCTGATGGTGTAATTACAGGAGAGCCGATTGTCACTCTTAATCCTAAGTATTCCTTCTTCTAAAAATACAGACTCAGCCCTTCCAGGAGGTGATTTGGGACCTTGGCTAGAAGATGATTACTGGGATCCAAACGAGCATTTGCTGTATTCCTCCCTGCTTACTAGCTCAGTCTCACATACACGAGCCTCAGTCTCCACTGTAATACGAGGAGAACACTGTGACCTTAAACATAGAGTTGGGAGGGCGTGGCTCAGTGGTAGAGTACTTGCTTAGCATATGCTGGGCTCTGGGTTTGGTTTGGAGAAAAGAACTCCACTTTAATTCCTACAAAGGATGAAATTCATATACATTTTTATGTTTTGTGATTTTCATTATTCAACATGTATATTTTGACCCCTGATGCCTAAGACACTATATAGAATATAAAACCTTAACCCTGGGTAGTTACAATAATTAGTTTGGAAAGACTGAATCAAAATTGATACAGTGTGTCAGGAGAATTGTGAGAATTATATTAAACATTTTCATAGTGTCTGGAAGATAGCATAGAAAGAGCTCAATACATATAGGCTAATATAATTTATATGATCTCTTGCATACATAAATTTGTCAAGGTCTCCTACGAAGTAAAAAAGATAACAAACACTAATAGACTAGAAGTTTTGCTCCCGCCACCACCAAGTATAAAGGAGTTACAATAATACATATGTAATATAATATGATTACTAAAATAATTCAGAATAGACATGCAATATAAAGAAAATACTAGGTGGGTATGGTGGCACATGCCTGTAATCCCAGTCCTTGGGAGGCTGGGATTGGAGGATCACAGGTTCAAAGCCAGCTTCAGCAACATAGCAGGGCTGGCAGCAACCTAGTGAGACCCTGTTTCAAAACAAAAGGAATGGGGATGTAGCCCAGGGGTAAAATGCCCTTGAATTCAACCCCTGTACCACAAAAAAAAAAGAAAGAAAGAAAAGAAAAGAGACAGAAGGAAGAAAGGGAGAGCAAGAAATACTAAATTTTGTTTCAAAAAGAAAGTTTATGTTTTAAGGTGCTTATAGCGCTTTTGTTCTTTACTTTTTACACTTTCTTTTTTTTTAATGGTACTGGGGATTGAACCCAGGGACATTCTACCTCTGAGCTACATCCCCAGCCCTACTTTTTATTTTTTATTTTTGAAACAGTGTCTCATTGGGTTGCAGAGGACCTTACTAAGTAGCTGAGGCT
This sequence comes from Muscardinus avellanarius, assembly GCF_963383645.1. NCBI lineage: Eukaryota > Metazoa > Chordata > Mammalia > Rodentia > Gliridae > Muscardinus > Muscardinus avellanarius. The sequence goes on from NC_137801.1 coordinate 58,165,137, forward strand.
GTCCGTGAACTCTAATCCTCCTATCTCAGCCTCCCAAGTACTGGTATTACAAAAGCATATGCCACCACACCCAGCTATTTTTTACACTCTCAGTTTTAAAAAATCAGTAATACCAAGCTGAGGATATAGCTCAGAGTACTTGCCTAGCATTCTCAAGCCCCAGGGTTCAATCCTTGGTATTGAAAAATATGTGCAGGTGCACATGCCTATTATCCCAGTACTTGGGAGGCTGAGACAAGAAGATCACAAGTTCAAGGCCAGTGCATGGAAACTTTACAAGACTCTCAAAATAAAAACTAAAAAGGGCTGGTGGTGTAGCTCAGAGGTAGAAACTATGCTGGGTTTAAAACCCTATAAACACTTGGTGGAGCTAGGAGAAAGGAGAGGAGAGGAAAGGAGAGGAGATGGAAGGGGAAGAGAGAAGAGGAGAGGAGAGGAGGGGGGAGGAGAGGGGAGGAGAAATTTGGTAATATCACAAATTCTTTTTTTTTCTATAGTTTTTTCTTTCTGTAGCTACAAGTACTAACATCATATTTTCAGGTTTCCTTTAGTCTTATAATTTGTTCAACTAATTCTAACATCTTTTTCTACCTATATTTCATTATTTAGAGTATTTAAGGGGAAATATAAATTACATAAATTTATATTTATATAAATAAATATAAAGCTATAAATATAAATAAATAAATAGTAGTACTCAACTGTTATTGAACCATTACAGTTTACATGGTAGATACTGGATCATAGAATTTCTAGAAAGAAACCTCTTTGATTCAGAAATGCAGAGAGCCTAAGTAAGTTTCCCATTTCTGACATTTGTTTCTTCTCTCATTGGCACTCACTGTATGTCCCATCATTTTACTAAGACAGTCTTAAGTTGACTTTCTCATCTGCTGACTCATGTTTATTCATTTATCTAGAAAGATAAATGTATATAATTTCTACTAGTGATATTTAGAAAGTATTTTCCATTACTGGAAATTTTGAATTGGAAATGTTAAATATAATTTTTAACCTAAAGAATTAACCCACCACCATAACTTTTAATTTGGAACATACCTATTTCCTAAAGTAAGGTGCATCCTTATTCTAGATTGCAATAAAAATTTTAACATTTAAAAAAGTAGAAATTCCAGGAAAATTTTTTTTTCTCAGCAACTATCTATGAAATAAAATTTAGGCATTTGAACTGATTTGGCAGCAGTGTGTTTTTCTTCTGAATGTGAAATTTATGTAATGTCATGCCAATGTTAAAATAACATGTTATACATGGAATATCACCCTTTCTTTAAAAAAATTAATCTCAGTGACTTCTTTGTGAAGGGGCCAAGGCAGTGGTTCTCAAACTTTAATATCCATAAAAAAAATCCAAGAAGTTTGTTAAAAATACAGCTTCCAGGCTGGGCGTGGTGGTGCATGCCTGTTATCCCAGTACTTGAGAAGGAAGCTGAGACAGGAGGATCACAGATTTGAAGCCAGCCCTAGCAATTTAGTAAGGCTCACAGCAACTTAGATCCTTGTTTTAAAATTAAAAATAAATAAAATAAAATGGGTGGGGTTGTAGCTCAGGGGTAAAGCCCCCCAGATTCAATCCCCAGTACTCCCCCCCCCCACACACACACACACATAAAAGCTTCCTAGGCCCTGCTGATGAAGAGATTCTGATTTCTGGGCATAGTGGTATATACTTGTAATCCCAGTACTTGGGAGACTGAGACAGGAGAATTGCAGGTTCACAGCTAGCATCAGCAACTTAGTGAGACCATGTTTCAAAATAAAGAATAAGATTAGGGGTGTAGCTCAGAGGAAAAACACCCCCTGGGTTCAATCTCTAATACAAAACACACACACACACACACACACACACACACACACACACACACACACACACTCTTCTGATTTGCCAAGTACTCAAGTAGCACATGCTTGTAATCCTAGTTCTTGGGAGGTTGAGAGAGGGGGATGCAGGTTCAAGACCAGCCTCAACAACTTAATGAGACTCTCAGCAACCTAATGAGACCCTGTTTCAATACAAACAAAAAAATAAAAAGACTAAAAAATAGGGCTGGGGGTATAGCTCGGAGGTAGAATGTCCCTGGATTTGATCCTCAGTACTAAAAGAATTAACTAAATAATTAACTTTAAAAATAGAACTTGGGATGTAGATCAGAAGTAGAACATCCCTGGATTCAACCCCATTACCACAAAAGAGGGGGGAGGAGGAGGAGGAGGAGGAGGAGGAGGAGGAGGAGGAGGAGGAATTACTTTGGATCTGGGACCTGACCCATCTTGAGACAGATCTAATGTAGGTGATCCACAGAAGAAACACAGTACTGAGATATGCTAAACACATCAGTGAGATTTAACAACATAAACTCTAAAATCATTAAGATCACAGCTGGAATAAAGTTGGTTTTAGATAAGTTACCTAACCACTATTTTCTCAGCTGGCTTTTTGTTGTTGTTTTGTTTGGATTGTTTCTTTGCTTTTATGGTACTAGGGATTGAACTCAGAGACATTCTGCCTCTGAGCTACATTCTGCCTCTGAAGCCCTTTTTATTTTTTATTTTGAAATGGGGTCTTGCTAAGTTGCTGAGCCTGTACTCAAACCTGTGATCCTCCTCCTGTCTCAGCTTCCCAACAGATGTGCACTACTGTACCAGCGTCTTAACTTTTTTCAAAAGGAACTATTCAGGAGGCTGGGGCAAGAAGATAACTTTGAGACCAGACTTGGAAATTTAGCAAGACCTGTTATCAAAATTAAGAAAGTGCTGAGAATATAGCTCAGTGGTAAAGTGTGCTGTGTTCAATCCCAAGAATCATTAAATGAATGGATGGGCTGATAATACCTACTGCAAAAAGTATGTATATCACAGAGCATGACAGAGTGAGCACTCGGGTGCAAAAGCAGCTTCTGCTATCAGCTGTAATAGTAGTCACATTATTTAACATTGTTTCTACCTTTGCTCAGATTTTTCCTTGGCTTTAATATGCATATCTCCCATTCTGTAATTTATTTTTTTTCTAACACATTTTCTTCTTCCATCTCTTTCTGTCTCAATCTCTCCTCTCCCTTTCTTACCCCCTCAAAAAATCCCAGAAGAATGGGTTTGTAAATTTGGCATAAGACTGAAAGTTGTTTTATTTTATTTATTTATTTTATTTATTTATTTATTTATTTATTTTGTGTGGTATCAAAGATGGAACCCAGGGGCATTCTACCTCTGAGCTACACTCCCAGCCCTATTTTTTAGTCTTTTTATTTTTGAAACAGGGTCTCACTGAGTTGAGAAGAGCTTCGCTACGTAGCTGAAGCTGTCTGCAAACTGCAATCCTCATCTCCACCTCCTGAATGCTGGGATTACAAGTGTGCACCACCACACCTGGGTGTTCTTGTCTTGGTGTGTGTGTGTGTGTGTGTGTGTGTGTGTGTGTGTGTGTGTGTGTCTGGAGATGGAACCCAGGGGCATTTGACCTCTGAGACACATTCCCTGCCTTATTTTTATTCTTTATTTTGAAACAGGGTCTCACTAAGTTGCAGAGGGCCTCACTAAGTAGCTGAGGTTGTCCACAAACCGCGATCCTCCTGGGATTACAAGCGTTCACCACCACACCCAGCTTTGTGTGTCCTTTTATTGGTGCACTATAGTCTCACATTATAATGAAAACCATGTTGACAGTGACATACATGCACACAGTACTGGGTGCCCCCCACCTTTCCATTTCCCTCTCTCCCAATACAAAGTACCCAGATTGATATTGAAATATTCACTTGTATACACATAACCAATGAATTTCCAATAATGACCTTAAGTCTCCTCCCCTACTCTTAGATCTGTTGTTGTTTTAACCCTTAGATTATACATAAAAAGTAACTTTAATAAATATTTGCATGAATACCATAACTTTCATTGCCAGATAACTATGATGGCATAGGAATTTTTCAAGTTCCTTGATGTGTGTAAGTTTCATTGAATTGGTATACTACTATCTATGAGTTTTGTGAGGCACATCCCAAAACAAACTCATTTAGAACATCATATAGGAATCAACTTTACAAATGCATTTTCTCTTCTTCTGTTTCATCCTGACACTATCCTAAGAATCTTTACCAAGATTTCATAATTTGATCTGAAGAGAATGACATCAGAGATGGATATAGATGTGTCAGTTGTCTTCTTATTTCAGTCAGAATCAAGATAGTTTATGGAAAGGTATAAGGTACTCTCATTTTCCCCAAATGGAAACATTTTTCTTTAAAAATGCAGATATTAGTGTATACTGACCCTTATTAAGTCCTTTGTCTTAGAGATAGAACTCTCCAGTTATATAGCTATGAGCCTTTTGTTTTTATACAGGGCTTACAAAGATCTGCTTTTAGATCAATGTTCAGTCTATTGTAGAGAACTTGCCAGTTCTTTTTCTAGCAGATGGTAAATTATTTTGTCTTTCTTTTAGTTACTAGGTATTGTTTTCTTTAAAACCTTTTTTAGGCCTTTAGGTGCTTTGCATAAGAAAACTGAATAGCCAGGCATGGTGGCACACACCTGTAACCCCAGTACTTAGGAGGCTGAGACAGGAAGATTGCAACTCGAGACCTACCTCAGAACTTAGACCCTCAGCAATTTAAGTGGAGCTTATATCAAAATAAATAAGTTTAAGTGCTGGGCATGGTGGCGCATGCTTGTAATCCCCGCGCTTGGGAGGCGGAGACAGGAAGATCGCGCAGGTTCGAAGCCAGCCTCGCTGGCGTAAGAGACCCTGTTTCCAAATAAAAATACAAAAATACAAAAATAGGAGTGTAGCCCAGAGGTAGAAGGGTTTCCAGGAACCCCAGTACCACCAAAAAATAAATTAATAATAATGTTTTAAAAAGAGAGACTGGGGTGTAAAAACAGAAAGTGTAAAAACAGAAAGTGTAAAAACAGAAAGGAGGGAAGAAGGATGATAGAACAAAACTATTATTTTTCCTAAAAAAAATACAGTGGACTTTACATTAAAATAAGAATATGTAATTTAGTTTCCCCTTTTGTTTTTAAGCTGGTAACATTTAGTGGGAGGTGATATATGAATTCACAGAATACACAGTTTTAGACATCTCACTTGTGAGTGTCCCCTTTTTTTTGCAGACTGGTTGTATACCACTCCTCATTCTTTACCCACCCCAAAGCCACCCAATCTCAGGCCTCAATCTCAGTTCATTCTGACTTAGCACCACTTGGTGGCCAAACTGAGTAATATAATATCTCCAGTTTAAATAATGCTGTATACATGTATGAAATTATCCACACTAATCTCAATGACATGGGTAGGGAAGGGACGAGTGGGGTGGGTCCAGAGGGGAATGCTCCAAGCACTGTGTGCATGTACATTTCTACCGCATTATACCTCATTATGATGTATAATGACAGTGCACCAATACAAATATCAAATTTTTTTTAATTGGTTTTAGCTGGGTGTGGTAGTGCATAGCTGTAATCACAGTACTTGAGAAGCCAAGACAGGAGGCCGAGACAGGACGATTGCAGGCTGGAGGCCCATGCACAAAATGTCAGCAGGGCAAAATAAAAGATAAAGCAGGGCTCGAGGTGAAGCTCAGAGGTAGAAAAGAATGTCCCTGGGTTCAATCTTTAGAGCTGCCAAAAAAAAGTTTTAACTGTTAAAAGCATTGAAATTCACAGTAAATATACTTCAAAATTATAATTTTGTATGTGTGTGTATATGGTACTGGGGATGGAAGCCAGGGGAATCCTACCTCCAAACTACACCCCCAGCCCTATTTTATTTTTATTTTGAAACAGGGTCTCACTAGGTTGGTAAGAGTATCATTACTTCAGCCTCTCAAGTACTGGAATTACAAGTGGGTGCTACCATGCCCAGCTAAAATATAACTTGAAAAGTTATATTTTGAATATAGATAAATTTTTAGAGAAAATTATTAAAATAGTCACAGATATTTTAATTTCTCATGAGTATGTATTACAGGGCATCAAAATTTGACACTTGTATTTTTGTTGTTGTTGTTGTTGTTGTTGTTGTTGTAGTACTGTGTTTAAACCCAGGGCCTCATGCATACTGGGCAAGTGCTGTACTACGAAGGTATACCCCCAGCATGTCAACTGCATATTTCAAATCAAAGTAAAAGGTTAAATAAAATTGCATTAAACATTAAAATTCAAAGGCAAACTACCATTGTAGGAAAAAGTATCAAGTATCTTAAAGCCAACAAAGTTTGATTTTAGATAATATAATTTTATTAAAATGTTTATTTTTCATAATTTATAGAGGATAAGTTTGTTTGTTACGGTACTGGGAATAGTACCCAGGGCCTCTCACATGCTAAGTACACACTACCACTTAGCTCTATAGCCCCATTTTAAAAAATTATGCTAAAAATGATCGGTATAGACTAGGTAGCTGTTTTTCTAAATTCCGAAATAGATTCTGTGATTTAATAGTAATGAGCATGGAAAATGAAGTATTAACAAATACATTGTGAAGAACAAAGAGGCTTGGTACAAAAATAACTTTGGGTATGAATGTAGGCTATTTTAGCGTGATTGCTTTGACCCTCTTTAAGTGGGCTGCAGCTTTGGAGAAGAGGGAAAGGACATAGAAAACAGTGGACCATAGAGCTAAATGCTGGAGATTAGCTCATGGAATTTAAGTCAGGCCAGGTGAGGTGGCACACACTCGTAATCCAGTGCCCGGGAGGCTGATACAAGGAGGATTGCAGGTTTGGGGCCAGCCTCCACAACTTAGCAAGACCCTGTTTCAAAACTTAAAAAATAAATATAAAGTGCTAGGAGTATGGCTTGGAGATAAAATGCCCCTGGGTTCAAGCTCCAATACCAAAAATAGAAGATTAATTTCAGAATCCTAGATAGACAATTGAAATGTAATAAAGGTTCTCTACACTATTTATATTTAAGATTTTTGTATCATGCTGATCATAGTGGTGCATGCCTGTAAACTCAGGATTTGGGAGCCTGAGACAGGAGGATCACAGGTTTGCAGCCATCCTCTGGAACTTAATGAAACCCTGAAATCGAGCTAGGGGTGTAACTCAGAGGTAGAATGTCCCTGGGTTCAATCCCTAGTTCTGCAAATAAATAAATAAATAAATAAATAAATAAATAAATAGGGGTAATTTACCATATTCTGAGTTTAGATTAAGAAATCTGAAAATACGCTGGGCGTGGTGGCACATGTTTATAATCCCCGCACTTGGGAGGTGGAGACAGATCATGCAGGTTTGAAGCCAGCCTCTCTGGCTTAAGAGACCCTGTTTCCAAACAAAATATAAAATAGGTCTGGGAGAGTAACCTGGAGATAGAAGGGTTCCATACCCAGTACCACCAAAAAGAAGAAGAAGGAGGAGGAGGAGGAGGAGGAGGAGGAGGAGGAGGAGGAGGAGGAGGAGGAGAAGAAGAAATAATCTGGAAATAACTATCATTGGGAATTCTATAGATTTTGGGAGTCATTTATTAGATTTTGTTGAAATTTTTCACTGAACAAACTATTAATTAGAAAGATGACTTTTGAAATAAACAATAGAATATGTACAACTTTGGAAAGGGGAATGTCTCACTGACAGTTCACATTTCAGTAGTTTCTTTAAAAAAAAATGAGGCCAGGTGCAGGTTTATAATCCCAACATTCGGGAGGCTGAGACAGGAGGATCACGGTTCGTGGACAGCCTCAGCTATTTAGCGAAGCCTTTTGCAACTCAGTGAGACCCTGTTTCAAAAATGAAAAGGCCAAAAAAATAGGGCTGGGAATGTAGCTTGGAGGTACATTCCCCTGGGTTCCATCCCCAGTGCCACAAAAAAAAGAGAGGAGAAGGCAAAGAAGAGAAAAATGAGTAATGGAGTAGTTGATGGGCTTCCATGTATGGGGAGATTGAAAAAGGCAAATTGATGGTAGGATACACTTAGGCTGGTTGGTCCAGGAAAATATGTAAAGACATTAGAACTATCATGCTCAGGGCTGGGGGTATAGCTTTTTTAGAACATTTGCCTATCATGTGAGAGACCCAGTACTACAAAAGAGAAAAAGATCAAAAGAAATATGCACAGTGGAAGTAACACCTTAAGATTCGCACCATGTTGCCCAACATATTTACTTCTGTGGGTGGGCCTTTCTAGTCCTTGCAGTGGAATCACCTGGAACTTGCTCCATCAGTAATCCTAAGGATCAGGTTGGGCGTGGTGGCACACACCTGTAATGTAATCCCAACTATTCGGGAGGCTGAAGCATGACGTTACAAGTTAAATAAAATTACTAGTTAAGTTTCTTGAGGCTAGTCTCAGCAATGTAACAAAACTCTGTCACAATATAAATTTTTGTATGTGTATACCCAGGGGATTCTACCTCTGAGCTATGTCACTCTCCCTCCCAAGTCTTATTTTATTTTTTATTTTGAAACAGGGTTTCACTAAGTTGTTAGGGCTCTTGCTAAATTGCTGATGCTGGCCATGAACCTGTGATCCTCCTGACTCAGCCTTCCATGTACTGGGATTACAGGTATATATGTATATATCTATGTCTATATTTTCTTAAGGTCCTTAGATGTGGCTCAGTGGTAAAAATGCCTTGGGTTCGATCCCTAGTACCACCACCAAAAAACAGAGAAGAAAGGAGAAAGAAGAAGAGGAAGAAAGAAGGGGGAGGGAAATTTCAGGAATCAAGGGAGAATCCTGAAGCTTGAGTAAGATGGATCTCTGCCTAGTATGTATCTATGTATATATAGGATAACAACATAACAATGTTAAAGTATACTTGGCCAGGAGCCAAGTATACTCTAGGAGCTTTACATATATTAATTTATTTACTCTTTACAAAACAATGTAAAGTAATACTATTATCCATTTTATAGATGAGGAAACTGAGGCCCAAGGATATTAAGTAATTCACCCAAGTTTACGTAGCTCTTAAACAGCAGAGCTAGAACTTCACTACACCCTGATAATTCACTGCCAGAAAGAGTATTCTTGCTTGAGCATTTTCACTGAATGTTCATTTTCATTGCTCCAGTGAAATCAAGGTTGCCCCAGAAGTGGACAGTTCTATCCCTGGAACCTTGTTTCTTGATGGTATTATATACTGCCTATAATTCAAGGATCCTATGGACACCTTGGCAAAGGAAGAAAGTCTGATTCCTTTTGTGAAGTGTGACATACTACTCTGAAATCATTGTTAAGTCCCAGTTACCTGCAAGGAAAATGCAAACAAAATTTCTCTTTGATGGATGAACTAAGTGAACAGGATGGGGCTTTTCTTGTCTATCAGAGAAATATTTATTAGCCCCAGAGATGGTTCTGAAGAATTGTTTGTTTCTGAGAGCCTCTCTGAAGGCTTTGAGGTTGACCTCAATTCTAAACAGAGACCTAGGAGTCCTCAGCTGTCTAGTGGATGGCTAAGAGTGATGGTTCACAAGACTACCTGGATTTGAGGCCTGGTTCTATCACTAGATAACTACATCTCTAGGTTAGTTATATAACCTCATTAAATACTTCTTGCTATTACTGTTATCATCATCATTGCCATAAGGAGGGAAATATAGGGCAGTGTCTCTCCAGTACTGTTCTCAAGTCTTCAAGAAATGGCACAAGTCCTTTCCAAGTGTTTCTTGTGAACCTAAGTGGAGAAAATAAATTTACTGAGAGGGCTAAGGGGTATCAGATGAGGGATTAGAGTGCTGAAACTCACCAGTCACCTAGGCTGGTCTGGAAAAACAGCATTCATTGCATTTGATTTCAAGATGTTGTGTAATTACTGAAACCCTACACAGCTTAGAAAGCTGCTGGAGAAGCTTCTACATTGTCCTGCCTGACTTAGGCTTTTATGGTTTGAGAATGCATGTGGCCAAAAGCTATTAGAAGATAGGCATAATTCCCTTTAGCTTTCCCTTGTGGAATAAAGATATTTTAAAAGGGACATATGAAGGTATTATGTTAAGTGAAATAAGCCAGGCCCAGAAAAACAAATCCTAAATGATCTTCTCACTTATATGTAGAATGTAAACAAGCAGAACTTACCAAAGTAGAGAATTGGAAGGTGGTTCCCATCCACAAGGGGTATGAAGGGGAAAGGGTTGGGGAGACTGCTCAAAAGATTCAAAATTGTAGTTATATAGAAGAAAATAGTTTGAGGGGTCTAAGTGGTCTCATCTCACCACAAAAAAAAGTGTGTGGTAATTAGCTCAATTTAGACACAACACAAAGTGTACATATTGCAAAGCAACATATACAACATTAAATAATATTAAAAATATTTTTAAAATAAGGGTAGGAAGGCTAGGCACGGTGGTGCATGCTTGTACTAATCCCAATACTTGGGAGGCTGAAACAGAAGGATTACAAATTTGAGGCCTGCCTTGGCAACTTAGTGAGACCCTCCTCAACTTACTGAGACCCTGTTTCAAAAATGAAAAGGGTTGGGGGTCTATTTTGGAGATAGAATGCCCTTAGGTTCAGTCTTCACCCCCCCCCAAAAAAAAAACAAGGAAATATTTTTACTACTAAAGACTTTTTCTTCAGATTATATCATTTATACTTCAAATTGTAATTTCCTTTTTTTAACATTCTTTCATAACCAGTAAGCTTTTAGATATATTCTATTAGTTTATAATTTTTATCTTAAAATTTACCTATTTCACTTTTTTATAATTAGTATCCCATGATCTACTTTGTTTTTAAGTCTCTAAAACTTATCACAAGAAACTAAACTGCATTACCTGGAGCACAGTCACATCGCTGTCGCCATGGCTGAGGCTGGCTTTTTTATATGCAATGGTAGTGTTGACAGAGGAAAGCATTCATTTTGTTTTCCCAAATGCAGAGATGGGCTTGAACTGATTCATCTACTTTTTGTATCACTTCTACTTACCAATGACATACTAACTATAGACTTCATCAACAAAAATTTAAATTTATTATTAAATTTATGCCGGGCGTGGTGGCGCATGCTTGTAATCCCAGCGCTTGGGAGGCTGAGATAGGAGGATCGCACAGGTTTGAAGCCAGCCTCAGCTACTTAGTGAGACCCTGTTTCCAAGTAAAGTATAAAATAGGTCTGGGAGTATAGCCCGGAGGTAAAAGCCTCTGGGTCCCATTCCCAGTACCACCAAAAAAAAAAAAAATTATTTATTCATGGCACTGGGGATGGAACTCAAGGGAACTCTACCTCCAAGTGAGTTACACCCCCAGCCCTTTATTTATTATTTATTTATTTATTTATTTATTTATTTATTTATTTTGCTTTTGAAACAGGGTCTCATTAGGTTGATGTGAGTCTCACTACTTATTGAGGCTGTCCTTGAATTTGCAAACCTATCTCAGCCTCCCAAGTACTGGGATTACAGGATTGTATCACCACACACAGCAGGATTCATTTTTTTAAAAAACTAAACAAAGCCCACATTAGATGCAGATTCAGTGTTTGTCTCTTTTGTAGTATATTCAAAATGACAGATCTAATTGGCCACTTAAACTGTTATACATTATGCTTGGCTCTATCAGAATTTATAGTCTTAGCTATAGGAATTTCTCAAAATTAAGTAAACATTCATAATGGTACTCCATAATTTTTAGGATGTCTTTGTGTGTGCATTTGTGTAGTACTGAAGAATGAACCCAAAGGCACTAAGCTACACCCCCAGCCCTTTTTATATATTTTATTTTGAAACAGGGTCTCACTAAATTGCTGAGGCTGATCTCAAACCTGTGGTCTTCCTATTTCAGCCTCCCACATACTTGGATTACAGGTATGAGTCACTACACCCAGCAAGAGATCTTTAAAGTTAATTTATGAGTTAGGTGCTTTTCAATAAAATACTCAGATTATGGATTGTGTTCCAAGGCCACTATTCCAAGGCCTAAATTTAATTTTCTTGGTTATAAAAAGTTTATGAACATATCCTATAATATTTAAATAATTATATATACATACATATTTAAACACATTAACTTAAAATATAAATGTTAAAATAGAAATGTTGTTTTCTACTCCACTTTTTGAGAAATAATTTTATTCAACTTTTCATGTTCATCTTTGACATTAATGTCTGTCACTTCACTCACTTTTGAGTCATTCCGTGATATGACAGTGAGAGGAGTCCAGGACAGAGAGATGGTAAAGGGAGTTGCCTGGCACATTCCCAAGAATGGGCTTCAGGAGGAGGAGAGCACTGGCAACTGGGGCTGCCCAGCTGTAAGGGCTTCATAGTTCAAGTTCTCCCTCTTACTGAAGGATGCCTAGGAGACTGCTCTCCAAGTAGACTACTCGTTGTTCAGGAATGATGCCTGTTAGTAACTCACTGCATTTTTATCTCATTTTACAAAATATATTAAATGTACCTTAAAAAATAAGTACAACTTTGGAGTTCTGGGAATTTTAACTTTGGCTGAGTGCCACCTATGGGTAGTCAAAATGGGCATGCACTGACCTGAGCTGTTCTCAGTGGTGGAGCGCTTGCTAGTATGTATGAAGCTCTGAATTCAATCCCTAGCAACACAAACAAAAGTAAACTATAAGTAAACGTGAAGAAGTTTATTATAATTTTTCAATGCATTTTTAAAATTGTTGCTATCTTTTTAAAAATTTTATTTATTAGTACATTGCAGTTATATATCATAGGTTCAGTGTGTTAAACACACACACACACACACACACACACACACACACACACACACAGCCAGGCATGGTGGCACACGCTTGTCTCAGCATTTGGGAGGCTGAGACAGTAGGATCTGGGTTGACAGTCTCAGCTACTTGGAGAGGCCTTATGCAACTTAATGAGACCCTGTTTCAAAAATAAAGAATAAAATATAGGGCTGGGGGTGTAGCTCAGAAGTAGAATACTCCTGGGTTCAATACCCAATACTGCAAAATCCCCCCACATACATGCAGTTCTTTGACTATTTCCCTACATGTCCCACCCCACTCCCCCTCCCTTTTTCCCTCTCCACAGAAGTTAGTAAGATTGGTAGTAATAACTTCACATGTTTCCTTGGTATTACTTGAACTGTTTCTATTAGTCCTAACTTCACTTCCCTAATTCCCTCCCCAACCCCCCTTCAACTACTCTACAGGTCTCTCTGCATTATTTAAAGTTCCTGTAATCCTAATACGTGGGAGGCTGAGACAGGAGGACCATAGGTTCACAGCCAGCCTCAGCAACTTAGCAAGACCCTCTGCAATTTTTTTCAAAAGGGGGGGGGGCTGAGAGTCTATCTCAGAGGTAGAATTTCACCACTGAGGTTTAATCTCCAGTGCCACACACACACACAAGTCTCTTATACTTACTAGTTTCTTTCTAGCTTCTACATATGAGAGAAAACATAACACCCTATTAGTCTAAGACTGACTAATTTCATCATAATTTTCTCCAGATCCACCCATTTTCCTGCAAGTAAAATAATTTTGTTCTTTCTTATGGCTGAGTAAAATTCCATTTTGTGTATGTATGACATTTTCTCTCCCCATTCATCTGTTTACATACACCTGTGTTGGTTCCATGATCTGGCTATTGTGAGTTGTGCTGCTATAAACATGTGTGTGCATGTATCTCTGTAGTATTCTGACTTTAGTTCTTCAGCGAAGATACCAAGGAATGGTATAGCTGGGTCATATGGTGGTTCCTTTCCTAGTTTTTTGAGGAATCTTCAAGCTGATCTGCCTAGTGATTGTAGTAATTTGTAATTCAACCAACTGTGTATAAGAGGTCCTATTGTCAGCTGTGGTGGCACAAGCCTGTAATCCCAGCACTTGGGAGGTTCAGACAGAAAGATTGCAGGTTGGAGAACAGCCTCAGCAATGTAGCACGACTCTCAGCAACCTATAGAAATCCTGTTTCAAAACAAGAAATAAAAAGGGTTAGGGATATAGTTTGGAAGTAGAATGCCCCTAGATTCAATCCCTAATACCTCAAAAATAAATAGATAGATGGTCCTGTTGGGTACTATGCTCAATTTATTGCCTTTTAAGAAATACAATACATAAAACAAGCCATTTGCATAAAACAAGCTATTTAGACTTTATTAAGGAACTGATACAGTGATTGCTGTTAATTCCCAACTTACAGGAATAGCCTCTTCTTACACATAAATTGGCTGAGGAAGAACTCTGGGGAAGTTACCTTTGTCTCCTCTTATAGGAAGTCCATTCCTAGAATTCTCTAAAGAGGTTATCTGTAGAGAGATGGAACCCCGATCGTTTCCCACTTTCATTTTTACCAAATGAGTAAACAGAAAGTGTATTTATTTTGAGAAAGTGTGCTAGTTTTTATTTTACTTCAATGAAAAGATGCAGAATTGTCCCCAAAAGTTTATACTCTTAGTACAATAACAAGAATATCATGCTGAGTAAATAGTTTTAAGACAGTTGCTCCTGTTGATTGCTGTTTGAGACTATTCTTGGAGCCAAAACATTTGTTTATATAGTAACATTTATTTCATAATTAGCTCTATTTGCTAGGTTTATCTGTTTTCTAAAACTGGCACACTAGAATCTTGTATATTGTTGGCTTCAGAGTTAATGTCTCTGTGACCCCACATAATTGCAGTAAATTCATTAAACATGTTTCATTTAGTTGGATGCCTTCATATGTCTCTCTGCTGTAATATGTATTTCAAACATCATTATATACTATAATCACCATTAGGACAATTTTTAATGGCAGTATTTTTCATTTTACCTTTGGTTTAACTTGTATCCTTTAAGGAAACTATACTTAAACACTAGCCAGCTGTTCCTGTATGACTGTGGCAAGATTTCAGTATTTTTTAGTGTTTTCATAATGGAAAATCTTGAATTTGTATACAACAGCACCTTACATCTATGTGCTTTTATTCTTTCCCACTGAATTCATCTTCTATCCACCTAAAATTGTACTTATTGTTCCTTGTTTTGCATTTATGTAAAATTCAATGTCTAAAATATACCTTTCTAGTTGCTAAGAGTGGTGTATACCTGTAATCCCAGCTACTTGGGAGGTGGAGACAGGAGGATCACAAGTTCCAGACAATATAGCATGACCCTGTCTCAAAATAAAAAGCTAAACAAAAAACAAACCTGGGGCTGTAACTCAGTGGTAGAGCACCCCTGGGTTCAATCCTTGGTACTGAAAAATGTTTTAATATAAAAAAGAGTAGGAGATTCTAAGATTAATTAGGAAAAGTTAATTAATTAATTAATTAGTGGCATGGGATTTCTGGAAACCCTTCTACCTCCGGGCTACACTCCCAGACCTATTTTATATGCTTATTTGGAAACAGGGTCTCTCAAGCCAGCTTGTCTGGCTTCAAACTTGAGCGATCCTCCTGTCTCCGCCTCCCAAGCGCAGGGATTATAAGAGTGCGCCACCACGCCTGGTGCAGGAAAAGTTAATTTAGAAGACAGTTTCTGAACTATGTTTCAGGATGAGGGGTATAGCTTGCATACCTAGCATACAGGAGGCCCTGGGTTCAATCCCCAGCATCACAAAAATATATGATTAATAATACCAGGGTTTTTGTTTTGCAGTGTACCTCCAAGCTACACTGACAGCCCTATTTTTTATTCTTTATTTTTGAAACAGAGTCTCACTGGGTTGCTGAAAGCCTCAGTAAGTACTTGAGGCTGTCTGCGAACTGCGATCCTCCTATCTCAGCCTCCCAAATGCTGGGATTACAAGCATGTGCCACCATGCTCGGCTTAATCCCCAGGTATTGGACATTGTTTTCATTTATTTTTAAATGTATTGAAAACACTTATGAAAAATATATCAAAATTACATCTAGATTATTGGGTGAGTAAATAAACTCCTGCAGAAAAATATATCAACTTTATTTTTGTGTGTGTGGTAGTGGGCATTGAACCCAGAGGCATTCTACCTCTGAGCTATACCCCAGACTGATTTTATTTCCTATTTGGAAACAGGGTCTTGCTAGGTTAATTCAAGTCTCATTACTTGCTGAGGCTGTATTTGAACCTGCTAGCCTCCTATCTCAGCCTCCCAAGTACTGGGGTAGTGTGAGTCACCACACCCGACTAAATATATCCACTTTAAATCCTTTTATTTTTAGAGGAGATGGAATATAAAAGTGATTGCTATAGTGAACTAACATTTCTAAGTGTTTGTACCACATGTGTTTTGTGTATTATGTGCTGCTTTATTTTAAGTGGTTTTTATTAACTGGGAGAAGAAGAATGATTTGAAGCCATTTTTACAGATAGTATTTTTCCTGCAATTATCATTATCTTTGATTATTTAAAATTTGTTACAAGTCATACTCCAGCTATAATAATTGGCCAGAAGAAAAATCTGACATAAAGAGATCGGGATGTCAGAAAAGACTTCATAGTTCTGAAGGCAAAATAAAAACAGAAGTCCTCAAGGAAGCAAAGCACAAAAAACATTACCAGAGACTGTATTAATGATAAAGTGAAAACTACTTAGGTAGTTTTGTGATATTTTTATTGGTAATATATTTACAATAAACATGAAGCATGCAAACATTTTAATAGCCCAGACATGGTTTTAAATATTAGTAACTCTATACTGAACTATAGTATTTAGTCATATTTTATTTCAAAATGGCTTTCAGTAGTATGTCTTGAAACTGAAAAAAAAATTAAGATTTTAAAAAAGTATCAGTATTTACTCTACGATGACAAAAATGTGGTTGTAATTACAAATTAAAGATAATTTTGAAAGAGAGGTAGTTAACCAGGTGAGGTTAAACAAGATTAAATGATTTATGGTCATTTTATAATATAATGACAGTCTTCATTTTAAGCTACAATGTAAAGTGCTTTATTCTGAGATTAGGTATTGTGGCAGAAGCTAAAACTGCCTTTTTTATAACAGTGCCAGAATACAACCTCTTTTTCTTTTTGCACTAACAAGACTGCTTTACCACCACAGCCCACTCTAAGTAATTAAATCAATCCTTTGTACTTACCGTATTCTCCTCTAGTGACGGTACTAGATCTGATTATATGCTTCATGCATATTCAAAGTACCGCACTGACAGCTCTTTAATGAGCTCTTACTTAATCAGTATGAACAATGTTCATCTTGTTCTTTTTTTCCTCATGCATTAGAGCTAGGAACAGTTGGGAAAAATGAAACATCCAGCATTCATTTGAAAAATATATTGTACTTTGAAAAGTGTCTAAGCTGAGGAAGTTGCATTCTGCCCTTTAAAAGTCTGATGGACAAATTGGATTACTAGTATTGGATTAAATAACAAATGGTTAGAGGAGAAATGAGAAAAGCTCACTGTGATCACAGGCTTTAATATTTTTTGTTACTTATAAAGCTAAAGGGGTCTTTAACCAGTTATTAAAGTCAGGATTAATTTGTAATGGTTCAACTTACTGGCTTTTAAAAGCTTTTTAGATTAAAAAAAAATTAAGATCCCAAAAAACAATAGTGTAAGTGATATATTAGAAGAAACTTTAATTTTTTTATTATTAAGCTAAGTATAGATTTCCATCATTGTATATAATCTCAGCTAAGCATTTAGTGATACAGATTTTTTTGGTTGATTTAAATAATCTATGTAGCCATGTGTACTGTGTCTTTAAATATTTGTTGCTAGGCTCATTTCCTTTTGAAACATGAGACTCTTTTAATAGTAGTCATTTCCTAACAATTAGGGGCAGGGGATCTTTGATTCTTACCTAGAAATCATAGGCATAAGTTAAACTGAAAAAACACAATACCACATCAATATTGTTATACTAAGAAAGCAGTGTTCCATTGAAGAAAATGATGCTAATTTAAGAATAGACTGGTTGCTCCCAGTATTGTCCATAAGCCTCAATTATAGGTTAAGTTAAACTCAAAACAAAGTTTTAATATGTCCATATTTTTAGAAGCCACTTAGGTTATGAACACAAGAATTAGTTCTTTAATCAGAAAATAAAATATCATAAAATCTACACCTATTAATATTGCACACATGTGTCATTTCACTGATCAAAAAAGCTTTCACCAGGGTACAATTGGCCTTTTTCCAAATTGCAAGCTTTTTCTCAGCTTTTTCTTTTTACTCTTTCTTCTTTTGTTGCTACCCAGGGATTTGTGCCTATCGCAGCCTGTATCACATGACCAGTGTCAAGACATCACATGGTCCAAAGTGAATACAAAACCAGCTACCCTAAAGGAGAGATTAAAAATACTGTAAAACAATAAAGACTTTTGTGCAGACTCTAAAAGAATCTATCCTAAATCGGCTTCATACCATTCAGTATTAACAGCATTTGATGAAGGCACATATTCTCACTATTCTCCTGAAAGATGAACAACATATAACAATTTTATAGAAACACTTTGAAATACATGTTTACTCTTTTGCACGCAGATCAGATTTTTATATTCTACTTTAAACGTTTTTTTTAAATTTTATTAATGCTAAAATAGTTAAATTACTTATGATATACCCATAATTTATGCACTAAAAACTATGAAGTAGATATTTGGGCACATGATAAATCACAGACCACTATATAATATAATCTCACCAATGTTAAAGGAAATCTGTGTGTTTCTACAGATAAAGTTTATGTATGTGTTTGATAGCCTTAGCTCTATATCGTTTGGGAGGACATGGGAAATGGAATGGGGAAGTGAGGAGGATGGGGTTGATAAAGAAGACTTGACATTACCTAGTGATACCTCTGTATTGTTTCAGTTTTATAAATGGACTTAAAAAATTGGGGATAATAGTCTTAGCTGGAATATTTAATTTTTATGACATATTTATATTACCACTATGGATGCTATACAGAAGTTGGACTGGTAATATTAAGTAATGGCTTAGCAAAGTAATAAAGCAATCATGGATGAAATTCAGAAAAAAAGGGTAGGAATTGTAAATTTTACTAGGTATAATTTGAAGGGAGAAGGAGAAATTAATATTTTTCTTAAGTATAATCGTGACCTGCTTTATATGAAGACTATAAAGTATATGGTGGACTGTATTATAACCTCTAATATACTAGCCTTTGTTCTGGAAGGGCATAGTGATATGGATGATAAGATGGGTATGAGGGAAAGTGAATTTTAAATATCTGCTCTGTGCAGTCAGTAACTTTACAATCCAAAATGTCAGAGTATCTTTCTCATCAAATTTTTTAAGCATTATTTTCATTGTAATATATTTTTCCCCACCAAAAAATAGTATTTTTTGTAGTACAGTGATTTACCCTCATAGGAATGATGCATTTCAGAATGGTATCTTTAGTTTACTTTGTAAGATGAAAATAAGGAAAAAATAAGTTATTGCACGTGGAAGTTTTCACACAGTCTCTGGATATCTCCAATCTTTCTGCTAGTCTTATGATTCTCATAATGATTTTTTTCAAGATTTTTTTTAATAATGACCATATGTCTGTCAGCACCATGAGTTCCTCATTGAAACATAATAGCAAGTCAGCCTCTAGGGAGGATTTAAAAGGTGGAACATTTTGTTTACCATACTTAGTGTTATAATGATCTATGGGCATGTTCAGTGAGACTGAAATGTAAATGCTGAATAATATCAATTTTAGAAGACTGGGATATGAGTTTTTAAATAGTGCTTCTTTTTTCAAGCCTTAGACTTTAATCTTATATTATTATAAACAGTTTAATTTATATTACTGGAGTACTAAACATTTTATGTTTAACAAAACTTGTGCTAAACTATTATTTGGCTTATAAAATGTCATATAATCATAAGTAACTGTGCTATAGGAAGGAACACAGAAGAAGAAGAAGCTCTGATGCAAGAATGGTTCACGTTGGTTAATAAGAAAAATGCCTTAATAAGGAGAATGAACCAGCTGTCTCTACTGTGAGTACTCATAACTATGCTTGTTTTTCCTACAGCATTAATATTAGGCTTTTTGTTATTGTCTTCTTTGGAGTTTATTAAGCTTAATTTTTCTTTCCTTTAGTATGTTTTATATAAAAAGATAAAATATGGTATATAACAATTTTCATCAGAACAGTAAGAATTTGTAAATGGAGTAAGAGGCACTGAAAAAAGTTCATGATACAAAAAGTCAAGGAATGTAAACAATTCTTGTGTTTATGAAATAAATCTTGTGCAAAAAAGTAGTTTGGGTTTATATCGAGTTAGAAGAAACCCCTCTCGAAAATAAAATTTGAGTCTACTGAAGAATCAAATCCCAAGTTAAAAAATAAAGTTATGAAGACAAAATACATTTGTTGTCTACAGGTGATATTAATCTAAACTTTGGGATAAGAGATTAATTACTTAAACAGAAGTGACCTTTTTATGATTGCAAGAATTAAAATGGAGACTAGATCAAATATAAACATTCTTAGTCTTTAGCATTTAGTTTACCACTGCTTCTTCTTTTCTGTTCACTAGCATTTTATACATATATATATATAGTATGCCACCTAGTGTGGGAATGGGCAGGTTCATATGTTTTATTTTGGTGAAAACCTCTATTTCTATAATTCTGCCATGCCTGAACTTGATAAAAGAGTTATGGTGAAATTTAATTCAAAACTCTAATTTGTCTCTATATTAAATTTGCACTTCCGTGTTTTTGTATTCTTTAAACAAAGCTTTTTGAGTAAAAGAGTGTTTATCATAAACTATGAAAAACATTTTAGAAAATAGCCTTATGCCCACAAGAAACACTGAAGAATGGCACTACTTATTCTCAGATTTAAATATACCTCTGTGCATTCAGGAATTGAAAGAAGAAACTAATAGTACTAGTAAATATTCAACTGAGGAAGGTTTTAGGTTTGTATATCATTTGTTTGGAGTGGCTTAAAGTTAAAGAGAAAAGTCAGTTATGAGTCCTAAAATCAATGTAACCTAAAGGTTCTCTTAAGTGTTTAATGATTTAGTAATTAGCATATTGATGAACTTTTGCAACTTGCCTAGGGAAAAAGAACATGATTTAGAACGAAGGTTTGAGCTGCTGAACCGGGAATTGCGGGCAATGCTAGCCACTGAAGGTAAGAAATGCTGCGGTGGGGTAGCGTATGTGAGGTGTCAGTTGTTACAGAGATTGGAACGGTGTAATATGCATCTGGTTTTACTAGATTTGTTCTAATAGGGATCTACAAGAATTGCAAATAAATGCCTCGGAGGCAGAAAACAGTATCCATATAAACCTAAAGACCCTAATTCAGATAGATAATCATTATTGTTTGCTCCTAAGCACAAAATGTGATTTGGAAACTTTAAATTTCCATAAAATGTAAAAGATAAGGAGTTACTTGATTTAGTTACTATATAACTATATACATATAGTATGGTTTATATATATTATATATTTTAAAGTTGTTTCCACTAGAAAGGCTTAGAAAGACTTATTTTGATTTTTCACCTTTTGACTAAATTTTACCATAATATTTAATTAATACCAACATTAAAATATGTCAGTGTTGAGTCTACTATAATTCTTAAGAGTCCAACTCTTATTAAGTGAATATTCAGGCAAAGATTTGGCAAAGGAAAAGAAATGACACACTTTCATTCTTTTCATAAAGCTTTTAAATAAATTATATAATCTTATACATAGATTGTAATATTAGTAAACATCAGTTACCTTAATATAGCAGTTACTATATGTGATTTTTAAAAAACTTCCTAGGTGTTTTATAATGCTCTTCTCCTTATATCTCTCAGTTGAAAATGTCTTATAGTTCAAAGATTTCTGCTTAAAAGCTAATCCTTTGGGCTCTGTAAAATGGATCTTTTGTCTAATCAATGCAAATTGATTTTCCTATTCTGTATTGACCTCTTAACCCATTGACTGTTCATGGTAATTTCATTCTTCACCTGATAAGGTACCTGATCCATAATAAGTCAATTCTAATTAGTTCAGAAACTAGAAATTTAAGTTTGTAAGGGAAAGTCAAGTGAAGTCTTATATCCTTAAAATATTTTCATATAATATTATCAAATAAAATATACTTTTTATCTACATACTATCTTTTATGTTATAGAAGTTTTATTTTAATTACTTTTAAGTTCACAAATGTCATATGATAAACATTACTGACAATATTTGGATATCTTCATTTAGAAACCCAGTTTACTTTTTTTTTAGTTAGCTAATATCCTTCACATGGTTCTTCAAATGTATCAAATTATTCCATTGATAATGACTATAAAATTTGTCAAAATTAGTTAAGAAGTTTTGTGAAATTTGCTATTGATTTGAAATGTACAATACACTAAATGGTATTTTTCCTCTGTATATAATTTTTGTAGTTGTAGTATAGTCTTTAAAAGAGACTAGAAAGCTAAAAAATTGAAAAGTAGCTGCAGCAAATACTATTTATATAGCCTATATATATTGTGTAATATGTATGTATAATACTATATACATACATATATACATATCATTATAACTATATTCTTTTTGTGGTGCTGGGGATTGAACTCAGGGGCATTTTACCTCCAAACTATACCTTCAGCTCTATATTATTTTTTTATTTGGAAACAATCTCACTAAGTTGCTGAGAGCTTCAGTAGATTTCTGAGGCTGGCTTTGAACCTACAATCCTGTCTCAGCTTCTCAAGTACTGGCATTACATACAAGCACCACCACACCTGGCATGAGTACATTCTTTATAGATTCATTATACATTATACTTAATAGAAAGTAGTATTTAAAATTTTTTTTACCCATCCTCTCTTATATAAATAAATTTTCCTTAAAATACAACTGATCTAGTCAGTTGACTTTTAAGGCAGATATTGGTTATATCCCCAAAATATGTATAATAACCAAATACCATTTGTGTGTATATGGGGGGGTACTAGAGATTGAAGATTCTGGCTCCGAGTTACACCCTCAGCCCTATATTTTATCCTTTATTTTTGAAACAGGGTCTCACTTAAGTTGTGGAGGGCCTCACCAATTAGCTGAGGCTCGCCATGAACCTGCGAGCCTCTTGTCTCAGCCTCCCAAGTACTGGGATTACAAGCGTGCACCACCATGCCCAGCCCAAATACTGGCATTATACATCTAAATGATCCCAGTCTCATTAGTAATCCTATCCCAATATACAGACCTACCATCTTAAATAATCTAACATTTATGTAGCTGACCTTCTTATTATATATTGAAGAACAGTAGAACATATTTTTGAAGTGGGAGGATAATATTTTTCTTTTTAAAATACTTTCAATGCAATTGCTAGTCTTTTATCAGTCTTTGTGTGTCTGTCTCTTTCTCTCTTTAATTTACATTGTCCCATCTGTGACAAAGCCTCAGATCTCTCTGCCAGTTTCTGTTACTGGTTGAAGGAAAAAGAAGAAGAAGACTTGAGGAAAGGAGCAGCCTGTTGATTATAAATAGAGACACTTTCTTAATAGAAAGTGGTCTGTCCCACTTGCCTGGGCAGGACTGAGGCAGAGCTGTCTTAGAGAGGTGCTGATCTTTGTGAAGATCAGCTCTATGAAGACAGTGTTCTGTGCCAGCCCTTAGAATGGACACACATGCAGTTCAGTAGCCTTTTCGAGTGTTAAAACACTGCAGAAAAACACATGAATAGGCAACACTAGTTGGTTTTGTTTTGCTTTTCTTTGTTTTAAAGTTTATCCCCCCCACCTCTTCTACTTAGTAGCCATAAGATGGTTTTGGCTAATAAAATCTTTTAAAGTAAATCTGCTGCTGAAACCATTCACCCAGAAGAAAAGCATAGAATGTTAATACCATAGTACATGAGAGAAATATTAACTTGATTTGAGAGAAAAAAATAAATATTATTGAATAAATATTCAATACATATTTTCTTCTGAGAATCCATAATCACTTTGACCTGATTTGTACCCTTTTTTCCTGAGGTGTTTTCATAGCAGGAGTTTTATTCTACTGAGCTAAGTTGTAGTATCCCTCAAGCTAACAAACATCTCTTAGATACTTTTCCTACAGTTTTTTTTTTTTTTTGTTCCAGATTATTTAATGCCCCCTCAGGAAAGATAAATTCATTTCTGTACACATTGGGGTGGGCTTTTAGAAAGTGGTATGTTCATTTTCTGCACAAGAAATGGATCTTCTCTAGGATTTTGTACATCTTGATTTATTCTTGGCTTAGAGTTTGAAGTGGGTGCTCTTCTAAAGGGATTTATGCATAGGTTCACTATTTTTGTAGTTATGGTTTATATGATAAGCTTTTTATATTTAAAATCAATATGTAATCCTGTGGAGGAGCTTATCCCCTAAAACCCCATTTGTAAATCTATTTTAGCTTTGTTACACGGCACAGCCACAGTCTTCCATAGATTGATTAGGTACAGCGGTAGAATCCTATCAAATGGCCTGTTCTGATGATGATGCAAACTCTTTCAGGATTGCTAGTTGACTGGAACTAAAGATAAGACTTGACTGCAATCCCCCAATGTGCTCTTTACAAAACTAGTGTTAATTTTCATCAAAGTGCCAGGCTTATTTATAGTGGCAAGGTTGAAGGTTTACTACAAGAACTTTAGGTCCTTTCTATTAAAGTGTTTATAGGTATTTCTCGTGCCTTTTCTCAAGGTAATTATCAACTCCAGCAAATAAACTGAATCAGGGAATAAATAATTGGCCCTATATATGAAAAAGAGTTTTTAAATTAACAAAACAGCTCTGTGCAGATGGACATAAACAGAATCTCTTTATTTCAACACTTTGGCTCAAATGCAGCATCAAAACTTAATCCTATTTGTTGTGAGGGGATATGCCTTTTGTAGCAAAAGTACACTGGAATCTTTAAATTAATCAGAATCCACATTGTAGTCTGTCCAAGCCAAAGTCATTGCAGCTAGCTAGCTGGAACTGGTGTTTTTCGGTGAGTAATCCTCTCTTAAAATGTATAACAGGTAACATGTAAACTTACATGTAGATTTGAAACATGACATGTCTGGGTGAAGTTATTTAGGAGGTTTTTAAATTTTAGTCTTGAACATACAAATGTAAATCTTGATCAGTTTTTAAATGCAATATATAATGACCAAAATAGTTTACTTAATTTCTCAAATAAGCATTCAGATATATATGTATATGTGTGTATATATATATGCATATATGTATATATTTATAAAATGTATTCTCAATCTGAGAAAGCAAATGCAAAGTTAAAGTCTCATTTTCCAATGTGAAATCTATTCGTTGCACATAGCTGTTTGGTCTAAAATTGACTAATATTTTTAATAGATATGAATGTTAATGTATAATTGACAGATTTAATATGAAAAATCCTATAAATTTATGCTAGAATAGTTAAGTTCTTATATCAGATAAATTGGATTCTAAAATGATGAAAATTACTGAAATATTGTTAATTTTAAAACATTTTTATCCCAATAGGAAATGTCTTTTTTTAAGCTAGGAAAAAGTTTCCTCTCATCCATATTGTTACAGTCCTAATTTTTCCAATGTCAAGGAAATGCTGATATTTTTAAATAACTAAGGCTTTAAAACGATAAGGAAGAAGAAAATAATCTAAAGCCTTGGTAACTAATCAAGTTCAGAGGTATAATTTAATTTTAAGAATTATATGCCTGTTAAATTTATTTTTCTTGGCTTAAATTTTAAAAAAATTTATTTTATATTTGTGTATGGTAGAGAAAATCATTTTTAGTCGTAAAGCTATTATCAAAATGTTTTAGAAGAATTTTTAATTCTAAGCTTATAATCAGAATGATTTTTAGGTTAGAAATTAGATAATATTCATCAAAACTGGTAATTTAATAATTACATGATTTAATCACAATTTTTAAATAAATTTAGCAGGCTTTTTCTGAATTGACATTTCTGGAACTAAATGTACCTGAAATTAGACTAAATGACCTTAACAATCTTTCCAAACTGGAGAGTCTATTGATTTACCTGATTTCTTAAAAAAAAAGACGGGTTTAAGAACAAGAACCAGATTAAAAATTTTTGCAACATTCCTGTCCTTGGTTGCATTTAAATCAAGAGTAAAATATAAGATAGATACGGTTTCTTTTCAAATTTTATTAGAATTCTTATATTCAGAAGAAAAGGGTTTCCAGAAAATGGTTTCTTTATTCCTTTCCATGCTATAGAATATTTCGCTGTTTAAATAAAGACATAATAGTGATCAGTTATTTAATGGAATAATTTTTGTGATGTTTTATATCAAATGTGGGTAATTAACATATGGCATGTTTCATATACATATATATGTATTTATGTGTTTGAGCTTATAATGAAAGGAACAGTGATAAAATTGAATAAACTATTCTAGCTTATTGTCGCTCTTCTAACCTTTATTGCATGATGATGCATCTAATTTTTAATTTGTAAATACAAGATAGAATTCCCTCCAGCACCATTTGCTTTCATAAAGCTGCTGAGCAGTTTGCTGTCTTGAATAAATTTTCCTTTGGAAGGGGTCGGGGGGGATTTGAACCAGCACATTCTTGTGTGGTTTGTGAAGATTCACATGGTAACCAGCGGTGTGCATTGTTAGGTTTATCTGAATAAGCACCAGCCATGTGAGTTTTAACATGATTGCCCAGGGCAATGGAGAGAGAAGAGAGAAACCCGAAAGGATTGCACTTCTCTCTGTTTTTTGGAAAGTGCATTTGCTGGGGGGAGGGGGCTGCAAAGTCAGTGGCCAGCCCTGTTTTTTTTTTTTTTTTTTTTTAAAGCTGGTGTCCTGTTTCCCTCTAGGTCCTCATTTGTTCTGCTATCTGCCTCATCATCTACTTCTTCTTTTCATTGTTTACCTTCCTAATGAGGGAGGCGGGGTAGACTGGGGGTTGATTGACAGCTACAAGCCCTTACAGTCTGGCCAGAGAGCAGTTGGCTTTGGTGGCAGAAGTGTTTTAAATGTTCGATTCGGCCCTGTTTTTTATTAAATGAAACTGCTGCTCATCTTAAGGAAATTACCAGACCAGCAAAGATTAGGAAATATATTACCGGGGCCTAAAATTCTTCATAAAAATGGTTCCCACCCGTGGAAAAAAACACTGCCCGTCGGATTTTCCAACCTTCAACATGGGGCTTGAAAAAGAAATATGTAATTTTTCCTTTGCAAAAGTGCTTTGATTTGAAACCACCAAGCAAACGTCTCCAAGAGAAAACTGGCTGTGATGTGATCGAGAGCTGCAGTGTAATATTGCAGAGCAAATTTATTTTTTACTTCAAAGAAAAATGCTAATTAGCCGATTCACTACTTTTAAAGTTATTGTGAAGCATATGGCGCCCAGTGTGAGATACATCCAACTGCTAAAATAGAGCGAAGAGGAAATTAGCGAAGAATGGGCTGTTTGGGGTGAGAGTGGGGGCGGGGAGGAGGGTAGGTTCTCAGGCAGAAATTCTAGCCTTTCAGAATGAGTTTTTCGCCCATCCCTGTTTCCCGCCTCCTCGTTTACCCATTTCCCCCACCCCACCCCTGAGCCAATCTCTTCTGGCCTCACTCCCCTCCCCCACTTGGCCTGGACTCAGGTGTGCACCTTCCACTGGCCAAGGGCTCACACCTGGTCTTTAGCAGGTTCCAACCCTGCCGCACGCAACTCCATCTGCGGGAAATATTTACAAAGTAGGTTTTTAGAGGTGAAACGCTCACCACGACGGGTAAACTCCCTAGAAAACACTAGCTAGTGGCTCCATTAACGGGGTTTGCTGAGCGATATAAGTAAACTGGAAAAGGCGGGAAGGGGAGGGGGTGCGGAGGCCCTGCCGGTGGTAACTAGCCTCCCATCCCCTACAGATTGGCAGAAGACGGAGGCCCATAAGCGCCGCGAGCAGCTCCTGCTGGATGAGCTGGTGGCCCTGGTGAACAAGCGTGACGCGCTCGTCATGGATCTGGACGAGCAGGAGAAGCAGTGAGTGGGCTGCAGGTTTGGGGTCCGGGCAAGACCACCTGCCCAGAGGCCCAGAAGTTTGTAGAAAGTTCAATCCTGAGGTCTCCGGGTGGGCGAGGCAGCCTCCGCTGGCCCGGTGCTCCCCATTCCCGCTGGAGCTCCCAGTTTGGGGTGTGGGGAAGAGTGCTGCTCTGCCCTCCACGAAGAAAAATAATTGTTTTCCGTTTGTCTGCAATCCAGGGCCGAAGAAGAAGATGAGCATTTGGAGCGAACTCTGGAGCAAAACAAAGGCAAGATGGCCAAGAAGGAGGAGAAATGTGTTCTTCAGTAGCCTTCAGACCAGAATCTCTCCCAACATTTTAGAGTCTTGGATCCAGAGACCAAAAACAGTTGGACTCCTTGATTTAAAACTTTTAACATTTTGTTCGGCCGGATTGTACTTCTATACCAACACCACCCTCTTTTCTTTCCTCTTCTCCAGATAATGTACAGAACTCCAAAATAGCTTTGTATTAAGGATGTGTGTGTGTGTGTGTGTGTGTATGTGTGTGTGTGTGTAAATTGGTCTTTTTGGGGGGGAACCATGTGAATAGATTTGCACAGACACCTTGTGAGTGGTTGGTACTGGAGGTGTTCAAGAAACTTAAAAAAAAAAAAAGCTTCCCTTATTATTTCCCCTTATCTTTTGATGGGAGGAAAATTCAAACCGTTTTTGTTGTCGTGGTTGTTGTTGGTAATAGCATAATGACAGTGGGAGGGGGCAACAGTGGGATAAAAAGAATGTCATGAATGATTTTTTCCAGTCCTGCCATATGTAACACTTTGACTCTGTTACCTAAATTTTATAGTTAGATCATATTCAATCTACTTATTAAACTGTTCTATTTACCAGTGGGATTTTCTGCAGTTGTTTTGCATTTTTCACTGTAAGGATAATAGAGTTCTCTGCCTTCCTCAGAGGATGGCCCTTTAAGGTTGCCTGAGACAAGCCCTGTGGTTTGGAGATGAGCTGTGAGGTTGGGACTAATTGACACAGCAGTTTACAAAGATAGTTTTATCATCTAAGAATGCGCCATCTTTTCCTCTGAATAATTATTTATTACATCTTGCTTGGTTCCTACACCTTACTGGGTCTCAACATTGGCTCAAGAATGCTGTTAATATTTATTCTGTATTGATAAAAGTCTGTCTTGCCACTACAAGTAAATCTCCCAATTAATATTTTCTTCTTTAGCATATATAGCGCTGTCAGTTTTTTGTGTGAAAATGGTTATCTGTTTATTTATTACAATACTTGAGTCATATAAATTTTCAATAAAAGCAGAAACTTTCTTACCTTAAACACTGCTGCTCTTTTTCTTGCAATGAAAACTTGGTGGAAGTTTGTGTGTCCCTAAGACTTTTCATGTGGAAAATGGTCCTCTGGAACACATGGCAGGATACCGGACTGTATTTGGAGTTGAATATCAAGTTTACACCATCTCAGAGGAGCCCTGCTGATACACAGATGCAAATTGAAAAGTAATTAGTCATATTCTTAAAGAGCATAAACGATCATGTCTTTTGGAAAGGGTCATCTCTGTTGATGATTCCGAGGAAATCTGGGATTCCACACCACTGAAAAAGTGCTAATATCATGAGGAATTTCCCCTGTTATTTTGTTACCGTTTTGCAGTCTATGGAGAACTCCTGTCTTCAGGTAACCTACAAGCCTGTGTGTGGGGGTAGTGAAGTGAAAGGAAAACGGTTATGTTGGGGAAGATGGGTTCCGGAGGAGTGTGTGCAGGTATGTATGTTTGAGATGAGGGGAAGAGAACTTTAGACAGGAATTTTCAGGCCACAGGAAAAACTGGCTATTCTATAGTAGTTTCCATCACTTGTCGACTTGGAGGTTCAAACAAAGAAAGCTCGTTCAACAAGTCCGGAAACTGAGAGAAAACGTTCGCATTTACACTTTAGCCTAGCTCGCGCCCTTTCTCACACTCAGGCACACACGCGCAGACACACACAACGTTTCGTTCGAAAAGTAAGCTGCCGCTCCGAATTGCTAATTGGTCTCTCGAAGTGATAAAAACTCGCCATGGTAGAACAACTTCATGATGAGACTTTCTAAAAAAGTTATTTAAAAGTTCCTGGAACGAAATGAAATCGGCGTTTGCTCTTCCTTCGCGCCGAGCGGATGAGGCCGCTGCTCTCTGGGGAGACCCGGGGCGCGGGCGGGCGGGCGGAGGCGGCCTCCGGGCGGCGGGCCGGGCGGGTCCCGGAGCTTCCCTCCGAGGCCCGCGGGGAGGCCGCCCGGGACGCCCGCCCCAGCCCGGGCTCGCTCGGGGCGGCGGCCCCTCGGCCCCGGCCCCGCTCCACTGCGGCTGCTCCGCGGCGCCCCCACGCCCCTCAGCGGCCGGGCGGCCGGCGCCCGGGGTCGGCGTCTCCCGCCCGCCCGGCCGGCCGGCGGCGCGCGGGGCCGGGCCGGCCCGAGGCCGCGGAGGCGGAGGCGCTCTGGCCGCCGGCCCCGACCCGCCGCGGCCGCCGGGCTCGCGGGGACGCTCCCACCTGGCGTGCGCTGGCGACGGCCGCTCCGTCCTCCGCGCGGCGTCCAGGAAACTTTGGTCGGCTCCCCGGCTCCGCTCTCCTCCCTCTCCCCTCTTTCTTCTTCTCCTAATCCCGGGGGTTTAGGGGCTGAGCATTAAGAAAATTCGCCCGCAATGTGGGATTAGATAAATACTCTCATTAGGGGGAAATGCGTGCTACTTGACACCTCCGGCCCGCCCGCCCGCCCGCCCGGCGGCGGCGAGCGCCCGAGCGCGGCCTGGACGGCGGCTCCCGCGCGGCGGCTCCGGGCGGCCGGCCCCGCGCGCCCGCCCCGCGCCGCCCCGAGCGCCCGCGCCGCCCCGAGCGCCCGCACCGCCGCGGGCCGCGGACTTGGCTTCTCCCCGAGCCTCGACTCGCGCCCGCGCCGCCGGCGGCCCTGACACCTCCGCCGCCGGTGCGTGCGGCGCCCCGCGCCCGTCCTCCCGGAGCCTCCCCGGCTCTCCGCCCCCCTCCATTTTCTTCCCTTCCTTTCTTCTTCTTTTTTTAACTCTGCTTTCTCTTTCTCTCCCTTTTGTGAATGGGCCACGGTGTCTTTGTTCTGGAGAGAAGCGCCCGTGTCGCTGACTTTTGTGAACCAGAGAAGGATCTTGTAAAACCTTCTTTTCTCCTGCGCACTCCCCACTCCCACCCCGCCTTCCCTGCCCCTTTGATTAGATGTTCCCTCATCGTCCCAAAAAAAAAAAAAAATGTAATTTCGTTGGTCCGTCGGCCACTTTCTTTGAACATTAGCTCGCTTTCAGCTCCAACTTCAATTAGAAGGAGTTGATTTTGAGAGATCAACAAAAGAACCGACCAAAGCCTTATTAAAGGTCCTAAGAAGATCTCCGGGCCCTTTGAGACGCAGTTAAGGAAACAGTGCGCCCTCCATCATATTCTGTTACCGTATTTTATTCGGACTCCAAAGGAGAGTGTCGCTGGGGGAGGGGAGGCGCTTTGAGGAGCGCGGCGGCCCTTTGCACTCAGCGGGCTCGGGCTCCCGCCGCCCGCCGCGGGAGGGAGCGGGGGCCGGGGCCGCGCGGGGCGGGCGCCGCGATTCCTCGAAGGGCGCGGACGGGCCGCGCGGCGGGAGGCGCCGGGAGCAGGGCCGCGCGCGGGGCTGGGCCGGGGACACTTTTTTGCGCTTCGCAAAGTCCACACAGGTAGCTGTTTGCCAAGTTTGCTGGAGTACTGGGCGGGGGCGGGACGGGCCCTCGGGGAAAGGGCCTCGCGGAGGGAGAAGACACCGCGGGGCGGGAGGGGCGCCGCCGTGCCCGGCCCCCGGCAGGTGGGACGCGGAGGGCGCCGCGCGCCAGAGTTCCTAGCGAAACCCAGGCCGGGCGCGGGGCAGGGCGGCGACCCCGAGACGCCGCGCGTGGGGGCGGCGGCTCCCGCGTCCCCTTCCCGCGCGCGCCCCGCACGGCGCCCTCCGAGGAGCGCGGGCGCGGGGCCCTCGAGCCGCCGCAGGGGCCGCTCCTCAGCCCGCCGTCCCCGCGCCCTCAGCCGCGCGGCGCGGGAAGGGGACGCGGCCGGCGGGGCGAGGCGGGGCGGCCCCGGGCGGCGGGCACGCGGGCGCTCGGCTCGCCCGCCTCGCCCCGCTCTGCGCGGAATTGGCCGGCGGAGCCCCGGAGTTAGCGCGGCCGGGGCGGGGCGGGCGGCGCGGGAGGGCGGGAGGAGGCGGGAGGGCGGGGCCCCGCGCCCGGCTCGCGCGGCCATTGCCCGGCCCCCTGTCACTCAGCGCGCGCGGGGCCCGCGATTGGCGGCCCGGCCCCGTTACGCACTCGCCTCGCGTTCACATACCCGGGGAGGGCAGTAGAAAGGTGATCAATCTTCATCAGGCTACATTTCCCATCACCTAAACAACCGCGCGAGACAAGCCACCCCGACCAGGTAAATCGCGTCGTTTATTCAGTTTGCAAAGCGGCTGTGCAGGACCGCCCCGGGCCCCGCCGCCCCACTCCGCGCCCGCGGCGGTGGCCGGCCGCCCCCCACTCCGCCTCGCACCCCTCCCCCTCGGCGGCCCTCGGCGCGGTCCCGGGCCGGGCGCCGTCCCGGGAGTGTGAGCTTTGCAAACAAAGTGTCTGTGCAATAAAGTGAAACCTGGGGGGACACGCACGGAGCTACCGGTGGGAGGAAGGAAGTTGGGAGGACCGAAACCTGGGGTCCTGGCCGCGCCGCGGGGTAATGCCCGCGCCGCTGTGTTTTGCAGGTCGGCTGCCCGGCGGGGCTGTGTGCGGGCGCGAGGTAGATGGTGAGCTACCCCTGCAGCTGAGGGCAGGTAAGGAGAAAGCGGCGGGGCTCCCGAGCGCGCCGGCTACCTGCCACCCCTCCGGGGGCCAACTCCCGCTCCCCCGGGCCCCCGGCAAGTGGGCGGGGCCGGGGGAGCGGCCTGGCTCCCCTCCCGGCGCGCGAGGACCCCTGACCGCCGCGGCGGCCCGGCGCCCCCTCCCCCGCCTCCGCCGAAGTAACCCAGAGAAGTGCTAAGTTTGGAGAAAGTCTTGGAAAACTCCCGCTGCGTGCACCCTAGCAGAACCGCCGCGGCCTTGAGTCCTCTTTCCTTTCGGCTCAAGACCCCTGGCTGTGTCTCTTTTCGTCCCTTGCCCTGCAAGCTGAGCCCCCTAGCCCGGATCCTGGGTCCCAGAGGACGGGAGCGGGGCGGGGGTGGAGACGAGGAGTTTCTTTAGCTCTGACTTCTGTCCGTGAATTTCCTTGCCTGGGACCCCGGCCTGCTTCAGAGAATTCCCGCGAAGTTGAGCGTAGTGACAAGGCCCTCGGGGATCCCATTCCGGCTTCCCAGCGCTCCTTCCCGACCCCAGAGTGTAACTCCACGGGTTCGGAGCAGTTGCGGAAGTGAGGCTTCGACCTTCCCGCTCGGGTCTGCGTGGGCTTTGCCTCTGAGGCCTAGTTCTTATTTTCGATCCCGTCCTGGGCCGCGGGTTCAGCTAGTAGGATGGCAGGGAGCGACGGGACCTGCTGCTGGACTCTGGCTTCCCAGATCCCCGAGGCCCTTTGGGCCACTGGGCTTGTCGCCGTTCCTTCTCTGTTCCGACCTGGTTGTGAGCAGGTGGGCTGGGTTTAAAAAAAAAAAAAAAGCTGGGCCTTCTTGGACGAAAAAGGGTGGGTGACTGCGACTGGGGCATCCTGACCTCTGCGTCGTGGAACTCCCATTAATACAGTGGCCCCAAAGCCTCCTCTGTCCCCCTGTGCGGGACCAGGGCCTGTAACTGCGGTTGAGGTGCAGTGGGGTTCCGGGCGAGCGATCTCATGGTGGCTGGACACAAACAGGTCAGCCGAAACGGCATCTGCCGGCTCTGGGGCAGGGGCCCAGCCTCAGAGAGGTTTGAAGGAATGTCTCCCAATGCGAAGTGGGTCCGGGAGGGACCCATGTGTAGTTAACCTTCCACCTTTGCGAACTCTGGCCCTCAGTGTCGTCTACCTTTTTGTCTTGTTTCAAAAATATTTGAAACAAAACGAAACAACTCCTCGTGCTCTGGGCTGCCTGCCGTCCCGGCGCCAAGAGAAAATTTGCTGGTGCGATTTGGAGCGGGCTTTCGCCAGTCACAGAATGAGCCTACACTTGGGATTTTCTGCCTTCCGAGGTTCCAGCTCTGACCCCTCCAGCCTGGCTACACTTTTTTTTTTTAACTCCTCACTTTTATGGACACTCTACGAGTGTCTTCGGCTCATGCCAACCCTGAAAAGAGGTAGTGACTTTCCAGAAAAAAAAAAAAAGTTTACTTTTCAAAGAAGCTGTGGTCCCTGAAGTGAGGCCTGGGAAGCCCAGGGGACTGCCCTGTGTAATTGTTAGCCTGCGTCTCCTCTTTATCCGGTTTTCCCGACTCAGAGGAGACCTGGAAGCCGATGTGGCTTCTAGTGAGGGTTTCGGTGTGTCTCCTGTCTCCATAGGCCAGGCCCCCAGAAGCAACATCTTGAAGGACTTCGAGGTGGGAGCCTTGCACCGCTCCTGGCCCCAGGCTCCCTGGATCCATCGGGGCGCCTTCACCCGGCTGTTAGCATGATGTCTTACCTCAAACAACCCCCATACGGCATGAACGGGCTGGGCCTGGCAGGGCCGGCCATGGATCTCCTACACCCCTCTGTGGGCTACCCGGGTGAGCACCGGCCCTTCCGCCCCGGCTCCCAAGTCCCTGCAAAGGTCGGGAACCCCAACCCTCCCGAGTTTGGGCCCAGGTTGTCGCCAAACAGGCCCGGGGAGCAAGTAGCCTGGTCTCCTTACTTTCAGGTCCTGCTTCAGGGCTCAACAGGCAGAATCTCAAGTCCGTGAGGTGGCCAGGGTTTGGGGAGCCCAGGACTTGCACTTTCCAGGCCTGGCCGCGAAGGCAACACGTCTCCTGTTTTGCCCACGTCCTACGTAAAGCACATTTACTCATGGATTCATTTCCCACGGCAGCTATTGTTTTTTGCGACTCTGCGCCTGTCCCCCAACATTAAATACGGAATGTGGGCACTGATTAGGCCCTGATATAACAAGCCAAACTTCCCTTATGTTAAATGGAGAAGGGGGAGTCTCCCCCCTCCCCAATTAAATTGTACTTTAGACCAGTAACCTGAAACAACTTTTGCAATGGTGTAGTGAACTTCAGCTGAGCCCTTGATTTATTTTCTAATTCCCACTTCTCTGCCCCCGTTTATTGCCTTGGTCCTGTTTTTGCGCTCCTGTTCCCTACTCTCTCCCGCCAGGCGGTGTGTGGGAGTGTGGGGAGGTGTGAGAGAAGGTAGACTGCAGGGCTTCTCCTCTGTTTCAACCTGAGAAGCAGGGAGGGGGTATCCCTAGCGTCTTGGAGACTTGGGCCCCCAGTCCTAGGAGCACTTGTTCCCACCTGTGGCCTCCTAGGCTCCGCCCTGGGGAGTTTCTTTCACTAAAGGCTTGGCTTTTTCATGCCGCGGCTGGGTTCTGGGCATGGGAGCGCCCTGCCCCAGCCCTTTAGTGCCAGTCTACGTGACCACCGCTAACCGAGGCTTCCCGCGTGTCCCCGCAGCCACCCCGCGGAAGCAGCGGCGGGAGCGCACCACCTTCACGCGCTCGCAGCTGGACGTGCTCGAGGCGCTCTTCGCGAAGACCAGGTACCCGGACATCTTCATGCGCGAGGAGGTGGCCCTCAAAATCAACCTGCCAGAGTCCAGAGTCCAGGTGAGCGTTCCAGGGCTCTCGGGTCAAGATGGGTTCGCTGAGGCAGTTCAGGATGGCCTGGGAAGGCGGGTCCGGCGTTGGGACCGGTTAGCAGACGGCAGCCCCTCTCGGACTCCCCCTAGCGCTGGGCGTCAGCCAGGAAAAGGGGGCGCAGTGAAGGGGAAATGGCTTAGAGCCCTCAATCTGGCTTCAGGTCCCCGGGCGCCTACGGTACCGAGAGCGATTTTTAGGATGATGAGAAGAAAGCTAGGTTACCGGGTGTAAAGTACCACGAGAGACCGACATTCGCAGTCTTCTTCGCGTCCCAGGACCGGCCAGCTCCCCTCCGAGGCCTGAGGTCGGCCTCGCAGGGGAGCCTGGAAGTGCAGGACTGGAGCTTGGTTGGAGCCTGGTGCTCAGTCTGGGAATGCGCCCCACGGGTGGCGGAAGCGGGTGCAAAACCCGGCTGCTGGCTTGGCCGTTTCTATTTTTGAGATGAAAGGGTTCCGATTGTACTGTTCGGATTCTAACTCAGAACTGCCCTCAAGGGTCTTTTGTCTGGCCTTCTTTCCACGAGGGCTCTAGAAAAGACCAGGAATACAATCCCAAGTGCCGGGACCCCTCCAGAGGAGTGAAAACTTTATGACCGATCGTTCAATTTGGTTTCCCACCTGCAGTCCAACGAATTCTCACCCAGGTTTCCTTCCTGAGAAGCCCTGTCTGTTCAGCCTCCAGCCTTACCCCGGCTCCCACCCAAACATTGGCCCCGACCAGCCTGGGCCTCCAGGGGCCGGCTCAGAGAAACTGCTGGGTCCCAGGTTTGGGGCTGCCCTGTACACTGCTTGTCTGTACTTCTTGGCTGTTTCCTTAGCTCTGTTCATAGGAAACAGAGCCATCAAACCTAAGGCGGGCCGGGGGAAGCAGCCAACAGCTGCCACTTAGAGATGTTGAGCTGGCTGGAGAGGCGCGAACGCCCGGGCGGTCTGGCCACGCTGGGGCCGGCCGGGGAGTGCTCCGGCTGCGGCGGGGGGTGGGGATCTGGACTCCGCGGCGCTTAGGCGGGGCGGGGTGGGAGGTGGAGGCCCGGGAGCCTTTCGCCCCGGCCCCTGACCGGCTCTCCCTCTCCTGCCCGCTGCAGGTCTGGTTCAAGAACCGCCGCGCTAAGTGCCGCCAGCAGCAGCAGAGCGGGAGCGGAACCAAGAGTCGCCCGGTCAAGAAGAAGTCCTCCCCGGTGAGAGAGAGCTCCGGCTCCGAGAGCAGCGGCCAGTTCACGCCCCCCGCGGTGTCCAGCTCGGCTTCGTCGTCGAGCTCCGCGTCTGGCGCCTCCGCTAACCCCGCGGCGGCAGCGGCGGCGGGCCTCAGCGGGGCCCCGGCAGTGGCGGCGTCTTCGCTCAGTACCCCGGCGGCCTCATCCATCTGGAGCCCAGCCTCCATCTCACCAGGCTCCGCGCCAGCGTCCGTGTCCGTGCCGGAGCCCCTGGCGGCACCCAGCAACGCCTCGTGCATGCAGCGCTCGGTGGCCGCAGGTGCCGCCACGGCCGCAGCCTCCTACCCCATGTCCTATGGCCAGGGAGGCAGCTATGGCCAGGGCTACCCAGCGCCCTCCTCTTCTTACTTCGGCGGCGTGGACTGCAGCTCGTACCTAGCACCCATGCACTCGCATCACCACCCGCACCAGCTCAGCCCCATGGCACCCTCCTCCATGGCAGGCCACCACCACCACCACCCGCACGCTCACCATCCGCTGAGCCAGTCTTCCGGCCACCATCACCACCACCACCACCACCACCACCAAGGCTATGGTGGCTCCGGGCTCGCCTTCAACTCCCCCGCCGACTGCTTGGATTACAAGGAGCCCGGCGCCCCCTCCGCTTCCTCTGCCTGGAAACTCAACTTCAACTCCCCCGACTGTCTGGACTATAAGGACCAAGCCTCTTGGCGGTTCCAGGTCTTGTGAGCCCAGGAGTGAGAGGAAGAGAAGAAATGACTACCTGCGCCCTCCATGGTCCCCATCCTGTTGCTGCTGCTGCACCGTCCGCCTTTGCCTCGGTTTCTCCAAAACTGAATTTTCATTCCCCCAAAAGATGCCCATTGCCTGCACTGCTGCCCCATCATTGTCCACTTGCTTATGGGATGTGCTAACCCGCTTACCCTTGGATCAGGGGACTGGTGGTGCTTGGCTTGGCCCACTGTTCTATGCGGGATAGCTGTGTTCGTGTTCTCTCTCTCTCTCTCTCTCTCTCTCTCTCTCTCTCTCTCTCTCTCTCCCCCCCCCCCTCAGAACTCCTAAGTCACCCCTTCCAATCTTTCTGGACAGCTATTGTGCACTTGCAGCCTTCGGAAGCTCTTCGGTTTGACCTGCTTTGAGCCCAACACTTTTATTTATTCCTTCTGGACACTGGAGGCACTAACTGGCGTTCATCTGCCCACTGGAGCGTGCCACACCCTACTCCAAATTTAAACAACCACTAAGTGTTTCTCTAGCGCAAACTGTGCCCCTTTGGCTGCCCTCAATCCTCCTCTCCTCGCCTGGCAGGCCAGAGCTCCCCGTCCCCTCTCCTCCCAGCCCGGTGTGCTGGGCAAGGCCACAGGATGAGCGCGCTCCCAGCCTCTGTTGCTCAGAGCCTGGCCCCATCCTGTGCTGGACTGGTTCTAGCTTCTGCCTCGGTGGGAATGCTGTACATAGTCGGTCCGTTCCAGGGACCACTTAAACTTTCTAGTTGCTGTTGGTTGAACTGAACATATCTCCTTTTAGCACCCAGGAAAACAGAACTTTAAGATATATACAGCACATATATATAAATATATACATATATATAAAACAAAAGCAAAAAATATGTTCCCTCTGCCCCCCTTCCTCTCTTCCTTCAACGAGGGCGCCTTTTATTTTTCAGTTGTTAGAAAGCTGTCCTGCCCTCTTCACGCCTCCTTCAGTGTATTTATTAAAGAGAACCTCTTGGTTTGAGGAAGCTCGGCACAGAGGATCAGGAGTGTGGAGGAAATAGCCAAGTCAGGCTACAGGGGCCAAAGCAAGTTTGGAAGGGGTGCAGGGCTGAGCCCCTCACTTGGCCGAAGCACAGGGTGGCAGTCTGGCTTAGAGACTAAAAACAAAAAACAAACAAAAACGGTAAAAGTACAGCATCGTGGAAAAACATACCTGGGCCCCAATCCCCATTCCAGTTCCTCTATGGGCTTCTCTTTCAACATCCCCGTTCAGTCTAGTGAGTTTTAGTACACCTTCATTCTCCGAGATCTATGGAGAGCCAGTGCGCCTGTGTATCAATTTTGGGTTTGGCCGCTTTGTCCAGTAGGTGGGAAAGTAATTTGTAAATTTGATTTGTCCAATGTGAAGATCACAAATTACTTGTTGAAATGTAAGGCAGTCCCCCTCCTCCCCTTTATCTACATTATTTCCCGAAAATAAATGCAAATTAATGAAAGGCTTGTCAGTGTTGCTCTTCTGATTCCAGCCTCAGGTTCCAGTCTCAGGGGGTAAAAGCGAGGGAAACTGTGTTAATAGCCCGCGTGTTAATGATCTGCGCAGACCTGGAGGCCAAAGAATGGGGCGGGAAAATACGGCAAGAGGAACCCCCAAAAACGTTCATTTAGGGAGTGTCTCCCCGCTCTCGCCCCGCGTCGGCCTGACCTCCCCCGCCCCTGGCGTTTTGACCCTGGACCCCCGCCCCGAGCCATCCAGGAAAGAGACAGGTGTCAGGACTCAATTCCCGAAGCAATTCCTTTCTCTTCAGAGGCAGGAGCCTGGCACTGATTTCTTCACCCTAATTGCCTGCACCAGAAAGAAAAGGGGGAGGGGAAGAGGGTCGGGAGGCGGGAAAGGATAGCTCTGCAATGCTCTCAGAACTGAGCCAAAAAGGAAAAGAAAACAAAACGACAAAAAAAAAAAAAAAAAAACCGATCTGTGCCCCGTACGTTGGCAGCAGACAGCCCCCCTTTCTGCCGAGCTGTCCCGGGGGGCGCGGCGGCGGCCAGGGGACCCCAGTCACTCCTACCACGTGCTAGGATGGCCCTCTGCACCCTCCGTCGGCGCCAGCAGCGCTCAAATGATCTTTGTTCGAATTGTAAAGTTTCCATAAAACACGGGAACCCCGAGCCTGGAGCCGCCGCGGGCCGGGCGGGGCCGGGCCGGGCCTCGCGCGCAGCACGTGCTCCCGCCCGCAGGCGGCCCGAGCGGAGGCGCAGGTGCGGGGAGCTCCACCGCAGCCCCGCCGGCCGGGGGTTCTCCGAAGCCCGGGCGAAGCCACCCCGTTTGGAGGAGAATTGCTCTGCCGTCTCTTCTACCAGCGCCATCGAGGGTGTCGAGAGACGGCGGCTTTTTTTTTTTTTTTTAGACTCCCCGAATTTTTCTTTTTCTGACTTGAGAAAATCCTAAAATCTCTAAGGTTTTAAAGGTGACGAGGAAACCCGAGAAGAAAAACAGGTAAAAACGTTAAGTCACTCGATTTGGGCAAATTCAGATCGGCTGTATTCACAAGACCAAAACAAATTCCTCGTGTCAAAAGATTTTTCACGTATTTTGTGCAAAGCAGCGGTTAGTTTCCGTAGCTAAGTTGCGAATTTTTTCAGTTGTAAAATGAAAGGTAAGTTCACTGCCCCCTTTGGCAAAATTAATTGTAACGTTAATGATGTCATTAGTACCCTATGACAAGCACTACAGTTGTCTTTAGAAGTACAAAAATAAAACGTACCTCATATAAATGTAGTTAATATATACATTTTTGGTAAAGAGAGTCTGTATCATTACTATTCAAGACCAGAAAATCACTTGGCTTCTGATGCAGAATTAATTAAGAACAGCAACAAGATATCTTTATAAAATTCCCTAATTAAAAACCCAACAAGTTCTCAACAAGTTATTCTATATTTTCCACACTTTCTATCCCTCCCCCATACATTTTAATTTCTAAAATGAAGAAATCGCAAGTTTAACAATAATTAAAAATCACCAACTTAAATATTGAAACCGAATAATAAATGTATTGCTTATTTAATAACAAAACAATATCTCCATTATCGCAAAGAACGTTTAAATACATGTTTAGGTGTGAACTGTACTTTTTGAGAGCCAGATGCTTTTTTGGCTACGTTTAATAGATTATTCCTGAGAAAGCGTCTTAAATCATCATGTTGATATTTACAGGTATCAGAACAATAATTGGAGTGTGTGTGTGTGTGTGTGTGTTTAAGTAAAAGCAAACACCCCATCTTGACCTAGTGTTTCTCGTGTTTTAAAACGGAGTTGGATTTTACTTAGAGCACGTTAGGTTCAATCCTTTAAAAGCTTTATAAAACCAAAAATAATTGCCAAAAAGTCGTCTTCAGTAACTTAGGAGAATGGCAGTTATATAATATAGCCAAACTTGAAACTGCTTTTAAATACATCCAACTTTTACTTAGAAAAAAAAAAAACTTAAGCAAAGAGGTGTGACATGATTGAAACTAAATTGCATATTACTCTAATTGTACATTTATATTTCTAGAACTATTACTCGAAAGATAAGAATATGCTTAAAATATTTCAGAGTTCTTTCTAATCAAATAGGACTTAGGCTCCGTTTAATCAATGACAATCCATCAAAATTTTAACTTTGAAAATCTATTGTGTTTCTAAAAATTGTACCTCTTTTAGCCCCTTTAGATCCTTTACTTGGTGACTAATATAATCAAAGGGACAAAATCACACTCCATTCCAAAGGTCACAAATACTTTTTTAAAAAGGTTAATCTTTATTGAATAGCTTATGAAAACTATTTTAGAAAATTTTAGAAATTCTTTTAAAAGTAGATTGTAGAATTAGTATTTAAGGAGCTTGGGTTCAATTTTTTCAGGATTGAAGTAGAGTATAAATAAATCATAACTAATTTTGACACTTGGGGGTAAAAACTAAATGTAAGAATAAGCGGTCTCTGATTCAACAGCTTGGTGTCTAAAGAGCTTATAAAATATTTTTAGTACACAAATATTCTTATGTATGTTCAGAGCTTTAAATGCTTCTAAGATATATCATCATCTGTCACAGCTATTTCAATATAGGAATCATATTTTCTTTTCAACTTTATTTAAAAAAATTTACTGTGAAATATACATACGAAAGAAATTATAAAACAGATTTTTACACTTTAAAGAATAGTAAAATATACATGAAGTGACAAGTTTTTAACAAATACTTTGAAAAGTAGACTTGCAGTTGGTTACAATATCAGTATTTAAATTTGATGTTACATGAAATATATCTTATGTTTTAGATATCTTGTTAAATCCTTTAGTAACTATTACTATATAAGAACACCTTTATAAAGGGAGGAAACACCTTAGATTGTAGGATCTAAAAGTTCTATAGGCCTTTGTAAATTCATAGGATTTCTTTTTAATCAAGAAATGTGCTTTATATCTATTTATGTTCTTAATGAAAGATCCAAAAGAAATTATCTTGTTTCCCAAGCATTTATATTTTGAACTAACTCAGAGCAGTAGCTTTCAATCTTGATTTTTGCTGGTAACTCTCAAGTCTGTATTTCTAGCCCAGGCTCCTCTTTTGGGTTTCTTGTACTTGTACATCCGTGAACAGAGGATTTTAGCCCTTAGGGAGTTAATGATATGTTGTCTGGGACTGGCTTTAAAATCAATTGACAGAGAGTTAGAATGAATTTGGTATAGATGAACTGAGTAGCACCTGAGTTCATAGTTTTTAAAGGTGAGGAAGATTACATAGGACTTTATTATACTATGTTTATATATATGTGTGTGTGTGTATACACACACACACACACACACACACATATATTTTTTGTGGGGGGGTGTCTTTGAACTGAGAGCCTCCTGTCTCAGCCTCCCAAATGCTGGGATTACAAGCGTGTGCCACCACTCCCAGGTATTTTTATATATTTTATATATTTTTACATATTTTATAATATAGGGCAAGAGTTTAGCTCAGAGGGTTTGCCTAACATCTTGTGTGAGGCAAAGAGTTGGATCCAATTACCAAAAACATTTAAAAAAAAATTAAATTCGCAGAAAGTAGTTCTCTCAGTGAATCCAGGAAATGGAACTTCCTGTGCTTTGGAGTTTACCTGGTATTATTTTTATAAACAGTTTTCTTTAATCTGCTCAAGACCTGAGAGTTGTTGGTGGTAAAATGAGGCTCAGAATGGCCCCATCACTAATTCAAGGTTACAAAATGATAGGTAGCAACTCAGAATTCACATTGCATGATCTTTTGCTATAAGAGCTACCTAACTTATTTAGTATATTAATAAAGATATGTCACTTGAGAATCAGGTTATCAGAGTAATATTGACAAAGCATGCTTTATCCAAATTCAAGTTCAGTTTTTTTTTTTTTTTTTTTTTTGTGTGTGTGTGTGTGTGTGCAGTACTGGGAATTGAACTCAGGGCCTCCAGGCATACCAGGCAAGTCTTCTACCACTGAGTTATACCCCCAATCCAATTGTAAAACTTGAGTTTTAATCATTGAAGATGACTGTGTGGGACATTCTTACCTTTCTATTTCTGGGCATCACTTAAATCTCATTTTAATGAGTTTTCAGATATAGTAATAGAGTATTAAATTAGGACAGTAGTCTGATATTAGGTAGGTCTCATCTTTCTATTTCCACTTTTAATTTCTTAATTTTAATTTCTGAGTAATTTAAAAATTCCTTACTGGTTGGCTCATGTTTATGAGTGGTGTTTTATGT
This sequence comes from Muscardinus avellanarius, assembly GCF_963383645.1. Classification (NCBI taxonomy): domain Eukaryota; kingdom Metazoa; phylum Chordata; class Mammalia; order Rodentia; family Gliridae; genus Muscardinus; species Muscardinus avellanarius. Next base: position 58,208,339 of record NC_137801.1, read on the forward strand.
TCTTGACTAAATTTTTTTTTGTTCCTTAGTACATTTCTTTGCTACATTATAGGAGTTCTAACCCAGGGAAAATTGTGTAAACCAGATAGGGAGCTGATAAAAGATTAATTTATTTGTTTATTTGTAAACAAACATTAAGAATTTTTTTTTTTTCTGACTGCACCAACCTGGGAACTTCTTTTTGAGTTTCAAAACTTGTAGCCTGGTTTCTTGATCTCATTAATGGCCACTCTTTGGGTTTTTTTTTTTTCCCTAGGTAAATTTTATTTTTGAGAGCTCAATCTAAAAATTTAAAAATGAGTTAATAGGTTATGTCATAGAGGTCATATCACTTTATAGATTTTCTTAATTGAAAAGCAAAGGGCAGAAGTCTTATTTAAATTGTACCTTTCTTTTTTATTTTATTTTATTCTGTGTCTGTGTGTATGGTCCTGGAGATTGGACCCAGGAACATTCTTCCTCTGAGCTATACTCCCAACCCTTTTAATTTTTTGTTTTGAAACAGGATTTCACCAGGTTGCTGTGAGTCTTCCTAAATTGTTGAGGCTGACCTCAAAGCTGCAATCCTTCAGTCTCAGCCCCTCAAGTATTGAGATTACAGGCATGTGCCACCTCACCTAGCTAAATTGTATTTTTATTTCTTCAGTGGTACCCCCCCCTCCCATGCCGTGGCACTGGGGATTGAACCCAGGGGCATTTTATCTCTGAGCTCCACACCTAGCAGCCTGAATTTTTATTCTTTATTTTGAAACAGGGTCTTACTAAGTTGCCAAGGACCTCACAAGTTGCTGAGGATGGTGGAGAACCTGGGATCCTCCTATCTGAGCCTCCCAAATACTGGGATTGCAAGCCTGCACCACCACGCCTGGCTATTTCTTCAGTGTTTGAAAGTTTCATTTCATTATTTTACTTCTGTTATTGACTTCCTCAATATTCCCTTGCTGGATGTAAAAAAAACAATTGTGAGCTCTTACTTGGTTTGGATAAGCTAGTGCCTTTTTTCTATTATTTTTTCAGTTGAGATATAAATTTTAACACATTCTCAGAATAGTACCTGATCATTTTTGCATACATTTATTTGAACTTTTTCCAGGGAACTAAGTTTTTTTTTTTTTTTTTTTTTTTTTTTTTTTTTTTTTTTGTGTGTGTGTGTGTGTGTGTGTGTGTGTGTGTGTGTGTTATTTTTGTACTGGGGATTGAACTCATGGGCATTCTATCTCTGAGCTATACTTGTAGCCCTATTTTTATTTTTCAGATTTGAAATGGGATCTCACTAAGTTGCAGAGGACTTCACTAAGGTGCTGAGGCTGGCAGTTAACCTGTGATCCTCCTGTCTCAGCCTCCCAAGTATAGGAATTACAGGCATGTACCACCATGCCCAGCTGGGAACTGAGTTTTTGTTGTTTTACCCTGAGATTGTATTCTAGTCAGTAAGTCAGATAAACCTTTTATTCCAAGAAAGATTAGAAACCAGTGGGGGTTCTGGTGCTAAGAGAAGCCTAAGTGGTAGGATTAAGTTTTCTTGTATTCTTTGCCCTTGGTACAATGCTAGACACAATGCGGGATTCAACAGTTTGTCGAATAAAAGAATAAAGTCCAGTCATCAGGCTTTAAATAAGTTTATATGTAATTTATCTCAGATACAAAGTTGTGTTTTATCTTTGTGTTACTCAGAATTATTAATGGACTTGATAGCTTGGTTTCTTAGTATGTTATGTATGTCTGTAAGTATGTATTGATTATTTTGTGTGTAGTACTGGAGATTGTTATTTATTTATTTATTTATTTGGTGGTACTGGAGTTCCTGGAAACCCTTCTACCTCCATGCTATACTCCCAGACCTATTTTTATACTTTTTTATTTGGAAACAGGGTCTCTTAAGCCAGCACGGCTTTTTTTTTTTTTTTTTTTTTGTGTGTGTGTGTGTGTGTGTGTGTGTGTGTGTGTGTGTGTGTGTGTACTGTGGTACTGGGGTTCCTGGAAGCCTTTCTCCCTCTGGGCTACACTACACTCCCAGACCTTTTTTTTTTTTTTTTTTTAGAAACAAGGTCTCTTAAGCCAGCTAGGCTGACTATGAACCTGCGCCATCCTCCTGTCTCCGCCTCCCAAGCATGGGGATTACAAATGTGCACCACCACGCCCAGGGGGGATTGTTATTTTTTAAATTTCAAACAGGCTCTTACTAAGTTGATGAGGGCCTTACCAAGTTGCTGAGGCTGGCCACAACCCTGTATCCTCCTATCTCATCCTCCTAAGTACTGGGGTTATAGGTATGTGCCATCATGCCTAGCTCCCAGTTTCTTTTTATGGTTTGTGGGTTTTACAGTACTGGAAATTGAATCCAGGGCTTATTGAATGCTGGGCAAGCACTCTTAGTCTCTTTTATTTTCCTTAAAGTCAAGATGTACTTTTGCTTGCATCTTACCACCATCACACCTCTTATAAAAGACCATTTCAAAATTTAGTTCATTAAAATGATAAGTTATGCCGGACATGTTGGCACACACTGTACTCCAGCATTTGGGAGGCTGAGACAGGAGGATAATGGTTCACGGACAGCCTCAGCTACTTAGCGAGGTCCTTTGCAACTCAGTGAGACCCTGTTTCAAAATAAAAAATAAAGAAATAGGACTGGGGGTGTAGCTTGGAGGTAGAATGCCTCTGGGTTCCATCCCCAGTACTGCAAAATAAAAGTTAAATTATAAAATCATTTAAGTGTTCATAAAGGTTATATGTAATTTTATCAAGTGGTTATCAACTTGACACCATGTAATCACCACCGCCCAGGTGAAAAAAAATTGATGCGTGTGCATGTGTGTGCGTGTGTGTGTGTGCATGTGTTGCTAGGAATTGAATCCAGGGGTATTCTATCTCCAAGCTACACTCCCAGCTGTTTTTATTTTTTCTTTGGAAGCAGGGTCTTCCTAAGTTGATGCAAGCCTCACTGAGTTGCTGAGGCCGGCTTCCAACCTGTGATCCTCCTGTTTCACTTTCCCAAGTACTGGAATTCAGGGGAGTGCCACCACCAGCTTGAATATTATTGAGGCTGCAGAATTTTGACAGGTATCCCATGACTATCATGATTTTCTTTGTCTCCCCTATGTAACCATTATCCTGTCCTTTACAGTAATTATTTTATTGCATTCCTTCTTTAAATTAACCATTTGTATATGCATTTCTAAAGAATAGGAATTCATACTGGGTGAAGTTGTGCGGGACTGTAATCCCAGTGCTGGAGAAGCCAAGACAGGAGAATCACAGGTTTGAGGCCAGCCCCCAGAAACTTAGCAAGACCTTGTTTAAAAAAAAAAAAAGTGTTTCTTTTTTGTTGTTTAAAGGGCAGGGGATAAACTGGGCATGGTGGTACATACCTATAAGCCCAGTACTTGGTAGGCTGAGCCAGGAGGATCTCAGGTTTGAAACCAGTTTCAGTAATTTAATAATGGGCTTGCAGCAACTTAGGGAAACTCTGTTTCAAAATAAAAAATAAAATAACGCTGGGGGTATAGCTCAGAGGTAGATGGCCCTGAGTTCAATACCCAGCACTAAAGAAAGGGGGGAGAATATGCCTTTGGTTTCAGTCCCTAGCACCCCCCTAATAAAACAATGTGGAATCATTTTGCCTATTCAGAATTTTATACCAATAGAATTAGATTTTTGCTTTTTATTTAACATTATATTTATGGTTCTTATTATCTATCTAAAGTTTTCATTTTACTGCTATATGTTTTATAATATTTCACTGTATGAATATACCATGCTTTATTTATCTATTTTACTATTGATAGGCTTTTGGATTATTTCCAGTTTGGAGAAATTAGAACAAGTGCCACTTCTGAACATTCTTTTATCTATATCCAGGTGCACATAAGGAAACAAATCCATAGGGTATATCCTAGGAGTGAAATTTCTGAGCCATAAGGGATGTATATTTTCAACTTGGCTAGATACTGGCATAATGTTCCAAATTGGTTATGTTAATTTACATTGCCAAATAGTAAATAAGAATTCCAGTTGCTCCATATTTTTGCTATAATGTAGTATTATTAGACTTTTAAAACTTTATCACTTTGTTGGGTATGTAGCAGTATCTCATTGTGGTTTTGTTTTCTATCTTCTCAATTATTGATGAGATTAAGCTGTTTCATATGTGTTGTCTGTTTGGATTTTGTAAAGTGACTATTCTTGTATTTGCCCATTTTTTCTCTTAAATTGTCCTTTCTCAGATTTATAAGAATTCCTTATATAGTCTGCATTTGTCAGTTATTGGTGTCACAAATATTTTTTCCACTTTGTGGATTTTTCTTTCATTTTGTGTGTGTGTGTGTGTGTGTGTGTGTGTGTGTTGTTGTTGTTGTTGTTGGGAATTGAATTTGGTGTGCTCTACCACTGAGCTACATTTCTAGCCCTTTATAAAAATTTGGGGTTGGGGAATACTGGAAATTGAACCCAGAGGCATTCTACCTCGGAGCTACATGCTCAGCCCTATTTATTTTATTTTGAAACAGGGTCTTGCTAAGTTCCTGAGGGTCTCACTAAGTTGCCGAGGCTGTCTGCAAATTTGTGATCCTCCTATTTTAGCCTCCCAAGTACTAGGATTATAGTCATTTACTATGGTTCCTGGACCTATAAATGTCATCCTTGTATTACTAAGTCCAAAAGTCTATATTTTTGGTATTGTCTATACTCCTTAACTGAGACCCTTATTTATAGCTGCTTTCTTTATCTTTCTACTTGAATGTCTTGAAAATATTTGCTACCCTGAGATCAATTTTTATCTGTAATATTTTCTCTTTTTTTTTTTTTTTTTTGGTGGTACTGGGGTTCCTGGAAGCCCTTCTACCTCCGGGCTACACTCCCAGACCTCTTTTTACATTTTATATTTGGAAACAGGGTCTCCTAAGCCAGCGCGCGCGGCTGGCTCCGAACCTGCGCGATCCTCCTGTCTCTGCCTCCCAAGCGCGGGGATTACAAGCGTGCGCCACCACGCCCGGCAAATAATTACTTTTTATATTAAGTCATCACATAAACCAAAATACATGGTGGAATCTTCGACTCTTCTTCCCTTTTCTTCTCTGTTCAAATAGCCATCATGTCCAGGTGATTCATCTTCTAAAATGTATCTTAAATCTGTTCATTCTTATCTCTCTACCATCACAATTACTGCTCAGAGTTCTACTTATTCTGGTATAAAAAGTTCTTTCCTTCCTCCCTCCTTCCTTCCTGTCCTTTCTTCTTTTTGATACTGGGAATGGAACCCAGGGACATCATACCTCTAAGCTGTATCCCTAGACCAGTTTTATTCTTTTATTTTGAAATAGGATCTCACTAAGTTGCTGAGTCTGGTGGTGAACCTGTGATCCTCCTGTCTCAGCCTCACAAGTATTGGTATTATAAGCATGTGCCACCATGCCCTGCCTGGCACAGTAACTTGCTAATTGACTTTCCTGCCTGCATTCTCTTCTTTTTTTCTGGTCAGTCTTTCATACTTTCACAGAATTTTCTTTCAAAGACACTAATCACATCTCTTTCCTGCTTTTATGGCTTTTCATTGACTTCATTATAACAAAAATTAAATATTTCACATGATTATCATTGTTTCCCAAAGAAGCAGCATACTTATATTGTGCCTTTTTTAATGTTTCCTCTGTTGGAGTAGTCTTCCTTCCACCTCTTTCCGTGGGGAAAATCCTGTTCTTCCACCACTATTCCCAGACAGAATTCATCCTTCCAACCTCTGGGTTTCACATAGCACTTTCTTCATACCTTTTTTTGCAGTGTTTATACTGCTTTAGAGTTACTGGTTTATGTATCTATCTCCCATGCTAGATTAAGAGGTCTTTGAAAACAGAGAAATATGTTTTATTCACATTTTTATCCTTAGCACCCAGCAGGGCCTGATTGATGATAGTATTCAAAAAATACTTGATTTAAGAATCATGCTAAACTTATAAAAGAAAATGGAAATGTGTGCATTAACTAAAGTAATCAGGGAAAATGTTGATGAAAAGGACAATATTGATATTTCTAAGCTTTTTAGAAAAGACTAGTCTTTATTACCTATTCTGAAGTCAAAGCTGTTTTATTTTTCTTTATAATAATTACAGTTTACTTAGTTATATGGTCTGTTTTATGTGAATGGATTCTAGCTAAAAATATTGGAGCATATTGTTCTGACCGAATGATAACTAGAAGGAAAAAAAAAACCTAAAAAAACAAATAAAGTTTGTTTTATTTTACTCTTGTAACCTGGCATGATAGCACAACCCTGTAACCCCAGTATTTTGGAGCCTGAGACAGGAGTATCACAGGTTCACAGGAGGCCTTACCAACCTCATGAGTCCCCCTGCAACTTACTAAGACTCTGTTTTAAAAAATAGAGTTGTGGGTGTAGTTCAGAAGTAGAATGCCTCCGGGCTCAATCCCTCGTACTACCCCCCCCCAAAAAAAAAAAACACAACTGAATTCTCTTTGTTTGTTTTTGGTACTGAAGATTGAACCCAGTGGCATTCTACCTTTGAAATACAGCCTATCCCTTTTTATTTTGAAATGGTTTTGTGAAGTTGCTAAGGGTCTTGCTAAATTGCTAAGGCTGGTCTTGAATCTGTGATCCTTCTGTCTCAGCCTTCCAAGATTACAGGCATGTACCACCATACCTGGTGAACCATACCTCTTATAATTTGTAAAAGAATGATTGTTTCAAACACAGTTATAATACAAAGTTAGATAAAATTAGTTTTAAAAAGGTAAGAAATTTTCAATAGTTGGGCATAGAGGCACATGCTTATAATCCTAGTACTTAGGAGGCTGAGACAGGAGGATTACAGGGTTGCAGTCAGCTTCAGCAACTTAGTGAGACCCTGTTTAAAAAAAAAAAAATTAGAATGCCCCTGGGTTCAATCCCCAGTACAAAAAAGAAAAAAATCTCAATGCTTAATAAAAGTTAGTGTTTTATTTTTATTTTTTTTCAGAGAGCACATTAATGGATGGGCACACTCTGCTATTAAGGGTTTTATAATACTGGTAAAAATATTTTTGATAGAACTTACTTATAGTCAAGAAAACGCTGGCGAATTAGTTACCCCTAAGGTTTAACTGGAGTAGTAGTAGGTTAACAGTTTCTGCGTGTGTTGATTTTGCAAACAACCATACAAACATAAAAGGGCTTGGATGCAGTTCAGGGGAAGCATGCCCCTGGGTTCAGCTTCCAGGGAAGGGAAGGGAAGGCTGAATACCAGGCTGTTCAGCTGCTTTCTGCAGGAGGCAGCGTGGCTACTGATGGTCCCCATGCAAGTAGCCATCATAAATTCAGTTAGGGAACTAGAGATTTGTTTTAGGATGAACTTATTGCAGTACAAATGTCTAGATTTCTTTTTTTTTCAGTGATAAAATATATTTTATTTACTTTGTTGTGTCAGAGGATTGTAAAAAAAATTATTGCTAAAGTAGATATCAGGCAAACAGAAAGGTGCTTTATAAGTCCAGTTACCTTGGAGTTTATTTAAACTAAGAGGAAAAGATCATAGTGTTTTCATGCAATACACACTTGGTTCTTTAAATAACAACTGTGACAAATAGCAGAAAGAATTAAGGAATGTTGTACTTGTGATACATACAAAACACCAACATTTTGGATTATACATAATTAAAGAAATAGCTCACTTTTAGAAATACTGTTAATAGCCAACACATAGAGGCATGTTTTAGGTGGGCATAGGAATGCAGTTAAGAAAAGGAAAAAAAATCATACTGGAACTACTCAATTTCTTTAAAATCATTGAGCAAGAAGAGCAACATTGAACTTCCACACTGATTTACACAATTTCTATACAGTACCTTTACTTAAATCAAGAGCAAAAGTTAAGACTCTCCTCCTCAATTTTTGGTAAACAACTGCATGGTAAACTTAGATGACTTTTCCCCCTGATTTTTACCTGGGAGTGGCCTTTTTAATATTTTATTTAAAAGAGGACAGATTTGGCACTTTTATACTGATGTCACCAATGTTAATATTTCTGGGGATCTCAGGAAGATTCATATTCTTTACAGCGGATACAGCACGGGCTGGGGCTCCTGCTAAGCCAGCCTCAGATTTCTCCAGTTTATTCTAGGCATCAATTTGTGTAACAATCTCATTTATGTTGGTCTCCAACACCATTCCTCCCATCACCATTTCTGCAAGAATATTGAAAACCTTGTCTACGTAGAAAATTAAATCCAGTTCACAGACATTTTCAAAACATTTGTCTAATGTTTCCACAAATACTTGAATCAGATCTAAAATGCCAAGTTCACTTTCTGAAGAATCCACAGAGAAGACAAAATGGAGCGTTGCATACTGTCTATAAATAAGTTTGCTGTCAGATCCTCCAATTAACTAGATTTAACTCCATAGTCACAGTAAATGACACAGCTTAAGACTGATACATCAAAATCCTCCCTCTAGGAAATTGCAAACATTTTCATCTCTCTTAGATACCAAATGGAAAGTCTCCCTGATGACCTGTTGTTGTGTATCTTCACTGTAGGGCTGGTAGAACTTGGGGAGCGCGGCTTCCTGAGGATAGCCTTGATCATGGCTGGGCGGCCGACTGGGTGGGCGCTGGGCCGGGCGGGGCAGGCAGGGAGCCTGGCCTCGGGTCAGGGTCATCGCAGGAGAACCTTCCCACCCGCCCCCTCCTGCAGGCCTGCGCCCAAATGTCTAGATTTCTAAGCCTTGGCATAGCTGAACTTCACTGATGAAATATGCTGTGTGAATGTATGAATTGTGTTTGATTATAGGAATAGGATGGTGGTATCTAAGGAAGAACCTCAGTGGCTATGTTATAACTAAGTATAACTGGAAATATAGTATCTGGAGCTATAGTATTTTTTGTTTGTTTGGTGTGTATGTGTGTTGCTGAGGATTGAAACTAGCACTTTAAGCATGCTAAGTGAGCTTTCTACCATTGAGATACTATCCTGGAGCTTCACAGTTTATCCAGTATGGTAGTCACTTTTTTTTCCCCAGTATTGGGGATGGAACCCAGGGGCATTTTACCTCCAATAAAGTCACATGTGACTTTATTTATTTTTTATTATTTATTTATTTATTTTTGCGGTACTGGGGTTGGAACCCAGGGGCATTCTACCTTTGAGCTACACCCCCAGCCCTATTTTTGATTCTTTATTTTGAAACTGGGTCTCACTGATTTGCAAAGGGCCTAAGTAGCTGAGGCCTTGGCCTTCAGTGAACTATGATCCTCCTGTCTCAGCCTCCCAAATGCTGGGATTACAAGTGTGTGCCACAACGCCCGGCTTGAAACAAGGTCTCAGTTACTACATGCTCTCCTCAAAACTGTCCTCTTCCTTTCTCAGTCTCCCAGGTGTTGGAATTACAGGCATGTGCCACCATGTTCGGCTAAACCAAACATTTTTAAAATAATTTACCATTTTCTTCCTTTTCTAGTATAGATTTAAGAAAATACTGAGTTATATATATGACACGTATACTTTTCTTTAATTTAAGAAAATACTGGATTACATATCTGACACATTTAATTTTCTTTGAATAGAGGCATTAATTCTCAGAGATGGTTGGTATGATTCCTTGGTCTACATCTTACAGGATCTGTTTAGAAAGAAGGAACTCTAAATGGAAACCTCCATATGCTATGGTACCTCTCAGTAATACCTAAAGTACTGCAATTTATACCTTTGGCAAACTACAAAACTAGTAATATTTTTGAATTGTGAATCTGTTGATGGAATAAAAAGGAACTGCCTAAAGTTATCAATAGACCTCTTTCTAAAATTTGTAATTTTTGTGTTTTCTATCCATCATGCCTTCTCAGCACAACTCCTTCCCTGAATCAATATAACTTTCTTTCTGTACCTGATTACTAAATGCTAAGAGAGGAAAGTACAAAGCCAAGCCCACTGAGAATATCAGTAGTTAGGTTGCCTTCTAGCAATCTTTCTGTGTTTCTCGAATCCCGTTTGACCAAGTGTTCTTAGTGGCTCTTTAAAACCTCCTTTTGCTCTTCCATCCTTGTTCTCAGCAGATGACCTTACTTCCTGCTTCACTGAGAAAGTACTGCAGGGGGCATCAGAGAAGAACGCTTTGGCTTTCAACACCATACCTACAGTTTAGCGCTACTCAGTCATCCCTTCACTTCTGTTTAGTGCCAGGCATGGATGGTAATTCTCTTCTGTCTGAGGCTTATCTATTTCTGTTGAATCGTACCCTTCTGCTTCTTAGGGGGCTCTTTTGGCTTCTCTTATTTTCTACTCCTATATTGGCTTTGTCCCAACAATCTTTAAATATGCTCTTACCGTTGCCATCTTAAAAAGAAATCCTCTTTTGACTCCTTGTCCTTCTATACCTACCTCTAAGGATTCCTCTTTTTAATAGTTGAGCTGACTCTTCCTTTACTTCCCACTCACCCTCCTCCTTCCTTCCTTCCTTCCTTCTTTTCTTTCTTCCTTAGGGGCCCTGTACCACTGAGCTCCACTCATCCCTACCATCCTAGCTTTTTTTTTTTTTTTTTTTTGGTACTGAAGATTGCATTCTACCCCCAAGTTATAACACCAGCCAACAGCCTGGTTTTATTTCTTATTTGGAAACAGGGTCTTACTAAATTGGGGGAGGGGTGCTCACTAAGTTGCTGAGGTTGGCTTTGAAACTGTGATCTCTCTGTCTCAACCTCCAAGTACTGGGGTTAGAAGAGTGTGCCACCACACCCAACTCCCTAGTTCTTTTTTTGAGACAACAAAGTCTTGCTACATTTCTGAGGCTGGCCTCAAACTGGCAATCCCTCTGTCTCCGTCTCCTGAGTCACTGGGATTACCAGTATGTGCCACTTTATCTGGATAGTAGTTGAGGTTCCTTTATTTACTTTTTTTGTGGTACTGGGGTTCCTGGAAGCCCTTCTACCTCCGGGCTACACTCCCAGACCTATTTTGTGCCTTTTAAAAAAATTTTCGGAAACAGGGTCTCTTAAGCCAGCAGGGCTGGCTTCGAATCTGCGTGATCCTCCTATCTCCGCCTCCCAAGCGCGGGGATTACAAGCGTGCACCACCATGCCCGGCTGTTTACTTCTTGATTGGCTGTAATATTGCTTCCACCCCTGACACCACTTTGCCAAGTCATTAATAATGCAAATGTATATACTCCAAAGGGAAAATTTTCAGTCTTAATCATATTTAACCTCTATATGGCTTTTGATACTAGTAGTCATTTTGATTTCTGTGAAACATTCCCCCCTCCTTCCTTTTTGTGATACTTTACTCTTCTAGCTTTATTTCTTTATCTCTTTCTGCTTACCCTTTAAATATTGATGTTCTTTAGGACTCCTTCCCAGGGTGGTCTTTTCACTCTTTGCACCCTCTTTAGGTGATTCATTTACCCCCATGTTATCAGTTACTCTGAATCTGTATCCTTAGACTTAATCTCTAGATCCAATTTTTCTCTTTCTTCTGCATATTCCATACTACCTATATTGTACATCAGTTCCTTGCACTTTACTGTCTATCTCATTGAATAGCAAGTCTGTCTACCCGTGAGTTAAAAAAAGAAACCAGAGTTGTCTGCATTCCTTCCACCTTGATTCTTCCTCAATTCCTATTGTAAGTTATTCACCAAGTTCAGTCCATTTCATCACTTAACATCTCTTAGGTCTACTTCTCTGGCTGTATTTTAAATACAAATACAAAATGTCACTATAATGTCTTACCAATAACCTTTTCACTAATGCCCCTTCCCCAATCTTACTCCTATTTGTATATACCTTGGGTAGTTTCCAAAGATGGCCCCCAATGAACCATGTCTCCCAGAATTTATACTCTTGTCCATTCCTCTCCTATACTGAATCTGAGCTGTGCCTGTCACTCACCTTTTTTTTTGGGGGGGGGGCACTGGGGATGGAACCCAGGGGCATTCTACCTCTGAGCTACAACCACAGCCCTATTCTTTAGCCCTCTTTATGTTTGAAACAAGGTCTCACTGAGTTGCAAAGGGCCTCACTAAGTAGTAGCTGAGGCGGTCCGGGAACCGCGATCCTCTGGTCTCTGCCTCCTGGATGCTGGGATTACAAGCGTGCGCCACCAGGCCAGGCTGCTGTCACTCACTTTTAGAGATTGAAATATGGCAGAAGTGATGTTGTGCTAGTTCCAGGCTTCGGTCTTACTGCTGCCTGAAAACTTCAACTTTTGCATCTCAGGTATCTATCTTATAAGTACAGCTACCCTGCTGAAGGACTACCTGGAAAGAAAGTTTCCAAAACTAAATGGAGAGAGAGACAAACAACCAGCATCCCAGCGTCCAAAGTGAGTCTTTCCTATGGATGTACCTGAACTACTCCCATCTCTCTTCTGTTGTGGTTAATCCTGGTCTGAATATGAATGTGTAGATGTGTTAGTTTGCTGCAATTGCCATAGCAAAATACCGAGACTGGGTGGCATAAACAATAGTAATTTTTATCACAGTTCTAGAGGCTAGGTATCTGAGGGTAAGGTGGAGCAGCATTTGTTTTGGCTGACACCTTTCTCCTTGACTTGAAGATGGATACTCTCTCATTTCTGGTCTTTTCTCTTTGTGTACATCCCTGGTGTCTTTTCCTCATATAAGGACATTGGATTAGACTCCACCCATTTATCTCATGTAATCTTAATTACTTTTTAAAATGCACTATCTCCAAAAATAGGTACATCGAGAGTTATACTGTGGATTAGGATGTCCACATAAAGACCTGGGAAGGAGACTTCCGGGAAGATGGCGACCGAGAAAAGCGGAGCTTAAGAGCCCCGCTAACAACCAATCTCCATTACCACAAAATCAGCGCCTTTCATAGCCAGAAAACACCATCACCAGAGAAACAAAAAAATCACCAGGTTCCAGAGAGAAAGCGGACGGAGAACAGAGCTCAGAGCCACAGAGGAGATACACCAGCCTCACGCCCGAGGACACGCGCGGCAGCAGCGCCATACTGCCGGCGGCAGTGGCAAATTCACCGGATGGCTACAGCAAGCCGAGGTGAGCCGCTACGGAACAGCCAGGCGGGATTTCTCGCTGCATGTAAAATCTAAAGCTCCCAGTGGCTGAGCTAAGCACACGCCGCAGGATTCAGGGTGGAAATCAAAACCAAGAAGAAATACGCCAGCCTCACGGCCAAGGGCGTAGCAGCGGCGCCATATTGCCACCGGTGGCAGCAGCAGCAGCAGCAGCAGAGAATTCACCGAATCCAGTACAGCTACATCTGCATACTCAAGAACAGTGAGTCAAATTGCGGGCCACAGAGGAGAAATCCCAGTACTGTACTCCCTGGGACTTGACCCAGTGGGGGAGGGGCGGTGGCAGAGATATCACACCATAGGAGAACGTGCAACCTGGCACCCCCTACAGTCTAAAGCGGCCTCTATCGACTCTCTGGGTCGGAGACTCTGTGATACAACCCAGTAAAGGAGCAGTGGGATCTGAGATACTATTGACTCGAGATCCAGAACACCTTAAGTGAAGTCACAGTGACCCAAGGGAAGAACCCAGAGAAGGCACTAACTTCCGAAATCATGGGAAAGAGGAATAATACTGGAGCAATGAATGCCCACAACCCCACAACATCAGAACCCGATAAAACAGAAAATCAGAGATTTCTAGAAGATCAAATCAGGAAAATAACTGTAGAAATAATAGAGGTGCTTCGAAAAGAACTCAGAGAGAGCCAAAAAGAGATAAAGGATGCAATTAATGAAGTAAAGGCCTCAATTCAAAGCACGAACAACCGATTAGACCACATGGAGAACAGAATCTCGCTCTTAGAAGATGATAATTCCAAAAATGAACACATAGTTTCTAATCTAGGAAAAAATATCCGACAGCAGGAATCTGATATTGAAGAAATATGGGCCCATTTTAAGAGAGCTAACCTAAGAATAATTGGAATAGAGGAGGGAAAAGAAAGTGAAACCAAAGGGATCAACAATCTCTTCAAGGAAGTAATAGCAGACAATTTTCCAAACATAGAGCAAGAGGTTGATACACAGGTCCAGGAAACTTATAGAACTCCCTTTAGACAGGATCGGAGAAGAGGATCCCCACGCCACATAATTGTCAAAATGACCAATGTGGAAGCAAAGCAGAGAATCTTAAAGGCAACAAAAACAAAGGGCCAAGTGACATTCAGAGGCAAACCAATTAGAATCACTCCAGACTTCCCAAACCAAGTCACGAGAGCCAGAAGGGCTTGGAGTAACATATTCCAAACTCTGAAAGATAACAACTTCCAGCCAAAAATTTCCTACCCAGCAAAACTTTCTATCAAATTAGATGGAGAAATAAGAAGCTTCCATGACAAACAGAAACTGAAGGAATTTATGTCTTCAAAACCAGCACTAGAGAAAATACTCAAAGAGATTAACTACAAAGAAGAAATAGGTAACACACACCAGAACCAGAGAAACAAGAGTTTCCATCCAACAGTCAACTAAGATTGGTTATCTTTGGAGATTCATTATTTATGTTAGTCTTTTACCTATCTCTAAATGGTATTGTTTGCCTTTATTGTTGTTAATTTTCAGGATTTCTAGTTGGAATATTAATATACCTTCAGATATAGCATTTGGAAATATTTTATCCCATTCTATTAGTAACTTTTAACTCTGTTTACATTGTCTTTGGATATACAGTATTTTTTTTTATTTTTTAGGGAGTTTGTATACTCTTCTGTTGCCTGTGCCATTGAAATCATATCCAAGAAATCACTGCCAATTTCAATGTTGTGATGTGTTATGACCCAGATTTTCTCCTAAAAGTTTATAGTCTTAAGATTTATATTTAGGTCTTTTATCTATTTTGAGTTAATACTTGTATATGGGATTAGGTGAGGGTCCAACTTTATTCTTTTCCATGTAATTATTATGTTTCAACAATATTTAGTTAAAAGATTATTATTTCCACCACCAAATGTTCATGGAAACCTTGTCAAAAATAACTTGACAATATAGGGAAGAATTTAGCTCTAGGCTTTTATTTAACTCCAGTGGTTTATATATCTGCCTTTAGAATAGTACTACACTGTTTCAATTATTGTAGCTTTATATGGTTTGAAATCAGAAAATATATATCTTCTAGCTTTGTTCTTTTTCAAGATCGTTTTGGGTACCTTTAGAGTCCATATTCCATATTAGGATAGATTTTTTTCTGAAAAATAAATATATAAATATATGATAGTTTCACCTAAAAAAATAGAAAAAAATATTCTCTGGTAAGAAAGAAAGTAAAAAGAAATATTGAAATGTTATCTTTAAGTCATCAAAAGCTTGGTATCAGACAAATGAAACTGTTATGTGAGATTATCATTTTTAATTCTGGATAAATTGCTATAATACTAGATGTCAACCATGAAGCCAAGCATGGGAGGGAGGGATGGGGAGAGAATGGGGTGGGGATCGGGTGGGGGCTGACTGGGCGATGTGTGCATGTATGTCTACAAAAGTTTGTATCCCACTATGATGTATGAATACAGTGCACCAATAAAAAAAATGTATAAAAAAAAAAAAAGACCTGGGAAGGGAGTTTGGGCAGTTCAGTCTATAGCAACAAATTCCTGTTTGAGACACTGAGTTTTATTACTTTGTGTACCAAGAAATGGAATTCTGGATTATATGGTAATTTACTTCTTAATTTTTTTAGGAACCATAGTTTACAGTTTACTATGAGAGTTACATCATTTTACATTCCTACCAACAGTGTTGTGAGAGTCCAGTTTCTCCGCATACTGGCACTTGTTTTCTTTAATTTTTTTATAATGGTCATACTAATAAATATATTTAATTCTTTTTGATACTATTATAAATAAAATTATTTTAAATTTCTTTTGTGGATTGTTCGTTGCTCATGTAGAGAAATAAAACTGAGTTTTTACATATTGATTTTGTATTTTACAATATTATCGAATTTATTTATTCATACTAACAAATTCTATGTGAATTCTTTAGGATTTTCTTTTTTGTGTGTGGTATTGGGGATGGAATTCACAGGCCTTCTGTCTCTGGGCTACATCCCCAGACCTATTTTATATTTTATTTGGAAGCAGGATCTCATTAAGTTTCTGTGAGCCTCACTAGCTGCTGAAGATGGCTTTGAACCTGCCATCCTCCTGTCTCAGCCTCCCAAGTATTGGGATTACAAGTGTGTGCCACTATGCCTAGCTCTTTAGGATTTCTATATAAAAAATCATGTCATTTGTGAATAGAGATGGTTTTATTTCTTCCTTTTCATTTTGAATCACTTTTATTTTTCTTCCCTAATTGCTCTGCCTAGAGCCTCCAGTATGTTGTTGAACGGAAATGCAAATGTGTGCATGCTTTTCTTGTGCCTGATCTCAGGGGAAATCAAGCCCCCTTCTTTCTATAACGTGAAAGAATCTGCTTCTTCCTTTTACTGTGGTGTTGGGGACTGAATCCAGAGGCATTCTACCTCTGAGCTACTCCTCACTCCCAGCCCTTTTTATTTTAAAACAGGGTCTTGCTAAGTTGCTGAGAGCCTTGCTAAATTTCAGAGGCTAATTTGAACTTGGAATCCTCCTGTCTCAGCCTACCAAACACTGGCATGGACCACCACACACAGCTAAGGCAAAATCTTCTATATATGGATTGTAGTCTTTCATTTTGAAATACTCATTAGCCTGATTTGAATGTGAAAACGAAGACCTTATTAAGCAAAGGATGAAAAAGGGGAACAAAGCTGATAGGTAGGTATGGTTTGAGAACCACAGGCTTGATAAGGTGTAGAACCCATAGAGTCAAGGACAGCCTAGAGTCACCCCACCACTAGGAGGCAGTCCATAGCTGTGTCAAGGCTGCACCTAAAAGTGTGACCAGTACTCTATACGTTATTAGCAGTAATCACACACACACACACACACACACACACACACACACACACACACACACACACGTATATAGAATAGAACAAATATTTTAGGAATCAACACGAAATAAAAAATTGGAAGTATAGCTTACAAAAAGCTTCCTGTGTACTTGGCTTCCTCACCCTGTTAATAACGAGAGAGCGCTGCTAATGTCCTCCCTGAAAAGCAGTTGTAAACTAGCTATCCCAGAGAAGCTTTGGCATGGATCATCCTCTTCACAGAGTGCTTCACTTCATTAGTTAGTGGCCGCAGTTAGCATTTAATATTGGAAATGTTCAGTCATGATGGCATATCGATTCGTTTTTGCAGCGTCAGCTACCAAAACAATCTAAGAGTGGGTTCGCAAGATTGAGAAATTTAACATGAATAACTTCAGTTTGCACATGAATGTAGATAATTTGAAGAATATAGCAATCTCTGTAGCTTTACCTCTGTTATTGCATGCAACTAAATCTGTGCACTAAGCTGAACTGCTCTTTAGGCAATTTCTTTGTTAGACTGAGTCAGAGTAATTCGTACGGTGATGCAACTTTCTATGTTGATTGATGGGTTTATAGCTCATTTCTGCTTACTGCTATTTCTGTGAGTCAGTTGACTTACCTTTATATGACCAGATCTGTTTTCTCTAACCAGTATGTCTTACTGTTAGAATGGCCTCCTTGATGGGAGGATACATTTAGATATGCAAGACTATGATTTTTTTTTTTTTGGTGGTACTGGGGGTGGAACCCAGAGGCTTTCTACCTCCGGGCTATACTCCCAGACCTTTTTTATATTTTATTTGGAAGCAGGGTCTCACTAAGTTGCTGAGAGCCTCACTAAGTAGCTGAGGCTGGCTTCGAACCCGTGCGATCCTCCTGTCTCAGCCTCCCAAACGCAGGGATTATAAGATTACAAGCGTGCGCCACCACACCAGGCTATGTTTTTTTTTGTATGTGTGTGGTACTGCATATGGAACCCAGAGGTTATTTTACCTCCAAACTACATCCCCAGCCTTTTACATTTTTTGTTTGTTTTGAAACAGAGTTGTGCTAGGTTACTGAGAGTCTTGCTACGTTGTGTAGGCGGTCCTTGAACCTGTGATCCTCATAATCTCAGCCTCCCAAGTACTGGGATTACAGGCATTCACTACCACATCTGGCTAAGATCTTTGATATAAAACTAAAACGTTAGGAAATTCTGCCATAACAGATTAGTGAACTGTCATGACTCTATAATCTGTACCTTTCTTAAATTTTAAGGAATTATCAGATTAACCAGTCGCGGTGGCATACACCTATAAGCTTAGTACTTCAGAGCCTGACACAGGAGTATTGGAGATTTGAGGCCACTGTGAGTCAATTTAGTGAGACCCTGTTTCAAAATAAAAAGGGCTGGGGGGTGTGACTTAGTAGTCAAATCCCACTGGGTTTAATTCCCTATACCCTCCCCCACACAAACGTTTGAATATAAAATAGCATTAATTTTCTTTAGCTTCTTGGCTGGCTCTTCTTCTGGTCTTCTAACCTGTGGTTTTTGCCAGTGGCCCTGTCTACCACCCCTTATATTTCTGTGTTTATTCTCTCCATGAGCTTGTTCATTCTGACGATAGATTCAGGTAATACTTTTAGATTGACTTGCAAAGTGATCTGTTCAGATTTATCATTTTAGTTTTATAAAGTCTAAAATTTAACTAATTTTTATACATCAAACTCCCCTTCCCAACTACCTGAGGTCATTTGTACCTTTCTCTTCATACATTTGTCTGTTCTGTATATTACTATCAGTCTTATCATCCTAAGTAAATAATCTATACTACTTCCTCTAGCAGTCTAGTTGGCTTCATTTTATCCATTACTTTAAATGCATGCACCTGTGCCTTTCAAGGCTTTTCGACCTCTTGTTTCCACATCTCTCTCCCATGGGTCCTTCCCAGTTATCTTACTTCCCCTTCCTTCCTCTCCCTTAGCAGTCAGGCAGTTGCTTCTTTGTTATGGTGAACACAGGATGCAGTTGATTCTGGAAGGCACAACTGAAGGTCCACCTTATCCTGACCCTTTCCTGATCACCCCAGGGTCCTAAGACCATTGCCTAATTATGAAGACTTTTCCCCAACAAATGGTTAGAAGGTAACTGTTGGGGATTAGTTCTTTGTGTCTTGTTTTATTCATTGTCCTGTAAGTTCTGTGAAGACAGACATATATTATGTCTTTTACTGCTTCAGTGTAATCATATGCTAGGCACATAGTAAAGGATTGTTGTTATTTTGTCTTAAGCATAATATATTTACCAATATATGCCTTAATTCTGCCATTTTTATAGTTTAACTCAATCATGGTTTTGGTCCATTATAAACTGAACTAATTTATAATTCAAGTCCTCAGTTTCAGGAAATCAAAATTTAATCTCATTGAACTGAATACCTCTCTTCTAAAATAAATACTTTGTAGCATCGACTTTATTATCTTGAAAAAATTAATTTTAATTATTTTGCCGGTCTGAAGATGGAACTCAGGGGCATTCAACCTCCAAGCTACACTCCCTGCCCTCTTTTTTATTCTTTATTTTGAAACCAGGTCTCACTGAGTTGGGAAGAGCCTCCCTACGTAGCTGAGGCTGTCCGCAAACCACCATCCTCCAGTCTCAGCCTCCCAAATGCTAGGATTACAAGCATGGGCCACCACACCCAGCTTATTATCTTGAAAAAATTTAGACAGTACAACTTGTTTATACAGGTACTATAATAAGACAATATGGTGCCTGAAATCTTATTAAGAAAACAGGAAACTGATTTTAATAAATAAAACATTAGGTATTTCAAGATGTTAATTCATGACTACACTCTATGAAGGAATCAAATACTTGCGCTTATAAAAAAATCAGTGTGAAATGGGCATCTATGTAAGTGAGCCAATTAAATTGTGGTTTTCTTTTTTGTATTTTTATGGTGCATTGTGTCTCACATCATAAAGTATATTTGATGGTGATAGTGACATACGTGCATACAGCATTTGGTGTGCTTTCCCCTGGCTCCCTCCACGTTCAGGGTATTGAGATTGACGCTGGTCTGCTCTCACACGTGTGTGATGTTACTGAAAGGGATTCCTTCATTTATCCTCCCTCCCCCTCCCCCTCCCCTAGACCCCCTCCCTGGCTCCCCTGGAGTCTCTGCTCCATTATCTGAAGTCTCTCTGGCATCCCTCTTTCTCCCCAGCTTCCACGTATGAGAGTTACATAGGGAACATTTCATGAATTTGCCTGCCACCCATACACAGGGGTTATGCTCATCTCTGTATCGTTCCAATGTTAGTTTACGTGCTGCTGAAGTGAGTGCCCCCCCTTCGCCCCTCCTTCCCTCCATCTATCCTGCCTGGTGCAGTACTGCCAATGGAACCCAGGGGCCTTCCACCTCTGAGTTACAGCCCCAGCTCTATTTTATTTTGAAACAGGGTTTTGCTAAATTACTGAGGCTGCCCTTGAATCCTCCAATCTCCTGTCTCAGCCTCCTAATTACTGGGATTACAATTGTGCACCCCCATGCCCAGCTAGGTGCTGCAGTTTGAATGTGCCCCCTCCAAAACTCTTGGGAACACATAAGGAAACTTAATCTCAGCACAGCAGTGTCAGGAGGTGGGGCTTTGGTGGTAACTAGGTCATGGAGGCTCTGCTCTTATGTGCTCATGGGAGTGGGCTACTTATTGCCAGAGTGGATTTGCTGTTTTTTTTTTTTTTTGGTGGGTCTGGGGACGGAACCCAGGGGCATTCGACCTCCGAGTTATACCCCCTACCCTAATTTTTATTCTTTATTTTGAAACCGGGTCTCACTAAGTTGCAAAGGGCCTCACTAAGTAGCTGAGGCTGTCCATGAACCGTGATCCTCTGGGTCTCAGCCTCCCAAATGCTGGGATTACAAGCGTGCAACCACCACGCCGGCTTGCTGTTAGTTATAAAAGCGGGATCTTCTCTTCTGTGTGCACTCTGTTGTCCTTCTGCCTTCCATGAAATGATATCCTGAAGGTCCTCACCAGATGTGGACCCTTCAACCTTGGACTTCTCAGATTCCAGAACTGTAAAAAACACATTTCTTCATAAGTTATCCACTCACAATTCTGTTTTTAGCACAAAATGGACTTAGATAAATTGGGCATGGTTGTGCATGCTTGTAATCCCAGCCCTTAGAAGGCTGAGACAGGAGGATTACAGGTTCACAGCCAGCCTCAGCAACTTGTAAAGTTCTCCACAACTTAGTGAGACCCTGTTTCAAAATAAAGAATAAAATAGAGCTGAGGGTGTAGCTTGGAGGTAGAATGCTCCTGGGTCCAATCTCCAGTACCGCAAAAAAAAAAAAAAAAAAAAAAAAAGGTCTTAGGTAGTAGATGACTCTACCATGTATTAGAAAGGTTTTTTTTTACTAAGGTTTTAATTACTAAGGTTTAGTTTACCCTAAACACAATAGTCAATACCTGTTTTGAGGTGAAATGCTTCAACCAAGAAAGAAAACAAAAGTGTGTTTAATTAAGAGGCTCATTATGGCCAGGTGTGGTGGTACACACCTGTAATCCCAGTACTTGGTAGGCTGAGACAGGATTATTGTAACTTTGAGACCAGCCTTCGCAATTTGGTGAGGCACCCAGAAACTTATCAAGGCCATGTGTCAAACTAAAATAATAAAAAGGGCTGGGGCTCAGCTCAGAGTCTAGGTAGAATGCCCCTTGAGTTCAGTACTCAGTAGCTGTGTTCCCCATCCTCCAAAAAAGAACCATTGTTTCTCTTACTCCTTTTTATAACTCTCTTAGAGTTGGGCATCTTGTTTTCTCAAGAAAAACCAGAAGAGGAACCCAAAAGAAACAACCCAAGGATAGGAAAGTTTCCAGGTTAAAGTAATCTTCTAATGCCTGATTCTGTTTGGTTAGAACTCACAGGAGAGACAAAGACCTAACAGATGTCCCATCAGGCTAGATGAACAGATCCTTCTCTCCTACATTAAGGCAGTAATTTCCGTATGTGTCCTGAGACAAAAGGAGAAAGTGATTAGTAAGAACGGACATGTCTCCTGGCAGTTTTGTGAAATCTTGCCTGGCAAAGCAGTCTTTCTTCTTCCTTCAGCAACGGGATCCTTCCACTTAAGCAGAGCCATGAGAATTCTGCTTGACACATTTGCCAGTGTATGAAGGAAATGGCAAACTGCTGATATTTAACTGCTACCTATAAAAGTAGAAGAAAACAATGACAACAAACAGAGGAAGAAGATAAATTACTTGTATGGTATCATTATCACTTTTTTGGGGGCTACATGGGCATTCTATCTCTGAGCTATACCCAAACTCTTTTTATATTTTATTATTTATTTATTTATTTATTTATTTATTTATTTTGTGGTACTGGGGATGGAAGCCAGGGGGATTCTATTTTTGAGCAACACCTGCAGCCCTAATTTTTTATTCTTTATTTTTGAAACAGGGTCTCACTGAGTTGCAAGGGGCCTCACTGAGTAGCTGAGGCTGTCTGGTCTCCACCTCTCAAATGCTGGGATTACAAGTGAGCGCCACCACTCTCAGCCCTTTATTTTTTATTTTGAAACAGGGTTTTGCTAAAGTGCTGAAGCTGGCCTAGAGCCTGCCTTCCTCCTATCTCAGCTTCCATAGCACTGTGTTTGCAGGTGTGGTCTACCTCATATGGCTTTCATTTATCATTACAAAGGCAAATACATATTCAGTTGTCATGTGGTCTGCCTTGTTTTCTTCCAGGTTAATAGCTGGGGTACAAAAATAAGAAAAACAAGAAGTAAATGCAAATTACCCTAAAATTTTTCTGAATCTCAATAAACTCCCAAAATTCACAGTTACAATATAGTCATTGCCTTTAGAATATTTCTTTGGATATTGATACAAAAATATTTACTTCCAAAAAAAAAAGTGTGGTTCTTTTCCCCCTCCCCTTATAGGGAAATTCCAGTAAAGTGTTAACTCTGAGGTTTGATGTCTTTTTTTTTTTTTTTTTTTAGGAATTTTACTGAAACACACACAAGTATATTAGCCATGTTCATATTATGTCTAGAAGGCTGCCTATCTTGAGAAATTTATTCCTAAAATGTTAGTGTAAAAACATACACATATATCCTGTAATGCAGTACTTTTATAGATGTCTTACTAAAGTGCCTCAGCTATTGAACTGTAAACTTTCAGCTTGTTCTTACACTTTTTTTCTCTTGAATGTCTTTTGACTTACTAAGATTGAATTCTGAAGGATACAGGACCACATGGGAAGTACCCTAAGGGCTGCAAGGCAATAGATCAAACTTTACTAAATATCTATATATTCTAGGCACTAAGATAGATTCCTTATATTTAATTTACTTAACCATAGGAATTTAGATTTTTTATTTTACTGTTTTTTGGGTTTTTTATTTGGTGGTGGTTCCTGGAAACCCTTCTACCTCCGGGCTGCACTCCCAGACCTATTACACACACACACACACACACACACACACACACACACACACACACATAGTGGTACTGGGGTTCCTGGAAACACTTCTACCTCCTACCTCCTACCACTGGGCTACACTCCCAGACCTATTTTTTATACTCTTTTATTTGAAAACAGGGTCTCTTAAGCCAGCAAGGCTGACTACGAACCTGCGTGATCCTCCTGTCTCTGCCTCCCAAGTGCAGGGATTACAAGCGTGTGTCACCATGCCTGGCGATATTTTTATTTTATATTTGCAGTATTGGGGATTAAACCCAGGGGTATTATAACTTCGAGTTATACCCCCAGTCCTAGTTTTTATTCTTTATTTTGAAACAAGCATCACTAAGTTGCAGAGGGCTTCACTAAGTAACTGAGGCTGGCCATGAACTTGTGTTGGCCTCCCAAGTACTGAGATTACAAGCATGTGCCAGCATGCCCAGCCTACATATTTTTATTCTTTTACAAATTATAAATCATTGAGATAAAAGAAGATAAATTACTTGTCCAAGATCATTAAACCGATAAGTAGTTGAGGTTGGATTTTAGTCATACTTAAACAAAATCACTTATTTTGCCATTTTACATAATCTAAAAGGTTTTCTCTTTCATGTTTTTGCTAAAATATTCTCTTATTAGTGAGAGCTACTGTGATAATCCTACTTAAAGTTGTCATATCTTCTATGTCAATGTTCTTTTATCTTGTTATATTTGTTCTATCGTACTTATCACCTTTCAACGTACTGTATAATTTGTTTATTATAATATTAGCTTCTTACTCTCTCCTCACTTGGTAAACTCCATAGAGATTTTTATCAGTTTTATTTACTTACGTAACCCCAGTGCTTAGAATACCATCTGACACATAGTGAGTGCTAATATTTGTTGAAAGAATGAATAGGCTCTTCCTTCCTTTAGAGATTTTCTGGATATCTCTAGTAAGTAGACAGAAGAGTCCTTCAGCATATTATCATTTGATGGTATCTCTAGTTTGATGGTATCCCTGGTAGGTAGTAGATGGATTCTGGTATATCTCAGTGACAATATAGTCAGTCCATTTTAGATAATGACTTCTCTATGGTGTTTCTTTTTATTTTATTTACTTATTTTTGTGGCACCAGGGATTGAACAGAGGGATGTTTTACCTCTGAGTTATACTCACAGCCCTATTTTTGTGTTTTTTTTTAAATTTTGAAACAGGATCTCACTGAGTTGCTGGAGCTGACTGTGATCCTGTGATCCTTGATCCTTTTGTTTCAGCTTCCCAGGTCCATGTGCCACCATGCCCGGCCTTGGTAATTCTTAATGAACAGATATATTGTGAATGGAATTGTTTTCTGAATTTCTTTTTCAGTGGATTCATGGTTGGCATATAGAAAAGCTACTTTTTTGTTTTTTAGATGTTGTATGCCACTGCTTCACTGAATTTGTTAATCAGCTCTGGAACTTTTTTGGTTGAAATTTCTTGGATTTCCTAATTAGAGGATTATGTCATCAGTTAAACTGATTTTTCTATTTCAATATATATATATATATATATATATATATATATTACTACATGTCCAGTACTATTTTGACACATACTGGGGATGGAACCCAGAGGCTTTCTACCTCCGGGATATACTCCCAGACCTATTTTTATATTTTATTTGGAAACAGTGTCTCACTAAATTGCTGAGAGCCTCACGAAGTGGCTGAGGCTGGCTTCAAACCTGCATAATCCTCCTGTCTCAGCCTCCCAAGTACTGGGATTACAAGTGTGCGTCACAACACCCGGCTTCAATTTGTATATTTTTTAGATTTTTTGGTAAATATTTTTATTTTAGAAATTTTAAGATATAAAGTGAAGAAACATTATAGTGAACACATATTTACTCATCACACAGCTTTATCATCACATCAGCACATAGCTTTTGTGGGTATGGTGCTGGGGATGGAAGCCAGGATCATCCTACCTCTGAGCTATACCCCTAGCCCTATTTTATTTTTATTTGGAAACAGGTCATTACTAATTTGCTCTGAGACTTGTTAAGTTGCTGAGCCTCACATTGGACCTGAGATCCTCCTGTCTCAGTCTTCCAAGTACTGGGATAACAGACATTTCTCCATTAATAGGTATGAAACTCAGTTGCAGCCCAACACAGATCTACATCTCTAGCCCTTTTTTTTTTTTTTTTTTTTTTTTTTGAGACAGAGTCTCCATAATTTACCCAGCCTGGCTTCAAACTTGGGATCCTCCTGCCTTCGTCTCTCAAATAGCTAGGATTTACAAGCATTGTGCCACAGTGCCTAGCCATCTTGATTTTTTTCTTGCTTACAGCTCTCTCCTCAAAATTATTTTGAAGCAAAATACTATAATAGGAAAATAACATATTTCATTTTTAAATTATATGAAAGGTTTTTGATAAAGTTGAATATTGTTAAAACTCTTTGTAGCTCATGATGTCAAAATATGATTAAATTCCTGGAGCTGGGCGTGGTGGCGCACGCTTGTAATCCCAGCATTCGGGAGGCTGAGACCGGAGGATTGTGGTTCGCGGACAGCCTCAGCTACTTAGTGAGGCCCTCTGCAACTCAGTGAGACCCGGTTTCAAAATAAAGAATAAAAAATAGGGCAGGGGATGTATCTCAGAGGTCAAATGTCCCTGGGTCTCATCCCCAGACCTGCAAAAAAAAAAAAAAAGATTAAATTCCCAACTCAAATTTTAGAATTTTACTATATTTTTATCTTTCCACCTAAAATCTGCTGAACTAATTTTCTGATTTATATTTAGTTTGAATTTGATGTTTTCCCTCTTGGTTATAGCTCAATGTATTTTTTAAAAACACATTTTCCATGAGATATCTGTTTTTCATATTAATGGCCTTTTTGGTGTGTGTGTGTGTGTGCGTGTGCGTGTGCGTGTGCGTGTGCGTGTGTGTGTGTGTGTGTGTGTGTGTGGTTCTAGAGATTGAACCCAGGGATGTTCTTCCTCTGTGCTATACCTGCAGCCTTATTTTTTATTTTGAAATAGGGTTTTCACCAAGTTGCTGAGGGCATTGCTAATTTGCTGAGGCTGGCTTTGAATCTGAGATTCTCCTGTCTCAGCCTCCTATGTTCTAGGATTACAGGTGTATGACACCATGCCTGGCTAACTGGCCTTTTATATAAAGTCATTGGACAGTTATAAAGTAAAAGCTATTTGTTTTTAGGATAGTGGTATTATGGGTGGTATTTAATTTTCCAAAGTTAGACTATTTTTACTATTACTCTTATAAGAAAGAAGCATTTTGTAATTGAGGATTTTCTATTACCTGTGGGATATGATTTGACCAAGTCAGAGATTCGAGTGCAAAGGGTCAATTTTGGTGTAATAATGGCTGAAGAAGCTGGATGTGGTGGTTCAAGCTTGTAATCCAAGTACTTGGGATGTTGAGATAAAGGGTCAATTTTGGTGTATAAATGGCTGAAGAAGCTGGGTGTGGTGGTACATGCCTATAATCCCAGTATTTGGGAGGCTGAGATAGGATTGCAGGTTTGAGCAAAGATCCTATTTGCTCAAAGATCCTGTTTCAACATAAAAAATAAAAAGGTTTCAGGGTGTACGTTGGAAGTAGAACACCCCTGGGTTCAATTCTCAGTATCCCACCCTCCATATGGCTGAAGAAAGTTGGTTAAAGCACTTCACTCAGAACAAATGAGCTGTAATTTTTATCTGGAAGGCCATAGCTTATTTATTTATTGGTACTGGGGATGGACTTCAGAAGCATTCTATCTCCAAGCTATGTCCACAGCCCCATTTATTTTTATTTTATATATTGAAATAGGGTCTTGCAAAGTTGCTGAGGCTGGCCTTGAACTGATGATTGTCCTGTCTCAGCCTCCCAAATACTAGGATCACAGGCATATACCACCACGCCTGGTGGCTATAACTTATTTTTGGAGCCCAAGATTTCTCTATGCTACAGGGTTATTCAGGCAGTTTGAATGCATGGCCAAAATAAAAGTGTTTAATTTGCTTAACATTGTCACAGTTTCCAATAATCTGTGAATATATGTTTCTTTAGATTAGGAAAAGGAGGGGAGGGGAATAGTAGATTTATGTAGCTGTCACAATTTGTGCATTATTAATATGCTATTTTAAGATGAACTAAAATGGCCCAAGTAAAAGAGCACCTTGTATATAATTTTATCTGTAAAAGATTATATTTTCTACAAGATTCTTTTTTATATAATTTTATTGGTACATTGTAATTATGCATCATAGTAAGGTTCAAAGCAATGCAAACATGCATGCATTACTTGGTGTCTTTCCTTCTGCACCTGGCTCTTCCTCCCTCCCGCCCTGGTATGTGCTAGTGAGGTTGGTAGTGATGCCTTCATATGTGGACATGACTAAGGGCTGAACATTTCTCAGTCCTCCTTTTCTCCTCCCTACCTCTTTCTTCCAGTCCCCTTCCACTATTCTGTGGACTCTTTCATCATTTATCTGATGCCACTTATGTTTTCTGTCTTCTCTTTAGCTCCACATATGAGAGAAACAATTCAGCCCTTGACTTTCTGAGACTGGCTGGTCTCACATAATATTCTCTAGTTCCATCCATTTTCCTGCAAGTGAAATCATTTGTTCTCCTTTATGACTGAGTAAAATTCCATTGTGTGTATTCACCACATTTTCTTCATCCACTCATCTGTTGACAGACACCTCGGTTGATTTCATCATTTGGTTGTTGTGAATTGTTCTGCTATAAGCATGGATATGCGTAGATCACCATAGTATTTTGATTTTAATTGCTTTGGAAAGATACTGAGAGGTGGTGTATCTGGGTCATATGTTGGTTTCATTCCTATTCTCTTAGAGGAATCTCCATACTGATCTCTATACTAATTGTAAATTGGTTTTACTAATTTATAATCCTACCAACAGTGTAAATGAGTTTCTATTTACTCACATCCTTGACAGAACTTATTATTGTTTGTATTCTTTGTGTGTGGGGGGGGGATACTGGAATGAAAACCAGGGGCCTTCTACCTCCGGCCTACACTCTCAGACCTATTTTATATTTTATTTGGAAACGGTCTCACTAATTTGCTGAGAGCCTCACTAAGTAGCTGAGACCGGCTTTGAACCTGCGCAATCCTCCTGTCTCAGCCTCCCAAGCACGGGGATTACAAGCGTGCGCCACCATGCCTGGCTCTATTGTTTGTATTCTTGACTATTTAGTCTGAATAATTTTCTTCTCAGCCAGGTATGGTGGATTAGTGAGGCCCTCCACAACTTAGTGAGACCCTGTAAAATAAAGAATAAAAAAACAGGGCAGGAGGTGTAGCTCAGAGGTCAAATGCCCCTGGGTTCCATTCCTAGACCCGCAAAAATATTTTTTTTTTCTTCTCTTACCAGTTGTGAAGGTATAATGAAAATTGGCCATTTGCTGTTATTAAATTATAGCCACATTAAGGTATCTTTCTGTTTTTGTTTTGATTTTAGAGAGATGGGGGCCTTACTATGTTGTCTGGTTGGCTTTGTTTTGGGCTCAAGAGATCCTCCTGCTTCAGTCTTCTGAGTACCTAGGGCTGTAGGCGCCTGTTGCCATGACCAGCTTAAGGTACCTATTCTGCTTACAAACATGTAAAAGTTTTAAGTGCTGACTAGGACATTTTAAAATATTATCTTAAAAAGATTTTCATGACAGACAAAGTAGCATCTGTGCCAGTTTTGCATCATTATTTTTGGCAGGATAATTAGCTGTAATGCCAAGATTCAGATGTATGGTAGTTGGAGTTATAGATGATCCAAAAATTCATTCTGAAACTGTGATATCTCACACACCCATAGGAAGTAGGGTGTGGATTACAAATAACTAGGTGTGTGCAAGGTTTAAAAGCTACCCAAATAGACACAAATAGTGTTAATAAATGTATGTGAGCTTTTGAATTAGTATAGCTTCATCTATTTCAAATTCAGCATCAAAGTCTCAGCAGCTTTTAGGCTTTTAGCAGTACTTAATGATGGGAATACAGAAATGCTCAGCATTCCTTGAGGGAAAAGCATACCTTTGGATATTTTCTGACATTTTTTTGTTTACCCTTGAGGAGCAGTGGAAGATACGGAGAAAGAGTGTAATTGATGGGGTAAAGAGGGACTGAAACCATGTACTTTATCTGCTAAGCTTGTGTCCTGGTGTAGAGGTTGTGTATCTGGAGGGGAACCTTCCTCTTACACAGTGTAACAGCCAGAGCTGCCAGGGACTGGTGGGCAGAGATGAGTCCAGAGCCCAGAGTGACTCCTGTGCCATAATATCCTCACCAAGCAAAAAGGAGAAGCTAAACAGGGACCCTCCAAGCATTTGTTTAATATTTTATTCAGGGTAGGAAGTCATTCGTTTTCTAGTAAAAAAAGATTGCAGGTGTGTTTATGTTTATCATAACAGATTTACAAGCCAGGTGTGATGGCACATGCTTATAATCTCAGTACCTGGGAGGCTGAGACAGGAAGATCGCAGGTTTGTGGTCAACCTCTGCAACTTAGGCCCTCCACGACTTAGTGAAACCCTGTCTCAAAATAAGAAACAGGGCCGGGGGTGTAGCTCAGAGGTAACACACACACATACACACACACACACACACACGATATATAGCTGGGTGTGGTGACACACACCTGTAATCCTGGTATTTGGGAGACAGAGACAGACAGATTATAGATTGAGGACAGCCTCAGCAAAATAGCAAGACAATCTCAGCAATCTAGTGAGAACATGTTTCAAAACAAAACATAAAAATCATAAAAAAGGTTGTATCTCAGAGGTAGAAAGCTGTGGGTCAGTCCCCAGTACCCTTCTCTCACCCTCCTCAACAAGATTCACTACATATACAGTACATAGTTTAAAATCACATATATAATTTGTTTTCTTAAAATTCAGCAGCATTATTTACTCACATGCATGAAAGATTGAAATAGTGACCTAACTTTATCTTGAATCTATTCCTGCATTTCTGAAGTCACCTCCTAAAACTTATTTACTTGTTTATTATATTATAGCCATAGAAAGGTTAGTTTTGTTTGTAGTTTTTCCTATTCTTCAAAGGCCAACTTTGTTTTGGAACTTTGCTATTCTCTCTGCTTAGAATGTCTATTCTCTGCTCTATTTTTCCATGGCTATTTCCTCTTTATCCATTAGGTCTTTCTATCTCAGTGGGGCTTTACTTTACTTTCTAGCTGTATTAGCAGCCTCTCTAGCTCTAATTTTCTTTATATATCACCCTCTTTTTCTGTTTTGTTTGTATGATTGCAATTCTAGAGAAAAAAAACTAGGGCCTATGCAAGCTCTCTACTACTGAGTTATATCCCCAGCCTACCTCCTACTTTTTTTGAGACAGGGTCTCCCTAAGTTGCCCAGGCTGGCCTTGAAATTGTGATCCTCCTTCAGCCTCCCAAGTAGCTAGAATTACAGGCTAGAACCACCATGCCTGACCTCACCTTGTTTTTTTTTAAAAATAGTATTTATTACTATATATCATCTTTACTTGTATGTTTAGCATTAGCTCTTCCTGGAATGTAAATCCTGGAAGAGTGGTAACCTTGTTTTAACAGTGAATCCTTGGTTTCCTAGAACAACACCTTACAAATGGGGAGGCAGGGGAGGGCACCAAGTGCTGTGTGCATGTGTATCATTGTCAACATGATTCACATCATGATGAGAGACCAATAAAAGCCCAGAGAAGAGCACTTTACACATAATTGTGGTGCTCTATAATATTGTTGAATAAAGTATTAAAGTAAAAAAATCTTATTCAAAATATATTTGAAAGTTACTTTTCTGGGAGGCTGAGACAGGAGGATTACAGGTTCAAGGTAAGCCTCAGCAGTGTAGTGAGACTCCAGCAACGTAGTGAGAGACTGTTTAATAATAATAAAGGTCTGGGAGTGTAACTCAGAGGTAGAGTGCCCTGGAGTTCAAGTCCCAGTACTAAAAAAGAAAGTAATTTTTCTAGTTTTTTTGTTGGCAGCATGGTTTTAACTTTTCTGTATATTTTGTTTTTTAATCACTCTTCTTGTGCTGTTTTCTGAACCAGACAAGTTTCTGTGAGGCATACTAAAGATTTCACATTTAGGTTTAAAAAATAAGTTAGTTGTTCCTGATAAATAACATCATATAGTGCATGGTTTGGTGTCAAATTGTCTTCAAATTGTGACGGTCAATTTCAAATGCCTGTTATCCTCTGAATCAGGATGATGGTTTAACCTTCAATAACACTGTACAATCTAATATGTAGATACTACTTACAAAAGTACTTAATGAGATAGGTTGGTGCTAGGAAGTAGTATTTTAAATTTCTTTCTCAAATGCTGTCTACTTGAGGAATTAGGGGCCAATGCACATTTGCCTGCTAATGAAGTCGCTGCATCATATGGTCTCTGATTAGCAATTAATTTCAGTAATGTTATAATGCTTCTTATAGGCTGCCACTCAGGCAGCTGTTTGGTTAGTTACCCTTTTATTCCCGTTCTGAGAAATGGATAGAGGTCAGTTTAAGTGTGATAGCAAGAACTTGAGGCCCCCCCCCTCTCTTTTGTGGTACTGGGGGTGGAACCCAGAGGCTTTTTACCTCTAGGCTATACTCATAGCCCTATTTTATATTTTATTTGGAAACAGGGTCTCACTAAGTTGCTGAGAGCTTCACTAAGTATCCGAGGCTGGCTTTGAACCTGCGCAATCCTCCTGTCTCAGCCTCCCAAGCACAGGGATTATAAGCGTGTGCCACCAGGCCCAGCTGAGGTCTTTTATTATCAATGATTAGGATGCAAGGTCATTCCCTGATCGACTAAGGGGAGATTTGAGAAAAATAATGAAGATGTGAAAAAAAAATGACTTAAAAATGAAAGATTATTCAGAGGACAGAGGACCAAACTGGGATACATAACCATGCATTTTAAGTGATAATAGTTATTTTATTTGTGTAAAGAAGAACTGAAATAAGTAAATATAAGAGACAATTTCCATTTTGGGTTCTATAGTAAATATTTGATAGTTATAGTAAAAAATAATACTAATAGAATATTCAGTGTATATAGGTTTAATTTATTTGATAACTACAACATAGAAGGAGAGTTAAAAGGATCTATATTTTGGTAATATTTTTATAATCTACTGAATTGTTAAAAATAATAATCAGAATAAGACTTAAAAATAAAGTTGTGTTTATTTTTATTTATTTATTTATTTTTTTGGTGGTACTGGGGGTGGAACTCAGAGGCTTTCTCCGGACTATACTCCCAGACCTTTTTTATATTTTATTTGGAAACAGGGTCTCACTAAGTTGCTGAGAGCCTCACTAAGTAGCTGAGGCTGGCTTCGAACCCGTGCAATCCTCCTGTCTCAGCCTCCCAAGTGCGGGGATTACAAGCGTGCACCACCACGCCCGGCTACAGTACAATTTTAAATAATCTATGGGTGGAAGAAATCTCAAGAGAAATTATAACAGTTCAAATTGAATGAAATTAACAACACAGCGTATCAAAATCACATTGTGGGATGCAGAAAGGGAGGGAGAATTATAGCTCTAAAAATAGAGGGAAATTTATAGCACTAAAATCTTAGAAAAGAAGAAAGTTCAACTCAACAATCTAAGCTTCTGTCTTTGGGTTTTCATGTAGACAGTTTCTTCTAATCATTATGCTCTTGTATGATTTTCATGTTGATTTGCTGTATCTTTTCTCATGCATGTTCTGAAAGTCTGGGCCTCTAGCCTTTTATTTGCACTAATCTAACATAGGTAAGTTCTTCTAGACTTCTGTGGGAGCCTGTCTTTGAGTTATAACCTGATGGTTTGGTATGTCTGTGCATCTGCTCTCTGTACTCCTGCATTTGAGAGTGTGCGGGCTCATTTCCTCACTGGCATCTAGTTAACTCAGTTTCTCTACTCTTAAGATCTCAACTTCTTTTCCCTGATTTTTTTTCAAATTGGGGAACTTACCTTTGAGAAGCCTCATTTCTCAGATCCAATTCTTCCCATAGAACCCCTTCTTTAGGATGGGAATGGGACGGAGATTACAGCCATTCCATCCATTTCTTTAGTTATTATTTTGTGAGATTTGTGGTTAGTAGTGATTCCCCTTTTATTGTTTGGTTTATTTT
This sequence comes from Muscardinus avellanarius, assembly GCF_963383645.1. Taxonomy (NCBI): domain Eukaryota; kingdom Metazoa; phylum Chordata; class Mammalia; order Rodentia; family Gliridae; genus Muscardinus; species Muscardinus avellanarius. Next base: position 58,241,809 of record NC_137801.1, read on the forward strand.
CCCTTTAAGGTATTTTTCATTTTGTTAAGTTTTGACAAAAAATATGTGACAGAACTTATTTACTCTGCCTCCCCCATCCCAGAAGACCTGTAAGTGTTTCTAGCCAGCAAAATTAATAAAGATATTTCTATTTCAGAGATGGAAAATATATTATAAAACAGTTTACAAAAGAAGGCATTAAATTGCCAGGTATATCTGAAAAAGTGTTCAAAATAAAAGAAATGCAATGAAAGCCTGTCACAATCATTAAGAAAGCAGAATCAACTTATTAAGGATATAGTACAAAATAATACACAAGCATGATTAATGAGCTTAATACACAAAGTATTAAACTTTTTGATATGTTTTACAGTTCTTAAAAATACTTGTTTTTTTCATAAAACATTCCATTTTGCCTAAGGAAATAATTAAAATATGCATATAAAACAGTGTAAAGAGCTGGGCATGGTGGTACAAGCTTATAATCCCAGTACTTGGGAGGCTGAGACAGGATCGCAGGTTTGTGGCCAGCCTCGACAACTTAAGCCCTCTGAAACTTAGACCCTATTTCAAAGTAAAAGAATAAATAGGGCTGGGGCAGAGCTCGGAGTATAATGCCCCTGGGTTTCATCCCGGGCCACACCCCACCCCCCAACAAAACCCCAAACAACAATAACAACAAAAAAGTATAAAGATGTTAGTGTTAATATAAATTTTAAACTGGAAACTCATCTAAATGTTGACCAGTAGAATTTTTTGTGTTATTGGGGATTAACCCAGGGGCATTCTACCGCTGAGCTACACCCTCACTTCTATTTTTCATGATTATTTTGAAGCAGAAGCTCACTGAGTTGCAAAGGGCCTCACTGAGTAGCTGAGGCTGTCCACGATCCTGTCTCAGCCTCCCAAATGCTAGAATTACAAGTGTGTGCCACTTCACCTGGCTAGACGAATGTTTATTAAAGCAGCATACTAAGTTTATGTAGGTTTTAGTTTTGTAAGAAAAATATATACATAGCCACGTTTCACACCTGTAACCCAGCGCTTGGGAGACAGAGACAGGAAGATTGCAGGTTTGAGGCTATCACATAACTTTCAAAATTATACTAAAAAAAAAAAGGGCTAGAGGCGTATGTGGTTCAGTCATAGAATGATCCTGGGTTCAATCCACAGTTGTCTCCCTACCCTCAGTCACACACACACACACACACACACACACACACACACTCACACACACACACAGAATGAAAGGAAATTAATGTTTTATTTAGGTGCCGTGTCATACACCTGTAATCCCAGGAACTTGGGGGAGTGAGGCACGAGAATCACAAGCCTGGGCAATCTAGTGAGAGTCTATCTCAAAATAAGTGTTGGGGATATTGCTCAGTGGTAGAGTGCTCTGGGTTCAATCCCCAGTACCATAAAATTTTTTTCACTTGCATTCTTTATAATTCCTATGTTTTTTCAAATACTTTATGATGGATATACATTTATAAAATTAAAGGAAAATAACAGTAAAGCTCTTGCTAGGTGTTCTGGATGAAATGACTTCATATAACATATTGACTGAGCTGGGTGTACATGCCTCTAAGCCCAGGACTTGGGAGGCTGAGACAAGAGGATCACAGGTTGGAGGACAGGCTCAGAACTTAGTGAGGCCTCTGCATTTTAGTGAGACTCTGATCAAACAAACAACAACAAAAGTACTGGGGGTGGAGCTCAGAGGAAGAAAGCTCCAGGGTTTAATCCCCAGCAACCCCATACATAGACTACAAAAGAACACATTTGCAAATTTATTAAGTATTAAATAAATAAGATGGCAAAATAAAAGTTTAAAGTAATAAGATAAAAATAGCAAGATAATATGAGTAATCAGTATAAACCAATTAAGAGGGTAAAAGATTAAAAATTGATATAATTTGCTTTAATGACACAAAGAATAAAACAATCTAAGATTAATGAATTTTTAAAATAAAATCACACTAAACTGGAAGAGTAGGTAACCAGATACCCACATTAAATCTTGACAATATCATCCTGTAAAAATAAGGATACAAATGGTTTTCCAGGCTGAGGAAATTTCATAATTTAAATGCTTCACTGCAGATTGCGGAGGGGTAGAGGACAGTATCTATTTAATGGATGCCATTTTCCCTCTGCTTCCTGCATCTTAAAAACAGCAGTTTTTAGATTATTTTAAAGAGAATTTTTAAAAGGTTTTTTTTGTTTGTTTGTTTCTGCCTTCATTCTGTCAGTTTTTTGGAAGTTCCTCATTATTTTGTGAAGCACTCTATGAAATGTTTGGTTATAAAAGTAGAAAGCCATTCCAAAAGGCTGAGGCAAAAAGGATGGGAGAGTTGATGCCTTAAAAGGGCATGTATGTCACTCAGTTGTGGGTAGCCTCACAGAAGCAGCTTTCTGGATCCCCTGACTTGCTGGGATTCTCTGCAGGTTTTCTTCTCTCTTCTCATTCATTATAAACTTACTCTCCTGCTCACACACCCACCTGCACATGGCTTCATTATGACCATTTAAAACAATAGCCTCAGCCCCAGAGTCTACATGATTCTGGCTCTCCTGCCTACAATCGAGAGTCTGAGGTCTAATTTCAAATCCACAGGAGAGTGTATCTCACTTCTTCAGTCAGTTGTGTTTTAGGGTTCTGAGGGGAAGAATAGGGTTAAAGGATCTGTCTCATCCAGGTCTATGAACAGAGCAGGTTCTTGTCAGCTTTGGAATACATCATTAATCATTTTTAAGTGTGGTACTGAGGATGGAACCCAGAGGCATTCTGCCTCTGAGCTACCTCCCCATCCCTATTTTATTTTTTACTTTGAAAGAGGTCTCATTAAGTTGCTGAGGCTATCCTCAAACCTGTGATACTCCTGTCTTAATCTCCCAAGTTCTAGGATTACAAGTGTGTGCCACCATGAAGGGCTCATCTTATTATATATATAATATATATAACTATATAGAGTAAAGCAGAGGCTTTTTTTAACAATTTTTTTATTGAACATAAATAGTATACATTTAAACTATATTTGGTGCCCTCTTCCCCTCACCCCCGTTTTCCCTTCCCCCCTCCCACCAATGGTTGTCCAGGTTAAACATGTATTATTCATAATTTTACACATGTTCAGGTGTAGACCCTCATTAATCAAGATCGGCCTTCCTCCTCTCCTATCTTACCATTCAAACTTAGCTAGTATTTCCCCTCTAATATCTGGAGTCCCACTGGTATCCTTTGTGTTTCCTCTTTTGGGCATATTAGAGGAAACATATGTATCTTCTCCTTCTGTGCTTGGCTGATCTCACTTAGCATAATGTTCTCCAGGGCTTTCCATCTTCTTGCAAATCATATAATTTTGTTCTTCTTTATGGCTGAATAGAATTCCATTGTGTGTATTTCCCACAGTTTTGCTATCCATTCATCTGTTGATGGTTATCTGGGTTGGTTCCATATTTTGGCTATTACAAATTGTGCTGCTATGAACATAGGTATGCATATGTTGCTGTAGTTCTCTGAATTCAACCCCTTTGGAAAGATACCCAGGAGTGGTATAGCTGGATCATATGGTAGATCTATTCCCACCTTTCTTAGGAATCTCCACACAGATCTCCATAGTGGTTGAACTAGTTTGCACTCCCACCAACAGTGTAAAAGAGTTCCTCTTTCCCCACATCCTCGCCAGCATTTGTTGTTATTTGATTTCTTTATGCTTGCTACTCTGACTGGGGTTAGATGGAATCTCAGTGTAGTTTTGATTTGCATCTCCCTGATGGCCAGTGATGAAGAACATCTTTTCATGTATCTATTGGCCCTTTGTATCTCTTCTTTTGTGAAGTGTCTATTTAGTTCATTTGCCCATTTCTTGATTGGGTTGCTTATTTTGCTAGTGTAGAGTCTTTTGAGCAGCAGAGGCTTTTTTAAAAAAAGCGTGACAGTGGTGTGTTCCATTCTTCTTATGAATTATGTAAGCATATTAATCCTCTGCCCCCCCATCCCCCAGCTACCTTCCCTTCAGTGCTTGGGATTGAACCCAAGGGCTTTAAGTGTGCTAGGCAAGTACTAACTGCTGAGTTACATCCATAGCTGATCTCTCATCTTTTGACAAAAATAGCTTCATAGTAACTACAGAATGAGATCATGTTGACTTGTAGATGAAGCCGCCTTGAATGAGTCATATTTAAGTTACTTTTTATTTTTATATAAAATCTTATTAAATGATAACTTTGTTTTTGCCCCTTAAAATTAATTTATTAATTAATTTTTATAGATTTTTAAATTTTATAAATTTAAATTTTTATTAAGTTTTTATAAGTTAAAAGATTGAATTTTACATTTTAAATTAAGTCCCTTTATGACATTTAGTCATTAAAACCTATTATTGGCTGGTGAAGTGGTATACACTTATAACCCCAGTACTTGGAAGGCTGAGATAGAAGGATCTCAGGTTCAAGGCCAGCCTTAGAAAAGTAGTAAGATTCTGTTTCAAAATTAAAAAAGGGGTGGGGTATTACTCAGAGTAGAATACCCTTGGGTCAAATCCCTAGTAGTAAAAAACAAAGCAAACCAAAAGGACTATTTTAGGGTTGGGGATGTAGCTCTGTCTGCCGTAGCATACTTGCCTAGCATGCATGAGGCCCTGGATTCAAGCCCCAGCACCATGCCCCTCCCCCTAATATTTTAGGAAAAACATTCATGTTTTATGTACATTTCTAGCATTACTTCCAATATAATTTTAAAATCTGAAATCCTCTTAGCATGCTGAGTAAATAGATTATGATATACTGAAGGATTAAGCTTCACTGTTTTGTGTCAGATTAATCTCTCATATACAGATCAACACTTGACCTGACAGATATATGGCTGTAATTCAGCAAAAAAAGCTCAATGGATAAGTAGAAACACATTTCATTTTTTTATGTAATGTGAATGTTTTACCTCTTGAGTGGTGGTTTATAATCCTCCAAATTAAATTTAAATAAACCTTAATAAATTTGGTACCTAATTAGTTCTCAACCTATATTGAGTTATTGGAGTTCTTTATGTTTCCTAGATATTAAGTATAGCTAGATATGCTTTGAAAATATTTTATTCCATCCTATACGTTGTCTTTTGCTCTCCTAGATAGTATCCTTTAATGCATAGATATTTTAATTTCCTTGGATCACTTTTTCTTTTTATTGCCATGCATTCTATCACACCAAAAAAATCACTGTTAATGTATGCAATGTAATGAAGTTTTCCCCAGGTTTTCTTCTAAAAGTTTTAGAGTTTTAGGTCTTATATTTGGGTCTTGGATTCATTTTTTAGTTAATTTTTGCATATGATAAAAGGTAAGGGTTCAACTTTTTTGCATGTGGACATCCTATTTTCCCCTCACCATTTGTTAAAAAGACTATTCTTTCCACACTCAGTGATCCTAGTGCTTGTGTTGAAAATCATTTGATTATATATATGAGAGGTTATTTTAGGTTCTATATTCCATTGGTTTTATGTCTGTTTTTACATATATATTTTTAAATACTAAATAAGTCAGGCATGGAGGTGCATGCCTATAATCCCAGGACCTGGGAAGTTGAGACATGAGGACCACAGGTTCGAGGCCAGCTTCAACAATTTAGCAAGACCCTAAGCAATATAGTGAGACCCTGTTTTCAAAATAAAAAATAAAAAGGGCTGGGGATGTAGTGTGGAGATAGAATGCCCCTGGGTTCAATCCTCAGTACCAAAAGAAAGAAAAAATAGTTAAATTTAAGTATAGTTGTAAAAAACAACTTTAGGCCAGGCATGGTGGTGCACGCTTGTAATCCCAGCATGTGGGAGGCTGAGACAGGAGGATCCCTGTGTGTGGCCAGCCTCATAAGTACTAAGTAGTAGCTGAGTGTGGCCTCAGAAGAAAAGCATAATGTTTGTTTACTGCAAGTTTTTGTGGAATAGGAGCCCTCATCAGGAAGTAAAGACCTGAAGAAGCGATTAAAATCAGTTATTTATATATTGAATTGGACATAGAACAGTAAAAATGTAGTGAGGCAAAAAGGCTTGAGCTGGGAGGGATACCTGGGTAGAGAAGCAGCCAGGGAGATAAAGGTTAATATAACTAGGCCTGCACTTTGACATTAAACTTTCTGTTTCTGGTAATAAGTTTGCATCTTTTACATGTGAATTTAATCTCTTGCTTTAAAGAGACAGCATGGACATCAGAGTGGTCTTCTTGTACCTGTTGGCCTTCAAGTCCCTTTTACTTTGGTTAATATGCCAGAGTGGTATAAATTTAACTTAACATTCACATAGTAAGAAGGAAGTATAGCATCACAGTTTTGGTGATTTATTTATTTATTTATTTTTGCAGGACTGGGGATAGAACCCAGGGGCATTCTACCTCTGAGCTACACCCTAGCCCTATTTTTTTATTCTTTATTATTTTTTGTTGGTTTTTTTTGTGTGTGTGTGTTTTTGGTGGTACTGGGGTTCCTGGAAGCCTGTTTATCTCCGGGCTACACTCCCAGACCTATTTTATTTTTGGAAACAGGGTCTCCTAAACCAGCGCAGCTGGCTTCGAACCTGCGCGATCCTCCTGTCTCTGCCTCCCAAGCGCAGGGATTATAAGCGTGCGCCACCACGCCCGGCCTATTCTTTATTTTTGAAACAGGGTCTCAATGAGTTATAAAGTGCCTCAGTTAACTAGCTGAGGCTGTCTTCAAACTGCGATCCTCCTGTCTCAGCTTCCCAAATGCTAGGATTACAAGCATGCGCCACCACGCCTGGCAACACAAAACATTTAGATATTAGCATTCTAAACACGGTTTAAGTTGGGCCTGGTGGCACATGCATAAGCCCAATAGTTGGAAGGCTGAGACAGGAGGATCACAGACTCAAGACCTGTCTCAGCAATTTAGTGAGGCCCTTGGCAACTTAGTGAGACCCCGTTTCAAAATAAGGAATAAAAAAAATGGGCTGGGTGTGGTGGCGCATGGTTGTAATCCCAGCATTTGGGAGGCTCATGGACAGCCTCAGGTACTTAGCAAGACCCTTTGCAACTCAGTAAGACCCTGTTTCAAAAATAAAAAGACAAAAAAAATAGGGCTGGGAGTGTAGCTTGGCAGTAGAATGCCCTTGGGTTCCATCCCCAGTACCGCAAAAAAAAAAAAAAAAAAAAAAAGAAAAGAAAGAAAGGTAAATAAGGAAAGTTTTTGTATTTATGTGGATCATACTGAAAATGGCATATATTCAGATAGTGCTTGGTTCCCCCTCGCTTCCCCTTTCCCCCTCCCAACAATTAGTGTCCAGGTTAACCATGCTACATTCATACTTTTACACATATTAGAATGTAGGTCCTCCATTAATCAACCTCAGCCTTCTTCCTCTCCTACCCTTTCTAGCTTTGCTGAGGTTTCCCCTCCATTAGCTGGAGTCCCTCTCGTATTCCCAATACTCCCTATTTTGGGCATATTAGAGAAAACATGTCCCTTCTCTTTCTTTGCTTGGCTGATCTCACTTAACATAATGTTCTCCAGGTCTTTCCATCTTCCTGTGAATGGCATGATTTTCTTCTTCTTTATAGCTGAGTAGAATTCCATTGTGTGTATTTCCTATAATTTTGCTATCCATTCATCTGTTGATGGAGACCTAGGTTGGTTCCGTATTTTGGCTATTACGAATTATGCTGCTATGAACATGGTAATGCACATGTTACTGTAGTTCTCTGATTTCAGCCCCTTTGGAAAGATACCCAGGAGTGGTTTGGCCGGATCACATGGTGGATCCATTCCCAGTTTTCTAAGGAATCTCCACACAGATCTCCATAGTGGCTGAACTAGTTTGCACTCCCACCAACAGTGTAAAAGAGTTCCTCTTTCCCCACATCCTCACCAGCATTTGCTGTTGTTTGACTTTTTATGCTTGCCACTCTGATTGGGGTTAGATGGAATCTCAGCATAGTTTTGATTTGCATCTCCCTGATGGCTAATGATGTTGAACATTTTTTCATGTATCTATTGGCCATTTGTATCTCTTCTTTTGTGAAGTGTAGGCAGAATAAATATCATCAAAATGGCCACTCTGCCAGAAGTGAACTATCTACTAATAATGGGTCTGGGCTGAAACTTGCTTCATACTTTAATAATAAATATTTAACATTTGTAATATAAATTAATATTATAAGACCAGAGGAGGAATATTGTTAAGTACTAGAGAGAACAAAGTTTACTTGTTCTGCTTTTGAAGCACCTAATAATGTACAACTTAAGTTATTTTCAAAAATTATACATCACTCAGGTTAAGGACTCTTATTTAGGATAGAATCACTTTGCTATTACTATGCCATGTTACATATACCATATTTTTAAAAAAATCATACAGGGAGATGGTAATTGAATCAGGCCATAAAAAGTTAGGTGTGAAAAAACTGATTTATTTGTTAAGTAAAATATTTAAAGTTTTTCATTTTTTACACCAAACCAAAGTGAACCATTTTGAGAGAACCACCATCTCCAAAGTCCTGCAAGAAAATAGATAAAAATAATTAAAGTTATGTTTAAGCAGAGCAAAAAGTTTACTTAATATTTAATTCTTACTACTTTTAACTTATTAAAAATAGTGAAACAAAGCCGAGCATGATGGTGCATGCCTGTAATTTCAGTATTTGCAAGTCTGAGACAGAAGTGTAGCAGGTTCAAGGCCAGCCTCAAGAACTTAACAAGGGCCTTTGCAATTAAGACCCTGTTTCAAAGTAAAAAATAAAATATGGCTGGAGGTTTAGCACAGAGGTAGGATGTCCCCAGGTTCACTTCCTAGTAAAACACACACACACACACACACACACACACACACACACACACACAGTGAAACAGATTTATTTAAAATGTACTATACATAAATAAGCAAGAGGCCTGTATATCTTACTGAATTATTAAAATTTTGATACTGTATTCATAAAAGCTAATCAAGAAGTGTATGATGCATAAAAAGGTAAAGAAGGACAGACAGGATGATAGTTAAAATTTTGAATCATCTGATGACTACAACACAAAATTGCAAATTGCATGTTATTGCTTGTGATTTCTGAAAATTTCTATATAAAATGTACTTCTGAATTGTGTTTTTTAAATATTTGGTAATAACTCAAGGTGTTGGATAATAAAAATAAAAATAATAGTTTTATAATCATTTTATAATATTTTATCAAAATTTAAAGAACTATTAGCAAGAACCTCATCTATATCCCTTTCCTTTTTAAAAAAATTTTTTTATTGGTGCACTGTATTCATACATCATAATGGGATAAAAAAAGCTTTTGTAGACATACATGCACACATCGCCCAGTTAGCCCCTACCCCACCCTGTTCCCTCCCCATCCCTCCTTCCCATGCTTGGCTTAGTGGTTGAGATCTAGTATTATAGCAATTTATCCAAAATTAACAATGATAATCTCACATAACAGTTTCATTTGTCTGATACCAAGCTTTTGATTACTTAAAGATAACATTTCAATATTTCTTTTTGCTTTGTTTCTAACCAGAGAATATTTTTTCTTTTTTTTTAAGGTGAAACTATCATACATTTATTTATTTATTTTTCAGAAAAAATCTATCCTAATATGGAATATAGACTCTAGATACCCAAAACGATCTCAAAAAAAGAACAAAGCTAGAAGATGTATATTTTCTGATTTCAAACCTTATAAAGCTACAATAATTGAAACAGTGTAGTACTGTTATAAAGGCAGATATATAAACCATTGGAGTTAAATAAAAGCCTAGAGATAAATTTGTCAAGTTATTTTTGACAAGGTTTCCACGAACATTTGGTGGAGGAAATAATTATCTTTTAACTAAATATTCTTGAAAAATAATAATTACATGAAAAAGAATAAAATTGGACCCTTACCTAACACCATACATAAACATTAACTCAAAATAGATAAAAGACCTAAATATAAATCTTTTTTTATTTTTTTATTTTATTTTTTATTGGTACAATGTATTCATACATCATAATGGTATAAAGAAAATACTTTTGTAGACATACATGCACACATCACCCAGTTAGCCCCTACCCAATCCCCACCCCGTTCCCTCCCCATCCCTCCTTCCCATGCTTGGCTTAGTGGTTGACATCTAGTTTTATAGCAATTTATCCAATATTAATGATGATAATCTCACAAAACAGTTTCATTTGTCTGATACCAAGCTTTTGATGACTAAAGACAACAGTTCGATATTTCTTTTTGCTTTCTTTCTTACCAGAGAATATTTTTTCCTTTTCTTTTTTTTTTAGGTGAAGCTATCATACATTTATTTATTTATTTTTCAGAAAAAAATCTATCCTGATATGGAATATGGACTCTAGATACCCAAAACAATCTCGAAGAAGAACAAAGCTAGAAGATGTATATTTTCTGATTTCAAACCATATAAAGCTACAATAATTGAAACAGTGTAGTACTATTCTAAAGGCAGATATATAAACCACTGGAGTTAAATAAAAGCCTAGAGATAAATTCTTCCATATATTGTCAAGTTATTTTTGACAAGGTTTCCATGAACATTTGGTGGTGGAAATAATAATCTTTTAACTAAATATTGTTGAAAAATAATAATTACATGGAAAAGAATAAAATTGGACCCTTACCTAACACATATACAAATATTAACTCACAATAGATAAAAGACCTAAATATAAATCTTAAGACTATAAACTTTTAGAAGAAAATCTGGGTCATAAAACCTCACAACATTGAAATTGGCAGTGATTCTTGGATATGATTTCAATGGCACAGGCAAGAGAAGGGTAAACAAACGCCCTAAAAATAAAAAAAAAGTATTGTATATCCAAAGACAATGTAAACAGAGTTAAAAGTTACTAATAGAATGGGATAAAATATTTCCAAATGCTATATCTGAAGGTATATTGATATTCCAACTAGAAATCCTAAAAATTAGCAACAATAAAGGCAAACAATACTATTTAGAGATAGGTAAAAGACTAACATAAATAATGAATCTCCACAGATAACCAATCTTAGTTGTCTGTTGGATGGAAAATCTTGTTTCTCTAGTTCTGGAGTGTGTTACCTAATTCTTCTTTGTAGTTAATCTCTTTGAGTATTTTCTCTAGCGCTGGTTTTGAAGACATAAACTCCTTCAGTTTCTGTTTGTCATGGAAGCTTCTTATTTCCCCATCTAATTTGATAGAAAGTTTTGCTGGGTATGAAATTTTTGGCTGGAAGTTGTTTTCTTTCAGAGTTTGGAAGATGTTACTCCAAGCCCTTCTGGCTCTCATGACTTGGTTTGGGAAGTCTGGAGTGATTCTAATTGGTTTGCCTCTGAATGTCACTTGGCCCTTTGTTTTTGTTGCCTTTAAGATTCTCTGCTTGGCTTCCACATTGGTCATTTTGACAATTATATGGCGTGGGGATCCTCTTCTCCGATCCTGTCTAAAGGGAGTTCTATAAGTTTCCTGGACCTGTGTATCGACCTCTTGCTCTATGTTTGGAAAATTTTCTGCTATTACTTCCTTGAAGAGATTGTTGATCCCTTTGGTTTCACTTTCTTTTCCCTCCTCTATTCCAATTATTCTTAGGTTAGCTCTCTTAAAATGGGCCCATATTTCTTCAATATCAGATTCCTGCTGTCAGATATTTTTTCCTAGATTAGAAACTATGCGTTCATTTTTGGAATGATAATCTTCTAAGAGCGAGATTCTATTCTCCATGTGGTCTAATCGGTTCTTTGTACTTTGAATTGAGGCCTTTACTTCATTAATTGCATCCTTTATCTCTTTTTGGGTCTCTCTGAATTCTTTTCGAAACACCGCTATTATTTCTACAGTTATTTTCCTGATTTATCTTCTAGAAATCTCTGAATTTCTGTTTTATCGGGTTCTGAAGTTGTGAGGTTGTGGGCATCCATTGCTCCATTGTTATTCCTCTTTCCCATGATTTCAGAAGTTTGTGCCTTCTCTGGGTTCTTCCCTGGGTCACTACGACTTCACTTAAGGTGCTCTGGTATCTAAGTCCCCACTACTCCTTTACTGAGTTGTATCGCAAAGTCTCAGAGCCAGGGAGTCAATCGAGGCTGCTTTAGACCATGGGGGGGTGCCAGGTTGGGCGTTCTCTTATGGTGTGATATCTCTGCCACCGCCACTCCCCCACTGGGTCAAGTCCCTGGGAGTGTAATAGTGGGATTTCTCCTCTAGGGGCCACAATTTGATTCACGGTTGTTGTGTGCGCTGACTGAGCTGTAGTCAACTCGGTGGATTTGCTGCTGCTGCCACCGGTGGCAATATGGCACCACTGCCACGCCCCAGCTGGCATATTTCTTCTCTGTTTTTGAGCTCCGCTCTGAGTCCCTGCAGGGTGTGCTGAGCCCAGCCCCTGGGAACTTTAGATGTTCCCTGCGCTGAAAAATCTGCCGAATTTCGCCTGGCTGATCCACAGAGGCTCATCTTGGCTCGCTGTCCGCCGCTTGTCTCTGGAGCCTGGTCGGCTGTTGAGTGCGTAGGTCTTGTGCCATCCTGTGAACTAGCCACTGCCGCTGGCAGTAAGGCGCTGCTGCCGCGTCCTCAGGCATGAGGCCCGCGTATCTCCTCTGTGGCTCTGAGCTCTGTTCTGAGTCCTCCTCCTCTCTGGAGCCTGTTGCTCTAAGGGAAGATGGCGCCTGCGCTGCTCCATGCCGCAGCTCCGGCCGCAGCACTGCGGTCTGGTTTCTTTCTGGTGTCTTGTTTTTCCAGCCTCTTTTCTCTGTCCCTTGTATTTACATTTTTTGTTTCTCTGCTGATTGTGTTTTCTGGCTATGAAAGGCACTGATTTTGTGGTAATAGAGATTGGTTGTTAGGAGGGTTTGTAAACCCTGCTTTTCTCTGTTGCCATCTTCCCGGAGGCCTATATCCCTTTCTTAATCTTTCCATGTTTCATACCTTTCCCCCAAACCCAACTTCATCAGGTACAGGAAAATAAAATTTTATGATAGGATTCTGAAATAGATGACAATTGAAAGCAAGACTAGATAAGAACAATAATATTTGAAAATAATACAGTGGAAACATTTTTTTGGAAATTTGAAGGCAACTTTTCCTGGAGTTGAAAATTGAAGAGAATAGGAATAATACCTAGCACATGTCCTACCATATCATAATTGGCTACTTACTGGGGTTCCTGGAAGCTCTTCTACCTCCGGGCTACACTCCCAGACCTATTTTTACATTTTTATTTGGAAACAGGTTCTCCTAAGCCAACGCGCAGGGCTGGCTTCGAACCTGTGTGATTCTCCTGTCTCTGCCCCCAAGCGCGGGGATTACAATCATGCACCACCACGCCCGGCGACACTTACTTTTTTTTTAAATATAGAGGAGCCAGCCGGGCGTGTTGGCACTCCTTTTTAATCCTAGGATTTAGGAGGCTGAGACAGGAGTATTGCAGGTTCCAGGACAGCCTTGGCAAGTAGTGAGACTGTCATCAACCTCGTGAAACCCTGTCTCAAGATAAGAATAAAATAGTGCTGGGAGTGTAGTTCAGAGGTAGAATGCACCTTGGTTCAGTTCCCAGTACACATACACATACACACACCTTTTTTTGTTGTGTTAGGGATATTTAAAAATAATTTAGGGCTGGAGGTGTGACTTAGTGGTATATGCACAAGGCCCTGTGTTTGATGCCCAGCACCAAAAAGGAAAAAAACAGTAAAGTTATTTTTATCATGAGTTAATTTCACTAAGGGAAGCCTTTCATAAAGTCTGCATGTATATTGTTTTCATTAGTCAGATCTCAAAGAAAATAGATATGGGGCTGGAAAGTAAGGGAAAATATGTACATATGTATGGATGTATGTATTTGCCTGTGGGTGCTAATGTATACAAAATTTAAAAAAAAACCTGGAAAAACAGGTAACAAGAATGAGTAATTTAATACTGCCTGGGGCCTGTGTGTGTGTGCTGGCAAGTTCAGTGGTTTTATGTTTGTTTAAGTACATCATGTGCTTTAGAGAGTTTCCCTCTTCCTCCCTCCCATCCCCTCTGTTAGGTCGCCTTATTTGCTCATCTATAGAATCAGTAGCTTTCAATTTAAAAACAAAACATTAAAAGCACTGTCATTAAAAACAAGCTCCAACTCTTGACTTGAAAACAACCATACTAAAGTTTAGTTTCTACATCATTAGAATAGTCACTGAGGAACCTGGGGTTTGGTTTGGTCTTGAACTGGCAAGGATCCTAAGTAAATTATTTTCCTAGTATCTGGATATATTTGTTGCTGAAAGGGCAGGCTGCATAACCACAAAGTGTCAAGTAATTTAGCCATTTTCTTTCCTCCCTCTCCCTTCCTCTTCCTTTCCCTTCTTTTTCTTTTCCTTTTCAGTAATCCCAGTATTTAAACAAACAAAATCCCTAAACCTTTCCTTTGAAGGATTTTCTTTAAAACCTATCGTGTGTGTGTGTGTGTGTGTGTGTGTGTGTGTGTGTGTGTGTGTGTTACTGGGGATGGAACCCAGGGGTGTGTGTGTGTGTTACTGGGGATGGAACCCAGGGGCATTATACCTATGAGCTACATCCCCAGCCCTAGGGTTTTTTTTTTTTGTTTTGTTTTAGTCTTTTAATATTTGAAACGGTCTCACTGATTTGCGAAGGGCCTAAGTAGCTGAGGCTGTTGGCAAACTGCGATCCTCCTGTCTTTGCCTCCTGAATGCTGGGATTACAAGCATGAGCTGCCATGCCCGGCCTAAACCTATCTTGTAAGTGACTAACTTTAGAGCATTTCCAAGATTTCCATGATTGTTGTTCCAAGCTAGAAAACCTTGACTTGTACTCCATTTACCTTAAAGGGATAGATGGATGGGTGAATGGATGGATATATATATATATCTACTACTAAACTACACTCCCACCACCACCACCCCTTTTAAAATTTGAAACAGGGTCTCCCTAAGTTGCTGAGGCTGATCTTGAACCTGCAATCCTCTTGTCTTAGCCTCCCAAGTACAGGTGTGTGCCACCACATCCAGTGGGATATTCTGAAGATTAATGAAATAAAGTATAGTATATTAGGTTATTTAATCATTATTAAAACATTCATTAAATAAAATTTAGAAAATGAAAAAGTACAAAAACTTAGCCTAATCTCATAAAATATGGTTAACATTACTTGCTTCCTGCTATATTTTTTCATCTTTTATTTATTTTAAACCCAGCTAAAATGCTGTATATATAATTCCATATCCTTTTTTCCCTTTGGCTTGTCTTTGAACACTTTTCATCATTTCTACATAGTCTTGGTTTTAATGGTCAGTTCTATTCCATTAAGTACTACAACTTAATAATTTCTTTTTTTGGGAAAAATTTGTTGTTTTTGATCACTTCTGTTTCATAAATAACCCTATCATGGATATTCTTAGGCATGAATTTTTTCTGTATTTAGAATTTTTACCCTTATTTTGGAACTAGAGAAGTAGAATTATTGAACCAAAATTTATGGAATTTTAGCCCTTCATAAACAGTGTAGAATTGACAGCTTTGCTCTGTTTCTTTCCTAGTTTGGGGGGTGGTGATTTTGTTGGTAAGAGGAAGGAGAGGTTCGAAGGGAGCCACTCTATCTTGTTCATTTTATTGTTTTGAAAGTTCACTCACCCTTAACTGAATGAAGCTACATGTTAATTCCTGTAGTAATTTACACAACAAAAGGGTTTTCCCCAATCCCTCATTTGATTTCTACATATGCTTAATGAATTTTCTGAGTCATACTCTGTTGCAGTTACCTAATGTTGGGTGATACCAGGTCACTTTCTTTTAGATGTGTACAGACTTCCATAAGCACATTCAACAGACAAGTTAAGGTTTGCTCTGTTTGTTTGGATTTTGACCTGTTGTTCACTTAATACAAATTAATTCATTCATTCTCTCTCTCTCTCTCTCTCTCTCTCTCTCTCTCTCTCTCTCTGTATTGGGGATTTAACCCAAGGCCATTCTACTTCTGAGCTACAACCCCAGCCTTATTTTTTTTCTTTTTCATTTTGAAAGAGGTTCTGAGTTGTTAAGGGCCTCACTAAATTGCTGAGGCTGGCCTCAAAACTGCAATCCTCTTGTATCAGTCTCTATCTATCTATCTATCTATCTATCTATCTATCTATCTATCTATCTATCTTGTGGTACTGGGGATTGAACCCAGGGCCCCTTTAACTCTGAGCTATACCTCAGCCATACTTTATATTTTGAAAAAGGGGGGAAGTACTGGGCTGAACCCAGGGAATTTTATCTCCAAACTATACCCTCAACCTTTTTATTTTTTATTTTTTTGGTGGTACTGGGGTTCCTGGAAAGCCCTTCTACCTCCGGGCTACACTCCCAGACCTATTTTATATTTTTGAAACAGGGTCTCTTACGCCAGCGCGGCTGGCTTCGAACCTGCGCGATCCTCCTGTCTCCGCCTCCCAAGCACGGGGATTACAAGTGTGCGCCACCACGCCCGGCAACCTTTTTTATTTTTGAAACAGGGTCTTCCAAAGTTGTTGAGGCTGGCCTCAAACCTGTGGTCCTCCTCTCTCAGCCTCCAAAGTGCCTCCACATCTGATTCTAAGACTTCTATTTCTGTAAAATAAGGCTCTGGCTTCCACTCATGACGGCAGCCTGTCCTGTGTGGCAGTACATGCTTTCTAGAGCAAGTTGACCAGCAATTCAGGTTTTCCTATTGAACATTAGCTATACTTCTTGCACATTTATTGCCATAAAGAGGTTAATGTTTAGTTAACATTGCAGTTTTTTGGAGCTTGGTGTCATTTTTAGAAAATGAAGTCTCAGAATGACTACAGTCATGCACTTGCCAAAGGATGGTTTGAGGCTTTGGGTACTTATGAGAAACAAGTTAGTAAATATGCTCTACAGTTTCCTAACTTCTGTGTTAGGTAAACCATCAGAACAGGATATACTTAAAACATGTTACTTTACTTTTCCACACCAATCTTTTTACTGGATTATGATTTAATATAGGTGAATAGGATTTTTTTTTTTTTTCAGTACTGGGGATGGAACCCGGGGCCTTCTACCTCCGGGATACACTCCCAGACCTATTTTTTTTTAATATTTTATTTGGAAACAGGGCCTCTTAAGCTTCGAACCTGCGTGATCCTCCTGTCTCAGCCTCCCAAGCGTGGGGATTATAAGCATGCGCCACCACGCCTGGCAGGATGTTTTTTAAACTTTACTTGAAAACAAGTTTTATGACACAAGCATTCTGGAGTATGTATATGGTAGAAAATGTTTCTTCAGACAAACTTATTATTTTCATACTTTAAACAATTAAGCCAGCTGGGCATGGTGTTGCATGCCTATAATCCCAGTACTTGGAAGGCTGTTAAATAGAAAATGTTTCTTAATGAGCCCTTTTTAATATTCAGGGTTGATATAATTGAGTCTGGAGGGATGTGACCCCAGCAGTGGATAAATTCATTGTAATAGATTTACCTGGGTGGTACCTGGTAGGCCCAGAAGGGTGTGGCTAGAGGAAGTGGTCCCTGGAGGTGCAGCCTAGGAGAATATATATATATATATATTCCTCCTCCCTGTCATGCTCTCTTGTTCCCAGCCTCCATGATGTAAGCAAAGTCTATGAGCTCTCCCTTTCTCTGCTTTCTGTTACCATGCCCTGAGATCTGGGGTCCCTGGCCTCACATGGGCTAAAATCGAAACTTTAAGAAAATAAATTCTTTCCTCTAAGTTAGGTGGCCAATCATTTAGATTAGCTGCAAGGATGATGATGGATACAGAGGCTGAGACAAGAGGATTTCAAGTTCAAGGCAACTTAGTAACACAGCAACTTAGGGAGCCCCTATTTAAAAAAATAACACAAAGCTATGGATGTAGCTCAGAGGTAGATGTTTCTTGGTTCAACCCCCAGTTCCAAAAAAAGTCACTAAGAACATTAATAGTGAATCATGTTTTGTAATTATACAACACTTTCTTTCACATCACCTAATTTGATACAGTAATCATATATTTTTAAAAATTATACTCTTTACTCATTTTACAGATGGAGAAAGAGATATAAAGATGGTAGCAGTGAGGAAGTAGTGGAACAAAATGAACTTATCTGCATATAAATCCTATAAATCCATTTCTCTTTTTGGCCTTTGCCTCCTCAAAATCATAGCTTAACAGTTTAATTTCTATAATAGAGGGCCAGTAGTGAACATCTCTTACTCTATAATTTTTTTGCTTTGTGTATAATTTATTTTAGATAAATAAAATACATTTATGAATTGACCTAATTTTTTCAGCAAGCAGATAGGTCATAAATAAATTGGTTTGTGCTGGATGAACATGGTGGTGCACGCCTATAATTCTAGTGCTTGGGAGGCTGAAACAGGAAGATCACAAGTTTAAGATTAGCCTTGGCACTTTTGTGAGAGCCTATTTCAAAGTAAAAAATAAAAAGGACTAGGGATGCAGCTTGGTGGCAGTTCAATTTCTAGTATGATAAAAAAAAATACAAAAAGCCAGGCATGGTGGTGGTGCATGCTTGTAATCCCAGCATTCGGGAGGCTGGAACTGGAGGATCATGGTTCACGGACAGCTTCAGCTACTTAGTGAGACCCAGTTTCAAAATAAAAACACAAAATAGGGCAAAGGGTATAGCTTGGCAGTTGAATGTCCCTGGGTTCCATCCACAGATCCACAAAAAAAAAAAATAAAAATAAACTGGTTCATATCTATAAGGAGTGATCTTTATAGTATTAATCTGTCTTGTTTTTTCTCTAGTGGTTCATTTAATTCATCTACTTAAGGGAATATGTTGACATATTTTAAAGTATTTTTAAAAAATCATCTGGAGGCAAACTTAACCAAAAGAAAGAAATGACTCTAATGAAAAAATAAGATATGAAAAAAGAGAGAGAACAAAAGAATGGGTGACATTCAGGGGCAAAATAATAAAGGACTCTCAACCCAAGTCATTAATGTCAGGAAGGACTTATGGTATGGTATACTACAGACCCTGGAAGAAAACACATTCCAACCAAGACTGCTATATCCAGCAAAAATATCATTCAAAATTGGTGAAGAAATAAAAAGTTCCAAAGCAAGCAGAAACTTAAAGAATTCACAACTACCAAGCTAGCACTAGGGAAAATACTTAAAGAAATAAATCACAAAGAAGAAAAAAAGAAGCTAATTCCAGGATCTGAGAAGAGGTGAATTCCACCAGTTGGGCAACTGAACAAAGGAGAAGTAGAACTACATCAAATAGAATATAGAAAACAAAATGACAGGAAAAAAATCATAATTCAATAACACGGAATGTCAGAGTTCTTAATTCTCCCATTAAAAGACAGATTAGCAATGTGGATTAAAAATCATAATCCAACTATGAGCTGCTTGCAAGAAACTCACCTGATAGCCAAAGATATCCACATGCTAAGGGTGAAATGATGGAAAAAGATATTTCATGCAAATGGAGACTGAAAATAATCAGGTTAGCAATACTCATATCTGACAGAATTTAGGGCTAAAACACATCAGAGGAGACAAAACAGGTCACTTTTTCATTAATAAAAGGAACAATCCAAAAGATATAGTGAGAATGAACATCTACCCCCCAAATGTGGGTGCACCCACATTTATAAAACAAATTTTAGGGACATCATGTCTCAAATAGAACCAAATGCAATAATATTGGGATACTTCAACACACCACTCATCACTCATGCCACTAGATCAATCTTCCAGACAGAAGATGAGTAAAGACTCTTCAGACCTAAAGAACTCTATAAACCAAATGGACTGAATAGACATACACAGAATATTTCAACCAGAAAGTTCCAACCCAAGGAACTTTCTCCAAAATATACCACATCCTGGGCTATAAAGCAAGCGCCAGCAAATTCAAAAGATGTAATATTTTCTCAGATCACAACGGAATGAAAGTAGAAATCAACAACAGGAAGACCAAAAGGAATTACATAAATACATGGAGATTGAGTGACATACTCTTGAATGAGGACTCAATCAGAAAATAAATAAGGGGAGATATAAAAAATTCTAAGCCAGGCGTGGTGGTGCACACTTGTAATCTCAGCATTTGGGAGACTGAGACAGGAGGATTGTGGTTCTTGGACAGCCTCAGCTACTTAGTGAGGCCCTTTGCAACTCATGAGACCCTGTTTCAAAATAAAAAAAGGAATAAGAAATAGGGCTGGGAACATATCCCTGTTTCAAAATAAAAAAAGAATAAAAAGTAGGGCTGGGAACATAGCTCAGAAATAGAATGCCCCTGAGTTTCATCTCCAGTACTGCAAAAATAAATCAATATGTCAATCAATCAATCCATCCAGAAATTAAACAAAAAATAGAGACATGATGGGGCACTTTGAAGGTGGTGTTAAGAAGTAAATTTATAGCACTGAATGCCCACAAAAGAAAAACAAAGTCACCTTAACACACCTGAAGGACCAAGAAAAGCAGGAACAGTCTAATCTCAAAGATAGAAGAAAGCAGATGATGAAAATCAGAGCAGAAATTAACAAAATAGGGAATAAACAATACAAAGGATCAACAAATAAAAAAGCTGGTTCTTTAAAAAGATGAACAAGATTTACAATGCCCTAGCCAACCTAACCAAAAGAGCCAACCCAAATTATTAAAATCAGAAATGAAAATGGAGACATCACCACAATAAGTGGGGAAATTTAGAGGATCATCTGAAACAACTTTGAAAATTTATATTTTAACAAACTGGAAAACATGGAAGAAATCAACAGATTTTCAGCATTCGGGAGGCTGAGACTGGAGGATCGTGGTTCGTGGACAACCTCAGCTACTTAGGCCCTCTGCAACTCAATAAGACCCTGTTTCAAAGTAAAGAATAAAAAATTGGGCAGGGGGTGTAGTTCAGAGGTTAAATGCCTCTGGGTTCCATCCCCAGACCTGAAGAGAAAAAAAAAGTCTACCATCAAAGAAAAGCCAGGTAGGTCCAGATGGATTTCCAGGTTGATTTTACAAAACCTTTCCAGAAGAACTAAACCCAATACTTCACGAGTTATTCTGTGAAATTGAAAGAGATGGAATTCTTCCAAACTCCTTCTCTGAGGCCAGTATCACATTAATACCCAAACCAAATAGAGGTACCTCAAAAAAAGAAAGTTATAAACCAATGTCATTGATAAAATGCAGAAATTCTAAACAAAGTACTAGCTGTGCACATTAAAAATCACTTCATGAAGCCAGGAGTGGTGCACGCTTGTAATCCCCACACTTGGGAGACAGAGACAGGAGGATTGTGCAGGTGTGAAGCCAGCTGCACTGGTTTAAAAGACCCTGTTTCCAAATAAAAACGTATAAAAATAGGTCTGGGAGTGTAGCCCTGAGGTAGAAGGGTTTCCAGGAACCTCAGTACCACAAAAAAAAAAAAAAAAAAAAATCAAACCACTTCATGAAAATTGGATACCATGACCAAGTTGGTTTCATCTCAGGAAAACAAGTCTGGTTTAATATATGAAAATCAATGCATATTAACAAACATATAGACCAACTGGACACAACAGAAGATACAAAAGAAAATCCACACACTTAAGGCCGATTGATTTTCAACAAAGGGTCCAAACACATATGCTGGAGTAAAGACATCCTTTTTAACAAATGGTGTTGGGGAAACTGGTTATCCATTTGTAGAAAAATGAAACTCAACCCTTATCTCTCACCTTGCACAAGAGTCAACTTGAAATGGATCAAAGACCTGGAAGTCAGACCAGAAACCATGAAGCTACTAGAGTAGGGCACAGGTTCAACACTCCAACATATAGGGACAGGCTAGAAACTTCCTCAAGAAGATCCTCAAAGCTCAGGAAATTAAAACAAAGAGTAATAAGTGGGACGGCATTAAACTAAAAAGTTCCTGCACAGCAATGGAAACCATCAAGAGTCTAAAGATAAAGCCTGTGTGTGTGTGTGTGTGTGTGTGTGTGTGTGTGTGTGAATATACCAACATCAGTCACAGAACTCTGTATTGGGATGGGGGAACTGGAGAGGTGGGGAGTCACTAAATGCTGTGTGTGTGTGTATGTCATTGTCAACAAGATTTACATTATGATGTGGGACTATAATGTACCAATAAAAGCACATTAAAATATGTTAAACAAACTATCTTAAAAATGAAAGAGAGTCAATAAATGGGATACCACCAAACCAAAAGGTTCTGTGCAGTGAAGGATAAATCAGGATTCTGAAGAGAGAGCTTACAGATGGAGAGAAATACTAATATCTAGAAAATATAAAGAAATGAAAGCTTTTAATACCAATACCCTCCCCAAATATCCTAATTAAAATTTGGGCCACTGAAAAAGTAGACACTTCTCAAAAGACAAATACAAATCACCAGCAAATATATGAAAAATCTTCAACATCATATGCAATCAGGGAAGTGCAAATTAGAACTACTGTGAGATCAGCCAGTCCCAGAAAGTCCAGGGCCATATGTTTTCTCTCATGTGGAAGCCAGAATGGAAATAGGAAGGAAAAGGAGCTTCAGTCAAATAAAAAAGAAACCAGTAGAATAGGGGAAAGGGACTGAGGAAGGGAGTTGGTGAAGGGAAAACAAGGATTGAGAAAGGAAACAGTTCAAATAAGGTTATGTCTATACAAGAATGTTTTACTACCAGTCTCACTAACGTGTGGGGAGGGAGGAAGGAGGAATGGGAGTGGGATTATACATAGGGAAATACACCAAACTATGTGTGCATGTATGTGTCACTTTGAATATCAATAGAATGTATGATTACACTGCAACAATAAAGTATAAAATAAGTAGGATTGGGGGTATGTCTTTTAGGTAGAATATTCTGGGTTCAATTCTTAGTAATGCTAACACACACACAGACATAGACACACACTCCTTTGAAGAAAAGAATAAGCATAAATACATAAGTTTAGTTTATTACTTACTACCATATCTCAACAAATACTTCTAGGTACTGTCATCCATCAAATATTTTAATAACTTATGATGTAAGAATACTAGTGAACATAGAAACCATTATTTTGTCAGTCATTTTAGAAGTTAGTTCTATGTTAGGGTGCTTCTTATTGTAATTGTTAATATTTAAGGTGTGTGTGTGTGTGTGTGTGTGTGTGTGTGACATATATGTTGTGTGTGTAGTCACTTCCTATTCTATCTGAAATCCTTCCCTCAGATTGGGCTTAACTTCTCTAGTGATAGTAAAATGGAAAGAGCAACATAAACAGCAGATTGGTATCTGCCATAAATTCCCCTGAAAAGAATAAGTTTCTGCCATTTCAAAGTCTTAAGAGTACTTTCAAACAATATGATAATGAGTAGTATAAACAAGATAACATAGATATGTAACTACATGTTATTTCCTAGTTAATTATGACCAAAGGCAATTGGAGGGGATACATCTGGAATGATAGTGACTGAGGGAAGCAGCACATTTCAGTTGTGCTGACATTCAATATTGCTGGGAAAACTGTCTTGACAAAGGAAAAAAAAACATAAGAAAACTGAACAAAGTAACAAAAAAATTGAAAGGCAGTAGAAAAGCCAGAGGACAAAAAATTACCCTGCTTGGCTTTGCAGAGGTCACAGTGGCACCATCTTGATTAATTGGACCAGGACTGCTGGCACTGTGGCCACCAGAGATCCCCAGCAAAAAAGTCAACAACATGATGCTAAGTAAGCTGCTGCAGCTCATCAGAATTTTAAGTAGTCAGCACCTCACTTCAGACTCCACAGAGATCCTACTGTCCAGATACCTAACTAGAAACTGTGTCAGTAGTAGCCAAGCCCACCTCATCCCCTAGAGGTCTAGAGCAGTGCACAACACCATACATAAACTAGCCCTCCCTATAGGTAACCGCCCAGTGAGGCTGCAGGGACTCATGCAGTAAGCAATAGACTCCAAAGGTATGATATCTGTTGAAGGTGGGGGTGAAGTTTTCTATTAAACAGAGCAGAGGCATAGATTAGCAGACAGCCCCCAGGGCTAATCAGGCAGAGGCTTATAGTTCACAGGGCACAGGACCCTAGTAAAGTCTACAGGGATTGCCAAAGACCACTCAATTGTGGTAACCAGGAAGAAGACCCACCTACCTCTATCAGTGGAGGATGTGGATCCCTATGTATACACTGGGTCTGGTTACAGTGGCACCTGCCAGCTACATACATTGGGAGATAGACAGGTTCAGGGTCTATGGAAGCTTGAAGACTTGCTTTTATACTGGATCCTGCCCCAGTGATACCGGCTGCCTACATAGGCAGAGATATAGGGACAGCCCATGTGGAGAGCTCAGAGACTCAGGCTTGCAACAAGAGAGGCACCATTTGCATTTGGTGCCTGCACAGACACAGAGAGACACAGACCAAGGTCCTAATTGAAGGAGACCAAAAAGTGGGGCTACTAACTGACATCATTGCCATAGGTTACAGGGCAAATGCAAGTGCTTGGAATATGCTCAAGAACCTAATATAGAAAGTGGACCTTTAATAAAAGAATCTATGCAGACAAATAGGACTGCAGAGACTGATTCTCTTCTATACTCATATATATTTGTAGAGTTGTTTTGTTGTTCTCTCTCTCTCTCTCTCTCTCTCTCTCTCTCTGTGTGTGTGTGTGTGTGTGTGTGTGTGTGTTGTTTGTTCTCTTCCCCATCTCTTTTACAAGATTCCATTTTTGTTATCTACTCTCTTCTTTCCATTATTTTTCTTTTCTTTTCTTTGTCTTGTCTCAAATCCACTTCATATCACTATACATTAAATATTCTACACTGGTTACTAGAATCTTTCTATATATTCACTGTCTCTAATCTCTACTATATATTACTTAACTATACTCAAACTCTCATTCTATTTTATCCTATCTGCTATTTTACCTTATTCTTGCATTTGCTACTCTAACACCTTCCTCCTCATTCAGCCTTCACCACTGAATACAACATAATTTGCCCTTGTATATACCAGATGACAGATACAAAGGAAGAAAAAGCTATCAAAGCAACAAAAATACAAATTTAAAAAAACAGAAATCATGAGAAGAAAGAATAGCAAGGAAGCAATGAGTTCTTATAACCCCACAATAACAGAACTGACAACATAGAATTGCAGAGATTCCCAGGACTAATCAGAACTTTAATAGTAGAAATGATACAGGATGTCCAAAAAGAATTTAGAGAGAGCCTGAAAGAAATAAAGGAGCAAATAAAGAATGTGACACCCTGAACGGGAATAAGAAAGAAGCTCTGAAGCAAGTGAAAGATGCAATTATTGAAGTGAGGGCATCAATACAAACTATAAACAGGGGAGTAGAAGACATGGAAAACAGATTCTCACTCTAAAAAGATAACCACTACAAAAATAAATGCATAGTAAGTAATTTGGGAAAAAAAACAATTTGATGGCATGAATTGAACATTGAAGAAATATGGGCCAATTTTAAAAGGGGTAACTTAGTTGTAATAGGCGTAGTAGAGGGAATAGAAGCTGAAATGAAAGGAATCAACAATCTTGTAAAAGAAGTAATAATAGAAAAATTTCCAAATATAGAAAAGGAGGTCAATAAACAGGCACAAGAAACATATAGAACCCCCAGTAGAAAACATCAGAGAAAAGGTTTACCACCCCAGCAAACTGACTAATGTAGAGGCAACTGAAGCCACTGCCATCTTCCTCCCTCTCCAATATTTTATTTTTAAATAAAAGAAAAAAGTACATGTCTTTTGCAGGAGCTGGGGGCCCAAGTACTTAGTAGCAGTGTATTTTATCTCCTCTCCAAGAGCGGAGGCCCACAACTTCACCACGGAGAGCGGGTTCTCCTGTTCCAAATGCACCCAGCCCCAGTACTGCATGGAGGAGCAGAGCAGCCAGGAGTGTGGTAGCCAGGAGCACCCTTGGCTCCTGGGATGTGCGGCATCGGTCTACCCAATTATGCAGGGCTCCATCTGACATGCCCCAAACATTTTTCTTACATAGTATGTTGTCCAGAGTTCCTGAGCATGTGGGGCAGGAGCAGTCTTTTTTTGGGGAGATTTTTCCAACAGTTCAAGGTGGGTTGGATTGGATTTATCTAGCTCTCCCAAATACTGGCTGCTGCCTCCATCTCCACCATCTTGGTCCATCTATTCTCTTATATTTTAGGTAGGAAGTCATGGCTATAAATGTACATCTCATCCCAATCAGATATTAACCCAAAATCTGATGTCTGGGGTTTCTGAGAGGAATACATGTTCTATTTGGCTGCTGCCATCTTGGCCCCTCCCTCAATATTTTTTAATAAAAGAAAACGGTATTTTTTTTTTTTTTGCAGGAGTTGGGGGCCCAAGTACTTAGAAGCAATGTGTTTTATCTCCCCCCAAAGAGTGGAGGCCTACAGCTTCACCACAGAGAGTGGGCTCTCCTGTTCTGAGTGTACCCAGGCCCAGCGCTGTGCAGAGGAGCGTGGTGGCCAGGAGCGCCCTTGGTTCCCGGGACACATGGCGCTGGCCAATCTGACTATGCGGGGCTCCATTTGACATGCCCCGAACATTTTTTCTTACATAGTATGTTGTCCAGAGTTCCTGAGCACGTGGGGCAGGTGCAGTCTATTTTTGGTGAGATTTCCTCAAAATTTTGGGATGTATTAGAATGAATCTACCTGCCTCTCCCCGATACTGGCTGCTGCCACCGCCACCATCTTAGCCCTCCTCCTCCAGAGAATCTTTCTTTCCTTCCTTCTTTCTTTCTTTCTTTCTTTCTTTCTTTCTTTCTTTCTTTCTTTCTTTCTTTCTTTCTTTCTTTTCTTTCTGAGGCTGGCTTCGAACCTGCATGAACCTCCTGTCTCTGCCTCCCAAGCAGGGGGATTACAAGTGTGCGCACAGGGATTACAAGTGTGCACCAACACGCCCGGCTCCGAGCATTTTTCTTACATAGTATGTTGTCCAGAATTCCTGAGCATGTGGGGCAGGAACAATCTCTTTTTTTGGAGATTTCTCCAACAGTTCAAGGCAGGTTGGATTGATTTTATCTACCTCTCCCAAATACTGACCACCGCAGCCGTCTCCGCCATCTTGGTCCATCTCTTCTTTATCTGCAGGTTAATTTTTTTTTAATGAGATCCAATTTATCTTTTTTTTTTAATAGTGCAGGAGATCTGAAGTGGCATTTTTGTTTCCTCTGCCTTTGGTTTCTTATCTATGAAGTCATTGCTAAGTCCAGTGTTGTGAAGGTTGTCCTCTACATGTTGAGATTTTATAGCTTTAGATCCTACATGAAGGTCTTTGATATGTTTTGAGTTAATTTTTATATATGATATAAGGTATGGCCCAACCTCATGCATCTGCATGTGGTTATCCAGTTTTCCCAGCACTATTTGTTGAAAGGACTGTCTTTGTCCCATTAAATGGTCTTGGCATTCTTGTAAGAAATCACTTATGTGCACAATGAAGTGCTTATTTCAAAGCACTCTATTCCAGGATTCTGTATGCGTCTTT
This sequence comes from Muscardinus avellanarius, assembly GCF_963383645.1. Taxonomy (NCBI): domain Eukaryota; kingdom Metazoa; phylum Chordata; class Mammalia; order Rodentia; family Gliridae; genus Muscardinus; species Muscardinus avellanarius. The sequence continues at coordinate 58,269,245 of NC_137801.1, forward strand.
TATCTAATACCCTGATGTTTCAAATACTATAGCTTTACAGTAAATTTTCATATTAGGAAGTGTATGTTCTCCAACTTTGTTCTTTCTCAAGACTACTTTGGCTTTTGGAAGTTCCTTGGTTTTCCATATAATTTTTTTTTCTTTGCGGTACTGGGGTGGAACCTAGGCCATCCTACCTCCAAGTTACATCCTCAGTCCTGATTCTTATTCATTATTTTGAAACAGGGTCTCACTGACTTGCAAAGGGTGTAAGTAGCTGAGGCTGGTTGTGAACGGCAATCCTCCTGACTCAGCCTCCCAAATGCATACAAGTATGCACCAGCACACTTGGCTCCATATGAATTTAAGGATGGATTTTTCTATTTCTGCAAAAAGTATTGAGATTTCTGTCTAATTGGTCCATAGTGTTGATGTAACACTATTTTTTATTGATCCTTTGGTTGTTATATTCTTAAATCCGTTATTTATAATAAGGTGTTGAAAGGCTTCTACTGTTATTGTGTTGCTTTCTATTTCTTCCTTCCATTCTGTCACTCTGCTTCATATATTTAAGAGCTATGGTGTTTCATGCATAAATATTTATAGTTATATCTTGCTGGTAAATTTATGCTTTAATCACTGTATTTTATCCTTTTTGGTCTCATGGGACAGATTTGAAGTCTATTTAATATGATATTAGTACAAGCACTCCTGATCCTTTGTGGTTTTATGTGTTAGATAAAAAATGAGTCTTTTGTGTACAGATTATTATTAGACCCTGTTTTTTCTCAATTCAGCTAATATATGCCTTTTGACTCATTTCCTTTTGTGTGCATTGTATAGATGTTTTTATTTGTGCTTACCATTGCATCATAACACATTTTAAAGTTATACAATTTGTACTATTAACAATTCAGATGGATAACTATTTACCTTTTGTACAGATTGTATATTGATATATTGTATAACCATTAACATATTTATAGTTTGTGTATTCATCTCATAGACTCAGTATGAGAAAAGTGTGTGTGTATATATATTATACATGAATCATAATTTCAGTAATACAAGATTCAATATTTGTCCACATGTTTACCTTTACTGGAGAACTTTATACTTTTATATGACATCGTATTGCTATCTAGCATAATTTCATTTCAGTTAAAAGGAGTCTCCTTATCATCTCTCTCTTTATTTTTTGATACTGATGATTGAACGTAGGGGAATTCTATCTATGAGCCATATTTTTAGCCCCTCCACCTGTTTTTAGTATGAAACAGTGTCTTGCTAAATTAATGAGGGTCTTTCTAGGTAGGGAAGGTTTTAATTTCTCTATCACTAAAGGACAATTCTCATGGATTTTTTTTAACTTTTCTTTCATTACTTGACCATATTATCCAATGTCTTTAGGGCTTGTAATATTTCTAATGAGGATTACACAAACAAGCTTATTAGGCTCCTTTGTAAATGACAAGTTGTTTTTCTCTTCTTCAAGATTATCTTTAGACTTTCAACACTTTGATTATAATGTTTCTTGGGTGTCCTTATCATAGTGGAATTTTGTGGAGCTTCCTGAGTTTGTCCATTTCTATACTCCGATTAGGAGGGGGTTTTGCCATTGTTTCTTCAAATAAATTAACCTCTCTATCTTTGTTTTCTCCTCTGGAACTTTTATTATGTATATATTGTTTGCTTGAGTGCCTCACAAGTCTTAGGCACTATTTTTAATTTTGGGTGGTACTAGAAAACAAACTCAGGGCCTCCTGCATGCCAGGAAAGCACTGTACCACTGAACTATACACCCAGCTCTTGAAACTTTATTTTGAGATGAGGTCTTGCTAAGTTGCCCATTCTAGCTTTGAATTTGCAATCCTGCTGTCTCGCTCTCCTGAGTGATTGGTATATGCCACAGAGGCAAACTCTTCATTTATTCATTCTTTTGTTTCTCAGACTCAGTAACTTTGAATATATATGCATATATGTTACTTAAAAATATACACATATAAACTTATATGTAATAAATATAAAATATATAAACATATATATATATATATATATTATATATATATTTGATATTGGGGAATGAATCCAGGGGCATTCTACCTCTGGGATACACCCTTAGGTCTTTTTATTTTTTATTTTGAAACAAGTTCTTGCTAAGTTGATAAGGCTGGTCTTGAACCTTTCCTCCTGTCTCAGTCTCCCAGTACTGGGATTACCGGCTTGTGTCACCATTCCCAGCTGAATAATTTTTCTCTTTTGCAGTACTAGTGATGGAACCCAGGGACATTCTACCTCTGAGTTACACTCCCAGCCCTATTTTTTATTCTTTATTTTGAAACAGGTTCTCACTAAATTGTGGAGGGCCTAAGTAGCTGAGGCTGGCTGAGAACTCAGATCCTCCTGTCTCAGCCTCCCAAGTACTGGGATTACAAGTATGCACCACTACACCCGGTTCTGAATATGTTATTTTAAGGCACACTGATTATTCTTCTATTTGTTCAAGTCTGCTACTGAATCGCTCTAGTGAGTTTTCAAATTATATTCTGTAGCTCCAGAACTTCTCATTGGTACCTTTTATAGTTTCTCCATTAATCTCAATTTGTTCATATAGTTTGATTTCCTATAGTTCTTTGTCTATGTTTTACTTTAGTTGTTTGTATTTAAGAACAGTTGTTTTAATTTTTTTTCTAGTAAGCTGATGCCCTTGTTTATTCAGAGGTGATTTCTTTTCAAGTACTTTATTAGATAGTTTAGGTTTTGGTTTTGTGGAATGGGGGATCAAACCAAGGGCACTGGGTATGCGACAAAAGTAGGATTACAAGCATGCGCCACCACGCCCGGCTAACCAGTCTGTATTTTTAAATGTTTATATGGGAGAGTAAGGGCCTAGAGTTCTCTAGTCACCATTCTCCTGACATCACTCTTCCTAGTGGTTCTTTTTCTGATCACTATTTACTTTGCTTGCATGTAGTTTCTCTACTGCATTACCATGGGGAGGGGACCCAGTTGTTAAAGCAACCCAGAATGGTATATGCAGTGTGAGGACTTAAATAAAATTTTTATTCAACCTCATAAAATCCTGTGCATTTGTTCACTCCATGTCTGTAGTTATAGAATGTAAACTCTACTCCCTTCACCCTGACTTGCTCAGATTCATTTTTTTCTTGAGAATTTATATTTATTTTATGAGTTAACTATGATATTCTTTTTTACTCTAATAGATTACAATAATCAATATTAACTATTCAGCATGTAGATAAGGAAAAAAAATATTTAATCCTGGCCAAAGCTTACAGAATGTCAGAAAAGTACTTAGTAAATTTTTTATGTATGTATATACCCACAGATATACCTAGATGCTTTGTTTTTATAGGATTTTGTGTTTTCAAAGATTTTAGATATTTAGCTTATACATTAAGAGCAATGAAGGCTGGGTTTGGTGGTGCATGCTTGTAATCCTAGCATTTGGGAGGCTGAGATGGGAGAATCGTGGTTTGCAGACATCCTCAGCTACTCAGTGAGGCCCTTTACAACTCAGTGATAAATAATGGTTTGCGGACATCCTCAGCTACTCAGTGAGGCCCTTTACAACTCAGTGATAAATAAAGAATAAAAAATAGGGCTGGGGATATAGCTTGGAGGTAGAATGCCCCTGGGTTTCATCCCCAGTACTGTTAAAAAAAAAAAAAAGAAAAAGAACATTGAATATTGATGTTGTTATTTGTAAATCTGACAATATTTTGTTTTTGGTATGAACTGTGAGACTTAAGATATTCACATACAAATAGCTTAATGACCTCTGGATTTCTTCTAAGGGTAGTGTTGTATCCTTTGAAGTATAAATAGAAAAATTTAGTAAATTTTCTCATTTGTTTTATTTTTTAATTTATTTTATTTTAATTTTTTATATTTTTGGTAGTACTGGGGTTCCTGGAAGTCCTTCTACCTCCGGAATATACTCCCAGACCTATTTTTATACTTTTTTTATTTTTGGAAATAGGGTCTCTTAAGCCAGCACAGCTGGCTTCAAAACTGCACGATTCTCCTGTCTCCGCCTCCCATGCGTGCACCACCATGCCTGGCTCTAATTTGTTTTATATTCATTGTAGCTATAGGTAAGTTACTTTGTATGTTAGTTAAGATTTATTTAAATTTGTTTTTCAAAGTAATTCAGGAGAAGCTATATACAAATTTTTCTTAATTTGACTGATAGATGTGGTGACACACAACTATAATTCCAGTGCTTTGGAGGCTAAGACAGGAGCACTGCCCTGAGAGTGTATCTCGATATTAACACACACACACACACACACACACACACACACACAAACACACGTGGACCACATCCATCAGAGATTATTCTATCAAATTGCAGGTTACATGAGGTTAGTATAATCACTGTGAAGATAATTTGTATATTTTAAAAGTGAGAAGGAGCTGCGCCTTGTGGTACATACCTGTAATCCCAGTTACTCAGGAGGCTGAGGCAGGAGGATTGCAAGTTCAAGGCCAGCCTGGGAAATTTAGCAAGACCTGTATCAAAATAAAATTTTTTAAATGGTTGGGGATATGGCTCATTGTTAGAGCACCTGCCTAGCATGCCTGAGTCCCTGGGTTCAATCCCCAGTGTTACCAAAATAAAAAAGCATTTAGGAATTAAACAACTGTGAAATTATCTTATTACAGGGAAAAACTGTCAAAGAAAAATTTGTTTTCTGTTTTCACAAACTAATATGAATAATTAATACCAAAAATAAATAAAGATAGCTCAAGGAGAGAAAACTATAGGCCTATGTTATTGATGAACTTAGATACAAAACTGCTAAACAAAATACTAACAACATGCATTCAAAAACACATCAAGAAAATCATACACCATGACCAGGTAGGGTGTTATCCCAGAGATGCAAGGCTAGTTCAACATAAAAAATCACATAAACAGAACCAAAGACAAAAAAATCACATGATCATTTCAGTAGATGTTGAAAAAGCATTTGACAAACTCAAACATCCATTTATGCTAAAAGCACTGCAGAGAATCAGAATAAAAGGAAAGTACCTCAACATCATAAAGGCAATTTGCAGTAGGCCCACAGCCAACATATTAAATGGGGGAAAACTTCAATAATTTCCCCTAAAAATAGGAACAAGACAAGGATCCATTATCATCATTTCTCTTCAATATAGTACTTGAGACTCTAGCCAGAGCAATAAGGCAAGAAAAGAAAATCAAAGGAGTACAAATAGGAAAAGAAAAACTCAAAATTTCAATATTTGAAGATGACATGATATACTTAGAAGACCCAACAAACTCAACCAAAAGGCTTATAGAACTAATTCAGCAAAGTGTCTAGATACAAAATTAATCTTAAAAAATCAGAAGCTTTTCTGTATACCAACCATAAATCCACTGAAAAATAAATCCAGAAAATACTTCCACTCAGGATTTACCACACACACAAAAATAAAATAGTTAGGAATGAACTTAATCAAGGAGGTAAATGACCTCTACAAAGAAAATGATAAAACATTGAAAAAAGAAATTGGAGAAGACCTTAAAAGATGGAAAGATCTTCCATGTTCATGGATAAGCATAATAAATATCACCAAAAAGGCCATACTTCCAAAAGTGATCTACAGACTCAATGCAATACCCATTAAGTTACCATGATCATTCCTCACAGACAGAAAAATCTGTCTTTAAATTCATTTGTAACAACAAAAGCCCAGAACAGCTAAAGTAGTTCTCAGCAACAAAAACCATGCAGGAGGAATTATAATACCTGACTTTAAACTATACTACAAAGCCATAGTAATAAAAACAGCATAGTACTATCACAAAAACAGATCCATAGACCAATAGAGAACAGAATAGAAGACTCAGAAACAAATCCACGCACTTAGAGCCAATTGACGTTTGACAAAGGGGCCAAAAACATACACTGGAAAAAATATAGCCTGTTCAACAAATGGTGTTGGCAAAACTGGTTAACCATATGCAGAAAAATGAAAATAAATCCCACATTCTCACCCTAAACAATAGCCAATTAAAGATGGATCAAGACTTGGAAATTAGACCACAGACCTTGAGGCTCTTTGAAGAAGGCATGGGTCCAACACTGTGACACATAGGCACAGATTAAAACTTTCTCAGTAAGACCCCAAAGGCAAAAGAAACTAAAAGGCAAATCAATATGTGGGACTGCATTAAACTGAAGATCTTCTGTACACCAAAGGAAACTATCAAGACCCTCAACCGAGAGCCAACAGAATGGCAGAAGATTTTGCAAACTACTCCTACAATAGAGGACTAATATCTAGAATATACAGAGAACTCAAGAAACTCAGCACTAAGAAAACAAATAACCCATAAAAAATGGGCAAGTGAACTAAATAGACACTTTACAAAGGAAGAAATTCAAATGGCCAGTACATGCATGAAAAAGGTTCAACATCATTAGCAATCAAAGAGATGCAAATCAAAACTACCCTGAGATTTCACCTAACTCCAACTAGAATGGCAATTATTCAAAACACAAACAGCAACAAATGCTGGTGAGGATGTGGAGAAGTAGGAACTCTAATACATTGTTGATGGGATTGCAAATTAGTGCAACCACTTTGGAAAACAGTATGGAGGACCCTCATATGAATGAGAATGAACTTATCATATGATCCAGCAATACCATTTCTGGGTATCTACCTAAAAGAATGGAAACCAAACTACCAAACTAATGCATGTGTATCTATGTTCATAGCTGCACAATTCAGAATTGTCAAAGTATGCAACCAGCCAAGATGCCCATCAACAGATGAAGTGGATTACAAAAGTACGGGATAGATACACAATGGAATTTTACTCAGCCATCTACAGGGAAATGAATGGAACTGGAAAACATTATGCTAAGTGAGATTAGTAAGTCACAAAAAATAAGAAATCGGATGGTCTAATATGCAAAAGCTAGAGAGAAATGGGTCATAGGAGGAACTATAGAAGAAGAAGGAGATTCTATAGAGGAGCAAATAAGGTGAACTAACTGAAGGTATGGGGGGGATTCTCTAATGCATATATGATGTACTTTAACAAACATACCAAAGTCAAACACTAGCCAAATGTGAGAAAACGGGAGGGGGAAGGAATGGGGTGGGAATTGGGTAAGGGCTAATTGGGTGATGTGTGCATGTATGTCTCTTCCATCTTGTATCCCATTAAGATGTATAAGTACAATGAATTAGTAAAAAAAAAATTTAAAGTCCTTGGAAGCTGGGAGGGGTGGTGCACACCTATAATTCCAGCACTTCATAAGGCAGAGATAGGAGGATCACAGGTTTGAGGGCAGACTCAACAATGTAGTGAGACTCAGCAACCTAGAGATTTATTTAAAAACAAAAATAAATAAAATAAAAATTTAAGAAAGGGTTGGGGATATAGCTCAGGGTTGAATGCCTCTGGGTTCAATTTCTATAAACACACACACACACACACACACACACACACACACACACGTGCACGCATACTTGGGAGTTGGGCCTGTAATCCTAATATTTGGGAGACTGAGACAGAAGGATTGCAGTTTTAAGGCCAATCTCAGCTATTTACTGAGACCCTGTTTGAAAATAAAAAAGAAAAAGGGTTTGGGTTATAGCTTGGAGGCAGAAGGCCCCTGAGTTCAATTTTCAAAACTAAAATAAATAAGTAAATAAGCAGTCTTTGGGATTGATAGAGCTAAGTAGTGAGCCTATAAAAACACAGGTATTATATAACCTATATATTATATATGTACAGACATTCATATGATGGAATACTTTAATTTTTACATTTCATTCATATATAAGGAAAGGATAGACTGTATGCTAACATGGCTAAAGTGAAATGTACATATGTGTACAGTTTACTTTGAAATGCACCCAAAAGATGGATTGCTAAAAAGACAGGTTAGATAGGTATGTGATAAAACAATTCTTGTAAAACATTAAGTATAGAATCCAGGTAGTGAGTATGGAAATTAATCGTACATTCTGACAACATTCTTGCATTTTAACTTTTTTCATATTAAAATGTTGGAAAAATAGTGTTCTTGAGAAGGTAACTAAGTATACATAGATCTAGTTTGTTTCAATGTTTATTGATGCCTACAGTATATGAAGTGTTATAGTGTGTTAACTGGTTTTAGGGAAATAATAATCAAATGATTCACACTTTTGAGGTAGAGAGCAGGAGTTGAAACGGGAGAGGAGGGCACAAGAGAAGTCAATGGAGAGTCTTATAAACCATAATAAGGAGCATGGACTTTATCCTGTGGGATTTCAGGCATGGTAATGATAATTAGGCAGAGCACTCAGACAGCATTATAGAGGCTAGTTTGAGGCAGTGGTGAGAAGATACTAAAGATAAGGATAACAATTAGGCAGCAGTTCTCCATGTGGAAGTTATTAAGACATAAATTACATCAGTTCTGGGACTTTTCTATTGTGTACAAATTCTATACTTTTGTAATCCATCATCTGTTGATGGACATCTTGGCTGGTTCCATAGTTTGGTAATTGTGAATTGTGTGGCTATGAATATAGATACACATGCATTAGTTTAGTATTTTGGTTTCCATTCTTTTGGGTAGATACCCAGAAGTGGTATTGCTGGATCATATGGTAGGTTCATTCCCAATCTTGTGAGGATCCTCCACACTGTTTTCCAAAGTGGTTGCACAAATTTGCAATCCTACCAGCAATGTAATTGTCCACATCCTGTCAGCATTTGTTGTTTGTGTGTGAAATGTGGTGTGAATGTGTTTGCGGTACTGGGGATGGAATCCAGGAGCATTCTACCTTTGAGGTACACCCCCAGCCCTATTTTTTTAATTCTTTATTTTATGACAGGGTCCCACTGAGTTGCAAAGGGTCTTACTAAGAAGCTGAGGTTGGCCTGCAAACCAAAATCCTTCAGTCTTAGCCTTCCAAATGCTGGAATTACAAGGGTGCACCACCATGCCTGGGTGTTGTGTGTGTGTGTGTGTGTGTGTGTGTGTGTGTGTGTGTGTGTGTGTTCAGTACTGGGAATGGAACCCAGAGGCATTGTACCTCTGAGCTACACCTCCAGTCCTATTTTTTTTAGTCCTTTTATTTTTTTTTACATTTTTATTTTTTTGGTGGTCCTGGGGATGGAATCCTTCTACTTCCAGGCTACATTCCCAGACCTATTTTATATTTTATTTGGAAACAGGGTCTCTTAAGCCATCAAGGCTGCACAATCCTCCTGTCTCTGCCTCCCAAGCACAGGCATTACAAGTGTGCACCACCATGCCTGGCTATTCCTTTTATTTTTGAAACGGTCTCACTGAGTTGCAAAGTGCCTGCTAAGTAGTGAACCCGTGATCCTCCAGGCTCTGCCTCCTGTTGTTGTTTTAGTGATTGCCATTATAATTGAAGTTAGGTGAAAGCTCAGGGTAGTTTTGATTTGTATCTCTCTGGTTGCTAATGATATTGAACATGTTTTCATACATTTATTGGCCATTTGAATTTTTTCAAATGTGTCTATTTCTTCTAAAGTGTCTATTTAGTTTATTTGCCCATTTTGGATTGGATTGTTTTGTTAGCCATGAGTTTTTTTGAGTTCTCTGTATATTCTAGATATTAGCTCTTTACTGGAGGAGTAGCCGGCAAATTTTTTTTTCCATTTTGTGGGCTATCTGTTGAGGTTCTTGATAGTTTCCTTTGTTGCACAGAAGCTCTTCAGTTTAATGCAATCCCAAGTATTGATCTTCCTTTTAATTTCTTGTGCCTTTGGAGTCTTGTTGAGAAAGTTTTTACCTGTGCCTGTGTGTTGACGTGTTGGACCTATGCCCTCTTCAAGGAGCTGTAAGGGCTCTGTTCTAATTTCTACTTCTTTGATCCATCTTGAGTTGACTCTTGTGCAGGGTGAGAAAGTGAGGTTTACTTCCATTTCTCTGCATATCGTTAACTGTTTTTTTGCCAACACGTTCATTTGTTCAAGAGGCTATCTTTTTCCCAATGTGTCTTTTTGAGCCCTTTGTAAAAATCATTTGGCTATAAGTGTGTGGATTTGTTTCTTAGTTTCCTATTCTGCTCCATTGGTCTGTGAGTTTGTTTTTGTGCCAGTACCATGCTGCATTTATTACTGTGGCTTTGTAGTATAGTTTGAAGTCAGGTATTGTGATGCCTCCTGCTTTGGCTATTCTGTTTTTTTTGTTGTTTCGAATGAACTTAAGGACTGATTTCTCATGTCTGTGAGGAATGGGCAAAATTATACACCACGTTGGGCAAAATCTAATATCCATTCATGTGCTGCAGAGAATTTGGTAATTTTGGTAATTGAATGGGTATTGCATTGAATCTGATCACTTTGGAAAGAACGGCCATTTTGACGACAGTCATTCTGCCGTCCAATGGGCATTGCATTGAATCTGATCACTTTGGAAAGAACGGCCATTTTGACGACAGTCATTCTGCCGTCCAATGGGCATTGCATTGAATCTGATCACTTTGGAAAGAACGGCCATTTTGACGACAGTCATTCTGCCGTCCAATGGGCATTGCATTGAATCTGATCACTTTGGAAAGAACGGCCATTTTGACGACAGTCATTCTGCCGTCCAATGGGCATTGCATTGAATCTGATCACTTTGGAAAGAACGGCCATTTTGACGACAGTCATTCTGCCGTCCAATGGGCATTGCATTGAATCTGATCACTTTGGAAAGAACGGCCATTTTGACGACAGCCATTCTGCCGTCCAATGGGCATTGCATTGAATCTGATCACTTTGGAAAGAACGGCCATTTTGACGACAGTCATTCTGCCGTCCAATGGGCATTGCATTGAATCTGATCACTTTGGAAAGAACGGCCATTTTGACGACAGTCATTCTGCCGTCCAATGGGCATTGCATTGAATCTGATCACTTTGGAAAGAACGGCCATTTTGACGACAGTCATTCTGCCGTCCAATGGGCATTGCATTGAATCTGATCACTTTGGAAAGAACGGCCATTTTGACGACAGTCATTCTGCCGTCCAATGGGCATTGCATTGAATCTGATCACTTTGGAAAGAACGGCCATTTTGACGACAGTCATTCTGCCGTCCAATGGGCATTGCATTGAATCTGATCACTTTGGAAAGAACGGCCATTTTGACGACAGTCATTCTGCCGTCCAATGGGCATTGCATTGAATCTGATCACTTTGGAAAGAACGGCCATTTTGACGACAGTCATTCTGCCGTCCAATGGGCATTGCATTGAATCTGATCACTTTGGAAAGAACGGCCATTTTGACGACAGTCATTCTGCCGTCCAATGGGCATTGCATTGAATCTGATCACTTTGGAAAGAACGGCCATTTTGACGACAGTCATTCTGCCGTCCAAGTGCATAGAAAGTCCTTCCATCTCCTAGGTCTTCTTTGATTTCTTTTTTCATTGTTTTATAATTTTCCTTGTAGAGATCTTTTACCTCCTTCGTTAGGTTTATTCCTAAGTATTTTATCTTTGGGGGAAATTTGTAAGTGGATGTGTTTTTTGGATTTTGTTTTCAGTAGATTTATGGTTGGCTTTTTACAGGAAAGCTTAAGATTTTTTAAGATTGATTTTGTATAGTTCTATAAGCCTTTGGTTGGAATTGTTGGGTCTTCTAAGTATAATATCATGTCATCTGCAAATAGAGTTTTAGTTCTTCTTTTCCTATTTGTATTTCTTTGATTTCCCCCTCTTGCCTTACTGCTCTGGCTAAAGTCTCAGGACTATATTACAAAGGAGTGGTAATAGTGAACATCCTTTGTCTTGTTCCTGCCTTAAAGGGGAACTCTTGCAGTTTTCCTCCTTTTAATATAATGTTGGCTGTGGGCCTATTGTATATCGTGTTAATGATGTTGAGGTATGTTCCTTATACTCCAAATCCTCTGCAGTGCATGCATGGGTGTTGGGTTTTGCCCAATGCCTTTTCAGCATCTAATGAAATGATCATGTGATTTTTGTCTTTGGTTCTGTTTATGACATGAATTACAATGGATTGTTTTTCATATGTTGAACCAACCTTGCATCTTGGGGATGAACCTGACTTGATCATGGTATATAATTTTATTGATATCATTTTGAATGCACATTGCTAGCATTTTGTTTAAAAGTTTTGCATCTAAATTCATCAATGATATAGGCCTGTAGTTTTCCTGAGCTGTGTGTATTTGGTTTTGGTATTAGTGTGATGTGGCTTTGTAGAATATATTTGGGAGAGCCGCATTCCTTTCTATTTCATGGAAAAGATTGAGGAGTATTAGGATTAACTCTTCTATAAAGGTATTATAAAATTCATTTGGGAAATCATCTGGTCCTAGGCTCTTCTTTGATGGTAGGCTCTTTATTGCTCTTCAATCTCTTTGATTGCTTTTGGTCAGTTTAGATTTTCTTTTTTTTTTTTTAAGCTTTCCATTTTTATTTTTTTATTTTTAAATTTTATTTATTTTATTTTTTATTGGTGCATTGTAGTCATACATCCTAATGGGAAAACAGATAGTGCAGCCATACATGCACATATCACCCATTTAGCCCTTACACAATTCCCACTCCCTTCCCTCCCTCCCTCCTTCCCATGATTGGTTTAGTGATTGACTTTGATATGTCTATTTAAGTACATCATGTACTTTAGAGAGTTTCTCTCTGCCCCCCTCCCATCCCCTCACTTAGGTCACCTTATTTGCTCCTCTACAGAATCCCCTTCTTTATCTAGAGTTCCTCCTGTAACTAATTTCTCCCTAGCTTTTGCATGTTAGGGAAAGCATCTGATTTCTTATTTTTTGTGATTGACAGGATCTTTATAAATTGTTAGGGCCTAGTAAGCTGGTGAGTTTGGCTTCAAAACTGTAATCTGTCAGTTTTAATCTCCCAAGTACTGTGGTTACAGGCATGTTCTACCATGTCCAGCTAACATTTTGTTTTTAATTTAAAAAATTTGAATAATTTCAAATGTATACCAATGAGAGAATGAAATACACGAACTGCTCTATTACTCATCTAGTTTCATCAATTTTCTACTTATGTTGACTATTAACTCATCTATAGCTTCCCTATATTACCCCTCCTTAACTATTTGAGTCAAATTCAAGCAATATAATTTTATTTGTACATACTCAATTACCCACTTTGGCTTTTATCCCCCCTTATGGTACTGGGATCAAACCCAGGAGCATTCTATCTTCATGCAACATCCTCAGCTCTATTTTATGTTTGGTTTTGAAGCAGGGTTTCACTTAAGTGCTAGGCTTGCCTCACAGCTGTGATCCTCCTGAATCAGCCTCCAAGTACTGGGATTGGTAGGCATGCACCACCACACCCAGATCCAATTATGCATTAATTTATTAAAATAATCATCTTAATAATTATAAGTTAGAAATGCTGAAATTCTAAGTGCTTTTTTAAAAATAAGTTTTAAATGTAGTTAATGTAGTCCAGTTAATGTAGACCAATAAGTATCATTTTCTTAGTTCAAAATAATCACATACAGTTTGGTTGTGTTTTTTTTTTTTATGAGTAGTAAGACAATATTTTACCTGTCCTTTGCAGTCTTCTTTCAGTTCTCCTAAAACAAAAGATCACAGCATTAATGCTTGTAAAGTATAATAAAGTACCTTAATTTAAAAACCCCAAACTTTTTAATTTTTTCATGAAAAGAGAAATCCTTGAAATATAACGTAAATAAAGTACTGAAAACTTTAGGAAAAGTATAGCTGAACCTTAAAGATAGTATGAAAGAACCAGGCATGGTGGCAGACGTTTGCAATCCCAGCATTTGGGAGGCTGAGATAGGAGGATTGCAGTTCATGGACAGCTTCAAGTACTTAGCGAGGCCCTTTGTAACTCAATGAGACCCTGTTTCAAAATAAAGAATAAAAAATAGGGCTGGAGCTGTAGCTCGGAGGTAGAATGCCCCTGGGATTCAACCCCAGTACTGCAAAAAAAAAAAAAAAAAAAAAAACCAAAAAAACAAAAACCAAAAAAAACCCACTAGTATGAACGTACTAATTATTCATATATATACACATGATATAGCTAATATCTGCAATGAAATAAAATAATACCTATATACCTATATTGTTCTTCCTGTTTCTTTAAGAAATATTATCTTACTAGTATGATAAGCATATTTTATCTAAATGCCAGTCTGGTCGAGTAGTGGTAGTTACCTGGAGAACTGTGTCTTGACTTAATGGTAAAGGAAGTTGTAACTGGTTAGTGAGTTGTCTCCTCTCACACCAACTCTACCTGTTGACCCTGGCTTAGTGTATCAAAACGATGCTTTTAAAATGGAGGTGTGGCATACTGATGTGCAGAGAGAAAAGAAGGGTCATTATTATCACAATATAAGTTTCTATTATTGATAGATGTTAGGAATTATTTTATATATTTTCAACCTTGAAACAAGGAAGTGGGTATAATTGGTGGTATTTATAAATCCCAGTTATTCTTGCTATACCACTCCTGGGTACCAAAGGGACTAGAATAAAAAATATAGTAATATATGCATATCTATTTTATAGCAGCACAATTAATTCACAATAGCTAAATTATGGAACCAACCTAGGTGCCCATCAACAGATAAATGGGTTACAAAATTATGGGATATACACACAGTGAATTTCTACTCAGCATTAATGAAGAACAAAATAATGTGATTTACAGGAAAATGGATGGACCTCGAAACCATCATATTAAGTGAGATGTTAAGCCACATAAAGTAAAGGGTCATATGTTTTCTCCCATATGTGAAAGCTAGGGAGCAATCAGAATGCCGCAGGGGCTTAGATAATATCCTGTATGGGGAAGGGAGGAGAGGGCATGTGGAGGAAGTGCTGGGTGCATGCACACTACCATCACTATGAGCCACGTTATGATCTGAGACAGTGATGCACCAGTGAAAGTCAAACAAAATCCCAGTTATGTCTCTCTCCTCTTACAGTATTTAGTACATGCATATACCATCCACTTGGCACTAGGTTTACATTAACTTACATTGTTCACTTTCTTAATTTATTGAGTGTACCTTCCTAAGTAGATTATTCATTTACTAAAGTTTATTGGCAACATGTTATTCCTCCCAAATAGCAGTACAACCAAATACTGATATCAGTCTGTGAGCACTGTATAATTTTATAAAATTCCATTAGCTTATTCTCTTTTATGCCTTTTAGCATGTCATTATACTGCAGATGAACCAATTCCAGTTGAAGATCAGGTGGAAACTGCTCAATTGCAGTTGACATTTTTTTTTTTTTGGTGCTTCTGGGGCTCCTGGAAGCCCTTCTACCTCTGAGATACACTCCCAGACCTATTTTTACATTTTTATTTTGGAGACAGGGTCTCCTAAGCCAGCGCCGCAGCTGGCTTCGAACCTGCGCGATCCTCCTGTCTCTGCCTCCCAAGCGCGGGGATTACAAGCGTGCGCCACCACGCCCGGCAACAGTTGACATATTTTGAAATGCATACAATTCTTTTGCACTTGCCCCCAGATTCAAAAAAACAACACTGGAATTAAGGAGATGAGTTGTTCCAGTTTTCTGGGACTATGTAGGAGTCCTAAGATTTGGTACTAAAACTGGGACAGTCTGTTTTAACTGGGTCTTGCGATGTTTCTCAGGCTGGCCTCCAAATCCCTGGCTCCACTCATCATCCTGCCTCTATAAATTGTCTTTCTATAAATTGTGATTAAAGGCATACACTACCACACCCAGTTCACATTTTTAAACCACAGCTGGAAACATAGTTTGAGCTGTGAAAATATATCTACTTCACATTTGTATGAGTGTATATCACATTTGTTGTTTTAACTGACAGTACAACTTGACATTACTTATGATTCAGACCTAAATTAACGTTGAAATGGATTAAGAAACATCAAATTTTCAGCAGAAGTTTTTTAGGAAGTCATTTAGTTTGATAATAGTGCTTTTACTCATTCAGAAAAATTTCAATCTCAGCATTGAGCTAAAAATAATCATAATTTTTGCCACTAATAAATTTTTTAACTTCTCTGTGATAGGGAAAGTCCGATTATTCAGTGTCCCTCTCATTTTGAGAAAAATTCACAAAACCGACAACAGTTAAACCCTTCAGAGTGAATGAAACTCACCATCTACACTACTGTTCAGTTACCATAATAGACTAAAAATATTTTCTGTAAAGTACCTAATGATGAGTAATAAATAAAGTGAATAATCATATGATTTAAGCATCTACTATTCAAAGCTTTATTACATTTATCCAGCAAAGTCTTTTTTTTTCCATATGTTTCATCATCAGTTGTAAAAATATTAGCAAATTCTGCTTTAGGTTGGTTGTACTTACTGTTTTATCATTAGAAAAAAAAATCCTAAAAAAAAAAAAAATCCTCACCTGTGGTTGTATAATTGTTCCACACAGACTATTCATTGAGGCTAAATTTTCACTGACTTTAAACTTGCCATTGACTACTCAAATGAAAACCAGCAATTCAGCAGTATTTGTGATATCTGTTGACCAGGGAAAAACACTTGATCTTGTTTTCATTGATTTTGTGTGTATGTATGTTTTGTATTTTTGCTGTTTCTTTTTGTGTGTGTGGTACTGAGGATGAAACCCAGGGGTCTTCTACCTGCAGGCTACACTCCCAGACCTATTTTTTATTCTTTTACTCTTTTTTTTTTTTTTTTTTTTTTTGGAAACAGGGTCTCACTGAGTTGCAAAAGGACCTATTAAGTAGCTAGGGCTCTCCATGAACCATGATCCTCCTGTCTCAGCCAAATGCTGGGATTACAAGCATAATGCCACCATGCTCGGCTTGTCCTCAACTTAAAAAAAATTTATTCTTTATTTTGAAACAGGGTCTCACTGAGTTGCAAAGGGCCTAAGTAGCTGAGGATGTCCATGAACTGTGATCCTCCAGTCTCAGCCTCTCAAATTCTGGGATTACAACTGGGCGTGGTGGCGTACACTTGTGATTCCAGCACTTGGGAGGCTGAGACAGGAGGATAGCACAAGTTCAAAGCCAGCCTCAGCTACTTAGTGAGACTCTCAGCAACTTAGTGAGACCCTGTTTCCAAATAAAGTATTAAAATAGGTCTGGGAGTGTAGCCTGGAGGTAGAAAAGCCCCTGTGTTCCACCCTCAGTACCACACACACACAAAAAAAATCTGAAAATACAAGTGTGCACCACCATGCCTGGATGTCCTCAACTTTTTAAGTGATTATATTCACTAAACAGCCAATAGTCTTCAACTAGTTTATTTTTTCTGAACACATTTCTTCATCTGTTCAAATAAAATGTGATTTAATTAAACTTACCATCAGTAAATGGCTCTCCTTGCTTGGCTAACAAATGAGTCACTGAGAAACTTATTTTGCTTATAGCATCATGTTCAGTGTGTGTGTGTGTGTGTGTGTGTGTGTGTGTGTGTGTGTACAGAAATTCTGCTAGGATGGATATTATATATTAAAATTTCTAATTATGACTATTATTTGCTTGTAATCTGGGGATATTATGATGAATCTTGTGTGGTAATATGTATATTGGATTCTTTTTAGAATATAGTCATAGTAATATTGATGTATTATAGGATTCTTTTTAGAGTACAGTCATGATGTCATTGCACAATAAATACCATAATTTGCTTTCTAGTTCAATAACAAATAAACCTTTCCGTTGTATCTTAAAAGTGTGACATTCAAGCAAAGCGTGGTTCTAGTACTTGGGAGGCTGAGATAGGGGTATTAAAGTTTCTCAGCCAGCCTCAGCAACTTAGTGAGACTCTCTGCACCTTAGCCAGACCTTGTTTAAAAAGAAAATATAAAATAGAGGTGGGGTGTAGCTCACAGTTAGATAGCCCCTTGGTTTATTCCCTAGTATCCACCTCCATGTGTGGCATTCAACATCCAATCTTCTTTTGTTTTGATATGATGAGCATTGGTTATTAAAGTAAAATGAATTGTTGCAGCATGGCAGTCTGTATGGCACTTGGAATGCTCTGAATTTATAACTGTGTCACTACAATTTGCAGTGTGCCAAGTAGCAGTGTGAAGCACTAATCAATTCTGTCATTGTAGCACGGAAATAGCTATAAGTGATTTGTGAAAGAAGGAGCATGTGTGCCAGGAACTTTATTTATGGACATTGAAATTAAATTTCACATAATTTTCGTGTATTATAGAATATTATTCTTTTTATTTTCCCCAGCTATTAAAAATATTAAAAAATTATTTTCCATGTCATTTAAAATTTATATGTAAACAAATAGCAGCATATATTCTTTTTTTTTTTTTTTTTTTCCTTTTGGGTCTGGGGATGGAACCCAGAGGCATTTGACCTCCGAGCTACACCCCCTGCCCTATTTTTTATTCTTTATTTTGAAATGGGGTCTCACTGAGTTGCAGAGGGCCTCACTAAGTAGCTGAGGCTGTCTGTGAACCGTGATCCCCTGGTCTCAGCCTCCCGAATGCTGGGATTACAAGTGTGCGTCACCACGCCCAGCTAGCATATATTCTTTAAATGGAGGACAGTTAACTTTAGCACAGCATCTAAAGCACTTAGCAGAATTTTTTGGTCTTGTAAATCTTCAGCGATTGATTTTCTATTGACATCCTTATTGAGATTTTCCCCTAATAATGGTAGAGAGGTATTTAGGATTGAAAATTTTCATAGCTTGTTTGAGAGTGTAGGATGCAATCAAAAGTCTTTTAAGTTGAAGTAATATAGAGTGTCTGTATCTTACTATGTGAGCTGTGACAGAAGTAAAATTGATATGATGAGATTTGCTTTCCAAAAGAAGCCTCGCTGGTTATATTCTGGTCTCATTAGCTTTGTAGGATGGATGATCGATTATGGGATAATCTCTTTGAGGTTTCTGACCAAGCAATTATTAGGTATTAACTTTTTAGTGTTAATTATGATACTTGCTTTAGATAGAAATATTTGTGACGTTAGTACCTGAAATTCATTATAATACATATCCATTAGATCTCTGGTTTAAACACATCCAGTTCTTATTATTTCTTTTCAAACTTAGTAATTCAGTAAGAAGTTACTTTAAGATCAGTGTTACTCAGATTTTGTCACGAAGACCAATAACTGGTCTGTAAATCATATATTGCTGGTTTGTGAATGGTTTATTATTTGGGTTAAAAATAATAAAACATTAAAGAAAAACAATTAGGAATTTTATGGCAGTTCCAAAGGATAATTTTATGTATGTATAATAAAAATTTTAGACATTTTGTAATTACAAATTTTATTTTTAGTTTATTTTACCAAATAAAATATTAATCCATATTGGATTAGAAATTTTAAAAAATGAAACAAAACTGGCTTTCCCACAAATAGGTTTGATTCATGTGTGATTTCTGTAAAGAAAGAAAGGAAGAGATAATAAAAATTCTTGTCTTTTTACTCTTTTACTTGTTTTTATCTTTGGGTTAATTTACATTTATTCTTTCTTTCTTTTCTTTTCTTTTTTTTTTTTTTTTGGTGGTACTGGGGTTCCTGGAAGCCCTTCTACCTCCGGGCTACACTCCCAGACCTATTTTTTTAATTTTTATTTGGAAACAGGGTCTCTTAAGCCAGCACGGCTGGCTTCGAACCTGCACGATCCTCCTGTCTCCGCCTCCCAAGCGCGGGGATTACAAGCGTGCGCCCAGCTACATTTATTCTTACTCATCAATTGTTAATTTAATTTTCAATTTAGCCAATTTGGTCAACATGTTAGGTTTTTTTATTTTTTTGCTTTTCTATATATAGTATTAATTCAGTTTGTATAGCTTCTTTATTATGCCTTATTTGAATATAATTCCTACATGTTAGAAAATATCACCCTTATTATTTATTTATTTATTTATTTATTTATTTATTTATTTATTGGTGGTACTGGGATTCCTGGAAACCCTTCTGTCTCCGGGTTACACTCCCAGACCTATTATATATATATTTTTATTTGGAAACAGGGTCTCTTAAACCAGCGAGGCTGGCTTCGAACCTGTGCAATCCTCCTGTCTTCGCCTCCCAAGTGTGGGGATTTCAAGTGTGTGCCACCACGCCTGGCCTTATGATGGTTTTATACTATGTAAATAAACTTGGCTAAGCCAGAATGTTGTTTCACAGAATACTCTTCCGTGTGTGTTTCCATGCTAGAGATGGCTAAGAAGAAATTTGTGTAAGATTTGGAAATCAGTAAAATATCAATCATTACTCTCTGAAGAATTTTTTTTTCGGGGGGGGGGTGGTACTGGGATTCCTGGAAACCCTTCTACTTCCAGGCTACACTCCCAGACCTATTTTTTTTTATATTTTAATTTGGAAACAGGGCCTCTAAAGCCAGTGCGGCTGGCTTCAAACCTGTGTGTGCCACCACACCTGGTATTCTCTGAAGATTTTCATGGTGAGAGGGAGAGAGAGGAGAGACAGACAGACAGACAGACAGAGTTACCAGCAAATTCTTGTTTGTCCTTCCTCTGTACCGTTTCGAGTAAGAGAGAACTCTTCTTGCCTTACTGCCGTTGAGCTGGAACATGGGTTTTCTCTTGCTTTTGGACTCAAACTGAAATAGTGTTCTTTCTGGGGCTCACACCTGCTGGCCTTCAGTACACTATTGGCTAACTACACTGTTGGCTTTTCTGGGTTTGCAGTTTACCAATTGCAGATCTTGAGACATGTTAGCTTTCCTAATTGTTAGACTTAATTCCTTATAACCAATCTCTGTCTCTCCCTATATGTGTGTGCACATGGTCATGCACAACCACCCCTCCTGTTGGTTCACTTTCTTTTGGAGATTCTACCATCCACATCTATTTATTTGTTCCTACTGCTTTTATCCTTTGGGACTTAAGTGTGTTGCAATTCACATATAGTAGGGCAGAAAAACAGGGCCTGATATGTTATCTTGCCGCTTATATTAGAATAGATGACTTAGGAATTCCTTTTAACTTATCTGTATACTACTTGAAAAATGGTTATTAAGTCTATCATTATTTAAATAGGGCAAAAGAGAATTTAGTAGGTACAAAGAACATAAAGATGGACTATTTCAGTGAAGGAACAGTAAAAAATGTCAAATTCTATCAGAAGTGATATAGAGAAAATCTGGCAAATGACCCTAGAATAAGTCAGTAGGAATTTATCAGTTTCAAAGTGAATATTGTCGCCGGACGTGGTGGCGCATGCTTGTAATCCCGCACTTGGGGGGCTGAGACAGGAGGATCACACAAGTTCAAAGCCAGCCTCAGCTACTTAGTGAGGCTCTCAGCAACTTAGTGAGACCCTGTTTCCAAATAAAATATAAAAAATAGGTCTGGGAGTATAGCCCAGAGGTAGAAAAAGCCCCTGGGTTCTACCCCAGTACCACAAAAGCAAAAGCAAAAACAAAAACAGAGTGATATTGTCAAAAGAATGAAGTAAATGAGTTAGTAGTATTACTAACATGGCTATTAATAGGTTTTGAGTGACAAATAAGTAAAAATAGGTGGGTTTTTTTTTTGTGGTACTAGGGATGGAACCTAGGGGCCTTCCTCCTTTTTTTTGTGTGTGTGTGGGTACTGGGTTCCTGGAAGCCCTTCTACCTCCGGGCTACACTCCCAGACCTATTTTTACATTTTTATTTGGAAACTGGGTCTCCTAAGCCAGCGCGCGCGGCTGGCTTCGAACCTGCACAATCCTCCTGTCTCTGCCTCCCAAGCGGGGGGATTTACAAGCGTGTGCCACCACGCCCGGCAACTTTTGGGCTACACTCCCAGACCTATTTTTATATTTTTTATTTGGAAACTGGGTCTCTTAAGCCAGCTAAGGCTGGCTTCGAACCTGTGCGATCCTCTTGTCTCAGCCTCCCAAGTGTGGGGATTACAAGTGTGCACCACCATGCCCGGCACCAAAAATAGTTTTAAAATGATGAAATAGCGTAAAATATGATCAGATAGAGATGCTGTGGGCAGATTACAAATGGTCTAAATAGTTTAATGTCTTTTTCAGGCAGTTTGGGGACTGCATCAAAGCATCAGTACTTTGGAGGCTGAAACAGGAGGATGGCAGGTTTGAGAACAGACTCAGCAACATACAAGACTCTTAGCAACCTTTTAAAACCATGTTTCAAAAAAAAAAAAAGTTGGTCATATGACCAAGAGATAGAATGTCTCTGGTTCAATTCTCAGTACCACAAAGTTGAGGCGTTTTACTGTTTACTCCCCAGTTGTTTACAATTTACACCTTGTTGGCAGGGATGATGTTTTCCACTTCTGTTTCTCCTGCCTAACATAGTTTATGGCATATAATAGGCACTCAAATATTTGTTGAATTGCTAAAGGAATCTAATATGACATTAAAATTTTAAATCATAATGTCTCAAATTTATTTTTTTCTGTTCCCATTATCAATATTTTTGCCTAAGTTTTTTTTTTATAACTTTTTGTTACTTTGCTTATTATTTATGGTGCTGAGTTTTAAACCCAGAGGTGTTCCACCCCTGAGCTAAACTCCTAGCCCTATTTATTTCTGAAATATGGTGTCGCTAAGTTGCTGAGTCTGGCCTTGAACCTGTGATCCTCTATTTCAGCCTCCCAAGTACTGGGATTATAGGTGTGCCACCATGCCCAGCGTTATTACTTTAATAAATATTTAATAAGTAAATAAATGAATAAATAAATATAATGTTTGCCATCTGTTATTTCCTCTCTCATTTCTAATTTCAATCAATTTGGATGAGGCCATCAGATTAATACTTGTATGCTTTTAATGTTTTCACTTGCCTGTTTCACAACTTTCAAAGTCATATTACCTACTGAAATAAATATAAACTCTGTAGCCTTACATCGTGGCCTGTTCATAATCTGGCCTATAATTTATATTTCAATCCTTACCCTCTGCTACCCTCTCTTTATAACAGCATCATCAGCCTTTTGGAACATTGAAAGCTGTTATCTGCCGGGCGTGGTGGCGCACACTTGTAATTCCCAGCGCTTGGGAGGCTGAGACAGGAGGATCGCACAAGTTTGAAGCCAGCCTCAGCTACTTAGTGAGGCTCTCAGCAATTTAGTGAGACCCTGTTTCCAAATAAAGTATAAAAATAAGTCTGGGAGTATAGCCCGGAGACAGAAAAGCCCCTGGGTTCCACCCCCAGTACCACCACCAAAAAAAAAAAAAAAAAAAAAAAGCTATGATTTATTCTAGTCACTATAAAAATGATACAAGCTAGCAACTAAAAGTAATTTTGAAATCATTCAGGTTTTCAAATATTTTCTCTTTTTAGAATAAAACAAAAGATTTATAGAACCATTAAAAGTCATTCTGATTTTACTTGTAGTCATAACTAACTTCTAATTTCAACTTTCCCTCTAGCCTTGTTAAATACTGTGAACTCTATATTTTCTTCAAAAATTAAGAGAAAATAAATTTAAGAGGGAAAATACATTTTTTTCTACTGAGATTGTGTGTGTGTGTGTGTGTGTGTGTGTGTGTGTGTGTTGTGTGTGTGTGTATTTGTTTGTGTTTGTACTGGGGATGGAACCCAGGGGCCTTCTACCTCCAGGTTATACCCCTAGACCTATTTTTATATTTTATTTGGAAACAGGGTCTCACTAAATTGCGGAGAGCCTCACTAAGCTGCTGAGACTGGGTTCAAACCTGAGATCCTCCTGTCTCAGCCTCCCAAGTACTGGAAATATAAGCATATACCACTATTCCAGGCTCTTTATTTTTTATTTTTAGACAGGGTCGTATTAAGTTACTAAGACTGGTCTCAAACCTGTGAGACCAGTCTCTCCCTGTCACAGCCTCCCAAGTACTAGGATTATAGGTGTGTGCCACCACACCCAGCTAGAATCATGTATTTTTAAATCATTAATGCCAAAATATTGCTTTAATTGTTCATTTACTTGCCTATCCTGCATGAGAATCATTCTTTTGAAATTTTTATTTCATATGATAAGATAACTTAAAATGACAATATTTTAGGACAGAATTGGTACTAGATTAATATATGGTTTCTGGCATACTGGTAGACCTCAGTTTAAGAAAAAAATATTAGTAGTTGCTCAGTGGCTAGCATTTATGTCACACACCTCATTCTTATTTTATATTGAAATAGGGTCTCCATAATAGAGTTGCTGAGAGCCTCATTATGTTGCTGCTGGCTTTGAACCTGTAATTCTCCTATTTCATATGTAACACTTCTTTTTTTAAATTTTTGGTGGTACTGGGGGTGGTACCCAGGGGCTTTTCTACCTCCGGGCTATACTCCCAGACCTATTTTATACTTTATTTGGAAACAGGGTCTCACTAAGTTGCTGAGAGCCTCACTGAGTAGCTGAGGCTGGCTTTGAACCTGTGCGATCCTCTGTCTCAGCCTCCCAAGCGCGGGGATTACCAGTGTGCGCCACCACGCCCGGCTATGTGACACTCTTTAAAAAATCATTTTTTGTTCAATTCATTTCTCCTAGATACTGAAGTTGGTTTCATGCATTTTCTCTCCAAAGTCTCCAGAAGAAAAAGTCCACATAAAGCCTCTTTACTCATCTCTGTTGTCCTTTTCTGTATTTCTCTTTCTTTCAAATTTTGCTTTTTAAAGTCTCAGATAGGTGCTGTGATTTGAATGTGGTTTGTCTCTTCCAAATCTCATTGAAAAATGTTCCTCAAGAGATGGTAGGACCTTTAAGAAGTGATGTCGGCACTTCTACATCAGAAACGATGTAGATGGATTCATGTCATTCTGGGGGGACTGGATTAATTAACAAGAATGCAGGTTGTTAAGAACTGAGGCTGCCCCTGGAAGCAAGAGACTCTCCCTGATGCAGCTGCCAGATCTCAGACTTTTGTCCTCCAGAAGTGGGCGCTAAATAAACTTCTTTCCTTTATAAATGACCTATTGTCAGGTATTTTGTTATAGCATCAGTAAATAGACTAAGATAAGATAGTTTAGCAGAATAGGCCCCTTCTTAGAGGGAAAGGTAAGACTACCAGATTTTATCTTTTGATCTTTTTCATCTTCAGAGGAGAGTGAGAACGAGATGTAGTGAAAACACTCAAATATTTTTGTACCTTCATAGTTATCTATATATAATTTTCTATCTCTGCAATTGCTCATGCAGTTTATTCTGTAGGCTGAATTTCTACTTATTTATGCTTTTGGGGGACCAGTTTTAAGGGGTATATTACATGGATGCTTTGAGTTATAGTATTTAACTAAATACATTTTTATTTTCTACTAAGCTGGGAAAAATTCATGTCATTTTTCTCAGTGACCCTTCGAGCCTATCTGCTCAAGTTATAGTCTCCAGGCTAGCAGCACATGTATCATGTATCACCTGAAAGCTTATTAGACATGGAGAATTATGGGCCCCACTCAAAATAGACTAAATCAGAATCAGCTTTTAACAAGATCCCTATTAAATATATCTGTATTTATTTGTATGCTTATTAAATTTAGTCTTAGCTATAATTAGGTTACTTGGCACTTTATGTTACATCAACCAAGAGCAGTTTTATACCAATTACAAATTAGCAAGGTTTTCACATTCATTTACTGAAATGTCTTATAAATTATTACTTTTTGTTACACTTTGTTATAAACACTTTGGGTACCTTGAATACTGTTACCTTCTGCATTAGAGGTATTAGTCTTCAAAGATCCAGCACAGATGTCTTTTTCAGGTTCCTTTCTTCTGTCAATTACTTGACTGTCGTATGAATTTTTGAATTGAAAGAAAGATTAAGAAAGAAAAATTTAAGGTTAGATATGTTGTGGCTATAACTCGATACTCTAAGCATAGATCCCAAACTTATTGGCTTACCTCCCCCTTTTCAGAGAAAATTTCTCAATAGCCCTTAGGTACTTACACTGACCCCTTATTTTATTAAGCACTACCACAGTTGTATCCAAGGCTACTACCACCTGCTCATATCAGTACAGTATTCCCTGGGGGAGAGGGGTTGCATTATTTGGTAGGAATACATGCCAAAGCTTAGTATAAGCAAAGTATTAGCTATTTCAAATCTCTGAGTTTTTAGAACATAATTAAAATTTTTTTCTTGAAATATTTAATCAACATATATTGATTAAACCATATAAATATATATATTTGTATGTGTATATACATGTATGCATATATATGAGATTGATTGTATTATACCCATAGTCTTTTTAAGAATTTTTTATTTTAGGCTGGGAATGGTGGCACACGCTTGTAATGCCAGTACCTGGTAGGCTGAAACAGGAGAATCTGGGTTCGTGGCCAGCCTCAGCTACTTAGTGAGGCCCTCTGCAACTTAGTGAGACCCTGTTTCAAAATAAATAATAAAATCGGCTGGGGATGTAGCTCAGAGGTAATATGTCCCTGGGTTCAATCTTCAGTACTCCCCCAAAAAATACCTGAAAGAGGGTCTTCCTAAATTGCTGAGGCTAGCCTTGAACCTGTGATTCTCCTGTCTACCAAGTATTAGCATTATAGCTACCACACTTGGCTAACAATAAAATTTTAATACCATTATTTTAAAAACATGGAAAGCCACTTTTAACGATTTCACTATTAAATATTTTGCAGAGCACTTCAACTTCAACATACAAATAATATATTTTACATATACAACTTTTAAAAGAAAGAATCATGAAACAAAATGTGATATGCTGAACTCCTAGATATTATAAAATTTAAATGAATGATAAAGTTTTATATTAAAATTTATCTTCCTAATTTTAGAAACAATCCACTATCAATGAGACCCTGTTTCAAAAATAAAAAGACTAAAAAATAGGGCTGGGAGTGTAGCTCAAAGGTACAATGCCCCTGGATTCCATCTTAGGTACTGCAAATAGTAATAATAATAATAATAATAATAATAATAATAATAATAATAAAATAATAATAGAAACAATCCACTAATAGTGTAAAAAATAAACAGTAAAAGAGTACTAACATAATCTAAATATTTAGAGTTCATTCTACTCATTACTACACGTTTTTAAAAATAAAGCAGAGATAATTCTGCCTTACTAGATTTTTTTGGTCATCATCTTTCACATATTGACTTTATAAAGTTATAGAGTTGTTAATTTTAATAGATACAGTTTCATGGTATTACTACTACAATCAGAATATGGAACAGTTTCAAGATGCCAAACATAACAAAACTCCCTCCTACTTTATAGTCAGGCCTTCTCCTATCCATAAGCCTTGCTAACCACTGATCTTTTCTCCAGGACTACAGTTTTGACTTTAAGACTGTTACATAACTGGAATAACGATACAGTATAAACTTTTGTGGCCAGCTTCTGCCACTCAGTACAAGGCCGTTGATACTCATCAAAGTTGGTAAGTGAATCAATAGTTAAAATACTCTATATGGTTCAACAGTATTCCTCACATAGAAGTACCAGTTTAAAAATAATTTTTTTAAAAAAGAAGTATTAGTTTAGTTATTTGTTTCCTGTTTTTTGAATGATTGCCATTCTAGTTGGAGTTAGGTGAAATCTCATGGTAGTTTTTATTTGTATCTCTCTGATTGCTAATGATGTTGAGCATTTTTATGCATTTATTGGCCATTTGAATTTCTTCTTTTGTGAAATGTCTATTTAGTTCACTCACCAATTTTTTGATTGGGTTATTTGTTTTGTTTTCCATGAGTTTCTTGAGTTTTCTGTATATTCTGGATTTTAGTCCTCTGTTGAAGGAATAGGTGGTAAAAAAGTTCCCATTCTTTTGACTCTCTATTGAGGTTCTTGACAGTTTCCTTTGCTTTACAAAAGCTCTTCAGTTTAATACACTCCATGCACTGATACAACTTTTAGTTTCTTGTGCCTTTGGGGTCTTGTTGAGAAAGTTTTTATCTGTGCTTATGTATTGCAGTGTTGGACCAATGCCTTCTTCAAGGAGCATTAAGGCCTCTGGTCTGATTTCCAAGTCTTGATCCATCTTGAATTGACTCTTGTGCAGGGTGAGAAAGTGGACAGCCTCAGCTACTTAGTGAGGCCCTTTCCAACTCAGTGAGACCTGGTTTCAAAATAAATAATAAAAAAATAGGGCAGGGGGTGTAGCTCAGAGGTCAGATGCCCCTAGGTTCCATCCCCAGACCTGCTGCACCCCCCAAAAAAAAGTGGAGTTTATTTCTATTTTTCTGCATATGGTTTACCAGTTTTGCCATCACCATTTGTTGAACAGGCTTTTTTCCCAGTTTTTTTTTTTTTGACCCCTTTGTCAAAAATCAATTGGCTGTAAGTGTGCAGATTTGTTTCTGAGCCTTCTATTCTGCTCCATTGGTCTATGTATCTGATTTTGTGCTAATACCATGCTATTTTTATTACTATGGCTTTGTAGTACAGTTTAAAGTCAGGTATTGTGATTCTTCCTGCATGGTTTTTGTTGCTGAGAAATTCTTTGGATATTCTGGGGTTTTTTGTTGTTCCAAATGAATTTAAAGACTGATTTTTCTATATCTGTAAGGAATGATCTTGGTAATTTAACAGGTATTGCATTGAATCTGTAGATCACTTTTGGAAGTATGACCATTTTTATATTTATTCTACTTATCCATGAACATGGAAAATCTCTCCATCTTCTAAGGTCTTCTTTGATTTCTTTTTGTAATGTTTTATAATTTTCTTTGTAGAGGTCTTTTACCTCCTTGGTTAAGTTCATTCTTAAATATTTTAATTTTCTGCAGGATATCCTGAGTGGAAGTGTTTTCTGGATTTCTTTCTCAGTGGATTTATGGTTGATATACAGAAAAGCTTCGTTTTTAAAGATTGATTTCGTACCAGACACTTTGCTGATTTTGGTTGAGTTTGTTGGGTCTTCTAGTATAGTATCATGTTATCTGCAAATAGTGAAAATTTGAATTCTTCTTTTCCTATTTGTACTTCTTTGATTTCCTTTTCTTGACTTATTGCTCTGGCTACTGTCTCAAGTACTGTATTGAAAAGAAGTGGTGATAATGGACATCCTTGTCTTGTTCCTGTTTTTAGGGCAAATTCTCTGCACTTCTGTTTTTTCCAACAGCAGGCTGCACCCCCACCTTCGCCAGGTTGAACAGCAAAGTCTCAGACACAGGGAGTTTATTGTGGCTGCACGAGTCCCTGGGGGCGTGGTGCTGGGCTTTCTCCCACGGTGATGGTGGGTTCACTTATGGTGTTGTTGAGTGCTGTCTGGATCTCTGGAGGGCATGGTGAGCTCAGCCACCACGGTTGCAAGTTGTAGCCAGTGTTTGCACAGGAGGAACTGATGGCTTACAATTTCGGTGATGATGACCTGCAGTTGCTTATTTCAAGTCCTCGGATGTTTTCCTGTTCATCTCTGGAGTTGGGTGCAGTGAGGCAAGATGGTGCTTTTGTGGTGCTTGTGGCTGCGAGGCAGGCAAGTTTCTTTTCTGCTCTCTGATCACTTTTTTTCCTTTTTCCTTTTACTTATGGAGTCCTTTTTATAGTTATGGTGTTTTCTGGCTTTTGTAAGAATGCTGTTTTTAAGGCAATGGAGATCGGGTGTCAGAAGGACTGGTATATGCTGCTTCCCTTGGTTGCCACCTTCCCAGAAGTCTTGTTTATTTTTTTTAAATCTCCCCCCCCCCTTGTTGTACTGGCTAAGACTTTTAGTACAATGTTCAATAAATGTGGTGAAAATGGACATCTTTATCATGTTTCCAATCTTAGCAGGGAAACATTCAGTTTTTCTTTCTCAAGTATGATATTAGTTGTACTTTGTTTTGGTAGTTCTTCTGTAAAGGTTGAAGAATTTCCTTTCTATTCCTAGTTCTCTGAGTTTCTTTTAAAACCATGTCTGGGTATTAAATTTTGTCAAATATTCTTAATGCACTAGTTAATACAGTTGCCTGATTTTTTTTCTTTTGGCTATTAATACGGTAAATTTCTTTGACTTTATTTTATACACAGGTTGAATATGCCTCATTCAAAGCACTTAAAGTAAGAATTGTTTCCAATTTTTTAAAATGTTAAAATATTTACATATACATATTAAGATATCTTGGGGATGAGACACAAGGTTAAACACAAAATTCATTTATTTATGTATCATATATATCTAATACACATAGCCTGAAGGTAATTTTATGTAAGAATTTTACTACTACCACATTTTGACTAACTTGCCACATAAAGTCAGATATAGAATCTTCTACCTATAGCATCATGTTGGCACTCAAAAAGTTTTGGATTTTGGAGCCTATGATTATGGATGTTCAATCTTTATTACTAAATTGGGTTTATTTATCTTGGTGAGGATATTTTTGTTCCTTTTTTATGAGAGATACTGGTCTATATAATTTGTGCTATCTTTGTTTGGGTAATGGCAGTCTCAGAAAATAAGATAGGATTCACTGCCTTATCTTACATATCCTGAAAGAGATTATGCAAAATTGATGCTATGTTTTTTTCCTTCTAAATATTTGGTAGAATTTACCAGGAAATCATGTGAACCTAGAGATATCTTTTTTCCCTCTGACTTGTTTGGACATTGGACCCAGGGGCATTCTGCCTCAGAGCTATATCTTCAGCCCTATTTTATTCTTTATTTTGAAACTGGACCTAAGTTGCTGAGGGCTTCTCTAAATTCTAAGGCTGGCTGTGAACCTGTGATCCTTCTGTCTTAGCCTCCTAAGTACTGTGATACAAGCATTTTCCAATATGTCTGGCTTTTTTGAGTTTTTTAAAACTATAAATTCAATTCCTTTAATAGTCATAGAAGTATTCAGGTTATCAGTTTCATTTTTGACAAGTTTGTAGTTTGTGGTTTTCAAGAAATTATTCCATTCCAACTTTATCAAATTTATACTCCTAGAATAGTTTATAACATTAGTAGTCGATTTAATGTTTATGAAGTCATGATATCCTCTTTCATTGTTACTATCAATAACATGGTTTTTTCCTCCACCAGTTTAACTAGTCTTACCAATTTCATTGATCTTTGCAAACAAACCTTTTATTTCCTTTATTTTTTTCTATTTAAAAAAATGATGTAGCTGGAAGTGGTGGCACATGCTTGTAATCCCACTACTTGGGAGGCTGAGACATGAGTAACACAAGTTCACGGACAGACTCAGCTACTTATTGAGGCCCTCTGCAACTTAGTGAGACCCTGTTTCAAAATAAAGAATAAAAAATAGGGCTGTGGGTGTAGTTCTGAAGTAGGATATCTCTGGGTTCAATCCCCAGTAATACAAAGAAAAAATAATAAATAAATAAGAAATAAATAAGAAAATAAATTCCATGATGTATACTCTGATTATTTCCTTCTCTTTGTTTTGAGTTTAATTGTAATTATTTTTCCAATTTCTCATAGTGGAAGCTTAGATTATTGATTGAGACATTTAGTAATGTATGTATTTAATAGAATAAAATTTCAGCTATGCCTTGTTTAAGGTGCAGCCCACAAATTTTATGTTGTGACTTATTTTCTGTTTATAATATCTTATGATTTCCTTGAGACTGCCTCTTGACCTGTGGATTATTCAGAAATGTGTTTTTAAGTTTCTAAGTATACATAGATTTTTCTTTTTTTGTGTGTATGGTACTAGGGATGGAACTCAGGAGCATTCTGCCTCTGAACTACACCCCAGCCCTATTTTTTATTCTTTGTTTTGAAACAGGGTCTCACTGAGTTGCAAAGGCCCTCACTAAGAAGTAGCTGAGGCTGTCCTTGAACCGCAATCCTCTCATCTCAGCCTCCCAAATGCTGGGATTACAAGCGTGCGCCACCATATTTTTTGCTGTTGTTTATTCTTAGTACAATTCCACTATGGTCAGAGAACATATGGTATATGTTCTTTACGAGTTCAACAAGACAAATATCTTATAACATAATATTCAAAATGTGCAGGATACAATCCCCAGTACTACCAAAAAACAAAAACAAAAACAAAAACAAAAAGTCCAGGATAGCCCAAATTACTTGGCATAAGCAACCTTTAAAATCTCAATTTGCATGCAAAACAATGCTCCTGTAATCATTAAAGCTCTTAAGATAAAACCAGAAAGTAACAAAAAGAATTAAATGAGATAAAGAATGAAGAATTTAAAAGTAAAATAACAAAAAAAAAATTTTGTGGGGTGCTGGGGATTGACCCAGGAGCATTTTCCTCCAAGATATACTTCCCAACCCATTTTATTTTTATTTCGAAAGAGGGTCTCTCTGGGTTGATGAGGATCTCACTACTTGCTGAGGCTGTCCTCCAACCTGCAATCCTCCTGTCCTGTCTCAGCCTCCCAAGTTCTGGGATTACAAGTGTGTGCTACCACACCTAACTTCAAAAATATTTTTAAAACTCACTGACGGGTTCAATAATAGCACAACTAATTGGAAGAAAAAGTTAGTGTATTGAAAACAAAAATATAAAGTACCCAATGATCTAAGCATAGGGACATAACCTTTTGATCCCAGTACATGGGAGGATAGCAAGAACAAGGCCAGCATGCAGTAACTTAGTGAGATCCTGTTTCAGAATTAAAATAAAGCTGGACATGGCTTGGGAGATGAAGACAGGAGGATTACAGGCCCAAAGCCAGCCTTAATTTTTGTGGTACCGGGGATCAAATATAGGTGCATTCTACTTCTGAGCTACAATCCCATCCCCTTTTTAATCTTTTGTTTTAAACAGGGTCTGGCAAGATTGCTGAGGCTATCTTCAAACCTGTGATCTTCCTGTCTCAGCCTCCCAAGTACTAGGATTACAAACTGCCCCAATCATCCCTGGCTGATGGGGAATTATGTGGAGAATTTCATCAACCAGTTTTAGCCTCTTAAAGACATACTTCTAACCTTGTGATGTAATAAAAAATACAACACCAAGTTTGCTTATAAGAACATAAAAAGGAAAATCCAAATAATTTCTAACTATAGGGTATCTGCATATGTGTTTTCTCTCTTATTTCAGATATGCATCTTTTCGCTGGGAAGAGGTGTAACAAAGTTCCATGTACCTTGAATGTAGGTAAGAGAGAAGGTCTATAAGGAAAAAGTATTACATGATGGTATTAGGATATTTCTGGCTTCATTTAGGGATTTTTTTTTCTGAGGAAGTGCCATATATACAGAAGGAAATTCAGCACTCTTGTCTACCTCTGTTTTTCATTTTGAAATAGGAAATTCAAAAGTATTATTTAGTTATAAGTTTTATATTATTATAAGTTTTGCACACACACATAAACACACAAAACATTCTTAAGTTTTGTGCTATCCATAATTTCCTTCCTGAACATCTTAATTTCTTAACCTCTCCCTCTCTTTCTTAATATAGAAAAGTATGTGAACCTAATATTAAAGAATATGGCAGTGAGATTAAAATTAGACCAAGGAAATAGTGAAGAATAGCAAAGGCAAATTGGTATTTCTATCTAGTCTACAAAGGCAACGGTATAAATGTCATGACTTTGAAACTACATATTTCAACACTTTAATAAACCTATGTGAGGTCTATATTTGAGGATAGTTGCTTTCAGGAAGGAAAAAGAAAACCTCTTAATTTTACTAAAAATACAGAGTGAAAATATAGATAAGCTTAATTTATATTAATAAAATATGGGGATGGGGCTGTAACTTAGTGGCAGACTGCTTGCTTAGCATGAATGAAACCACTCTGGGTTCAAGCCTCAGCACTTGCAAAAATAAATAAATGAAAAAAGAAATCCTTAATTTGTGCCGGGCATGGTGACGCATGCTTGTAATCCCCGTGCTTGGGAGGTGGAGACCGGAGGATCGTGCAGGTTTAAAGCCAGCCTCTCTGGTTTAAGAGACCCTGTTTCCAGAGCTGGGCGTGGTGGCGCACGCTTGTAATCCCAGCATTCAGGAGGCTGAGACCGGAGGATCATGGTTCGCAGACAGCCTCAGCTACTTTGTGAGGCCCTCCGAAACTTAGTGAGACCCTGTTTCAAAATAAAGAATAAAATATAGGGCAGGGGGTGTAGTTAGGAGGTCAAATGCCTCTGGGTTCCATCCCCAGACCCGCAAAAAAAAAGGAGGGGGGTCTGGGAGTGTAGCCTGGGGGTAGAAAGGTTCCATCCCCAGTACCACCCCCCCAAAAAAAATATTCATTTTACATTGTATAGATCCTTTGAACAAAGAGTAAATTTATTTGACTTGGGGGTGGGAATGATCCTCGTTTTTTCTACCAAATTGTTTAATAGCATGATATGGTATCTTTAACTTAATATCTGACTTTCACAGCATATATGGTGATTAAAAAATTCAAGGGCTTCATTTTTCCTGAGTGCTTCTACCAATACTTTAATAAATTCACTTTAAGTCCATTTATTTCAT
The DNA here is from genome assembly GCF_963383645.1 of Muscardinus avellanarius. Taxonomy (NCBI): domain Eukaryota; kingdom Metazoa; phylum Chordata; class Mammalia; order Rodentia; family Gliridae; genus Muscardinus; species Muscardinus avellanarius. The sequence continues at coordinate 58,303,495 of NC_137801.1, forward strand.
TATCCTTGTGGAATTTTTCAGTTATTTGATCTGTATATCATATCCTCATTTTTAGTAGTTTTACAAGACACCTGAATGTTTCTCCAATATCTCTTTCATCAACTTTTAAAGATATTTTTGGCATGATTTTCAGTTGTTTTAAAATGCTTGTATTGATGTATTGAGTAGGCAGCAATCAGTGGAAGTAATGATTAGCAATTCATAGGTAGAAATAAATACTAGTATTCACTGGAGAGGGATATTTAAGTAGGGACTGGGTTTATAAGAAGTAAACTCATTTAAACACATCATATTTTAGGGCTTCCATTGCTCTATACAAACTCATAATTTCAGGATCATAAAATGAATACCTGTGTTGTAAGAGTTTCAACAGATATAAATAAAGCTTTTTTTTTTTTTTTTGTAGCACTGGGGATGAAACCCAGGAGCATTCTACCTCTGAGCTACACCCCTAGCCCCATTTTTTATTCTTTATTTTGAAACAGTGTCTCACTGAGTTGCAAAGGGCCTCACTAAGTAGCTGAGGCTGTCCTTAAACCATGATCCTCCTGTCTCAGCCTACCGAATGGTGGGATTACAAGTGTGTGCCACCACACACAATTTATCTGTACTTACTTTGAGTTATATAACTTTTTCTAATTGTCCGGCTATAAATAAAGCTTTAAACATGAAATTAAAATTTCATAATAGGGCATTCCAAGGCAAAACACTACTTTTTTTTTTTTTTTTTTGGTGGTACTGAGGATGGAACCCAGGGGCCTTCTACCTCCGGGCTACACTCCCAGACCTATTTTATATTTTATTTGGAAACAGGGTCTCTTAAGCCAGCGCGGCTGGCTTCAAACCTGCACGATCCTCCTGTCTCCGCCTCCCAAGTGCGGGGATTACAAGCGTGCGCCACCACGCCCGGCTAAAACACTACTTAAACTATAAACTTTGAAGCTTTGTCTTTTGTAAGTTTTTTTTCCCCCTCCTAGTTCTGGTTCTAGAGAACTGCAATTCCTTAAGAAAGCTGCGCATTTGTAAAGAACTCGTTTCCTCACAGAGTTTCTCTTTCACAGTAGGCTTCAGCGGGTAATAAAAAGAAATGAAAAACGGTCTAGATTAAGTTAGAGAGCAAATGGAAATACTGTTTTTTCAGCTCCTATTATATTTCTCACACTGTCTTGATCCGCTTTCTTTAAAAGTAGCCTAGGATTCAATGAAAACCTATAAATACCTTTAAGTTAATAAATTGGTGGTATATTTTTGTTTAATGTTTTAAAAATTATCTACTTTGGAAATGTTTAAAATTGGCCAGTTTTAGTTCTATACCAAGACTTAGGAAAATATGTCTCTAGGGAAGTTTCTAGTTTGTAGACAGCAAACAGAACATCTAGTTGGTCTAATATGAGCATAACCAGTTCTATCTAATATATATTCAAGCTACCTTAAGAATGCAACACATGGGGAATGCTCAGTATATTCTACATTTATTTTGGTATAACATGCAGAAATGGACTTCTTAGACATATGCCATATGTTCTTCTCTCATGCCAAGTTAACAAGAACTAAAAGACTGAGATGAATAAACAAGGTCAACTTGGGCTGAGCCAAATTAGACAACAGAATAATTGTCAGATTTTCTGTTGGCAGGGACAATTTGTTTTGAGCCAATCTTCATGCATTTTAGGCTCTAATTTTTTTCTGCTAAGACTATTGCCAGGCATTCTGTTGACAATTTCTTTGTTTATAAACACTGAAAATTTTCATCAGTTATATTGTTTATAGGCACATATCAGATTCTGGATAGATGGGTATTTTTTGTTCCAATTTAAAGGGAAATGCATGGATATAAATCAATAAAATCAAGCCAATATTTAACAATTTGTGACAAGGATAGTATTTTCACTTGGAGTTTCTTAGGTATGAACTCAGATATATTATAAATAGCAAGAAATTAACTTGTAGTACAATGAATTTATGACAGTCAATATAAAAGTAAATAAACTCACTGTAAATACAAGGTTTATTTGCTCTTCAGTAAAGAATATTAGACCTTCAGTGGATAATCTCACACATGAGAAAATTGAGGCAACTAGACAAATTGACTTATTTTAAATACAATCACTATTTTAGGGCAGTCCCAAGACTAATGGTAAACATTTTTAGATTAGTCCTAGGCTCACTTTATTTATACGCTGTCTTTCTCATCCTTTATGATTTTTTTCTCCCAAAATGTGCTTACTTAAAAATTTTTTTTTTTCTGGTGGTACTGAAGATGGGACTCAGCAGCATTCTACCTCTGAGTTACATCCCCTCCCTGATTTTTTTATTCTTTATTTTAAAACAGGGTCTCACTAAGTCGCAGAAGTCCTCACCAAGTAGCTGAGGCTGTCCACAAACCTATGATCCTCCTGTCTCAGCCTCCCAAATACTGGGATTATAGGTGTGCACCACCATGCCCAGCGTAACTGCCTACTTTGAGTTATATAACTTTTTCTAATTGTCCAGTCAAAAAATATGAAAACCAGCCATTTGCGTAATGATATTAATGGCATATAAAGAATAAATTCTGTCAGCCAGGTTGAAAAGATGAAAACCAACCATTTGAATAATACTGTTAATGACATAAAAAGTATGAAGCCTTAGGCAAGAAAACTCCCATTTAATACTTCACATGCTCTAACGGCTTTAATCTGGAGGCTCTCGATTCTTTGTATATCTAATGCCTATGTTATATCCTCTTGGACTTGTGGAGATCACCTGCACTCTTTGGCTCGTGGCCTGCCTCCCTCATTTTTAAAACCAGCAATGCGAGTTGAGTCCTCTCACACTGAATCACTCTCTTATCTACAACTGAGGATTACTCTATACCTATCTGGATAATCCAGGTTAATACACAAACTTTAACATCAAAACAATCTTGCTTCTATTTGCCACCTTAACTCTTTTTTGTCAAGTACTTTAATATATTCATAAATTCTAGAGATTAGGACATGGACATCTTTGGGAGGCCATTTTGCCTAACACACACTCTAATACACAGTGGCTTCTCTTGCAATTAAAATGAAGACATAATTCTAAACAGTTTATCCTAGCTGGGCATGGTGGCGCATGCTTGTAATCCTAGCACTTGGGCAGCTGAGACAGGAGATCACAGGTTCCAGGATAGCCTCAGAGAGTAGTGGGTCTCTCATCAATCTGGCGAGATCCTGTTTCAAAATAAAAATAAATTAGGGCCAGGGGTGTAGTTTGGAGGTAGAATGCTTATGGGTTCAATCCCCAATACCAAAAAATAAAAATAAAAAACAAAACCTTATCCTAATCCACATCTCTTTACAGTGAAGCTGTATTGGCTCTTATTTATTTATTTTTTTGGTGGTACTGGGGTTCCTGGAAACCCTTCTACCTCCGGGCTACACTCCCCAATCTATTTTTTGTATTTTTATTTGGAAACAGGGTCTCTTAAGCCAGAGAGGCGGGCTTCGAACCAGCGCTATCCTCCTGTCTCCGCCTCCCGAGCACAGGTATTACAGGCATGCACCACTACGCCCGGCTTATTTTTTGAATCTCTCAAACTTGTTTCCACCCTTGGGCCTTTGCATGTTCAATTTCCTTTTTTTGGAAATACTCTGTATTCTCACCGTATCTTCAGATAGATAATCCCTTGTCTTTCAAGTCTTAAATACCACGTTCCCAAAGAACATTTCCTGATGATTATTTCTTCATAATTTTTCCTAATATTTACCACATAATTTTTCTCATTTCTTATCTACGTCTTTCTCTTCCCCAAACACTTAAGAACTCCAAGGGAACAGTGGGCCTGGTACAAATATATTGCCTACCTTGTATGCGCCAACTACATACCAGATATTGTGATATGGCTTGGGGAAATTATCAAGTCTAAGATGGTTATGGCGTTCCCACCTTCATGGGGTTTATAGATTGATAAGGAATTAGACATTAGTCTAGTAGTCACAAAAGAGCATAAAAATCACATGTGGCACTTTTATTTATTTATTTTTATGTATTTTTTGGTGGTACTGGGGATGGAACCCTTCTACCTCCGGGGTACACTTCCAGACCTATTTTATATTTTTTATTTGGAAACAGGGTCTCTTAGGCCAGCGCGGCTGGCTTCGAACCTGCGCGATCCTCCTGTCTCTGCCTCCCACACGGGGATTATGTTTTAATATGCAGTGTGACTAATTCTACCTCATGGTTTTGGTATTTTAGTGTGTCCTTGGATATTTTAGTATGCTGCTTTTCTGTAAGAACTTTACTATCAACTTGTCTAACTCCATAAAAGTTTGTTTGAATTTTTATTGGGATTACACTAAATTTATACTAGTAATTTACATTAATAATATTAATATAGGGAGAAATGACATCTTAATAACGTTGAGTGATCTACCTTTCCATTTGTTCAAGGCTGTTTTTATGTCTTTCAGAGTGGGTCTTTTCAGTATGTGTGTGATACAGGGCTTGAATTTAGGGGCATTCTTCCTCTAAGCTACACCTTCAACACTACTTTGTTTTATACTTTGAAACATGGTGTCACTAAGTTGCAGAGGGCCTCACTGAATTGCAAAGGTTAGCTGCAATCCTGAAATCCTCCTGTCTCAGCCTCTTAAATACTAGGATTACAGTTGTGTCAGACTGTTTTAAAGTTTTCTGCATATAAATTTTGCCCATTTGTTAAGTTTATTCCTAATTGTTTAGTTTTCTTCATTAATATTGTAAGTGGAGGCATGCAGAGTGGTGTACACCTGTAATCCCAGTATTTGGGAGGCTGAGACAGAGGATCCGTTTCCAGACTAGTGCAGGGTAACATAGCAAGAACCTATATATTTCTTCTTTTTCATATGCTTTTATTAGTACAATTGTATATCGTAGTGAGATTCAACATGATACAAAGGTCCATACACAGAGCTCTTGGTGTACGTCTCTCCACATCCCCCTGACTACCCCTAATACCTTTATATCTTTTCAAAGTATTATCTGAGCTACTTTCTTCCTCAATCCTCCTTATTTCTACATCTTCCACATTTGCTGTTCTACTGGTCTCTCCCCACATTTATCTAAAGTCCCTTATATTTCCTGATTTCTCTCCAGCCTCTACAGAAAGCATAAAATCCTTGACTTTCTGAGACTGGCTGATATCACAGCATAAAATTCTCTATTTCTGTGCACTTTCCTGCAAATGACATAATTTTGTTCATTTTTATGACTGAGTAGAATTACATTGTGTATACATATCACATTTTCTTTCTCCATTCATCTGTTGATGATACCTGAGTTGGTTCCATAATTCGATTAATATGAATTGTGTCAGATACATGGGTATAAATTTATCACTATAATATCTTCAGAAAATATACTGAGAAATGGTATAGCTGGTCATATGATCCATACTGCTCTCCATAGTGATTTACTAATACTCAATCCCACCAATAGTAAAGTTTCTATTTTCTCACATCCTCTTCAGCACTTATTGTTGTTTGTTTATATTCTTGATGATTGTGGTTCTTATTGGAGTTAGATAAAATTTCAGGATAGTTTCATTTGCATTTCCCTAATTGCTAATGATTTTGAATTTTTTTCATATATTTGATGGCTGATTGTATCCTCCTCCTCCTCCTCTTCCTCCTCTTCTTCTTCTTCTTCTTCTTCTTTGGTGGTACTGAGGTTCCTGGATGCCCTTCTACCTCCGGGCTATACTCCCAGAACTATTTTTATATGGAAACCGGGTCTCTTAAGCCAACAAAGCTGGCTTCAAACCTGCATGATCCTCCTGTCTCCGCCTCCCAAGCGTGGGGATTACAAGTGTGTGCCACCATGCCTGGCACCATTTTTAATTTTTTAATGTTAAATTTTCTTAAGTTCTTTATATATTCTAGATATTAGTCCTCTATCAGAAGAGTAACTAGTGAAGATTTTCTTCCATTCTGTAGGTACTCTTTAGACTCTTATTACTTTTGGTGAACAGAAGCTTTATAGTTCGATGGCATTCAATTTATTGATTCTCAGTTTGATGTCCTGAAATGGGAGTCTTATTGAGAAAGTCTCTACCAGTGCCTATGTTGGAAAGCTGATCCTATATTTTCTTTAATTGTTGTTGGAAAGCTGATCCTACATTTTCTTTAATTTTTTTTTTTTTTTTAGTACTGGGGATGGAACCCATGGACATTCTACCCCCGAGCTAATCTCCCAGCCCTGCATTTTATTCTTTTTTTTTTTAAACAGGGTCTCACTGAGTTGTAAAGGGCCTCACTAAGTATCTGAGGCTGTCTGTGAACCCGGATCCTCCTGTCTCAGACTCCCAAATGCTGGGATTACAAGCATGCGCCATCACACCTGGCTCTTTTTATTCTTTATTTTGAAACAGAGTCTCACTAAGTTGCGGAGGGCATCACTAAGTGGCTGAGACTGTCCGCGAACCGCGATCCTTTGGTCTTGACCTCCCAAATGCTGGGATTACAAGTGTGCACCGCCACGCCTGGCTAACTTACTGAACTTTTAAAATAATTGGAAAGCCAGGTGTGGTGGTGCACACCTGTACTGTAATCTTAGTAGGTGGGAGGCTGAAACAGGAGGATTGCATGTTCGAGGACAGCCTAAGCAACTTAGTAAGACTCTCAGTAACCTAGTGAGACCCTGTTTCAAAACAAAAATTAATAATGAAAAGAGGGCTGGGGGTATAACTCAGAGGTAGAAAGCCTCTGGGTTCAATACTCAGTAAAATACCACACACACACACACACACACACACACACACCACACACACCACACACACACCACACAGACTCACACATGCGCACAAATATTTGATACACTTTTATCACTGATTCTCTAGGGATTTTCAGTCAGATTGTCTTGAAGAGAGTTTTATTTCCTTAACAGTTCTTACATTTTGAGTTGAGGAAGCAGCAATTTTTTTTTCTAAAAAGGGCCAGATAACAAGGATTTTAGGCTTTGCAGGCCATGTGGTCTTTGTCTTTACTAAACCATAAACAGTAAACAATAGGCATGGCTATGTTTATTTAAAGACTTTACTTACAAAAATAGGAAGCAGGTTTAATTTGGCCTGTGGGCCATAATTTGCCAACCCTTGATGTAGTTGATTTGTCTAACTGTATTGGCTGATACCTCTGGCAGAGCACTGAAAAGTAGCAGAAAGCCGGGCCTGGTGGCACACGCTTATAATCCCAGCATTTGTTTTTTGTTTTTTTTTTGTTGTTGTTTTTTTTGGTGGTACTGGGGTTCCTGGAAGCCCTTCTACCTCCGGGCTACACTTCCAGACCTATTTTTACATTTTTATCTGTAACAGCGTCTCCTAAACCAGCGCTTGTGGCTGGCTTCGAACCTGCGCTATCCTTCTGTCTCTGCCTCCCAAGCGTGGGGATTACAAGTGTGCGCCACCACGCCCGGCTGAATCCCAGCATTTGGGAGGCTGAGACCGGAGGATCACGGTTCATCTACAGCCTCAGCTACTTAGTGAGGCCCTCTGCAACCCAATGAGACCCTGTTTCAAAATAAAGAATAAAAAAAATCTGGCTGGGGGTACAGCTTAGAGGTAGAATCCAACTGGGTTCCATCTCTAGTACCACCAAAAAATAATAAAAATAATAAAAGTAGCAGAGAGCCTGGCGTGGTGGCGCACGCTTGTAATCTCAATATTTGGGAGGCTGAGACAGGAGGATCGTGCAGGTTCGAAGCCAGCCTCAGCTACTTAGTGAGGCTCTCAGCAACTCAGTGAGACCCTGTTTCCAAATAAAATATAAAATAGTTCTGGAAGTATAGCCCAGAGGTAGAAAGTCCCTGGGTTCCACCCCCAGTACCACCAAAAAAAAAAAAAAAAAAAAAAAAAAAAAGCAGAAACAGTAGGTGTTCATGCTTTGCTTCTGATCTTACTGGAAAAGCCTTTGTTGATGCCTCATTAAGAAAGATTCTGGAATACATTTTTCTTATGTTGAGAAAATATCTTTGAGTTTCTATTTTCATCAGGAACAGAAGTTGAAATTTGTGTGTGTGTGTGTGTGTGTGTGTGTGTGTGTGTGTGTCGTACTGGGGTGGAACCCAGGAGCTTTTCTACCTTGGAGCTATACTCCCAGCCCTATTTTATACTTTATTTGGAAACAGGGTCTCACTGAGTTGCTGAGAGCCTCACTAAGTAGCTGAGGCTGGCTTTGAACCTGTGCGATCCGCCTGTCTCAGCCTCCCAAGCACTGGGATTACAAGCGTGCGCCACCACGCCTGGCCAGAAGTTGAATTTTGTCAAAAAAATATCTTTAAACATCTACAGAGATAATCATACAACTTTTATTAATTTTGAGATCTACTAGTATGATGTATAACACTAACAGATTTGGTAAAATGAACTTTGTATTCTCAGCATAGATATAGGTGCTAGCTTTTATTTGCTAATATTTAATCTTTCTACATTATCATATAACTTCATGTTGTTAATTACAAGAATGATAATGGCTTATAGGTTTTCTGAATTATGAAATGTTCTTTATTTTCAATCCTTTGGAACAAATTGCTTAACATTGGGATTGTCTCATCTCTGAAGGCTTGGTAGAATTCTTCTGTCAAGTAAACCATCTGGGACAGTTGGGTGTGGTGGCACTGCCTGTAATTCAATACTTGGGAGGCTGAGACAGGAGAATCAGGTTCAAGATCAGCCTCAGAAACTTAGTAAGACCCTGTTTCAACAAAAATAAAATAAAATAAAAAGAGGTGGGAGGATAGCCCGGAGGTAGACTGCCCCTTGGTTCAATCCTCAGTACCAAAATCAGTCAGTCAATATGGGCCAGTTGTTTTTTTTTTTTTTCAGAGTAGTTTCTTAATAATTTTTTGATTTATTTTATAGAAATTGTTATTCTTCATGTTTCTAAATCTAATAATAGCTATGTCCATGGGTTCAATCTCAAGTATGAAAAAGAAAAGAAAAAAAAGAGGTAATTTTCTTATTTTGTATTTGTATCTTCTTTATATCCAATCAGTTTGTTATTTTTTTTCAAAAACCCTTTTTGATGTCTTAATTATATCTGCAATTTTTCTACCTAAGGTAGGCCTGCAGTAAACTGTGGCCTATAGGCTGGTAGCTTGTTTCTATAATTAAAGTTTTATTGTAGCCAGGCGTGGTGGCGCATGCTTGTAATCCCCGCGCTTGGGAGGCGGAGACAGGAGGATTGCGCAGGTTTGAAGCCAGCCGGGCTGGCTTAAGAGACCCTGTTTCCAAAAATAAAAAAAATTATAAAATAGGTCTGGGAGTGTAGCTCGGAGGTAGAAGAGCTTCAAGGAACCCCAGTAACCATAAAAAAAAAAAAAAAGTTTTATTGTATCACAGCCACAGCCATTTATATATTGTCCCTGGCTGCTTTTGTGGTACAGAAACAGAGGTGAGTGATCTCAGCATAGGACATACTGTCCACAAGCCTGAAATATTTACATGATAGCCTAGGGAAAGTTTGCCAGTCCCTGTTCCTCCTCATTAATTTCTGCTTTTATCTTTATTAATAAAGTTATTTCATTGTGATTTGGTTTGGTTTCATGTTTTTCAAGGTTTTTGAGTTGTAATTAGTTTGTTTTTTTCATTTTTATTTGGATGAAAACATTTTTATAGCTATCAGTTATCCTCTGATCACTGATTACTTTAAATACATCCATAACTTTTATTTTATTTTATTGCAATACTGGGGATGGAACTCAGGGGCATTCTATCTCCGAGCTACACCCCCAGCCCTATTTTTTTATTTTTTATTTTTTTGAAACAGGATCTCACTGAGTTGCAGAGGACCTCACTGAAGCTGTCAATGAACCGTGATCCTCCTGTCTCAGCCTCCTGAATGCGGGGATTACAAGCGTGTGCCACCATGCCTGGCTCATAAATTTTAATTTGTAGTATTTTCATTGTTATTTTAGAAATTTCATATGGTGTTTCTTTTTCCATCCAGAGTTATTTTATAGAAAATTTGAAATTTCTTGAAGGATATTTTTCTTCTTACAACTTTCTAGTGGTATTACGTTGTGATTAGACCATTGCTCATATTTAATGAAACAATATTTTTTGGCCCTAACATAATATTTTTTGTGATAATCCATGGGCTTTAGTGAAGAAAATTTATTCTGTTATAAGCGTACAAATTTGATAAATATTCATACTATCTACATTACTAATCATGTTATTTAGGTATTTTTCTCCTTATTTTTCATCCACTTGACCAATTTTGTAGTAAGGTAGTAAGTTTAAGTCTTCTGTTAGTAATGTCTAGGTGTCCTTGTATCTTTTGTGGATTTTTCTTTATAGAGAGGTTTTCTGTGTTGCTGCATAAATATTATTAAGCCTTATCTTTGTGAAATGTGCATTAAAAAGGCTTTTCTTCACATCACTTTATGCTTTTGGGCTTGAATCCTGTTCTCTTTGTAGTCAGGATTTTTAATATTGGTTTCTTATCATTTTTATTGGCTAGAATACCTTTTTTCATCCCTTGTATTTTAGCTTTTCTGAGAAATTTTATTTTAGATATACCTTTTATGTATACTATATTGATGGGTCTTGTTTTGTAAGCAAATTGAAAATCTTCATCTTTTAATAGGTAAAGTAAGCTCATTTACATTAATTGATATTACTAATATTCTTGGTCTCAACTTTGTCCTAGTTTATATATTTATTCACTGCTGTGCTGCTGGGATTGAACCCAAAGGTGTGCTACCTCTGAGCTACAACCCCAGCCCTATTTTACTATTTATTTATTTATTTATTTATTTATTTATTTTTTGGTGGTACTGGGGTTCCTGGAAGCCCTTCTACCTCTGGCTACACTCCCAGACCTATTTTTACATTTTTATTTGGAAACAGGGTCTCCTAAGCCAGCGCGCGCGGCTGGCTTCAAACCTGCGCGATCCTCCTGTCTCTGCCTCCCAAGCGTGGGGATTACAAGTGTGCGCCACCACTCCCGGCTTTACTTTTTATTTCGAAGGAAGGTCTCACTAGGCTGCTGAGGCTGGCCTCAAACCTGCAATCCTCCTGTCTCCACCTCTCAGGTATTAGGATCATAGGCATGTGCCACTGGGCCCAGCCTAATACTTTATAATTATGTAGATTTTGTTACATTTGATGTTTCTCTCTGAAGTATATATATATGTTTCCTTTGTTCTTATTTATTTTAAAAATGGTAGGAAGTGCCGGGAGTGGTGGCGCACGCTTGTAATCCCTGCACTTGGGAGGCCGAGACAGGAGGATCGTGCAGGTTCGAAGCCAGCTTCAGCTGGCCTAAGAGACTCTGTTTGCAAATAAAATATAAAATAGGTCTGGGAGTGTAACCTGAAGGTAGAAGACACCTGGGTTTCAGCCCCAGTACCACCAAAAAAAAAAAAAAAAAAAAAAGGTAGTAATTGTATAATGGTTAACTTTATGCTTACATCTTTTGTAGTATCATATCTTTCTTTTATTATCTGTGTGCCAGTATTTACTGAAATCTTTTAATTCCACTTATTGTCTGTACAACACTGAGTAAATTCATTTTCTTTCTCTTTCACTCTGATATTCTAGTTTTTTTAGTTCAATTATTTCTACTTAATCACCACATACAGTAATTACATGTCTTCTATCTCTACCTCCACTTTCATCTCTCTACATTTATGTGTCAAATACACAATCATTCCTAGCATCAGTCTTTTCAAAAATAAAATACAAAGTAAAAGTGTTCTTAGTTGTCTCATGATTAGATGAAACTCTTCTACCACATTCCTTAGGAAAGGTTCATGGGTACAGAATTCCCTATATTATTAGCTTCCAGGAGAGGCTTGAATGGATGTCATTTGTGTGTGTGTGTGTGTGTGAGACTAGGAACAGAACCCGGAGGCATTATACCTTGGAGCTCCATTTTATTTATTTCTTTTTTTGTGTGGTACTGGGGGTTGAACCCAGGGGCTTTTCTACTTCCGAGCTATACTCCCAGACCTGTTTTCTCTTTTATTTGGAAACAGGGTCTCACTAAGTTGCTGAGAGCCTCACTAAGCAGCTGAGGCTGACTTTGAACCTGTGGGATCCTCCTGTCTCAGCCTCCCAGGCGTGGGGATTACAGGCATGCACCGCCATGCCCGGCTTTCTATTTTATTTATTTGGAAACTGGGTTTTGCTAAGTTGATGAGAACCTCACTGAATTGCTGAGGCTGGCTACACTCTGAGATATTCTTGTCTCAGCCCCCCAAATACTAGGATTATAGGCATGCGCCACCACTCCAAATTGGATGTAAAATTTTTCATTGAGTACCAAGGGCAGGCAAGGATATAGAGAAACTAGAAACCTTTTTACATGTCTAGTGTGTATCTAAAATGTTACAGTCACTTTGGAAAACAGTTTGGCAGTTTCTTAAAACTACCAAATTAAATATAAGCTTATAACGTGACCTGGAAATTGGACTCCTAGGTATCTCAAAGGGGAAATCAAAACATAAGCTCTCTTAAACATTGGATGCCTATAGGAACATAATGCCCAGAAACTGGAAATAGTCCAGGTCCTATCAGTTCGTTGGATAGGTAAACAAAATATCTATACAATACAATATTATTACTACATGTTACAACATGAGCCTCAGTAAAATAATGCTATGTGAAAGAAGCCAGACAAAATTGACAATATATTGTATGATACTATTTATATAAAATTTCTTGAGAGAAAGGAGCATGATTTTCTTGGGCTAGGATAGGAGAGTGGAAATGGGAAACAAGGGGAATGTTTGGAATAGTGGAAATGTTATAAACTCGAAACTGAACTGTGGTGATGGCAACAGAACTTTATAATTTTATCCATTTGCACCGACTTGTATGTTAAAATGGGTGAATTTTATAACATATTTAGAGTTATACCGCAGTAAATTTTTTTTAAAGAAATAAAGAGGTAGGACTTCTAGGTAGGTAAAGATAGTATCAGCTCCCTAAATTTTCATTTCCCAATACTTCTAAAAACATACAGAACATAATAAAGGGATAATGAAACCATGAGAACCATGTTTTTGGCATGACTTGAAAATGTCCCAATTTCAGCAATTGCAAAAAAACTAAAACAAAGATAAAAATTTTAAAAAGGATAAATGCCAAATTCCCAATGCATTCCTCTGACTTGTGTTATTCTAGTAGGTTAGAGCATGGACTACGAAGAAGGGGCTTTGAAGTAGCATGTATTTTGAAGGGGGCAGTTGTCAATCGCTTAGCTTCTGGGGAGGGAAGCAGTGTTTTGGCTCTTGGGTGTGAAGGAGGAGAGACGCATAAAGGAGAAAATATGGAGTCTATAGACAAAAGAAAGCCAAAACACAATAGGTCATACAGCCCATCATGAATTTGTGGGGAGCTTAATTAGCCCCTTTGGTTTTCCCATTTTCAGGATCTCCCTGTCAAATTTTTGGCTAGTCACCCAGGCTTGGTGGCGCACACTTATAATCCCAGCATTGGGGAGGCTGAGACAGGAGGATCTAAGTTCATGGACAGCCTCAGCTACTTAGTGAGGCCCTCTGCAACTCAGTGAGACCCTGTTCAAAATAAAGTATAAAAAACAGGGCTGGAGGTGTAGCTCAGAGGTCGAATACCCCTAAGGTTCCATCCCCAGCACCACCAAAAAAAAAAAATTTTTTTTTCGGCTCGTCTGACATTTGGTCACTTGACCTCATTAGCAAAGGAGAACAGTGGCTTTCCCTGGTCATTTTTTATTAAGGTTATCACTTTTACTAACAATGAGTTTGCTACTTTTATTGACAATGCAGCTGGGCAAGGGTTTCCCCACACTCAGCTCCCAATCAAGCCAGAGTACTGTTATTCATAGACAGTCCTACCCAGGTAGAGCCTAGTTTAAGAGAAGGAAGATGTAAGGATCACAGGTTTGAGGCCAGTTTCAGCAATTTAGTAAAAACCTATTTCTCTTTCCCTCCCTTCCTTCCTTCCTTCCTTTCGTGTGGTATAGGTAATGGTACTAGGGGCATTCTACCTTTGAGCTATACTCCCAGCCCTATTTTATTCTTTTATTTTGAAACAGGGTCTCACTAAGTTGCAGAGGCTGGCCACAGACCTGCAATCCTCCTGTCTCAGTCTCCCAGGTACTGGGATTACAAGCATGTGCTACCACGTCTGGCATGAGATTCTGTTTCAAAATAAAAAATAAAATAGGGCCAGGCATGGTGGTGTATTACCTGTAATCCCAGTACTTGTTAGGTAGATACAGGAAGATCACAGGTTCAAGACCAGCGCCAGCTATTTAGTGAGAATCTCAGCAACCTAGTGAGATCCTGTTTCAAAATTAAAAAGGCTGGGGTTAGCTGGGCATGGTGGCGCATGCTTATAATTTTAGTACTTGGGAGGCTGAGATGAGAGGATTGCAGGTTTGAGACCAGCCTCAGTAACTTAGCAAGATACTATTTCAAAGTAAAAAATAAAACCAGACTAGGAGTGTAGCTCAGAGGTAGAACACTCCTGAGTTCAATATCCAGTACCATATACACACACAAAAGGGCTGGGAATGAAACCGGAAGTTAGAACGCCCCACAGTTCAATTTTTAGTGCCCCTCCCCCATGTACCCGTGTGAGCACAAAAAAAATAGGGCTGGAGTGTAACTTACAGGTACAGTGGGACATTTAAATTTTCATTTATCAGATTTCAAACACTAATAGTAAATTTGCATTAAATAGTATGATATAAATTATAATTCAAACTATACATTCTAAAAATCAATATTCATTTAAGGTAATTTAACATTCTAATGATATTCTCCTTTTTTGTGTACTGGGGTTCCTGGAAACCCTTCTACCTGTGGGCTACACTCCCAGACCCATTTTTTATATTTTTATTTGGAAACAGGGTCTCTTAAGCCAGCAAGTCTGGCTTCAAACCTGTGTGATCCTCCTGTCTTCGCGGGGATTACAAACGTGCATCTCCATGCCCAGCTCTAATGATATTCTTTTTATATTCACTTTTGCCTGTTATTCCTGCTTCTGCATGACCTAACTGCTATGAAGTATTAACCAAGAAAAAAATGCATATTTTTCCTTGACAGTTTGAAATATTCTTGCTTACTGCTTAGTCTTCATTTGAACAGGAAATATTTAACTACAGAATACTAAATACTTCCCATTATGTAATAATTTTCCAGTTCAACATGTCCTACCTGTTAGGAGAGCCATTCAGTATTTTTTGTTGAATAATGTGTCTGTGGATTGACCCAGAGGAAAGAAGATTATCTGGAATTGAGTCTTCCCCTTGAGGTGCTAAAGATAGACCAAGAAAAGCTCCATTTAGCATATCTCCTCTGTCCAGGGGCCCCAGGAGTTCTGTTAAAAAAGTGATTAAGATATGAGTCAAGTACAAGTATAATTTCTGCTAATTCCACTCATAAATAACATTAGAGAAAAACTTTCACATATCTCAATGGAATTTTTTATTTCGTCAATTTACTATGTAGCACACAATGGAAATCTTATAGTCCTAGTCCCCTATGATTTCTTATATTTTACTCAGCCAGGGGAATTTCATAACAGAATGATGAATGTTTTCAAGTTTAGATTTTATAAAACTCATTTATGCCTTTCTTATTCACAGTTTTTACCAGTACTTTTAAAATCAAATATTCTTTCTCTATTAGCGAATTACCATCCTATTTTATTATCTTAAGATAGTTTGAGAAGTGAATTATTTTGCTCTTTCACACATACTAAACAACTTCAAAGGGAAAGGAAAATAACTTTCTAATATTTTCTTTAAATTACAATATTTAAAAATTGTTATTTAAGCCGGGCGTGGTGGCGCACGCTTGTAATCCCCGCGCTTGGGAGGCGGAGACAGGAGGATCGCGCAGGTTCGAAGCCAGCTGTGCTGGCGTAAGAGACCCTGTTTCAAAAATATAAAATAGGTCTGGGAGTGTAGCCCGGAGGAGGTAGAAGGGCTTCCAGGAACCCCAGTACCACCAAAAAAAAAAATTATTTATTTTTTATATCACTAGTGATTGAACCTAGGGACTGGGCTTGCTAGGCAAGCACTCTACAAACTGAGATATATTCCCAAGTCTCAATTAGCATTTAAAAGTATATACAGATGTATAAAGATATGTAGAAAAATCTTTCTTTCTTTCTTTCTTTCTTTCTTTCTTTCTTTCTTTCTTTCTTTCTTTCTTTCTTTTTTTTTTTTGCAGTACTGGGGATGGAACCCAGGGGCATTCTATCTCTAAGCTATACACCCAGCTCTATTTTTTATACTTTATTTTGAAACAGGGTCTCACTAAGTTGCTGAGGCTGGCCACGAATTGCAATCCTCCTGTCTCAGCCTCCCAAGTACTGAGATGAACAAGTGTGCACCACCACACCCAGCTAGAAAAATCTTAGAAACTTGGACAGAGCATTGTTTAAAATATTTTGTTTGACAAGAAATAAAATTATAGCTGTAATAAGTCTCCCAGCAAAGAAAATCCCAGGTCTCAAAAGATCCACTGCTGAATTTTACTAGAAAGTTTGTTCTTTAACTAACACTAATTCTTCTCTAACTATGAAATAAAAATGAAAGGAATATTTCCAAACTCATTCTATGAAGCCAGTATCACACTGATACCAACATCAGATAAGGACACAACAAAAAATAAAATTCCAGATCAATATTCCTGAAGAACATTAATAAAAGACTTTACAAAAAAGAAAACCTTAGCCAACATCTTATTAAATAGAGAAAAACTGAAAGCATTTGCTCTAAAATAAGGAATAGAACAAGGATGTTCATTGTCGATCCTATTCAATGAAGTATTTGAAAATTAAAAAAAATTCTTTATTGGTGCATTATAGTCATACATCTTAAGGGGATAAAAGATGGTGGAGACATACATGGAGACAGCACCCAATTAGCCTTTACCCAACCCCCACCATATTCCCTCCCCATCGCTTGGCTTAGTGATTGACTTTGATATGTTTAAGTACATCATGTGCTTTAGAGTTTCCCTCTTCCCCCCTCCCATGCCCTCAGGTTGCCTTATTTGCTCCTCTATAGGATCTCCTTTTTCATCTGGAGTTCCTCCTGTTATCCGTCTCCCTAGCTTTCACATATTGTGGAAAGCATTCGATTTCTTATTTTTTGTGACTAAGCCAGAGGACTTAGGTAAGAGAAAGAAAAAAGGGATCTAAATAAAAAAGGAAAATTCAGAGTATCTCTATTTGCAGAAAATATGATCCTTTACTTAGAAGACCTAAAGATTCTATCAATAGACCCTTGGGTATGAATAATGCAGCCAGGTACCAAGATATAAAGTCAACATACAAAAATCAGTAGCTTTTTGATACACCAATAATGAACCCATCAAGGAAGAAATCAGGAAAACAGTCCCATTCACAATAGCTCAAAATACTTGTAATAATAAACCCTGTGCATGGCACTGAGGTTGGCATTGATAATTTTGTGTATGTACATCATGTCCACTGAAGTGTTGCCTTCATTGAATTCCCTCCCACCTCTCTCTCTTAGGCTCCCTCCATCATATCTTTTAGACAAAACATCAGAAAAGATGCTTCAGACCTAAAGAACATTATACACAAAATGGACCTACTAGACATATACAAATCATTCTGCCCAATATAGCTGAATACACTTTCTTTTCAGCTACTCATAGAAGCGTCTCCAAAATAGACCATATTCTTAGCCACAAAGCAAGTAACAGCAAATACTTCTTTCCTTTTTATTTGGATGTCTTTTATGTTTCTTGCATAGTTTTTTCTACCTAGAATATTCTAGTACTCCATTAAGTAGAAGCGAAAGAGCATACATACTTTTCCTCTTGTTTTTTTATTTTTATTTTTTATTTTTGGGTGGTACTGGGGTTCCTGGAAGCCCTTCTACCTGCAGGCTACACTCCCAGACCTATTTTATACTTTTTATTTGGAAACAGGGTCTCTTAAGCCAATGTGGCTGGCTTCAAACCTGCACGATCCTCCTGTCTCCGCCTCCCAAATGCAGGGATTACAAGAGTGCGCCACCACGTCTGGCTCCTCTTATCTTTTATCTGAAGTCACTTTTGTTAACTCAATTTCTCTCAAGCTTTCACACATATTGAAAATATAAAACTGTTCATTTTCTGAGAATGGCTAATCTCACTACAATATTTTCTAGTTCCATCTATTTTCCTGCAAATTACATAATTTTATTCTTTATAGCTGAGTAAAATTCCATTGTGTGCATATACAATTTTTTTGTAATCAATTAATCTGCTGGTTTTGTAATTTATCTATTGTGAATTATGTTGCTGTAAACATGGATATACATGTATTGTTATAATATTATGACTTTAATTACCTTGGAAAGATACCAAGGAGTGATACAGCTGGGTCATACGGTGATTCCATTCCCAGTCTTCTGTTGAACTTCCACACTGATCTCCATAGAAGCTGGACTAATTGCAGTTCTACCAACAGTATACAAGTGTTTCTATTTCCCCACATCCTGCCAGAATTTATTGTTGTTTTTTTTTTTTTTTGTATTCTTGATGATTGCCATTCTAACTAGAGTCATATGGAATCTCAGTGTAGTTGTGTACTGTGTGTGTGGTGGTGGGGTACTAGAGATTAAACACAGGGCATTCTACCTCCAAGATACACCTTTTGTATTTTTATTTGGAAACAGTGTCTCACTATGTTGCTGAGAGTTCCACTGTGTCACAGAGGCTGTTCTAGAACCCACAATCCTATCTCAGCCTCCCAGTACTGGGATTGCAGGCATGTACCACCATACCCACCTTCGGGCTACACTCCCAGACCTATTTTCTATTTTATTTGGAAACAGGGTGTCACTAAGTTGCAGGGAGCCTTACTAAGTAGCTGAGGCTGGCTTCGGACCTGTGCAGTCCTTCTGTCTCAGCCTCCCAAATACTGGGATTACAATTGATGGTTTCCTTTGATGCACGGTCATTCTTTACAGATCTAGAAAAACCATTCCTAAAATTCACATGGAAAAACAAAAGACCCAGAATAGCCAAAGCAACTGTCAGCAATAAGAATCATGCAGGAGCATCATCGTATTACCTAATTTCAAATTATATTACAGAGCTATAGTAATAAAAACAGGAGAGTATTGGCACAAAAAAGACACATAAACCAATAGAACAGAACAGAAGATATAAAAAACAATCCTCAAAATTTTAGCCAGTTGATTTTTGACAAAGATGCCAAGAAACATATTCTAGAAAAAACAGCCTTTTCAACAAATGGTGTTGGGAAAACTGGTTCCATTTGTAGAAGAACAGAATTAAACCCAGCCTCTCACTCTGCATAAGACTCAACTCAGGTGGATCAAAGACATACAGTTTAGACCGGAGCATACAAGCGCACATAGGATCAATGCTCCAGCATACCTTCTTTAATTTTTAAATTTTTGTTGGTGCATTATAGTTATGCATTGGGGTGATATTGAAGGTGGTACATTTTTTTGTGTGTGTGTGGTACTGGGGTTCTTAGAAGCCCTTCTACCTCCGGGCTACATTCCCAGACCTATTTTTACATTTTTATTGGAAACAGGGTCTCCTAAGCCAGCGCATGTGGCTGGCTTCGAACCTGCGCGATCCTCCTGTCTCTGCCTCCCAAGCGCGGGGATTACAAGCGTGCGCCACCACGCCCGGCGGTGGTACACTTTTATATGCACACATTTCTTGATACGCTTCCCTCTGCACCTCCTCCTCGTATGTTCTAGTGCGACTGGTAGTGATATATCCACATACAAACATGGCCTTTGTTCTGTTTCCTTTCTCGATCCTCATCTCTCCCTTCTCTCCTTTCTCCTCTGATCCCCTTCCCTGTTCTAGTGATCTCTCTCCTCATTTTCACTGAAGTCTCATTTCCTGCTTTCTCTCTAGCTTTCATGTGTGACAGAAAACACGTGGATCTTGATGTTCTGAGCATGGCAGATCAATCTCTTCTCAGCCTTGTGGCTAAGATCAGATGTGAGTATGACATCATGATGTCCTCTAGTTCTACCCATTTTCCTGCAAATGACATAATTTTGTTCTTCCTTAAAGCTGAGTAAAACTCCACGGTATGTACATATCACAGTTTCTTTATCCACTCATGTGTTGATGGATACCAACTTTGGTCCCCAAACTTGGCTACTGTGAATTATTGTATAATAACATGGGTACACATGTGTCATTATAGTATTCTGACTTTTTTTGGTAAGATACTGAGGAGTGGTATAGCTGGGTCATATGCTGGTTCCTTTCCTGTATTTTTTTGAGGAACTTGTATATTAATCTCCAAAGTGATTGTTCTACTTTATATTCCAACCAACAGTTTGTGAGTGCTCCTTTCCTCCAGTATCCTTGCCTGCATTTGTTTTTGTTTATATTCTTCATTGTCAGTCTAACTGTAGGTAGAAACTCAGTGTGGCTTTTAAAAATACTTAAATGGGTGCCCTGTAATTATACTCAATAGTGAGGTCAGAGTGACACAAACATACATGCTACTGATTTGCATTTTCCTAATTGCTAATATTGTTGAAACTTTCTCAAATGTATGTTTGACATTTGTTTTTATTTTGGGGGGAAGTCCAGTGTCCCTTGTGATTGGAGTATTTGGTTTTTTTCGCGTTAAGGTTTTTTTAATTCTTTATATATTCTAGGTATTAGCCTTCCTCTATCAGAGAATTTGCTTCCATTTCTTCATCTCTCTCTTTGTACTCTTGACTATTTCCTTTTCTGTGCAGAAGCTTTGGTTAATTTGGTACCATTCCATTTATTGATTTTTGGTTTTATTCTTAAACCTATAAATGTTTGGTATAATTCTCTGTTAAGCCATCAGACCCTACACTTTTATTGGGAGATTTTGGTTACCAGTTCAGTTCCCCTACTAGTTGTAGATACCCTCATATCTATTTCTTCAAAATCTAGACTTGGCAGGTTGTATATTTATAGAATTTCATTTATTTAATTTTTCCAATTTGTTGCCAGACCTTTATTTAGCACTGTCTTATAATCCCTTTTATGTATGTAGTATTGGTTGTAACATCTCCTTTTTCACTTCAGATTTTAGTACAGTCTGTTATCTTTTTTTCTTAGTCAATTCTGCTGATATTTTCAAAATATTACTTCTTAAATTTCATTACTTGTTTCTCCTGTTGTTTTTCCATTCTCTGTTTCAATGATCTTTGTTCTAATCTTTATTTTTTCTTTCCTCTTGCTAGCTTTGGATTTAATTTCTTCTTTTCTAGTTTCCTATGGTATAAAGTTGGGCTGTTCATTTGAGATTTTTCTTTAGTAAAGTGTAAACACGTAAATGTCTCTCAGTACTGCTTTAACTGCATCCCATAGGCTTGTGTGTTTCCACTTTCATTTGTCTTCAAGATTTTCTAACTTCCCTTGTGATTTCTTCTTTGACCCACTGGTTGTGTGATGTTTAATTTAATGTTATTTGTAGATTTTTCCTGGTTTCCTTCTGTTGCTGATTTCTGCTTTTACTCCATTGTAATCAGAAAATATATTTTCTATTATTTCAATTTTCCAAATTTTGTTAGAACCATAGATTTTATGGTTGAGGATATAACTCAGTGGTAGAACATTTTCTTAGCATGTGCAAGAGAATGGGTTCAGTTCCCAGCCAGCACTGGAAAAAAAGTGCCCTTTCTATGGTCCTGGAGAAGGTTCCATGTACACATGATATTACACCTGGGTATCTACACGAAGAACTGAAATCAGAGTACCATAGTAACAAATATCTATGTTTATAGGAGCACAATTCATGATAGCCAAACTATGGGACCAACCTTGGTGTCCACCAACAGATGAGTGGATTACAAAATTATGGTAAATACACAATGGAATTCTACTCATTCAAAAAGAACAAAACTATGTCATTTGCAGAAAAATGGATGGGACTGGAGAGAATTATACTAAGTGGGATTATGAAAGAAAAAATGTGAAAGGTTGGATGTTTTCCATCATATGTGGAAGCTAGAGAGGAACTGGAACAAACACAGGAGGGGCTCTAGACAAAAGAGGAGAAACCTTAGTGGGGTGATGGAGGGCCTAAAGGAGGGCAGTGGGAAGAAGACTTGATGAGGGAAACACTTCAATGGACACGATGGACATACATAAATTTATCGATGCCAATCACAATGTTGTGTATGGGGAGGGCGGGGGAGTAGAGTGGAGCTAGGGGCAGGCTGACTGAAGGCTGTGAGCATGCATGTCTCGATTACTCTGAACTTCATCATGGTGTATGCTTACAATGAACCAAGAAAAAAAAAAAAGAATGTGTATTCTGCAGTTTTGGGGTGAGTGTTCTGTATATGTCTGTCATTTCTAATCAGCCTGTAGTGTTGTTGAACTCCTATAGTACCTTGTTGATTTTTGTGTGGTAGTTCTAGCCATCATTAAAAGCCTGGCAGAAACCATGAATGACCCAGTCCTCTGCTCTCCACTCTTTTTCTTTAATATTTTTCCTTTTCTTATTTTTTGCACTTTTTTTTCTCTCTCTTCCCTACATATGCTCCTTCGGAACCAGAATAGAATTGTCTTAGCAAATTTTATTTCACGGTAAGGAAGAAAACAATGAAAAACTCAGAAGACTAGAGTCTGA
The DNA here is from genome assembly GCF_963383645.1 of Muscardinus avellanarius. Taxonomy (NCBI): domain Eukaryota; kingdom Metazoa; phylum Chordata; class Mammalia; order Rodentia; family Gliridae; genus Muscardinus; species Muscardinus avellanarius. The sequence continues at coordinate 58,326,068 of NC_137801.1, forward strand.
TCTCTGGCTTTAACTGTGATCTTAACCAAGGCATTTTATCTCTCTGATCTTCTATTTTCTCATTTGTTCAGTAAAAGTGCTAACTCAGACCATCTCTAAAATATTTCTGCACTTTGGATGCCATGAAACAGACAAAAATGAGGGACAGATAAGCTGGGTGAATAAAAATGTAAAGGAGAAAGACTAAAGAGTCATTAGGGGACTCCTGGTTGCTAGGTAGGTCTGATAATTGTCACCTCTATTGAAATAGACCATTTACATATGTTATCTCTAACTTTCATAATGACCCTGTAAGGTAGGTATCATTACCCCATTTGCAGATATAGAGACTGAGGGTCAAAGAGGTTAATTGGCTTGCTCTAAACCAATATCTATTAAATGGCAAAAGAATCAAGGTTCATACCTGAAATATCTGGCATAAAGCCAGTGCCGTTCCATTTCAACAAACCGCCTAAGTCACAAGAAGAAAAGTGAGCTAAAAGAACTTTGCTGTTGTTACACATTTGTCTTCTGAAATGAATGGCACTATTTCTCTAGTGATCGTATATATTATTCTTTAAATCTATTTATTCTTTTGTTGGCTTTATGCCTTCAAAGGAGATATCTTTTCCAGTCTAAAATCTCCAGAGGCTTTTCAGGGTAAAACACATTTCAAGATGTGCAATCACATGGAAGAATGAAAATCTTTTATAATATTGTTTGTTAAATTGACAGCCCTACTTAACAGAAGCCATTAAAATATTTACAAAGTAGCAGCTGCTCGTGTTAAAAAATACAGCTTTTCGGAGGCATAAAAACAAACAAGTTGATAAGTACAAGATAAGCCATTTGACGGCTTCTTTGTGTACATTGCACAATATATAGAAAATTCTGATATTTACAGAGCAATTATACTATAAAGTATTTTAAGTTAAAAGGACATAAGACCAAGTAAGAACTGAACTATTTACAAGAATTTTTATACTGATCTTTTAAACAATTTAGGAAGCCCCCAAACATAATCTTTGAAGAAATGTTAGTCTTGTGGCATGTATTTTGTTTATAAAATAAGCTGTGCTTCTAGAAGATAGTTATACATGGATGAATCTCTATTGAGCTCAGTCGAGTTCTATATTGTCCTAGGATTTCAGTCAGGGCTCTTAGGAAAGTAATTACAAGTTGCAGGAAACAGATCAAGAGAGAAAACCAATATATATAAACAAATGTTTAAAACTAACTGAACATTTGTATGTTTTTTACAGCACTGGGGATTGAACCCAGGAGAATTCTACTTTGAGCTGCATCTCCAGCTCCATTTCTTATTCTTTACTTTGAAACAGGGTCTCACTAAGTTATAGAGAGCCAAAGCAGCTGAGGCTGGCTGTGAACCTGTGATCCCCCTGTCTCAGCCTCCCAAGTACTAGAATCACAAATGTGTACCACCACACCTGGCAAACATTTGTATTTTATTCCTTAATCTACTAATTTGACATCTTATATATAAACTGAGTTGATTTTTTTTAGACAAGTTCTCACTATATTACCTAGGCTAGCCTTGAACTTGAGATCCTCCAGTCTCAGCCTCCCACGTAGCTTGGATTACAGACACATATTACTTTGCCTGGCTTGATTTTATCTTTTGCAAACAAACATTTTTAAAAAGTAAACATTAATTATTAGAAGTTATCTACAAGCCAGGCAAGGTGGTGCACACTACATGTAATCCCAGTACTTGGGAGGCTGAGACAGGAGGATGGATGGTTTGAGGACAGCCTCAGCAAATTGTAAGACTCTCATCAACCTAGCAAGATCTTGTTTCCAAATAAAAATAAAATATAGTTGGGTTGTAGCTTGGGGGTACAATGCCCTTGGGTTCAACACCCAGTGTCTGTCTGTCTGTCTGTCTGTCTGTCTCTCTCTCTCTCTCTCTCTCTCTCTCTCACACACACACACACACACACACACACACACACACACACACACACATTACCAACAATGAGATTCTTATTATCTCAGAAGAGAGAAGTGGTATGCATAAATGGGAATAATCACTGGTTCTTTGGGGAAATATAAATGTATTTAGATTAGAGTACTAATATGGTTTGGATATAGACTGCCCCCTGAAGAGCTCGTATGATAACTGAATCATGACTCATTAATTATAATGGATTTAGTGGGTGGTAACGTAGGCGGAGTGTGACTGGAGGGGGTGGATCACTAGGGGCATGGCCTCGGGGACTGGACCTGCTTCACTATTCCTCTGTACTTCTGGCCTCCATGATGTGAGAGCAGAGTCCTTGTGCTCTTCTCTGTCTGCTTCCCATTGCCATGCCCGGAGCTCCATAAACTTCACCTGGCCTAACATGAACTAAACCCTCTGAATGCTCCAGAACTATAAGCAAATAAATCCTTCTCTCTCTAAGTGGTGGTCATCAGGTATTTTAAGACACAGCATTGTCACAATATTGACTGAAACAAACACTTTATAGGAATTACATTTCTGTTATTACTATATTTTGGTGGTACTGGGGTTCCTGGAAGCCCTTCTACCTCCGGGCTACACTCCCAGACCTGTTTTTACATTTTTATTTGGAAACAGGGTCTCCTAAGCCAGCGGGCGCGGCTGGCTTTGAACCTGCGCGATTTTCCTGTCTCTGCCTCCCAAGCGCGGGGATTACAAGCGTGCACCACCACGCCCGGCTATTACTATATTTTGATATCTTGAATTTCAGTATTTATTGGTATATAAAATTACATTATGAGAAAAAGCAGATATTTGAACCAGTCATTCTAGAGTAACATGGTGGGGAAAGAAATCTTATTAGCCAAGATAAAATTCTGATTCTCACTCTTTGTCCCAGGTTAGAGAATGTAGTGGATATCAAGCATCACTAATTATTATTTATTATATTCTTTCGTTGATTTTTTTACAACTGAAATGAAGTAGTAATATACTAGTTATCATTTACATGTTTTTAAATGTTTTTTCACCTAAATTAGTTATCATAAGTCTCTGTGTTTATTTGGTCTTGTGATACCTCTAGGCTAATCTTCACCTCTGACTTTTGTCTTTTATTTCTAATTATTTTCCTAGCTTTTTCATTTCTGAAAACCTTGCTTCTTTAGTCACATCATTTATGAGTTTCTGAAATCCCAATTTATGTTATTCTTTCATAATATCTATCCTTTTATAATATATATGATTTAAGTTTGTTTTAAAATATTAGGATTGATTTTCATCTATTTGGGGGAGCTTTCTAGAGTGCTTTAACTATGGTAAGGAAATTATTCAGTTCCTTACTGTTTTTAAAAGTAATGTTGCGCTGGGCATGGTGGCACATGCTTGTAATCCCTGCACTTGGGAGGTGGAGACAGGAGGATGTTGCAAGTTTGAAGCCAGCCTGAGCTGGCTTAAGAGACCCTGTTTACAAATAAAATATAAAATAGGTCTGGGAGTGTAGCCCAGAGGTAGAAGGCCCCTGGGTTCCATCCCCAGTACCACCAAAAAAAAAAAAAAAAAAAAGTAATGTTGCATGCAATTTGATTCCAATCCTTTACTGCTGATTGTCTATATGGGAATCTGATTTTTCTATACTAGAGATTGTTGTATTCATCAAGTAGTAAAATGTAATCTCCTGTTTCCTCCCTTTAATTTTTCCTGTTTCCTCTACCTTCTTTGTTTTTTACCCCTATTGTTCCTGTTATGCTTACCTTGAGCTCTACTACCAACTATTTCTCCTCAGTTTAAAGATTTACCTAGAAAGAATATTTTTATTTGGGTGAATTTTAAGCATTTTAGGACAAAATTTATAACAAAGAGACTATTATATTCCTGCCAGTTTCTGTGGCTGTTCGGAGAATGGCTCTGCAAATTTTTTTAGTTAGTACTTGAATTCTCCATCACTCAGAGCCATAAAAGTCCCTTTACTTCTCTGCTTCTTCCATAAAGTAGCATTTTTTGTGTTAGGTCCTGTTTTCATGATCTGTATTCCTACTGAAAATTAAGATCAAGTGAGCTTTTGCCCCTCTCTTCCATAGGTAGTTTCTGCCCTCCCTGAGCTTGCTGTACTGGACTTCTAGGAAGATGTCAACTGAAGGAAGCAACACATATCAGTTTTTCTAAAACTTGATCTCTCTCACCATGAAAATAGCATCTTGACAAAATAAAGAAACCAGCATAAATTTGAACAGAACACCAATATTTGAAAGCCAGCGGAAACAAAACTAGTAGGCAGAGAAGAGAGCAGAAAAGTACCCTGCCCACCCACCTTCAATGTCTGCGGCCGCAATGGCTGTAGCAGCGCCATCTTATCTCACAGTACCAGGACCACTGGCACTGTGCCTCCAGAGACCCCCAAGCAAAAAAAAAAAAAAAAAAAAAAAAAAAAAAGCCAACAACTTGAAACAAAGTAAGCCACCTGTAGCTCATCAGAATTGTAAGTGGTAGTCCCCTCCTGTGTGGACCCCAGCTACAATGTGTAGCACTGGCAGCTAAGCTCACCATGTTCTCCAAAGATCCAGAGTAGCACTCAACAAAACCATAAGTGAACAGCTATCCCAGTGGGAGACTGCCCATCTTGGCCACAGGGAGTTGAATAGCAAGTGATAGACTCACAGGGTCTGAGAATTTGCATTTCACCCTGGTGAAGGTGGGGGTGAAGTCTTCTGTTGGACACAGCAGAGGCACAGATTAGCAGACAGCCCCCAGGGGCAATCAGGCAAAAACTTACAGTGTTCAGGGATCAGAGCCCTAGTAGGGCCTCTGAGGATCGCTACAGGCCACCCAGTTGTGGCGACTGTGGAAAAGTCAGATCAACCCAGGCCTAGCTATAAAGAACACAGACTCCAACATACATACTGAGTCTGGTCCCAGTGGCACCCACTGCCAACTGTGCATACCGAGGAACTCAGCGCTGCTGTGCTGCGCCGCCTATGGTGTGCTTAGAACAGCAGACCCTGTTCTGCGCGGTGAGGCTATGGGACTGCGCTCTTGGAAGGGAGAAAAAATTCATTGCTACCGAGTACCTGATCCCTGACCTTTTCAAACCACACATACTGTCTTCTCCTATTCAAAAAAAAAAAAAAAAAAAAGAAAGAAAGAAAGAAAAAAGAAGAAAGAGAAAAAAGAAAAGAAAAAATACTGGAGAGGGGTCAAGATGGCCTTAGCAGCAGCCAGGATTCTGGAGATGCAGACAAAACATATCCAACTGATCTGGAACTTTTGGAAAATTTCCGGCAAAGGGAGATTGCCTCTTCCTTACATGCTTAAAAATGCGGGACATCATCTGTAAGGAGGGAGCTCAGCAGAGACCTAGGAGGAAGGCGGTATTGTCAGCGGTGGCTGCGGTGGCGGTGGATGCTTGCATTTGGGAGAGGTAGAGATCTGATCCAACCCACCCTGATTTTCTGAAGAAATTGCCCCAATGGTGAAATGCTACCATCGCACATGCTCAGGAATACTGGACAACATGCAGTGTGGGAAAAGTTTGGGAAAGAATTGAGATGGTGGAGGCAGTGGCAACAGCAGCAGCCAGTACTTAGGAGGCAGAGATCTGATGTAACACACCTGGGTCTTTTGAAGAAATAACCCAGAGGCAGAATATAACCACTGCGCATGCTCAGGAACTTGACACAACATGCTGTGTGAAGAGGGTGTTCAGATTGGAGCTTGCCAAGGGGTAAGGCCAGTGCCGGGGACAGCGAGGCTGGGGATCGGAGCCTGCCATGAGGCTAGGCCAGTTCTGGGGCCTCCAAGGCCAGGATTGGAGTCTGCTGAGGGGTTAGGCTGGTGCTGGAACCAGCGAGGCTGTGATTGGAGCCTGCTGTGAGGCAAGGCCAGTGCTGGGGCCTCCGAGGCCGGGATCGGAGCCTGCTGAGGGGTGAGGCTGGTGCCGGGGCCAGTGAGGCCGGGATCAGAGCCTGCTGTGAGGCAAGGCTGGTGCTGGGGCTTCTGAGGCCGGGATCGGAGTCTGCTGAGGGGTTAGGCTGGTGTTGGGGCCAGCGAGGCCGGGATTGGAGCCTGCCATGAGGCAAGGCTGGTGCTGGGGCTTCTGAGGCCGGGATTGGAGCCTACCGAGGGGTTAGACCTGTGCCAGGAACAGCGAGTCCCAGATTGGAGCCTGCAGAAGGGTTAGGCTGGTGCCAGGGCCAGCAAGGCCAGGATTGGAGCCTGCTGTGAGGTAAAGCTGGTGCTGGGGCCTCCGAAGCTAGGATCAGAGCCTGCCGAGGGGTGAGGCCAGTGCTGGGGTCAGTGAGGCCAGGATTGGAGCCCGCCGTGAGGCAAGGCTGGTGCTGGGGCCTCTGAGGCTGGGATCGGAAACTCCTGAGGGATTAGGCCGTTGTCAGGGCCAGCAAGGCTGGGATCTGAGCCGGCAGTGAGGCAAGGCCGGTGCTGGGGCCTCTGAGGCCAGGATCAGAGCCTGCTGAGGGGCGAGGCTGGTGCCGGGGCCAGCGAGGCCAGAATTGGGGCCTGCCATGAGGCAAGGCTGGTGCTGAAGCCAGTGAGGCCAGGATCAGAGTCTGCCAGGTGGCCAGGCCAGAGCCGGGGCTGTCAAGAGTGGGATCGGAACTTGCAGTGCGGCATATACAGAGAAATATCATAGAAAATAAAAACCCAGATGCTTTCCCTAATATGCAAAAACTAGGAAGAAATGGGTAATAGGAAGAGATCTAGTTGAAGAATGGGAGCTGGGCATGGTGGCGCACGCTTGTAATCCCAGCATTTGGGAGGCTGAGACCAGAGGATCGCAGCTTGCGGACAGCCTTAGCTAATAAGTGAGGCCCTCTGCAACTCAGTGAGACCCGGTTTCAAAATAAAAAATAAAAAATAAATAGGGCAGGGGGTGTAGCTCAGAGGTCAAATACTCCTGGGTTCCATCCCCAGACCCGCAAAAAAAAAAAAAAAAAAAAAAATGGGCCCTATAGATGAGCAATTAAGGTGACTAATCAAGGGAATGGGATGGGGGAGGATGGAACCTCTTTAAAACTCATGATGTATGTAAACAAATGTATCAAAGTTAATCACCAGTCAAGCATGGGATCGAGGGAAGGGGAGGGAATGGGATAGGGATTGGATAAGGGCTAATTGGATGATGTGTGCTTGTATATCCTCACAAGTTTTGTATTCCATTGTGATGTATGACTACAATGCACCAATTAAAATATATATTTAATAAAAAAAGGCCGGGTGTGGTGGTGCACGCTTGTAATCCCCACGCTTGGGAGACAGAAACAGGAGGATCGCTCAGGTTTGAAGCCAGCCACGCGCGCTGGTTTAGGAGACCCTGTTTCCAAATTTAAAAAATGTAAAAATAGGTCTGGGAGTGTAGCCCAGAGGTAGAAGGGCTTCCAGGAACCCCAGTATCACCAAAAATATAAATAAATTAAAAAATAAAATATATATTTATATATTTATATATTAATAAAAAGACCAAAAAGCAGGGCTATAAACTGACATCATTACTATAGGTTACAGAGCAAATGAAAGTGCGTGGGACATGCTTGAGAACCTATTATAGGGCCAGGCATGGTGGTGCATGCTTGTAATCCCAGCATTTGGGAGACTGAAGGATCGTGGTTTGTGGACAGCCTCAGCTACTTAGTGAGGCCCTTTGTAACTAAGTAAGATTCTGTTTCAAAAAAGAAAAAAAAAATAGGCCTGGGGTATAGCTTGTAGGTACAATGCCCCTGGGTTCCTTCCCCAGTACCGCAAAAAAAAAAAAAAAAAACCAACTATATATATATATATATATATATATATATATATATATATATATATATATTATAGAATGTGAACCTTGAACAGCTGAAAAAATCTAAGCAGACCCAGGAGGATTGCATGGGCCAAGTTGTTTCAGTATTCTTATATTTTAGGGTTGTGTTATTTTGTTGCTTTTTGTTTTGTTTTGTGTGTGTGTGCTTGTTTGTTTGCTCTCTTCCCCACCCCTTTTACAAGCTTCTTCCCTTATACATATCTACTACTTTCTTCTCTCAGTCCCTTTTTTTTCCTGTCTTTGTCTTGTATTAAATCTACTTCATATCAATATACTAAATACTTTCATTGGTTACTAGATTCCTATTATATATTCACTATCCCTAATCTCACCTTCCTCCTCACTCAACCTTCACTATCAGAAACAACAGAACTTGCTCTTGTGTATTCTAGTCGACACCTACAGAGTGAGAGAAAGCTATCAAAAGCAACAAAGATACAGACGTAAGAAATATGAAATAATGAGAAGGAGGAAGAGCAAAAGTAATGAGATCACACAACCACACAATAACAGGCCAACAACGTGGAATTGCAGAAATCACCAGAAGGACAAATCAGAAATTTAATAGTAGAAATGATACAGAATCTTCAAAAAGAATTTAGAGAGAGCCTGAAAGAATAAAGGAACAAACATACAAGGAATATGACATCTTGAACAGTAATAAGAGAGAAGGTTTGAAGGAAGTGAAGGATGAAATCACTGAAGTAAAGGAATAAATACAAACTATAAACAATAGCTTAGACAACATGGAAAAGAGAATCTAGCTCTCAGAAGATGATCACCCCTAAAATGAATGTATAGTATATAATTTAGAAAAAAACAGCATGAATTAGACATCAAAGAGATATGGGCCCATCTTAAAAAGGTAACCTAAGAATAATGTATGTCTTCCAAACCATCACTAAAAAAAATATTCAAAGAGACTAACTGTAAAGAAGAAATAAGTAATAAACACCAGAACCAGAAAAACAATAATTTCTATCAAACAAGTAAGAAAAGAAAAACAAACATTTCCTCAAACAGAAGTTGAAACTCAAAATGGTAGAAATTAAAAATCATCTCTTAATATAAATCATGCTGAACATAAATGGCCTCAACTCTTCAGTAAAAGGGCATAAGGTGGCAAAATGGATTAAAAATCATAATCTGCCAGGTGTGTTGGTGCATGCTTGTAATCCCAGCATTCAAGAGGCAGAGACCGGAGGATCGTAGTTCGTGGACAGCCTCAGCTACTTAGCAAGGCACTTCGCAACTCAGCAAGACCCTGTTTCAAAAAAGACTAGAAGCAGCCGCGTGTGGTGGCGCACGCTTGTAATCCCTGCGCTTGGGAGGCAGAGACAGGAGGATCGCAGGTTCGAAGCCAGCCGCGCGTGCTGGTTTAGGAGACCCTGTTTCCAAATAAAAAATGCAAAAATAGGTCTGGGAGTGTAGCCTGGAGGTAGAAGGTCTTCCAGGAACCCCAGTACCACCAAAACAAGACTAGAAGTGGGCGTGGTGGTGCACGCTTGTAATCCCCGCACTTGGGAGGCAGAGACAGGAGGATCACGCAGGTTTGAAGCCAGCCGTGCTGGCTTAGGAGACCCTATTTCAAAATTAAAAAATGTAAAAATAGGTCTGGGAGTGTAGCCCGGAGGTAGAAGGGCTTCCAGGAACCCCAGTACCACCAAAAAAAAAAAAAAATCTTACAAACAAAGATAATCATGAATTAAAGGTGCAGGGCTGGAGCAAGGTAATTCATAGCAATGGAACTTGAAGAAGAACAATAATAGCAACTGTGATATCAGACAAATTAGACTTCAAGCCCAAGCTTATCAGAAGAGAAGTTTGTTCCTTACTAGTAAAAGGAACAATCCTTCCCAGCATTTGGGAGGCTGAGACAGGAGGATCTCGGTTCATGGACAGCCTCGGATACTTAGGTCCTTTGCAACTCAGTGATACCCTGTTTCAAAAAAAAGAATAAAAGCCGAGCATGGTAGCACACGCTTGTAATCCCAGTGCTTGGGAGGCTGAGACAGGAGGATTGCATAGGTTCAAAGCCAGCTCATATACTTAGTGAGGCCCTCCACATCTTAGTAAGACCCTGTTTCAAAATAGCTCAGAGGTAGAATGTTCCTGGGCTCAATCCCCATCACCACACACCCACGCCTCTTCAACAAATAGTGTTGGCAAAACTGGTTAACTATACACAGAAGAATGGAAATAAACCCCACTTTCTCACCCTGTACAAGAGTCAATTCAAGATGGATCAAACCCTTGGAAATTAGACCAGAGACTTTACAGCTCCTTGAAGAGGACATAGGTCCAATGCTTCAACACATAGGCACAGGTAAAAACTTTCTCAACAAGACCCAAAGGCACAAGAAATTAAAAAGAGGATCAATACTTGGGATTGTATTGAACTGAAGAGCTTCTTGTACAGCAAAGAAAACAATCAAGAACCTGAAAAGATTGCTGACTGAGTGGGAAAATTTTTTTGTTAAACATTCCTCCAATAGAGGACTATTATCTAGACTATACAGGGAACTCAAGAAACTCACCACTAATGAAACAATTCAATAAAAAAAATGGACAAGTGAAGTAAATAGATACTTCACAAAAGAAGAAATTCAAATGGCCAGTAATTGTAGGAAAAAATGTTCAACACCATTAGCAACCAGAAATATACAACTCAAAACTATCCTGACATTTCACCTAACTCCAATTTAAATGGTAATCATTCAAAACACAAACAACAACAAATGCTGGTGAGGATGTGGAGAAGTGGAAACTCTAATACATTGTTGGTGGGATTGCAAAGTAGTACAACCACTTTGGAAAACAGTATGGAGGATCCTCAGAAGAATGAGAATGAACCTACCATATGATCCAGCAATACCACTTCTGGGTATCTACACAAAAGAATAGAAACCAAACTACTAAACTAATATATGCATATCTGCCAAGACATCCTGCTGCCTCGGCATCTATGTGTTGAGGACCCCCACTCCACATAGTAAAAATCGGCAAAAAGCCCCAAGAAAGAGGTATCGTCTCTGGCAAAAAATATCCCCCACTTTAGATATCCTTCATAACTATTATTCTCTTGGTATTCTTTTAACTCTCTACACGAATTGCTCTGATGATGTGAGATCAGAAATTGAGTCCGTGGAAATAAACGTCCTTGGCTTTGCTCAATAGTAATGAAAAAACTGGCCAGAACTCAGATGCTGTAATAAGCATTCCAGCTCAGACCCTCACTTTATCACTAACTCAGGATTAAGCCATTAACTAGCTCAGTTCAAGGTAACCCTGTTTACCCTTGAGACCCTGCCTAGAAACTTTGGGTGTGACTTCAAAGCAATTTGACTGAAGGACAGCTTAATTGCCAAAATACAATAGAGCCAAGGAGAAAGATTGTTGATCTTCACGCCCAGTGTGAGCGTTCCCCAAAACAGGGAGAATGCCGCATGGCTAGAAATGAAAATGACAAAATAAAGGACAGATATTCTAAATATATATGTATGAAGGAAAGGAAATACCGTAAGAGTAAGAAAGCACTTTTTCATGAAGAAGAGCTTATCATAAGAACGTCCCGACTGGGAAAGAAAGGAATTAGAAAGTTAGAAGCAGGTTGCAGAGGGTTTGTGATAAGGAAATGGATTATTAGAGACCAATAGGCCTTTAATAGGCTTTTTGTCTAAAAAAGAGTGTTCATCAGTCAAGGAAATACATCTGACAACTAAATCCAAGAACTTCACAGTGTTATTTGTGGTGTCTTATTTGCCAAGCTGTGTTGTGAGTTTTTGTAAGCTTTCAGACTTCAGAAGGCAAGGCGGATGAGATCTGAGAGACGCCCATCGCATCTCCCTGGACGCCACATCTCCCCATGCTTGTCATTTGGATATAGATGGAAACTTCAAAAAAGAAAGCAAAAGAAGATTCCATGAGAAGGCGTATTCTCCAAGCCCTGGGCCTTGGGCGTGCCTGTATTGCCTTTGGAATTTATATCGGAGGAGTTAATCTCCTAAATGCTGGACTAGTCATTTACTTTGTTTATATGTAATTTACTATTGTTTTGCTGTGATTGCCCCCCTTCCCTTTCCTTTTTCTCCTATTATTAATCTCACTGGTGAAGGGTATAAATTTCTCTGGGTTCCTGTAATAAATTGTCATTGGCTCAAGAAGCCTTTGTCCACCTCAAATTCTTTCCCAAGCGCCGTACCTAAAAACTTAGGGAATTCATAGAGGGGAAAGAATTGCTGCAGATAGCCTTCTGCAGAACTCCACCTGCCTTTTGCCCCATCTTTCTGAGGATTTGACCGGGAGCTGACAATAACGACCCAACTGAGCCACAAAATTCACAATTGCCAAACTATGGAACCAGCCAAGATGTCCATCAACAGATAAATGGATTATAAAACTATGGGATATTACATAATTTTTATTCAGGCATATAGAAGAACAAAATTACATCATTTGTGGGAAAATGGATGGAACTAGAGAAAATTATGCTAAGTGAGATTAGTCAGTCACAAAAAGTAAAAAATCAGATGCTCTCCTTAATATGCAAAAGCTAGGGAGATAAAGGGTCATAGGAAGAACTCTAGACAAGGAAGGACAAATCATAGGTGGGTAAATAAGGCGACCTAGCTGGGGAATGATGGGAGTGGGGAAGAGAGAAATTCCCTAATGTACATGATGTACATTTATAAACATCAAAGTCAATCACTAAGCCAAACATGAGGAGGGAGGGGAGGAATGGGGTAGAAATTGGGGAAGGGCTAAATGAGGGATATATGCATGTTTGCCTCTACCATCTTGTATTCCATTAAGACATATGACTACAATGCACCATTAAAATTTTTTTTTTTTCAAAAAGCAATCAAAGCTGGGCGTGGTGGCAGATGCTTGTAATCCCAGTATTTGGGAGGCTGAGACAGAGGGTTCACAGTTCATAGACAGTCTCAGCTACTTAGTGAGGCCCTTTGCAACTCAGAAAGACCCTGTTTCAAAAAAGAATAAAAAATAGGGTTGGAGGTGTACCTCAGAGGTAGAATGCCCCTGGGTTCCATTCCCAGTACCACACACACACAAAAAAAACCTATCATATTGGTGTGATACTAAAGAGTCTCATACTAATTAAGTATAGCCAGTCTCAAAACATGAGAAGTATGTTTTCTCTTACATGCGGAAGCTAGACAGAAATAAGGGCAATGTCAGGTAGAGGAGCAGAGACTCCGGGGGAGTGACTGAGGGAGATTAGGGAAGGGAGAAGTCATAAAGAATTTAACAGCTGAAATAATGTTATCAGTGTATACAAAATTACCAATTCCACTATCAAAGATGTGCTGGGAGGAGGAGGGACCCTAAAATCTGTCAACAAAATGTACAACAAAACTTTTTTTCCTTGGTGCATTATAATTTTACATCATATGGGGCATAGAGTGTCAAATACATGTACACATGTTGTAGATGCTGTTCACAGATTTCAGAGTTCACTATTCTTGTTGTTCTTTTTGTTATAAGGGATTTCAGGGAGATTCAAATACTACAGAGATGTCATCTTTACAAAATTCTCTAGCAGCAATGATTTTAGTAAGCCCCAATACACTCCAATATGATACTGGTTATGTGAATTCAAATATACCCATAACCATTGCATACTATTACTGTAAAAGAGAGAAGGGTTCAATATACATATACTGACATATAGCTTTCTAAAATATTTTGTTAAACTGAAGAAAAGGCAGTCTCCAAAACAAGAAGTAATGAATGATCACACTGTGTAAAATATGTGAAATTATAGGAAAAGTTAAAAACATTTACTATGTTAAAGTTCCTCGGCTGGATATACAGCTCAATGATAGTGTTTGCCTAGCTTTGCCTCAGTTTGATCCCCCAGAAAAATATTAGGGTGGGGGGAGAAAATTCCTTTTGGTGTGTGGCATTCTACAAATCAATTTCTCTTTTTTCCCTCCCGCTCCCCACTCTCTTTTCCTGTAGTACTGGGGACAGAACCCATGGGCCTTCTACCTCCAGGCTATTACCACACACACATATTTTTTTTTTTTTTTAATTTGGAAACAGAGTCTTTCTAAGTTTCTGAGGGCCTCACTAAGTTGCTGAGTCTGGCCTCGAACCTGCAATCTACCAGTCTCAGCCTCCCAAGTACTGGGATTATAAGCATGTGCCACAATGTCTGGCTCAGAACTCTTATTTTCTAAATTAGTTATTTCCTAAATGTTTGAATTTTATATAATGTTTATGTATTAAGTTATCATCAGAAAAAAGAATATACTGTAAAAACAATGACTATACTGTAAAATCATAACAAAATATTAATATATAATTAGAAATGTCATATGAAATACACATAAAATTATAAACCATATATATTTGAGTATCCATATAGCTGGTAATATCACTTGTCTTTGAAGAAAAAACTGGATGTCAGATCACATTTGGAAATAGAACTTTTCACTAGAAACTATTTTGTAACTTTTGAATTCTGAATCATATGTGTATTATTAAAAAACTAATGTAACTTTTTTTTATACTGGGGGTATTTAACATTGTAACATTTGATATAATGGCATTTAACCTCTGAGCTACATCTCAGCCCTTTTCATTTTTTTTGTTTTGAAACAAGGTCTCACTAGGTTGCTGAGTCTCACTAAACTGCTGACACTGGCTTTGAACTATGATCTTCCTGTTTCAGCTTCCCAAGTACTGGGATTACAGGTGTGTACCACCATGCCCGGTTTTAATGTAACAAAGATCTCTAATTTTATACCAATTAAGCTCCATTTATACAAGATTAATTAATAAAAGCCAAAAACATGTGAAATTAATTTTATATAAATTTAAAGATCATCTAAAATAGGTGACTTAGAAGATGGCCAAACTAATTTCTTTCCCCCCAGAAGAAATATGAGTATAAGAAATGTTTTAATGGGATAAATGGAACCAAAGATTTATACTGAAAAAAGATGTTTTCTATTAAAGATTATTTCCACTACAATACTGCAATATAAGGGCACTGAATTGGATTAATCTAGTAGAAATATTTTACTTACTTTTTTTTTTTTGATGGTACTGGGAGTGGAACCCAGAGGCTTTCTACCTCTGGGCTATACTCCCAGACCTTTTTTTTTATTGGTGCACTGTATTCATACATCATAGTGGGATACAAACTTTTGTAGACATACATGCACACATCGCCCAGTCAGCCCCCACCCAATCCCCACCCCATTCCCTCCCCATCCCTCCTTCCCATGCTTGGCTTAGTGGTTGACATCTAGTATTATAGCAAATTATCCAAAATTAAAAATGATAATCTCACATAATAGTTTCATTTGTCTGATACTAAGCTTTTGATGACTTAAAGATAACATTTCAATATTTCTTTTTGCTTTCTTTCTTACCAGAGAATATTTTTTTAATATTTTTTTTAGGTAAAACTATCATATATTTATATATTTATTTTTCAGAAAAAAATCTATCCTAATATGGAATATGGATTTTAGATACCCAAAATGATCTTGAAAAAGAACAAAGCTAGAAGATATATATTTTCTGATTTCAAACCATATAAAGCTACAATAATTGAAACAGTGTAGTACTGTTCTAAAGGCAGATATATAAACCATTGGAGTTAAATACAAGCCTAGAGCTAAATTCTTCCCTATAGTATCAAGTTATTTTTGACAAGGTTAACACAAACATTTGGTGGTAGAAATAATAATCTTTTAACTAAATATTGTTAAAAAATAATAATTACATGGAAAATAATAAAATTGGACCCTTACCTAATCCCATATACAAGTATTAACTCAAAATAGATAAAAGACCTAAATATAAATCTTAAGACTATAAAGTTTTATAAGAAAATCTGGGTCATAAAACCTCACAACATTGAAATTGGCAGTGATTTCTTGGATATGATTTCAATGGCACAGGCAACAGAAGAGTATACAAACTCCCTAAAAAATAAAAAAAAATATTGTATAACCAAAGACAATGTAAACAGAGTTAAAAGTTACTAGTAGAATGGGATAAAATATTTACAAATGCTATATCTGAAGGTATATTAATATTCTAACTAGACATCCTAAAAATTAACAACAATAAAGGCAAACAATACCATTTAGAAATAGGTAAAAGACTAACGTAAATAATGAATCTCCACAGATAACCAAACCAATCTTAGTTGTCTGTTGGATGGAAAATCTTTTTTCTCTGGTTCTGGTGTGTGTTACCTATTTCTTCTTTGTAGTTAATCTCTTTGAGTATTTTCTCTAGCGCTGGTTTTGAAGACATAAATTCCTTCAGTTTCTGTTTGTCATGGAAGCTTCTTATTTCTCCATCTAATTTGATAGAAAGTTTTGCTGGGTAGCAAATTTTTGGCTGGAAGTTGTTTTCTTTCAGAATTTGGAATATGTTACTCCAAGCCCTTCTGGCTCTCATGACTTGGTTTGGGAAGTCTGGAGTGATTCTAATTGGTTTGCCTCTGAATGTCACTTGGCCCTTTGTTTTTGTTGCCTTTAAGATTCTCTGCTTGGCTTCCACAGTGGTCATTTTGACAATTATGTGGCGTGGGGATCCTCTTCTCCAATCCTGTCTAAAGGGAGTTCTATAAGTTTCCTGGACCTGTGTATCAACCTCTTGCTCTATGTTTGGAAAATTTTCTGCTATTACTTCCTTGAAGAGATTGTTGATCCCTTTGGTATCACTTTCTTTTCCCTCCTCTATTCCAATTATTCTTAGGTTAGCTCTCTTAAAATGGGCCCATATTTCTTCAATGTCAGATTCCTGCTGTCGGATATTTTTTTCTAGATTAGAAACTATGCGTTCATTTTTGGAATGATCATCTTCTTCTTCTTCTTTTTTTTTTTTTTGAAACAGGGTCTCTTACGCCAGCGCCGCTGGCTTTGAACCTGCGCGATCCTCCTGTCTCCGCCTCCCAAGCGCAGGGATTACAAGCGTGCGCCACCACGCCCGGCTGGAATGATCATCTTCTAAGAGCGAGATTCTGTTCTCCATGTGGTCTAATTGGTTGTTTGTGCTTTGAATTGAGGCCTTTACTTCATTAATTGCATCCTTTATCTCTTTTTGGCTCTCTCTGAGTTCTTTTCGAAGCACCTCTATTATTTCTACAGTTATTTTCCTGATTTGATATTCTAGAAATCTCTGATTTTCTGTTTTATCGGGTTCTGATGTTGTGGGGTTGTGGGCATTCATTGCTCCAGTGTTATTCCTCTTTCCCATGATTTCGGAAGTTTGTGCCTTCTCTGGGTTCTTCCCTTGGGTCACTATGACTTCACTTAAGGTGTTCTGGATCTCGAGTCAGTAGTATCTCAGACCCCACTACTCCTTTACTGGGTTGTATCACAGAGTCTCCGACCCAGGGAGTCGATAGAGGCTGCTTTAGACCATGGGGGGTGCCAGGTTGCACGTTCTCCTATGGTGTGATATCTCTGCCACCGCCACTCCCCCACTGGGTCAAGTCCCAGGAAGTACAGTACTGGGATTTCTCCTCTGTGGTCCGCAATTTGACTCACTGTTCTTGAATACGCAGATGTAGCCGTACTGGACTTGGTGAATTCGCTGTTGCTGCTGCCGCCAGTGGCAATATGGCGCCGCTGCTACGCCCTCGGCCGCGAGGCTGGCTTATTTCTTCTTGATTTTGAATTCCACTCTGAGTTCTTGCAGCGTGTGCTGAGCTCAGCCACTGGGCGCTTTAGATGTTCCCTGCGCTGGAAGATCCCGCCTGGCTGTTCCGCAGTGGCTCACCTCGGCTTGCTGTAGCCGTCCGGTGAATTCGCCGCTGCCACCGGCAGTATGGCGCTGCTGCCGCGTACTCGGGCGTGAGGCCAGTGTATATTCTCTGTGGCTCTGAGCTCTGTTCTCAGACCGCTTTCTCTCTGGAGCCTGGTGATTTTTTTGTTTCTCTGGTGATGGTGTTTTCTGGCTATGAAAGGCGCTGATTTTGTGGTAATGGAGATTGGTTGTTAGCGAGGCTCTTAAGCCCCGCTTTTCTCGGTCGCCATCTTCCTGGAAGTCGCCCTTTTTTATATTTTATTTGGAAACAGGGTCTCACTAAGTTGCTGAGAGCCTCACTAAGTAGCTGAGGCTGGCTTCGAACCCATGTGATTCTCCTGTCTCAGCCTCCCAAGCGCGGGGATTACAAGCGTGCGCCACCACACCCGGCCTAGTAGAAATATTTTAAAAGGCATTCTTTTCATTTAGTTATTCTGGCAATTGGTAGACTTTTTGAATCTAGCATATAATTTATTTATTTATTTATTTATTTATTTATTTATTTATTTATTTATTATTTTTGGTGGTACTGGAGTTCCTGGAAACCCTTCTACTTCTGGACTACACTCCCAGGCCAATTTTATACTTTAAAAAAAAAAATTGGAAATAGTGTCTCTTACGCCAGCGAGGCTGTCTTCAAACCTGCTCTGGTTTGGAACCGGCGCTATCCTCCTGTCTCTGCCTCCCAAACACAGGGACTACAAGCGTCCACCACCACATCTGGCAGAACCTAGCATATATTTAAACATAAAAAAATTTAGAGCAATCTATTTTAGCAAGACCCTCAACAACTTAGTAAGACCCTTTTCAAACTAAAAAGCAGAAAAGGCCTGGGGGTGTAGCCCAGAGATAGAATGTCCCTGGGTTACTCCTTAGTACTCCTACCCCTTTGGGGGTGGGGATCAATACCATGGCCACTTGTTTTTCCTTTGAAGGTACCATCCATAAAACAAGGAACCAAATCACATGTTAGAACAGGGATTCTACAAACATGTATCTGGGCAAATCTAGCCTGCTATCTTTTTCTAATTTGTGAGCAGGAAGGAATTTTTATTTTTTATTTTTTGGTACGAGAGATTGAACACAGGGACATTCTACTTCGGAGCTATACCCCCAGTCCTGTTTTTATTTTTTATTTGGAAGCCGGATCTCACTGAGCCTGGCCTCAAACCTATGATCCTCCTGTCTCAGCTTTCTAAGTACTGGGATTATAGATGTGCACCACCATATCTGGTTAAATTTTTAATGATTAGAAAAACATAAAAATATTTCATGAATATGAAATTTATATGTAACATATTTGTGTCTATAAAAATTTTATTGGAACTGAACCTTGATTTTCCATTTACATATTGTATATAGCTGCTTTGGTACTATAAGAGCAAAGCTGAGTAAATATGATGGAAACTATATTCTAACAAAGCCTAAAATATTTACTGTTTAGCCCATTATAGGAAAACGTTTGCTGGCCTGTGCTTTAAAATGTTTCATAACATAGAAGAGATGAGTCTATTAGTATCCTGTGTTTTAAATTTTTTCCTCCAATTTTATTTTGGTTCTAACAGAGTGATCAAAGAAAGAGTTGTCTTGATCCTTAATTAGTTAACTTTTTCATTTTCATTTTATGATTTAGATAAATTCTTGAGACCAACAAGTCAGGTATTTGAAATAGCTTTCTTTCTCTTGCACTAAAAATCTCACAGCTGTCATCTTAGAGTAAAAGGGAAGACTAACATATCATTTTGTGCTGGGCCACATAATTAATGGACCAGTGCACACACTGATGGGTTTAGATGAAAGGTGACTGAAATTTGAACTATTAGCTTTCCCTTTCTTGCTTTTTCAAAACTAGTTTGGGCTTTAAACATCAACTTACAGGTGTTTATCTTTTCTTGTCAGATAAATAGGCTTCCTGAGACACAGTTTTGTGGTTTGGTCAACCTCAAAAGGAAAAACCCAAGGATCCCACGATTGAATCTAAAGAAAAAGACTAGACTACCGAAGTGTCCCTGAGGGTTCATGTGCATGCCTTCAAAAGTGAAAAATTAGAAGTGAAAAATTATTGAATACTAAGTTACTGAGTGGCTGCAGAGAACGGTCTTTACATGAAAGTAGAGCATGGACCATAATTTGGCAAGATTAATTCATACTAATAAATTAATAGGATTAATACTTTAACACTTATCTAAAAGCTAGAGGTGAGTTATTATGTTACTAAAGATAGGCAATAAAAATTTTGTTGCAAGTAAGGTTTTGAGTCAAGGAAGAGTTTACAGTGGATTTTTATGGACCATATTTACCTCTCTGTAGATTTTTGAGGTTTTTTTTATGAGTTCATATTACTTTTATTAAGAATGATTAGGATCAAAGTATCTTATATTAAGGAAGGAATATATAGACTATGAATAAGTCAGTAAATAGTTTTCATTCCTTATTTCAGTTTAAATTGTACAGTTGGAAAAATATGTGACTATATATGCTTCTACATTTATTTTAATATTTTAAAGCAAAATTGGGAATTTTTCATAAAATATACATCATGCTTTTAAACAAATTATTACATAACTATATAACTTATAAAGATAACAAAGGTTTACAGTGAGGTATTTTGTATTAGTATCAACTGAAGTCTATAACATAATATAAATAGTATGTTTGTAAACATTGCTTTTAAACTTTTAATGCCACAAAAATCAATAGAATTCCATGTCTTCAATCTGAAATAGTTGTTGAACTATAATGAAGGTTGAATTAGCTAATTGTGATGTTTAAATATACAATATATATGGGCATAGTATCATAAATCTTCTTTGCATTGCTCTTTACTATTAAGGTTTGTTATTTAGCTTTTTCCAGATGGATGCTTTTATGAGCCAAAACATGGGAGAATTTTCTGAATTTACCTCTAGGCATTAAAGGCAAAAGAAGTAGGGGTATTATAACCTGACTTGTTTAAAACATCACTATGTTACTTTGAATGACAGTTTACAATTTACAAGTAGGGTGTGGCTAATAAAGTCACCGAAGCAGACATAAGCATGGGTTTTCCCTTTTGCAGACTCCTTGCCTGTCAATCATGTCTCCCAAAAGCTTTGTTGCACAGGCATGCCAATAACTAAATCCACATTTTATCAGTTTTGTGCCCAAAGGCTTTTAAAAGGCCATGCAACTATATCAGTGTTTGAAAGCCCCAGAATAAAGTTGAAGTCCTTAAGCAGAGACTTTTATTTCATCTAAAAAAGTAAAGCATTCTTATATTTTCTTACAGTAATTGATATAAGAATTATTAAAACTTGGCTGGGCATGGTGGTGCATGCTTGTAATCCCAGCATTTGGGAGGCGGAGACCAGAGGATTGCAGTTCGGGGACAGCCTCAGCTACTTAGTGAGGCCCTTCATAACTCAGTGAGACTCTGTTTCAAACTAAAAGGACTAAAAACTAGGGCTAGCGGTGTAGCACGAAGGTAGAATGCCCTTGGGTTTCATCCCAGTATTGTAAAAAAAAAAAGAAGAAGAAGAAGAAAAAAGAATTATTAAAACTTGTTTTTAAGTTCATTTTGCCTTTTTCCCAATATTTTCTGTATAGTAATATTTATACATATGAAAATGTTGATATGAATAGCTTAAAAGATAAATAATTTTTCAGTGGCTTAATGCATTTTTTGTGTGTGTATGCGGTACTGAGGATTGAAACCCAGAGGATTCTACCTCTGAGCTATACCCCAGCCCCATTTCAAAATTTTCCACACAGGTCTTGGTAAGTTTCTGAGGGCCTCACTAGGATGCTGAGGCTACTTTGAACCTGCATTCTTCCTGTCTCAGCCTCCAAAGTACTGGAATTACAAGCATGCACCACTATACCTGGTAGTTTAATGAATATTTATGTGTACTAATATACAGTAAAAACAAAAACAACTACAAAAGCCTATGGCTGATGCTGATGACACACATTTTCCCTGCTGTCCCAAATATGGCATTCTTTGTATTTTTTTCTTATTTAACTATGTATCATCTGTATGTGTTCCATCTTCTATGTGGCAATGTAGTTTATAGTTTTAACTTAGAGGCACAGATTTGGGTGGTAGAAGCAGAGTTGACGCCAATAAAAGTTACACATGTGTTTTAGCACTCTAGTTTTAGACAACTAAACTAGTTGGACATGGTATAGTTGGGATTCTTTCTTTTTTTGTCTTTTTTAAAAAAATTTTAATTGGTGCACTGTATTCATACATCATAATGGGATAAAAATCTTGTGTAGACATACACACACACATCGCCCAGTTAGCCTCTACCCAGTCCCCACACTATTCTCTCCCCATCCCTCCTTCCCATGCTTGGCTTAGTGGTTGACATCTAATATTATAGCAATTTATCCAAAATTAACAATGATAATCTCACATAACAGATTCATTTGTCTGATATCAAACTTTTGATTACTTAGAGATAACATTTCAGTATTTCTTTTTGCTTTCTTACCTTAGGATATTTTTTTTCTTTTTTTTTTTTAAGGTAAAACTATCGTACATTTATTTTTTTCAGAAAAAATCTATCCTAACATGAAATACGAACTCTAAATACCCAAAACATTCGCGAAAAAGAACAAAGCTAGAAGATGTACATTTTCTGATTTTATTTTATTTTATTTATTTATTTTTTTTGGTGGTACTGGGGTTCCTGGAAGCCCTTCTATCTCCGGACTACGCTCCCAGACCTATTTTTACATTTTTTATTTGGAAACAGGGTCTCCTAAGCCAGCGCACGCGGCTAGCTTCGAACCTGCGCGATCCTCCTGTCTCTGCCTCCCAAGCGCGGGGATTACAAGCGTGCGCCACCACGCCCGGCATTTTTCTGATTTTAAACCTTATAGAGCTACAATAATTGAAACAGTGTAGTACTGCTATAAAGGTAGATATATAAACCAGTGGAGTAAAATAAAAAGCCTAGAAATAAATTCTTCCATATATGGTCAAGTTATTTTTGACAAAGTTTGCAAGAACATTTGGTGAAGGAAATAATAATCTTTTCACTAAATATTGTTGAAAAATAATATTTATATGAAAAAGATTAAAATTGGACCCTTACCTAACACCATATACAAATATTAACTCAAAATAGATAAAAGACCTAAATGTAAACCTTAAGACTATAAAGTTTTAGAAGAAAACCTGGGTCATAACACTTCACAACATTGAAATTGGCAGTGATTTCTTGGATATGATTTCAAAGGCACAGGCAACAAAAGAATAAACAAACTTCCTAAAAAATAAAAAAATATTGTACATCCAAAGAAAAGGTAGACAGAGTTAAAAGTTACTGATAGAATGGGATAAAATATTTCCAAATGCTATATCTGAAGGTATATTATCCTAAACATTAGCAACAATAAAATCAAACAATACAATTTAGAAATATAATTTAGAAACAGGTAAAAGACTGAGACAAATAATGAATCTCCAAAGATTTTAACTTATAAATACATGAATATATTCTTCTTTGCTTAGTTGTCTGCTGGATGGGAAATCTTGTTTCTCTGGTTCTGGTGTGTATTACCTATTTCTTCTTTGTAGTTAATCTCTTTGAGTATTTTCTCTAGCGCTGGTTTTGAAGACCTAAATTCCTTCAGTTTCTGTTTGTCATGGAAGCTTCTTATTTCCCCATCTAATTTGATAGTTTTGCTGTGTAGGAAATTTTTGGCTGGAAGTTGTTTTCTTTCAGAGTTTGGAATATTTTACTCTAAGCCCTTCTGGCTCTCATGACTTGGTTTGGGAAGTCTGGAGTGATTCTAATTGGTTTGCCTCTGAATGTCACTTGGCCCTTTGCTTTTGTTGCCTTTAAGATTCTCTGCTTGGTTTCCACATTGGTCATTTTGACAATTATGTGGCGTGGGGATCCTCTTCTCCGATCCTGTCTAAAGGGAGTTCTATAAGTTTCCTGGACCTGTGTATCAACCTCTTGCTCTATGTCTGGAAAATTTTCTGCTATTACTTCCTTGAAGAGATTGTTGATCCCTTTGGTTTCACTTTCTTTTCCCTCCTCTATTCCAATTATTCTTAGGTTAGCTCTCTTAAAATGGGCCCATATTTCTTCAATATCAGATTCCTGCTGTCGGATATTTTTTTCTAAATTAGAGACAATGCATTCATTTTTGGAGTGATCATCTTCTAGGAGTGAGATTCTGTTCTCCATGTGGTCTAATCTGTTGTTTATACTTTGAACTGAGGCCTTTACTTCAATGATTGCATTCTTTATCTCTTTTTGACTCTCTCTGAATTATTTTCGAAAGTCTTCTATAATATATAATTTCTACAGTTATTTTCCTGATTTGATCTTCTAGAGATCTCTGAATTTCTGTGTTATCAGGTTCTGATGTTGTGGGTTTGTGGGCATTCATTGCTCCATTGTTATTCCTCTTTCCCATGATTTTGGAAGTTTGTGCCTTCTCTGGGTTCTTCCCTGGGTCACTACGACTTCACTTAAGGTGCTCTGGATCTCAAGTCTGTTGTAATTTCAGCCACCACTACTCCTTTACTGGGTTGTATTGCAAGGTCTCATACCCAGGAAGTTAATCGAGGCTGCGTGGGGTTCCCGGGCTGGGCGTTTTCCCATGGGGAGCTGTAACTAGGGTGTGGTATCTCTGCCATTGCTACTCCTTCAGTGGGTTGAACTGCAAAGTATCCAACCCAAGGAGATTATCAAACCTGCGCAAGTCCCTGGGAATGCAGTACAGAGATTTCTTTAGGGGCCGCAATTACACTCACGGTTATTTGCACACAGATCTGGAGCTGTGGCAGGGCGTGATGAACTCACTGTCACTGCTGGCAATATGGTGCCGCTGCCATACCGTTGGCCATGAGGCTGTTGTGTTTCTTTTCTGGTTTTGAGCTCTGTTCTGAGTCCCTGGAAAGCATGATGAGCTTGGCCACTGGGAGTTTTAGGTGCTCTTTGTGCTGAAAGATCTGCTGAATTATACCCGAATGATCCGCAGCTGCTCACTTCAGTGCCTTCTTTACCTTTCCTCTCTGGAGCCTCTGGTGTTGTGAGGGAAGATGATGCCGGTGCAGCTCCACTGCTGCATTAAGGGCTTGATTTCTGGTCTCTGGTTGTTCTTCTAGTCTTTTTTTTCTCTGTCCCTTGTGCTTACATTTTTATTTCTCTGCTGATGGTGTTTTCTGGCTATGAAAAGTGCTGATTTTGTGGCAACAGAGATTGCGTTTTAGCAGAACTTGTAAACACTGCTTTACTTGGTCGCCATCTTCCCGGAGGTCGCTCGGGATTCTTTCTGATACTGGAGTATGGGGTGAGAAAGTAACCATAGAAACAGCAGCAGTGGAGGGGTGAATTGAATATATACAACTCCAGGCTGATTATCAGGTAGTTGGTTACATATATGCCCTGAATGGCTGCAGAAATTTTTAGGTAAAATAGATTAACAGGGGTGTGTCCTAGAGGAAAATGGCATCTCCAGTATGGATTATGTCTTCTGACGATTGTTGTCCATTGCTTGGAACATTAAAAGGTTTACTCAAGATATTTTTAGGTTTCTTTGTCTATAGTCCTTTCCAGCCACTGGTTGATTATTGTTTGTAGAATTATCCAGTGGTGCAAAAAACAAGCAGGTGTAGGAGTCAAAATAACTATATAGTGAAATTCTGTGTAAATTAGAATATAGTACATTCTCATATGCATAGTTTTCAGTGATTATATAAGGAATCAGGAATGTTGTATCATATGTAGTTGTAAAAATATGTTTCCAGGATTTAGGTGGTATTTCTTTTCTCTTCCCTTTATTTGAATGGGTTGCTTTTATTCCTTGTATTATGCATTCAGTAGGCCATTTCATTTTGTAACAATTTTATATAATATTAATTTTATCCTCCCATTGTTTTAGACTGATTATTTAAATGTTAGTCTTCCTCGACTGCTTTTCTTTTTCAGTTTTCTGTCTTTCTTATCTACTTTCTAGGAGATCTATTATTATTATATATTATTATATATTATTATCCATTTATTTATTTAATTTCTTTTTGGTTGGTGCTGGGACTTGAATCCAGAGCTTTGCACATGCTATACTAATGAGCTATATCCCCAGGCCTCAAATTATTTTATATTCAGTTTGTTTCTACCATTATATTTTCATTTCCAAAAATTCATTTTAGTTTTCAGTTATTTATTGCTTCCTGTTCTGGGTTTTATGGATATGTTATCTTCTATTATCACTCTGAGGATACTGAAACAGTTTATTTTTCCTCTTCATCCATGGCTTCATTTCCTGTCATGGATGTTGTTTTTTCTTGTCAAATTATTCTCTAGAGTATCTTTATTCTTGGTTATCTCCTAATGTTTCCAGTGGCAAACTAAAAATATTAGAAACTCAGAGGGCATGGGTAGATATTTGAACTTCACATAGAATAATTTGAGGGTGGAAGAAAATAATATTTTGGGAAGCTCTAGATGGTAGTACCTGTGTAGATGTTAGAGGTCTTAACTCTAGTCTGATCAGTTGTAAAAATCTATTGCCTGGAAATCATGTCGTCACTGTCAAGTGTTATGGGAGCCAAGCAATGAAAGGTAGCCAGGAAATCTTAGCATCCTTTTTGTTATACCTGATTCACCTATTTATGACATGGTATTCACCATGGGATTTCTACCACTTGCTCTCCAGAAAACAAATACCTAGAGAATAAATCTCCACTCTTCTGTCTGGGTGAACAAGGTCAGTCAACTCAGTAGATTGGGGATCAAAATGTTAAGGGAATGCCCTTCACCTCTGTTCACTTTAACTGCCTTCCTTCCCCCTTTCTCCCCTGGATACTGGGGATGGAACCCAGGAGCATTCAACCTCCGAGCTATATCCCCAGCCCTATTTTTTTATCCTTTATTTTGAAACAGGGTCTCACTGAGTTGCAAAGGGCCTCAGTAGCTGAGGCTGTCTGCGAACTGCAGTCCTTGTGTCTTGGCCTCCCAAATTATGGGATTACAAACATGCATCAGTATATTAATTTAATACACACAACAACCCCTTGTGGTAAGTACTATCATTACCCCATTTTCACAGATGAATAAAGTCAAGTAAAGAAAGGTTAAATGGTTTAACTTAAGATTACACAGATATGAAGCAGAGATATATTTGAATCCAAGTAGTTTGGACCCAAGGACTGTGCTCATGACTAAGATATAGGCCTTTGTCAGGAGTCACAGCCAAATTTCAGGTGAGTTTTGGATATCGGGAAATGCCTAAGTCCAAGTTAGTTGTGAAGAATAAATAGTTTTAGGGGAAAAAAGTGAAAAATTGAGCTACAAATTATACTAAGCTTGATTTCAACAGGAAATGCATGGCAATCAGTATCAACTGAGGACATCACCCAGACATGTGTGTGACAATTAGGCTTCTCTCTCTCTCTCTCTCTCTCTCTCTCTCTCTCTCTCTCTCTCTCTCTCTCTCTCCCTCCTTCTCTTTCTATTCTCTCTCTTCTCTCCCTCACATTCTACCTCTGAGCTATATCCCAGTACTATTTTAAATTTTGAAACAGGGTCTAAGTTACAGAGAGCCTTGCTTAGTTGCTATGTCCTCTCAAGTACTGAGATTACAGGTGTGTACCACCACACTTGGTCCCATTATTAAGGGGTCCATCTTTCTTGTGCCATAAACCCCTTTCTAATATGTTCAGATACCCAAATTTGTAGATAAACCAAAAAAAGGAAAGGGGCTTAAATATAAGAAACGAGAGATTAATAATTACAGACTGTGCATTAGAGACTATTTATTGTCCAGATTTAAATAAATTTATAACTGGATAGGACTGAATATTAATCCTTAATCCATTCTCCATTAGCCAGTACGTAGGAGTGTGTGAGGAAATTCATATTAGATATAGACACACAGCTGCATTATAGTGAGTGAATTATAGAATCTTAATTTTATATCTGTCAACTATAGCATTTATAATTTTGTTTATATATTTTTAGCTAACTCATGGGATAAACTTTATTTTCTTGTTCTTGAAATTAAATAGATATGAAACACACTAATATCTCATTCTTTCTGGATATATGGAATATTACATTTAACCCTCTTGCAATTAGATGGTGTAATGTGACTATTTCTGGCCAATGAGCCATCTAAACCAAAATCAGTCTCTCTTCCCTGTTTGCAGATCTAAAGAGGCCAGCAGAGATGCCTAGAAGATTATAGAGCCTCCATATCTTGAACCTCTGGGCAGAAGAGAACAACTTCCTGTCCTCTCAACTTATAATGGGATAGATCACGAAAAAGAAATAAATGTTTTGGGCCCATTGAGATTTGGGGGATTATTTCAAAAGCATAAAGTAGCTTATCCTGACTAATTGAATAGATAATTATCAAGATAAATGCTTTCTAAGGATTTGTAATATTGAGAGACCAAATAAGAAGAATCTTTTCTACTAGATATTTTTTTGTTACCTAAAACATGAAACAAGGTCTGGGGCTGTAGTTCAATGGTAAGGTGCAGCTGAGTTTGATCCCTAGTACTGCAAACATCAACAGACAATAAAAACAGTAAGTTTTTAATTGGGGTTATGTTTAACTACATATAAGTTTGGGAATAATTATATTTGGCTATAATTCTGTCTTCAGAGTTTACTATTGCTATTATTTTGTGCTATAGATTGTGATTTTTTTATATTCTTTATATTTTAAGTTTTTTCTCTCTATTCTCACTTAGCTTCTACTTATCTTTTATAACTGCCATTAGCCCTTTCCATAGTAAGAAAAAACAGGCTTGTGAGCCTCTCAATCTTGTAAATTATAAATTCTGCATAAATAAAGTACAGAAGATCTAACTTTGTATGTGAACTTTATGACATCTGTTTTGGCTATTTTGAATCCTTTTTCATTTTCTATTTTCAACCATGTTTAAGTGGCCAGCTTGTTAGAAAACATAAGTTATTGCTCTATATTACACTAATATATTTTGTGTATGATATTGGGAATTAAACTCAGGTGTGTACTACATCTAAACTATACCCAAGCCATCTTTTCTTCATTCCCTCCCTCTCTCTTTCTTTTGGTGGTACTGGGGATTGACTCCGGGGGCATTCTACTTTGAGACACACTCCAATCTCTAGTTTATCTTTTATTTTCAAACAAGGTCTCATTAAATTGTGAAGGTTATCCACAAACCAGCAATTCTTCTCCTGTCTCAGCCTCTCAAGTGTTGAGATAACAAGTGTGCACCACCACACATAGTTCTTACTTTTGTTTTGAAACAGTGTCTCACTAAGTTGTGAAGGGCTTCACTAAAGTGCTGAGGCTGGTCTCCAACCTACAATCATCTCAAGTTCTAGGGTACAGGTGTGCATCACCACACCTGGCTTATGCTCATAGTATTTTAATTGTAGAAATTATTACCTATTGAAATATAATAAAAATAAGTCACATGCAGTGTCATCTAAGGATAATTATAATATGGCTTAAAATGTCCTTAATCCACATATAAAAACTAGTGAACTGTATATTTTTAAATGGTTGGAGCAGTGACACACACACACACCTATAATCCCAGCAATCTGGGCAGCAGGAGGATCACCAGTTTGAGGCTAGCCTGGAAAACTCAGTGAGACTCTGTATCAAAATAAAAATAGAAATGGACTGGAATGTAGCTCAGAGGCAGAACACTCCTGAATTTAATCCTTTATACTACAAAAAAGAAAAGTTAAAATGGTAAATTTTATCTGTACAAAAATCACTGACCCTATATTTTATATGGGTTACATATCCTTGATCAAAAATCTGAAAGAAAGAACTAAAACTATCTTTATTTGCAGATGACATGATACTAAGATGTAACAAATTCAACCAAAAGGCTTATAGAACTAATCAACAAATTCAGCAAAGTATCTGAATATAAAATCAGTCTTAAAAAATTATAAGCCTTCTTCTATGCAAACCATAAATCCACTGAAAAAAAATCCAGAAAATACTTTCACTCATAATATCCCACATAAAATTAAAATACTTAGGAATAAACCTAACCAATGATTTAAAAGACCTCTACAAAAAAAAATTGAAAAAAATTGAAGACCTTAGAGGATGGAAATATCTTAAAATTCTTGGATAGGAAGAATAACATCAAAATGGCCATTCTTTCAAAAGTGATTTACAGATTCAATCCAATACCCATTAAATTACCAAGATCATTCTTCACAGACATGGAAAACCCAGTTCTTAAATTCATTTGGAACAACAAGAAAACCAGAATACCCAATGTAGTTCTCAGCAACAAGAACCATGCAGGAGGCATCACAATATCTGACTTCAAACTATACTACAAAGCCAAAGTAATAAAAACAGCATGGAACTGGCACAAAAACAGATACATAGACCAATGGAGCAGAATAGAAGACCCAGAAACAAGTCCACACACTTTCAGCCAATTGATTTTTGACAAAGGGGCCAAAAATATACACTGGAAAAAAGATAGCCTGTTCAACAAATGGTGCTGGCAAAATTGGTTAACCATATGCAGAAAATTTTAAGTAAACTCCACTTTCTCACCTTGCACAACAGACAATTCAAGATAAAGACCTGGAACAAAAGACCTTGCAACTCCTTGAAAAAAGCATAGGTCCAACACTTGAACACAAAGGCACAAGTAAAATTTCTCAACAAGACTCCAAAGGCAGAAAAAATTAGAAGGATTTATATGTGGGATTGCATTAAACTGAATAGCTTCTGTACAGCAAAGGAAATGGTCAAGAGCCTCAACAGAGAGCCAAAAAATGGGAGAAAATGTTTTCCTGCTACTTCTCTAATAGAGGAATAAGATAACTCAAGAAACTCACTGCTAAGAAAACAATCCAATCAAAAAGTGGGCAAATGGGAACTAATAGACACTTCACAAAAGAAAAAATTCAAATGGCCAATAAATGTATGAAAAAACTCTCAATATCATTAGCAACTAGAGAAATACAAATCAAACTACCCTGATATTTCACCTAACTCCAACTAGAATGGCAATTATTCAAAACATAACAAAAAGTACTGGTAAGGGTGTGGAGACATAGGACCTCTAACACATTGTTGGTGGGATAGCAAATTAGTGCAACCACTTTGAAAAACAGTATGAAGGATCCTGGAAGAATGGGAATGAACTTACCATATGATCCACCAATACCACTTGTATCTACTCAAAAGAATGGAAACCAAACTACCAGACTAATGCAAACACATTTATGTTCGTAGCTGCATAACTCACAATTTGCAATATATGGAACAAGTCAAGATGTCAACCAACATATGAATGGATTACAAAAGTAAGGAATATGCACACAATGGAATTTTAATGAACCATAAAGAACAAAATTATGTTATTTACAGGGAAATTGATGGAGCTGGAGAACATTATTCTAAGTGAGATTAGTCAGTCACAAAAAGTAAGAAATTAGGTATTCTCCCCAATATACGGAAGCTAGGGAGAAAATGGATCAGAGGAGGAACTCTAGATGAAGGAGATACCTTAGGTGAGAAAATACTGAGGGCGATGGCAGGGGTTGGTTGGGGAGAAACTCCTAATGCACATGAAGTACATTTACAAACATCAAAGTCAATCATGAGAATGAGGGAGGGTGGAGGGAATAAGGTGGGAAGTGGGGAAGGGTTAAATGAGCGATATGTGCTCGTATGCTTTTATCATCTTGTACACCACTAAGATATATAATTACAGTGCATCAATAAAAGAATATCAAAAATTTATTAGAACAGATAAATCAGTAAAGCTACAGGACACAAAATCAACATAAAAATAACATTTTTATACAACAGTAATAAATTTTGTGGAAAAGAAAATCAAGAAAGCAATAATATTCACACTAGCCACAAGAAATAAAATATTCAGAAGATGAAGTTAACCAAGAAAGACGAAAGATCTCAAGAGTGAAAATTATAAAACACTAATAAAAGAAATTATAGAAGAGAGAGACACACACAAAGAAATGATGTCCTTTATTGATGAATTATAAAATTAATATTAAAATGATGACACTGAAAGCAATTTCATTAAAATACCAATGACTTTCTTCAGAGAAAGAAAAAAGCTCCTAAAAATCATTTGAAGCCACAAAAGACCCAGAATAACCAATGTTATCCTGTTTATGTGTGTGTATGTGTGTGGGGGAAGATGGAGGCCTCATAATACCTCAATTTAAAACATACTAAAGGATTCAAAATGGTGGCTGTGGTATGCAGCACATCTCAGTAGCTAAAACAAATAAAGTTTAACTACCAAGAAGGCAGCATCTTGACAAAGAAAATAAACAAAGCAGTGGAAGATACTCACAAACCAAAACAAAAATGTGGACCATGGCCAAAGTAAATCCAGTACTCGGAATACTCGGAATGCGAGATCCACTGCAAAAAGCTCCATGCATGACTGACCTGGTATAGTGGCCAGTGCCATTTCTGGTGGCTTGCCCGAACTGTGATGGCCAGCTAGAATGCTGCCAGCTCTGGCACTGCAACCCCGAAAAATCCTGACATATATTCGAACTTGAAGTGTAGAGAGCACAGAGGGGCAGAGCTCGAACATCTTAAGTAACCAGCACCATGCTTCAGGGATGCAGAAAAAGATCCAAAAGCCCATGCACTCACCAGAGGAGGCACCTGCAGCTCTGCACAGCACACTCCAGAGTCCTGGCCCACTGGGTAGCAAGGTAACTGCACTGCTTTTGCAGAAGACTGCCCAGAGCAGCCATGGGACCCCGGTGGGCTGAGATCTGGTAGCTCACTTAGAACCTCCAGAAACAAAGGAAAGACCCATAGTGCTCAAGGTGTGGTGCCTTCACAGAGTCACAGGGGGTTGCTCCAAGACTACACTGAATGCCCTCTGTTGGTGCACAAAGGGAGGCCCAAGCCTGGGGCAGGAAGATGCAGAGCACAAGGCCTGAGATCACAGAGCCCAGCGTGGAGAGCGCAGATCCAGGGCCCAATAGCATGGAGCCCAGGGCCTGAGGGCACAGAGCACAGAGCCAGAGGGCATGGATCACAGGGCTAAAAAGCCCTGAGCCCAAGGTGGGGAAACACAGAACCCTGAGCTTATACAGACCTTATTAACAGTGACACCCAACATCCTGACACCTAAACACCAAGCTGTCAAAGGTGAGAAAGGGGCACAAACATTCACAAAGTGGGTTCAAAAGCTGACAATAGGAGTGAAGAGACATCCAGATATTATATGGGTCCAGGCTGCTTTTTTTGTTTTGTTTTGTTTTATTCTTTTTTTGCTTTCACACTGTCACTAGTTCTTTTTGTTCTTTTTAATTTTTGTTCTTTCTTTTTTCCTCTTATTCCCTTTTCTTCTTTTTTTGTCTTCAAGTTATAATTGTTAGTTTTTTGTAACTTGTTTTGTAACATTATGCATGTTTCTTTGCTCCTTCCCCCCATTACTTTTACAAACCTCCTCTCTCTAGCCTATCTACTCTCTTCTCTCAAAACTTTTTTCCTTTGCTGTATCTCCTTGTTTTATATTCAAGCTATTTCATATCTCCATACCTAAGTAGTCTAGTAACTACAAGAATCCTACTATCTAACCTTCTCTCATTCTTAACCAGATACTACCTTATTATATTTAAATTCTTACTCAATTTAATCATATCCTCTACTTTACCCAATGCCTGTACCCATCACCCCAGTTCCTCCCCCTTACCCAACCCTCACCATTGAAAAAAGCACTGCATATCCATGCATGAACCTGCTGACAGCTCGAAATTCCTACTGCTAGATTGGATCAGACAGATTACCCACAGAATCACACACAAAAAAGAAGATGCTAAGACATCAGAAAAACAAGCCCAAGGGCCCTGAAAATATGAGAACTAGGAACAGTGAAGAAGAAGAAGAAAAAAAGGAATTCATGAATACTGGCCTATAAGAAATGAAAGAAGGAGTATACTGAATCCTGATCTTCAATATGATGACAGGTCTCACAGCAAGTGTATAAGAAATGAAAGAAGAAATGGAGACATTAAGAAATCTCAGAAAGAGGTCTGGAATGAAATGAAAGATAAAGTAAATGAAATGAAGACAGAAATAGAAATTCTGGAAGATTAGATGAAATGGAAAATAGAATATCACAGAAGACAGATCATTCAAAACCAAAAATATAGTCAACAGCATACAGAAGTCATTACAGCAACAAAACCTAAACATCCAACAACTATAGAACAAGATGAAACATCCTAACTAATGGGCAAAAGGCACTGAAGAAGGGATAGAGGTACAGACCAAGGGTTTTTGTAATCTCTTTAGAGAAATAAATTTCAGAGAATTCTCCAAACATGGAAAGAGACTTGGACTTACATGTTCAGGAGACATACAGAAGATCATTAAGACAAGATCAAAGAAGGACCTTCCCACACCATGTAATAATCAAAATGACCAACATATAGGCTAAGGATAGAATCTTAAAAGGAGTAAGAACAAAAGAAAGGGTGACATACAGAGGAAAAACAATAAAAATCACCCCAGACTTTAAAACCCAAGTCATGAATATCAGGAGAGACTGGTATGGTATGATGTCATCCAGACCCTGGAAAAAAAACAACTTTAAACCAAAACTGCTATATCCAGCAAGGTTATTATTCAAAATTGATGGAGGAAATTGATGGAGGAAAAAAAATGTGTTTCAAGATAAGCAGAATCTCAAAAAATTCATGAATACAAAGCCAACACTACAGAAAATACTTAAAGGAACTATAAAGAAGAAATGAAGTAAATTTCAGAACCAGATTAAAGATGAAGTTGATCAGCAGGGCAACTAAGCAAAGAAGAAATAACATTATATCAAACAGAAGATAGAACAAAAAATAACAGGAAACAAAAATTATATTTTAACAATAATCCTGAAAGTCAAAACACTTAACTCACCATTCAAAAGACATAGACTGGCAATGTGGATAAAAACACATAATCCAAATATATGCTGCTTGCAAGAAACTCACCTTACAGCCAAAGACATTCATAGGCTGTAAGTGAAAAAAAGGAAAAAGATATATCATGGAGACCAAAAATGGGGTAGCCGTGCTGACATTTTACAAAACAGACTTTAAGCTAAAACACATCAGAAGAAACAAAGCAGGACACTTATATTTATTAAAAGAAACAATTCACCAAGAAGAGATAATGATAGTAAATGTTTATGCCCCAAATGTGGGTGCACCCACATTTGTAAAACAGACTCTTCAGGACATCAGATCTCAAATAGATCCAAATACAATAATATTGGGAGACTTCAACACACCACTCATGCCACTAGATCCATTTTTAAGGCAAAAGATGAGTAAAGATTCTTCAGAACTAAAGAAAACTATAAACCAAATGGACCTAATAGACATATACAGAATATTACAACCAGGAACAGTAGGATACACATTCTTCTCAGCAGCCCATGGAACCATCTCCAAAATAGATCATATCCTAAGCCACAAAAACAAGCACCAGAAAATTCAAAAGATGTAATATAATTACCTGCCATCTTTTCAGACCACAATGGAATGAAAGTAGAGATCAACGACAGGAAGACAAAAAGAAACTATTTAAATACATGGAGATCAAATGATACACTATTGAATTATGAGTGGGTAATATCAGAAATAAAGGGATAAATATAGAAATTCCTGGAATTAAATGAAAATAGAGATACAATTTACCAAAATCTATGGGACACTTTGAAGGTAGTGTTAAGAGGAAAGTTGATAGCATTGAGTGTCCACATAAGAAGAACAGAGTTGCCAAGAAAAAAACCTAATGACACATCTCAAGGTCCTAAAAAGACTGCAACAGTCTAATCCCAAAGCCAGCAGAGGGCAGAAAATAATTAAAATCATAGCAGAAATAAACGAAAGAGTATAAAAAACAATTCAAAGAATCAACAAAACAAAAAGCTGGTTCTTTGAAAAGATTAATATGATTGGCAAACCCCTGGCCAACCTAACCAAAAGAAAGAGATAATCAACTCAAATCATTAAAATCAGAAATGAAAAAGGAGATATCACCACAGACAGTGGGGAAATTCAAAGGATTATCAGAAACTATTTTGAAATTTTATACTCCAACAGACTGGAAAACATGGAAGAAATCAATAGATTTCTAAGCACATAAGACCTACCTAAATTGAACCAAGAGGACATAGCAAGCCTAAACCAACAAATAACAAGCAAAGAAATAGAAACAGCAATACAAATTCTGCCATCAAAGAAAAGCCCAGGCGCTGATGGGTTTCCAGCTTATTCTACAAAACCTTCAGTGAAGAACTAATCCCAATACTTTACAACTTGTTCCAGGAAATCAAAACAGATGGAATGCTTCCAAACTCCTTCTATGAGGCCAGTATCACATTAATACCAAAACCAAATAAAGATATCTCAAGAAAAGAAAATTACAGACCAATATCCTTAATGGACATAGATGTAAAAATTCTAAACAAAATACTAGCTATATGCATTCAAAACCATATCAAGACAATTGTACACCAGGACCAAGTTGGTTTCATCCTAGAAAAGCAAGGCTGGTTCAACATATGCAAATCAATACATGTTATTCACCACATAAATAGAACTGAGAACAAAAACCATATGATCAAATCAATAGATGCTTGTCATTGGCTCAAGAAGCCTTTGTCCATCTCAGGTTCTTTCCAAAGCGTCGTACCTAAAAACTTAAGGAATTCATAGAGGGGAAAGAATCGCTGCAGATAAGTTTCTGCAGAACTTCACCTGCCTTTTGCCCCATCTTTCTGAGGATTTGACCGGGAGCGGACTATAATGACCCGACTGAGTTTAGTCCGCAACAGATGCTGAAAAAGCATTTGACAAAATCCAAAATCAATTCATGTTAAAAGCACTGCAGAAAATTGGAATAGAAAGAACGTATTTCAACATCATTAGGCAATATACAATAAACCTAAAGCCAACATCATATTGAATGGGGAAAAACTGCTAGAATTTTCTCTAAATTCAGTAACAAGAGAAGGATGTTCACTATCACCACTCCTTTTCAATATAGTCCTCGATACTCTTGTCACTGCAATAAGACAAGAGAAGGATATCAGAAGAATTCAAATAGGAAAAGAGGAAATAAAATTATCCTTGTTTATAGATGACATAATCCTTTATCTAGAAAACTCAAAGAACTCAACCAAAAGACAACTGAAGCTGATTAACCAATTCAGCAAAGTTGCAGGATACAAAATCAAGAAATCAGTTGCTTTTATTTACACCAACAATAAATCCACAATGAAAGAAATAAAAAATTCCATTCACAATACCCTCAGAACCAATAAAATAGCTAATATAAAACCTATCAAAGACATAAAAGACCTCTAAAATGAAAAAATTGAAGAAGAAGATCTTTGAATATGGAAAAAACTCCCTTGCTCATGGATAGGCAGAATAAATATCATGGCCATTCTGCCAAAAGTGATCTACAGATTCAATTCAATCCCCTTCAAAATACCAACAACATTCTTCAAAGACTTAGAAAAATCTGTCATGAACTTTATATGGAGAAAGAAAAGATCCTTAATATCTAATGCAATTCTCAGCAATAAGAACCATGCAGGAGGCATCACAATCCCTGACTTCAAACTGTACTCCAGAGCAATAGTAGTAAAAACAGCATGGTATTGGCA
The DNA here is from genome assembly GCF_963383645.1 of Muscardinus avellanarius. Taxonomy (NCBI): domain Eukaryota; kingdom Metazoa; phylum Chordata; class Mammalia; order Rodentia; family Gliridae; genus Muscardinus; species Muscardinus avellanarius. Next base: position 58,363,277 of record NC_137801.1, read on the forward strand.
CAACAACAGGCGTACAGACCAATGGAACAGAATAGAAGATAACAAACCCACACATTATAGTAAATTGATAGTTGACAAAGGGGCCAAACTCATATGCTGGAGAAAAGACAGTCTTTTCCTCAAATGGTGCTGGGAGAATTGGCTACCCATTTGTAGAAGATGAAACTAAATCCTTACCTCTCACTGTGCACAGGAATCAACCTGAGATGGATCAAAGACTTGGAAATTAGATCAGAGAATATAAAGCTATTAGAGGAGGGCATAGGCTCAACACTCCAACATATAGGAACAGGCAATCACTTTCTTAACAAGACCTTCAAAGCACAGGAAATTAAAGCAAAAATTAACAAGTGGGATGGCATCACACTAAAAAGTTTCTGCTCATCAAAGGAAATCATCAAGAACCTAAAGAGAAAACCTATAGAATGGGAGATCTTTAGCAGCCACCACTTTTATAGAGGACTGATATCCAGAATATACAAAGAGATCAAAAGACTCTACACTAGCAAACAAATAACACAATCAATAAATGGGCAGGAAGATGGCGACCAAGAAAAGCAGTGTTTACGAGCCCCGCTAATACTCAATCTCTATTGCCACAAAATCAGCGCTTTTCATAGCCAGAAAACACCATCAGCAGAGAAATAAAAACTGTATGATAAGGGACAGAGAAAAAGAAGGCTAGAAGAACAACTAGAGATCAGAAAAGAAACTAGACTGCACTGTGGTGGGTGAGCCATGCCAGTGCCATCTTCCCTCACAGAACCAGGCTCCAGAGAAGAAAGGGACTCAGAATGGAGCTCAAAACCAGAAAAGAAATATGCCAGCCTCATGGCTGAGGGCACAGCAGCAGCACCATATAGCAGCAGCAGCAGCGAGTTCACCACACCCACGACAGCTCCAGATCAGCTCACTCAACAACCCACCATGCTCCAGAGAGGAAAGGTAAACAAGGAGCTGAAGTGAGCAGCTGCGGATCATCCAGGTTTAATTCAGCAGTTTTTTTCAGCACAAAGAACGTCTAAACCTCTCAGTGGTCAAGCTCAGCACGCCCACCAGGATGTCAGAACAGAGCTCAAAGCCAGAAAAGAAATACGCCTGCCTCACGGCTGAGGGCGTGGCAGCAGTGCCATATTGCCAGTGGCAGAGGTGAGTCTAACGGGTCCCCGACAGCTCGAGATCAGCACACTCAACAACCATGAGTGAAATTGTGGCCCCGAAGGGAGAAATTCCAGTACTGCACTCCCAGGGACTTGCACAGCTTTGAAAATCTCCCTGGGTTTGAGATTTTGCAATCCAACCCAGTGAAGGAGTAGCAGTGGCAAAGATACCACACCCTAGTCGCAGCTCCCCATGGGAAAACACCCAGCCTGGCACCCCCATCGTCTCGCGCAGCCTTGATTAACTCCCTGGGTCTGAGACATTGCAATACAACCCAGTAAAGGAGTAGTGGTGACTGAGATTACCACAGACTGAGATCCAGAGCACCCTAAGTGAATTTGTAGTGATTCACAGAAGAACCCAGAGAAGGCACAAACTTCTGAAATCATGAGAAAGAGGAATAACAATGGAGCAATGAATGCCCACAACCCCACAACATCAGAACCTGATAACACAGAAATTCAGAGATCTCCAGAAGATCAAATCAGGAATATAACTGTAGAAGTAATACAGGACCTTTGAAAAGAATTTAGAGAGAGTCTAAAAGAAACAAAGGATGCAATCATTGAAGTAAAGGCCTCAATTCAAAGTATAAACAATCAATTAGACCACATGGATAAATCTCACTCCTAGAAGAGGATCACTCCAAAAACGAACACATAATTTATAATTTAGGAAAAAAAATCCAACATCAGGAATTTGACATTGAAGAAATATAGGCCCATTTTAAGAGAGCTAACCTAAGAATAATTGGAATAGAGGAGGGAAAAGAAGGTGAAACCAAATTGATCAATAATGTCTTCAAGGAAGTGATAGCAGAAAATTTTCCAAACATAGAGCAAGAGGTTGATACACAGGTCCAGGAAACTTATAGAACTCTGTTTAGACAGGATCAGAGAAGAGGATCCCCATGCCACATAATTGTCAAAATGACTAATGTGGAAGCCAAGGAGAGAATCTTTTTTTTTTCTTTTTTAACTGTTTTTTTTTTTAATTTTTTATTGGTGCATTATATTCATACATCATATTGAGGTAAAAAAAAACTTGTGTGGACATACATGTACACATCACCCATTTAGCCCCTACCCAATTACCCCATTCCCTCTCCATCCCTCCTCCCTTGCTTGTCTTAGTAGTTGACTTCGATATGTTTAAGTACTTTTGTGTTTTAGAGAGTTTTCTTCTTCCTCCCTCCCATCCCCTCATTAGGTTGTCTTGTTTGCTCCTCTATAGGATTTTCTTTTTCATCTAGAGTTCCTCCTATGACCCATTTCTCCTTAGCTTTCGCATATTAGGGAAAGCATCTGATTTCTTATTTTTTGTGCAAGGAGAGAATCTTAAAGGCAACAAAAACAAAAGGCCAAGTGACATTCAGAGGCAAATGAATTAGAATCACTCCAGACTTCCCAAACCAAGTCATGAAAGCCAGAAGGGCTTGGAGTAACATATTCTGAACTCTGAAAGAAAACAATTTCCAGCCAAAAATTTTCTTTTTTTTCTTTTAAAACTTAAAAAAAAAAAAAAAGCCGGGCGTGGTGGCGCACGCTTGTAATCCCCGCGCTTGGGAGGCAGAGACAGGAGGATCGCGCAGGTTCAAAGCCAGCCCCGCGCGCTGGCTTAGGAGACCCTGTTTCCAAATAAAAATGTAAAAATAGGTCTGGGAGTGTAGCCCGGAGGTAGAAGGGCTTCCAGGAACCCCAGTACCACCAAAAAAAAAAAAACTTAAAAAAAATTTTTTAATTTTTAATTTTTTTTATTTTTATAAGTGGAACATATTGAAAGTGGTGTACATTTAGATTGTGCTTCATGCCCTTCCCCCTCCATTTCCCTTCCCCCTCCCAATAGAGAGTGTCCAGGTTAACCATGTTATATTTATACTATTATACATATTCGTATGTAGCTCTTCCATTGAACAACCTCAGCTTTATTCCTCTCCTATACTTCCATTCAAGTTTTGTTGAGATTTCCCCTCTATCATCTAGAGTCCCTCTGGTATTACCACTACTCTCTAGCTTGGGCATATTAGAGAAAACATATGTCCCTTCACTTTCTGTGCTTGACTAATCTCACTTAACATAATGTTCTCAAGTTCCTTCCATCTTCTTGCAAATGCTATTATATTATTCTTCTTTATAGCTGAATAGAATTCCATTGCGTGTATTTCCCATAATTTTGCAATCCATTCATCTGTTGATGGAGATCAAGGTTGGTGCCATATTTTGGCTATTACAAACTGTGCTGCTATGAACATGGGTATGCATATATTAATGTAGTTCTCTTATTTCAACCCCTTTGGAAAGACACCCAGAAGTGGTATAGCTGGATCAAATGTTGGATCTATTCCCAGTTTTCTAAGGAATCTCCATACTGTTCTCCATAGTGACTGAACTACTCTGCACTCCCACCAACAGTGTGAAAGAGTTCCTCTTACCCCACATCCTTGCCAGCAATTGTTGTTTGATTTCTTTATGTTTGCCACTCTGATTGGGGTTAGATGGAATCTCAGCATAGTTTTTTTGTTGTTGTTGTGCTGGGGATCCTGGAAGCTCTTCTACCTCCGGGCTACACTCCCAGACCTATTTTATAGGTTTTTTTTGTTTTGTTTTGTTTTTTGTTGTTTTTTTTTGGAAACAGGGTCTCTTTAAGACAGTGTGGCTGGCTTCAAACCTGCGTGATCCTCCTGTCTCCGCCTCCCAAGTGCGGGGATTACAAGCATGCGCCACCATGCCTGGCTTCTCAGCGTAGTTTTGATTTGCATCTCCCTGACGGCTAGTGATGTTGAACATCTTTTCATGTATCTATTGGCATTTGTATCTCTTCTTTTGTGAAATGTCTATTCATTTCAGTTGCCCATTTCCTGATTGGGTTGTTTGTTTTGCTAGTGTAGATTCTTTTGAGCTCTTTGTATATTGTGGATATTAGCCCCCTGTCAGAGTGGTGGCTGGTAAAGATCTTCTGCTATTCTGTAGGCTTCCTCTTTATGTTTTGATGGTTTCCTTTGATGAGAAAAAAACTTTTAGTTTGAAGAGATCCCACTTATTAATTCTTGCTTTAATTTCCTGCACTTTGGAAGTCTTATTGAGAAAGTTACTCCCTGTGCCTATATGTTGGAGTGTAGATCTTATGCCTTTCTCTAATAACTTCAAAGTCTCTGGTCTAATTTCTAAGTCTTTGATCCATCTTGAGTTGATTCCTGTGCATGATGAGAAGTAAGGATTCAGATCCAACTTTCTACAAATGGATAGCCAGTTCTCCCAGCACCATTTGTTGAAAAGGCTGTCTTTTCTCCAGCGTATGAGTTTGGCCCCTTTGTCAAAGATCAATGGACTATAGATGTGTGGGTTTGTTTCTGTGTCTTCTATTCTGTTCCACTGGTCAGTCTGCCTATTGTTGTGCCAATACCATGCTGTTTTTACTACTATTGCTCTCTAGTATAATTTGAAGTCCGGGATTGTGATGCCTCCTGCCTGGTTCTTGTTGCTGAGAATTGCTTTGGCTATTCTGGATCTTTTCTTTATCCACACAAAATTCATAACTGATATTTCCAGATTTATGAGAAATGCTGTTGGTATTTTAATTGGGATTGCATTGAATGTTTTGTAGTTTTCTCTGTAGAGGTATTTTATATCTTTGGTTAGGTTTATTCCTAGGTATTTTATTGGTTTAGAGGTTATAGTAAATGGAATAGTTTTCTTTATTTCTTTCATTGTGAAAAAGAAGATCCTATAGAAGAGCAAATAAGGCAACCTAACTGTGGGGATGGGAGGTGGGGAGAGGGAAACGCTTTAAAGCACATGATGTACTTATTCATATCGAAGTCAACCACCAAACCAAGCATGGGAGGGAGGGATGGGGAGGGAGTGAGGTGGGGACTGGGTGGGGGCTGGCTGGGTGATGAGTGCATTTATGTCTACACAAGTTTTTTTTTTACCCCATTATGATGTATAACTACAATGCACTAATAAAAAATTGCACTAATAAAAAATAAAAAAATACTCTTTATTTAAATATTTTGTAAAGATATTGTTTTTAAAATGTTTTGAAATTCCTGACCTGAGTCATCTTTGTGCTATGTCACACCCTGTCACATCACGTTACCTTATGTTGAATAAACAGAAGGTTATAAAAACTTAGCGTGCATACCACCTGACATGAAAATATTTGCCAGTTATTTCTTCTGCTTAACTGAATGTATTTCACATATCTAGATTAGCTTTGAAAAAACATAAATTTCACAAAGTAATAAAACAATCATCTCTATATATTACTCTATGGAACATACACTTATGAGTACACCTCATTCTAGAAAAAGAAAGAGTTCTACTACAAACAGTATTTTATTTTCCACATTTTATCTTTTCTCTCATCTTTGAACACTAATGTATGTGTACAGTCTTGTTTCACTTCCTTCTTTAAGCAGTCTTAACACTGAACATGGTAAATATCTAGTACAAGTGAAATTTAGCCAAAAAATGAAGAAAAGTCAGCAAATTAAAACTTAACAGAAATTTTACTAAAGGAACATTTGTAGAACTTAACATACCATTTGTTATGAAAAAGTACTATGGAGACCTAAATGACTAGGATAGTGCCAAACAATTTTATTTGTGGTTGATTATGAAGACAACATGAAGTTAGAATTTCAGAAAGATATGCAAGTAATGGAGAAAAAGTAATTTTTCTGACTGAGAAAAAATATATATATTCAACTATATTAATATAAATTATTTAGGTACAGTAAGCAAATTTTCTAAACAATGTTTAATCCTCTATCATATTTTATTATAGGTTAGAATGAAAATACCCAACTGAATGAGCAATTCATTTTCCTTTAGTTTTGGAGAAATTGTATAAGTTTTCTATTTTGTAAGAGAAGGAACTGCTTAAACTCTTTAGCAAAAACACTCATTTCTACATTAATATAACTTTCAAGTTTACCATACGGAGGTATTAAAGAGACTGTATGAGACAGAGATCAAAGCTACTTTCCTGCAATGTACTATCCATCTGGTGTAAGCATTTATTTTTGGCACTGTGAGTATAATAAACAAAGAAGATGAAGAGAACCTTTTTGTTGTATTTTTAGGGCCAATTTTTAAAAATGAAGCTCATTTAATAAGCCAACAAGCAATGTTATGGCATCAAGTATTATGACAAACAGTAGTGGGCTTGAAATTGAAAAAAAAAAGCACAATGGCAAGTGACTCAGACTATGATTTGTAATTAAATAGGCATGACTTTAACTTCTGCCTGATGCTATATTTGTATGCTATATTTGTATACTTCTATGGTGGATATACATTTCAAACATGACAGTAACTACATAGTTTAGCACTATGCATAGCAAATAATGTGCTAACAAATACTAGTCATTTCTAATGAAGATGAATTTCTTTATTCTGTTACTATGGTAATATTCAATTTTTAGATTCAGCTTAATATTCAAGTTAAGAATGTAGGCTTTGAGGTTAAAAGGACCTTTAGTGTAACATTTCTGCATCATACTTTCACTTTACCTGTAAAATAGGTATATTATGAAGTTGAGATAATTAAATGAGGTAATACATAGTATCAATATATTCTCCAATATACAGTTAGCAGGTTGAAAAACGGTGGCTACAATCCCAAAGCCTTGATTATGGCTCTAGTTCTTGCATTGACTGCTAAGTTAACTCTAAGCAAATCATTCAAACTGAGATTCATCTAAAAAATGGGCTTTAAATCATCTGTTCAGTTTGTCTTTTAGTGCTACTAAAATGATAAGTCTCTTTAAAACATGGAAAAATGGATGGTATTATTTTGATAGAAGTTTAGAGACCAAAGACTATTAGATGAGATGACATTTAAAAATCTGTTTTCATTTTTATTTTTTATTGGTACATTACAGTTTCACATCATAAAGTAGGTCATGTTGACAATAATATACAGTCACACAGTACTTGGTGCCGCCCCCCCCATTTCCCTCCCTCCCAATACCAAGTGTCTAGACTGACAATGTTATATACACATGGATATACATAGACCATGGTAGTATTTCCATTAATGAACCTCAGACTTCCTCCCCCCCCTTCACTTCCTCCCTGGATCCACTGAGTATCCCCTCCATTATCTGGAGACCCTCTGGTATCCCAAATACTCCCTAGCTCTAGCATATAGAGAAAACATATGTCTCTTCTCTTTCTATATTTGGCTAATCTCTTTAAACATAATGTTCTCCAGGTTCTTCCATCTTCTTACAAATGACAGAAATTTGTTCTTCATTGCTGAGTAGAATTCCATTGTGTGTATTTTCTGTAATTTTGTAATCCATTCATCTGTTAATGGACACCTAAGTTGGTTCCATATTTTGGCTATTGGGAATTGTGCTGCTTTGAACATGGGTATGCATATATTACTGTAGATCTCTGGTTTGAACTCCTTTCAAAAGATACCCAGGAGTGGTAGAGCCAGATCATATGGTGGATCTATTCCCAGTTTTCTAAGTAATCTCCACACTGATCTCCATAACGGCTGAACTAGTTTGCAATCCCACCAACAGTGTAGAAGAGTGCCTATTTCTCCACATCCTCACCAACATTTATATATGACTTCTTTATGCTTGCCATTATGTTTGGGGTTAGATGAAATCTCAGTGTAGTTTTGATTTGCATCTCCCTGATTGCTCATATTAAATTTTTTTTTCATGTTATCTATTGGCAATTTGTATGTTTTCTTTTGTGAAGTGTCTATTCAATTCAGTCACCCATTTCTTCTTCTTCTTCTTCTTCTTCTTCTTCTTCTTCTTCTTCTTCTTCTTCTTCTTCTTCTTCTTCTTCTTCTTCTTTCTCTTTTTTTAAGATTTAAAGAAGTTTTTTAAAAAGATAGAAATACAGTTAAAGCCCCATGCCATTCAGAAATGGCACAGGGGGGGCAATTCGAGCGAATTCACCAAGAACACAACATGTGGACCCGGCTTTTTTATACACATGACCTCCATCGTGTTCACGTAATTCTGACGTAGTAAAAACCCTGTAAGGTTCCTCCCCTTATCTCCCTGCCAAGGTGAAGCCCAGGTGTCCTTTCCGCCTAGGTCTCTTTTCACGAAGGTCATGATCAAAGGTCAGGTCAGGTGACCCCCTCCTCCCATCCTAGCTAGATTATTTAATTATTATGTAGATCTGTCTTTAGACAGAGAAAGTCCCAGTTCCCCTCTCCTATCAACTTGCTAATTACTTTTATCAAAATCAATTTAAGTTTCTTGATTGTTTTTCTAGTGTAAAGTCTTTTAAGTTCTTTGTATATAATGGATATTAGCCATCTATAAGAGGGATAACTGGTAAAGATCTCCCATTCTGTAGACTTTCTCTTTAGATTCTTGATTTCTTTGATGAGAAGAAAATGTTTAGTTTGATGCCATCCCACTTGTTAATTTTTATTCTACTTTCCGGAGCTTTGGAGGACTCGTTGAGGAAATTACTATCTGTGCCTATATGTTGGAGTGTTGAACCTCCTCAGATATATTAGATCCCTCCTCTACTAGCTTCACAGTCTCTAGTCTAACTTTTGGAACTTTGATCCATCTCAAGTTGATTCCTTTGCAGGGTGAGAGGTTAAGAATTTGATTACATTTTTCTAGAAATGGATAGCCAGATCTCCCAGTGAAGGGTCCAAGAATTGCCCACCAACCCAAATATCGAAGGACTCACAAGAGATGTAAAAATGCAAGCGAGGTTTATTGTCCCGGCTAGCCAGGGGTCGAGACCAAGACACTATGGCCGAGGTTCGACCCCTCCCCACTCCACGCTCTGAATTTTATAACCCTAGGAGGGAGTGGTTACACACGAGGGAGTGGTTACACAAGTCAGAGCCCGCCAACCTTAGAATACAACCAATCAGATACAAGGACAAACAAGTACAACCAATAATTTTAAAACATGCATCCACACACGTCAGAGCCTGCTCTGCCTTTCCCACCCACCTTGGCTGGGCCAGGCTTATCTCTGCACTGGAGAGCAGATTAGCCTGGCCTTGTTTGCTGATCTAGCTTAGAGATATGGGGATGGGGTCCCATTTACAAAGACCTTGGCCGGCAAGCTGGAGATTAGAGGATTTGACCTTGTGGGTCCCCTACCCTTGTCCTTGGATGGATCTTGATTTTATTTCCAATCCTACCCTACTTCTATCTTAACTATATTTTAATACCTTATTTCTAATTTTAATATGGGAGAAGACTTCTCTAGTTAACTTCTCATATAGGGGGGGAAAGCACTTCTTCCAGCCTGCTTTCCAGCACCCCTACACCAGAACCATTTGTTGAAGAGGCTATCTTTTCTCAAGCATATGTATTTGTCCCCTTTGTCAAAAAACAATTGACTATAAGTGTGTTGGTTTGTTTCTGTACCTTCTATCTGGTCCATTGGTCTGTGTAGCTGTTTTTTGGTGCTAATGCCATACTATTTTAATTTCTGCAGTATAATTTTAAGGCAGGAACTGTGATGCCTTCTGCATAGTGTGTGTGTGTGTGTGTGTGTATGGTGTGGTGCTGGGGACTGAACCCAGGAGCATTCTACCTACAAGTTATACCCCAGCCAGATTTTTTTATTTTTTATTTTTATTTCTTTGAAGCAGGGTCTCACTAAGTTGTGGAGTGCCTCACTAAGTAGGTGAGGCTAGCTGTGAACCCATGTCCTCCTGTATCAGCCTCCCAAGTACTGGAATTACAAGCATACACCACCATGCCTTGTTCTTGCATGGTTCTTATTGTGTAGAATTGCTTTGGTTATTTTGGGTCTTTTATTCCTCCATATGAAATTCATGACTGATTTTCCTAAGTCTGTGAAGAATGTCATTGGTATTTTAGTAGGAATTGCATTGAACCTCTGGATCACTTTTGGCAAAATGGCCATTTTGATATTTATTCTGCCTGTTCATGAGAAAGGGAGATCTTTCCATCTGTCAAGATCTTCTTTCTTTCTTTGTGTCTTTAAATTTTCATTGTAGAGGTCTTTTACATCTTTGGTTAGATTTATTCCTAGTTTTTTTTTAAATATCGGATTTAAGGTTATTTCAAATGGAATTGTTTTCTGTATTTCTTTCTTCATGGATTTATGGTAAAAGCTACTAATTTCTTTAGTTTGATTCTGTATCCTTATTACTTTGCTGAATTGGTTAATTAGCTCCAATTGTCTTTTGGTTATGTTTATTGGATGTTCTAGATAAGATCATGTCTTCTACAAAGATATATTTAATTCTTTTCATTTTTGAATTCCTTTGATATCTTCCTCTTGTCTTATGGCTGTGGCAAGAGTCTTTCCCCATTCAATATGAAGCTGGCTTTGGGTTTATTGTACATTGCCTTAATGATGTTAAGATACATTCCTTCTATTCTCATTTTCTGCAGTGTTTTTATCATGAATCAGTGTTGGATTTGTCGAACACTTTTTCAGCATCTACTGATATGCTCACATGATTTTTGTTCTCAGTCCTATTTATGTGGTGAATAACATGTATTGATTTGTGTATGTTGAACCAGCATTGCTTTCCTGGAATGAAACCAACTTTGTCATGGTGTACAATTTTCTTGGTATGGTTATCAATGGGCATAGCTAGTATTTTGTTTATATTTTGCATCTATGTTCATCAAAAGATATTGATCTGTAATTTTCTTTTCCTAAGGTATCTTTATTTGGTTTTGTTATGAATGTGATACTGACCTCAAAGAAGGAGTTTGAAAGAATTGCATTTCTTTTGATTTCATGGGACACCATCTCCAAAAAGTTTTGTAGAATTCAGCTGGATACATTTCTGGCTTTTCTTTGATGGCAGAATTTTTATTATTGTTTTTATTTCTTTGCTTGCTATTCATTGGTTTAAGTTTTCAATGTCCTCTTGGCTCAATTTAGATAGGCTATATGCACTTAGAAATCTCTTGCTTTCTTCCATGTTTTCCATTTTATTGGAATGTAAATTTTGAGAATAGTTTCTGATAATGGCAGTTTCTTTTTGACTTCTGATTTTAATAATTTGAGTTGATTATTTTGATTAGGTTGGCTAAGGGTTTGCTGATCTTATTGTCTTCAAAGAAGCAGCTTTTTATTTTGTTAATCCTTTACATTATTTTTTTATTCTCTATTTCTCCCTGATTTTTAATAATTTCCTACCCTCTGCTGGATTTGGGTTTAGACTGTTCCTCTTTTTCTAGGTCCTTGAGATGTGTCATTAGGTGGTTTATTTGGAGACTTTCTGTCCTTATGTGGGCACTCAGTGCTATAATTTTTCCTCTTAACACTGCCTTTAAAGCATTCCATATATTTTGATATGTTGTGTATCTATTTTCATTTAATTCTAGAAAATTTTTTATTTCTCTCTTTATTTCTGATCTGATCCACTACTCATTCAAGAGTGTATAATTCAATCTCTGTATAGTTATATAATTTCCCTTGGTCTTCCTGTTGCTGATTTCTACTTTCATTCCATTGTGATATGAAAACATACAAGGATTATATTACAACTTTTGAATTTACAGGTACTTGTTTTGTGGCCCAGGATGTGGTCTATTTTAATGAATGTTCCATGGGCAGCTGAGAAGAGTGTGTATTCATGTGTTGCTGGTTTAAATGTTCTGTAAATGTCTATTAGGTCCAAATGGTTTATAGTTTTACTTAGCTGTGAAAAGTTTTTAGTGATCTTTTGCCTTGACAATCAATCTTGTTATGTGAGTGGTGTGTTTAAACCTCCCAATATTATTATATTTGGGTCTAAGCCCTGATGTGCTGAAGAGTTTGTTTTACAAATGTAAGTGCACCCACATTTGGGGCATAAACATTTATTATTATTATATTTTCTTGCTGGATTGTTCCTTTTATTAGTAAGAAGTGCCCTGCTTTGTCTCATCTGATGTATTTCAGCTTAAAGTCTGTTTTATTAAATATCAGCATTGCTACCCCTGCTTGTTTTCAGTCTCCATTGGCATAGTCTTATCTTTTTCCATTCTTTCACATTTAGCCTATGAGTATCTTTGGCTCTAGGGTGAGTTTCTTGCAAGCAGCATATATTTGCATTATGTTTTTTAATTCACATTGCCTGTCTTTGTCTTTTAATTGGTGAGTTAAGCCCTTTGACATTCAATGTTATATGATTTTTGTTTCCTGTCATTTTGTGTTCTATATTGTTTGATGTAGTATTATTTCACTTTTGTTTAGTTGCCCCACTTATCAAATTCATCTCTCTGGTTTTCAAATTTGCTACTTTTTTCTTTCTTTATGATTTATTTAAATATTTTCTCTAGTGCTGGATTTTTAAGATTCTGCTTATCTTGGAACATTTTTATTTATCTATCAATTGTAAATAATAACTTTGCTGAATATAGTAGTCTTAGTTGGGAGTTGTTTTCTACTAAGATTCTGCTTATCTTGGAACATTTTTATTTCTCTATCAATTGTAAATAATAACTTTGCTGAATACAGCAGTCTTAGTTGGAAGTTGTTTTCTACTAGGGTCTGGATTACTTCACACTGGTCCCTCCAGGCATTCATGACTTGGGTTATGAAGTCTGGATTGATTTTTATTGTTTTGCCCCTGAATGTCACCCATTCTCCTATTCTCATTGCTTTTAAGATTCTTTCCTTAGCCTCTATGTTTTTGCTTAGCCTCTATGTTTTAAGATTTTTTCCGTAGTCTCCATGTTAGTTATGGTGTGAGGAGGTCCTTCTTTGATCTTGTCTTACAATGTTCCATATGTCTCCTTTACATTCATGTCCAAGTCTTTTTCCATGTTCAAAAAATTCTCTGAAATTATTTCCCTGAAGAAATTATGGATATCCTTCATCTGTACCTCTATCCCTTCTTTACTGCCTTTTTTTCTTTAAGTTAGGACATTTCATATTGTCCCATAATTGTTGGATGTTTAGGTTCTGTTGTTGTAATGTCTTTTGTATACTGTTGACTGTGCTTTTGGTTTTGAATGAACTGTCTTCTAACAGTGATAATCTGTTTTCATTTCATTTAACCTTCCAGAATTTCTATTGCAGTCTTCATTTCATTTATTGACTACTTAATTTAATTCCAGGCCTGTTTCTGATTCTTTCTTAAGCTCTCAAGCTCCTCTTTAATTTCCTATACATTTACTGTGATCCCTCTCATCATAGTGATGATCAGGATTTGGAATTCTCCTTCTTGCATTTCTTAAAGATCTTGGTGATCTCTCTGGTTGAGTTCTGGGAATTTGTTTCCTATTGTTCCCCCGATCTCATATTTTCAGAATTTTGGGGTTTGTGTTATTTTGTTGTCTTGGCATTTCTTGCTCTGTGTGAGTCATTGTTGATAAGTGCTGTTCAAGATTGTTGCTGGAAGAGATGGTTCCAGCTGCCACTCACACTTTGATGTTGATCCTGAAGACTGTCTACTATAACCCCAATGTTGTTCTACCTGTAGATCCTGCTGCTATGGTGGTGTTGATGGGTTTCAGGTGTTAAGGTCAGGTGTTCTATCTGTTACTACCTTCATTAAAAGTCAACTAAGAGGCATAAGAATAGTTTGTGAACTATGGTTTTTTTAAACCTCAATGTGCAGGCTGTTGCGCATTTCCTTCTAACAGTTGTGGTTAGTTTATCTTTAGTGTCTTGTAGTCCTTTCCTGTGGATCAGCTCTCTGATCCAATCTTAGCTGTAGGAATTTAGAGGCAGCAACAAGTTTATTCAAAATAGAAGACCTGGAAGAAACTGACAACTTTCTAGATAAATACAACCTTCCTAAACTGAGTAAAGGAGATAATTTAAACCAACCAATAGAAATCAAAGAGATTGAAGCAATAATAAAGAGCCTACCATCAAGCAAAAGCCAAGGACCAGACAGTTTCCCAAGTGAATTTTATATAACCTTTATCAAAGAGCTAATCCGAATACTCTTCAATCTATTTCATAAAATAGAAGAAACAGGACTTTCCAGATATGTTCTATGAAGCCAACATCACATTAATACAAAAACCAAATAAAGACAGCTCAAGGAAAGAATACTACAGACCTGTATCATTGATAACTTAAATGCAAAACTGCTAAACAAAACACTAGCAACATGCATTCAAAACCACATTTAAAAAATCATACACTATGACTAAGGAGGGTTTATCCCAGGGATGCAAGGCTGGTTCAACATACGAAAATCAATCCATGTAATTAATCACATAAACAGATTGAAAGATGAAAATCACATGATCATTTCAATAGATGCTGAAAAAACATTTGACAAAAATCTAATATTCATTTGTGATAAAAGCACTGAATAGAATAGGAAGAGAAGTAACATACCTAAATATCATGAAGGGAATCCACAATAGGCCTACAGCCAACATCATATTAAATGGGGAAAAACTGCAAGATTTTGCCCTAACAACAGGAACAAGACGAGGATGTCCATTATCACCACTCTTTTCAATATAGTACTTGAGACTCTAGCGAGAGCAATAAGGAAAGAAAAGAAAATCAAAAGAGGACAAATAGGAAAAAAGAAATCAAATGTTCACTATTTGCAGATGACATGATACTACACTTAGAAGACCCAACAAATTCAACTAAAAGGCTTAGCAAACTGATCAACAAATTCAGGAAAGTGTCTGGATACAAAATCAATCTTAAGAAATTGTAAGCATATCTGTATACCAGCCATAAATCCACTAACAAAAAAATCCAGAAAACACTTCCACTCAGGATAGCCTCCCCAAGATGAAATACATAGAAATAAACTTAAACAAAGAGGTGAAAGCCTTCTAAAGGAAAATTATAAAACATTGAAAAAATAAATTGACAAAGACCTTAGAAGATGAAAAAAATATTCCAAGTTATGAATAGGCAGAATAAATTTTATCAAAATGACCATACTTACAAAAGTGATCTATAGATTCAATGCAATACCCATTAAATTACCAAGGTCATTCCTTATATATATAGAAAAATCAGTCTTTAAATTCATT
Organism: Muscardinus avellanarius; assembly: GCF_963383645.1. Taxonomy (NCBI): domain Eukaryota; kingdom Metazoa; phylum Chordata; class Mammalia; order Rodentia; family Gliridae; genus Muscardinus; species Muscardinus avellanarius. The sequence goes on from NC_137801.1 coordinate 58,378,383, forward strand.
TAGAAGAACAAAAAAACCTAGAATAGCTAAAGTAGTTCTCAGCAACAAAAATCATGTAGGAAGCATCAAAACACCTGACTTTATACTACAAAGCCATAGTAATAAAAACAGTATAGTACTGGCACAAAAATAGATACACAGACCATTAGAGTAGAATAGAAGACTCATAAACAAATCTACACACTCGCATCCAATTGAATTTTGACAAAGAGGCCAAAAACATACACTGGAAAAAAAGATAACCTGTTCAACAAATGGTGCTGGTAAAACTGGTTAACCATATGCAGAAAAATTGAAATAAACCCACTTTCTCACCCTGCACAAGAGTCAATTCAAGATGAATCAAAGACATTGAAATTAGTTTAGAGACCTTGTGGAGGGCATAGGTCCAACACTGCAACACATAGTCACACGTAAAAACTTTCTCAACAAGATCCCAAAGGCACAAGAAACTAAAAGGTGGATCAATACGTGGGATTTGTATTAAACTGAAGTGCTACTGTACAGCAAAGGAAACTATCAAGAATCTCAAAAGAGAACCAACAGAATGGGAGAAGATTCCTGCCACCTACTCCTCCAATAGAGGGTAATACCTATAATATACAAAGAACTCAAGAAACTCAGCACTATGCTGGGCGTGGTGGTGCATGCTTGTAATCCCCACGCTTGGGAGGCTGAGGCAGGAGGATCACGCAAGTTCAAAGCCAACCTCAGCTACTTAGTGAGGCTCTCAGCAACTTAGTGAGACCCTTTTTCCAAATAAAATATAAAATAGGTCTGATAATATAGCCCGGAGGTGGAAAGCCCCTGAGTTCCACCCCCAGTACCACCCTCACAAAAAAAGAAACTCATCACTAAGAAAACAAATAAACCAATCAAAAAATGAATAAGTGAACTAGACAATTCACGAAAGAAAAAATTCAAATGGCCAATAAATGCATGAAAAAATGCTCAGTATCATCAGCAATCAGAGAGGTATAAATCAAAACTACCCTGAGATTTCACCTAACTCCAACTAGAACATCAGTCATTCAAAACACCACAACAAATGCTGGTGAGGATGTTGAGAAGTAGGAACTCTAATACGTTATTGTTGGGATTGCAAATTAGTACAACCACTTTGGAAAACAGTATGAAGGATCCTCAGAAGAATGGGAATGAACTTACCATATGATATAGCAGTACCACTTCTGGGTATCTACCCAAAAGAATGGAAACCAAACTACCAAACTAATGCATGTGTATCTATGTTCACAGCTGCACAATTCACAATTGCCAAACTATGGAACCAGCTAAAATGTCTATCAACAGATGAATGGATTATAAAACTCTCGGATATATATACACAAATGAAATTTTACTCAGCCATAAAGAAAAACACAATTACATCATTTACAGGGAAATGGATGGAACTGGAGAACATTATGCAAAGTGAGATTAGTCAGTCACAAAAAGAAATTGGATGCTCTATCTAATATGTGGAAGCTAGGGAGAAAATGGGTCCTAAGAAGAACTCTAGATGAAGGAGGAGATGCTATAGATGACCAAATAAGGTGACCTTAGGGGGATGGGAAGGGCAAAGAGGAAAATTCCTAATGTACATTAACATATCAATGCCAAGCACAAAGCCAAACATGAGAAGGAGGGAGAAGGGAATTGAGTAAATTGGGGCAGGAACTGGGTAAGGGCTAATTGGGTGATGAGTACATGTATGCCTCTACCATCTTGTACTCCATAAGATGTGACTACAATGCACCAATACAATTTTTTAAAAAGAATATTTTACATACATAATAAGATATTAGGGGAATTGAACAAGAGTCTAAATATAAAAATCATTTATATTTCATGTACACTTTTTTGGTACTAGAGATTGAACCTAGGACATTCTTCTTCTAGGGTATACCTCCAGCCATTTTTTGCCTTTTTTTTTTTTTTTTTGAAACAGGGTCTTACTATGTTGCTAAGGCTGTCCGTATACCTTTGATGCTCCTGTCTCAGCCTCCTAAGTACTGGGATTACATATCTGTGACACCACACCTGGCTTCATACATTATTTTTAATGTACTTGAGTTGCAACTACATGAAATCAGGTGTGGGCTTTCTACTATTGGCATCATGTTAGCCACTCAAAGTTTTATATTTTTGGAGCATTTCAGATTTTTGGATCAAGGATATGTAACCCATATAAAATACATTATTTACAGGGAAATGGATGGAACTGGAGAACATTATGCTAAGTGAGATTAGTCAGTCACAAAAAGTAAGAAATCGAATGTCCTCCTCAATATGTGGAAGCTAGGGAGAAAATGGGTCATAGGAGGAACTCTCGACAAAGAAGGAGATACTATAAATGAGCAAATAAGACAACCTAACTGAGGGTGATGGTAGTGGTGAAGAGGGAAATTCCCTAATAAACCTGATGTATATTAACAAACATATCAAAGTCAATTACTAAACCAAATTTGAGAAGGAGGGAGGGGGAGCCAATGGGGTTAGAATTGGGGAAGGGCTAAATGAGTGATGTGTGCATGTATGCCTTTATCATATTGTACTCCATTAAGATGTATGACTACCATGCGCCAATAAAAAATTAAAAAATGAAGATTGATTGATTGATTACAGTATTGGGGACTGAACCCTGGGCATTTTACCATTGAATAACACCCCCATTCCTTTTTATTTTGAGACAGGGTCTCGCTATGTTGCCCAAGTTAGCCTTGAATTTGTGACCCTCCTGCCTCAGCCTTCCAAGTATATCATCAACACAGTCTTTGGTCATTTAAGAAAATAATTCAAGCCAGGAGTGGTGACGCACACTTTAATCCCAGGATTTGGGAGGCTAAGACAAGGAGTATCGTGGTTTGTGGAATACTTAGTTCAGCTACTTAGTGAGGCCCTTTGCAACTCAGTGAGACCCTGTTTCAAAATAAAGAATAAAAAATAGGGCCTGGGGGTTACCTTACAGGTACAATGCTCCTGGATTCCATCCCCAGCCTGAAAAAAAAAAAAAAAAAAAAAAAGAAAGAAAGAAAAAGGAAAAGAGAAAAAAATTTCAAAAGTCTTTTTGGTTTTAGTTATAAAATCAGGTAACACTGTAAAAGTATACAGAATATCCAACACATGACAGATGAATGGAGCTGAAGATTTGATCTTATATTTTCTTCTACAATTAAGCTTCAAAAGAAGTTTTTAACTTTACCAACTATTCAAACTGTGATTAACTATTTAACTTCTATATTTGCTGGAGAGGATACGTTGCATTGCCTGTATAAACGAGGGTGTACATTCGTGCCAGACTACTCTTGGCTCTTACTTCACCTATCTTCCTTTATTAAGACACATCAGTTTTTGTTTTGTCGTTCTGTGGTAGTAGAAATTGAACCCAAGGTATTCTATCTCTAAGGTATACCTAAAGCTCTATTTTACTTTTTATTTTGAAACAGTATCTTGCTAAGTTGCTGAGGACCTCACTATATTGAAAGCAATGATTCCAACTTTATTAAATATATGCATAGAAAAAGGAAGTATAAGCTTTTTTCTGTTATCAATGGTTGATAATGAGTGGTCTTTATCTTTATACTGTAGAACTTATATTGTACTGTCTGAAGTTCTCCATTAAGCATAAAGAAGCTTCTGTACCAGAATTAAAAAAAAATTATTTAAAAGGATATGGCAACTAACACTATATGTTTTTTTATAGCATAGTATCTGAATGGTCACAACATAATAAATGTATTTGGAAACATAATGTATTTGGAAGAATTGTATAATATGCAAGAATATAAGCCATATTAAGTGTAGCTGGGATATCTCTGCTTTTAAAAAATATATAAAAATAATTTCCCTTTCTTTTCTTTTTCTAACTATTCCTTAAACCTCCCTGTAACAGATGAATTGCAACACTCCTTCCTCCACAAAAATGACTTTTGTTTTTATAGTAACAAATGTTTTGCTGGGTATATATGATTGTCACTAAAGATACTGCCCAGACTTTCCTACAGTACTCTTCTGACCTTGTTCTCCCCAGTGAGACTGCGCAAAAGTTATTTGTAAAACCTCTTGGGTTGTAGCTTTGGTCAGAGTGTGTTCTCCTTTTTCCTCCTTCCTCTAAGCCAGGATGGACATCTTTCATGATGTGTATAGTTATACCCTTCAGGTGACAAAGCAACAGAGTAGAACCTTGGTAATCTGATAACTACCTTGCTTTCCCAGTCCTGGAACAGGTCCCAGGATTGTTATATAAGGAGGAAATAAAATTCTTTGTTAAGTTATTGTGTTTTGAAGTCTTTTGGGTTTGATAAAGCCAGAATATTCTATACCTATAAACCAGAATATTCTATGCTTATATATATACCTATAACTGGCATTATAACATCCTTGGGATGCCAGCAGTGCAGCTAATTTAGCCTTACCCAAGGAGGCAAGTGCAAGAGGGCAGATCTTACTTTACAGTTGTACTACAGTTTCACTTCTCAGGCTCACACTGGAAGTGACACAATTAAAAACATAGACTCTTCCTTAAAGGAAAATTTTACTGAATGCACATTCCTACTACTTTCTTTTTTTTTTTTTTTATTTTTTTTTTTATTTTTTTTATTTTTATTTTTTTTTTAATTAATTTATTTTTTAAATTGGTGCATTGTAGTCATATATCAATCACATTGGAGTACAAGACTTGAGAGGATATACAAGCACACATCATCCAATTAGCCCTCCTCCAGCCCCCGTCCCATTCCCTCCCCCTCCCTCCATCCCACACTTCTTTGGTGATTTACTTTGATACATTTGTTTATGTACCTCCTGCATTTTAAAGAGGCTCCGTCCTCCAGTATTACATACCCTCTGATTGATCACATTAGTTGCTTCACTATAGGGCCCTTTCTATAGCTCAACCTCTTCCTGTTGCCCTTTTCCTCCTAGTTATTGCTGATTAAGAGAAGCGTCTGATTTATATTTTCTGCGATATTTCTCTGTGCATGCTGCGTTGCAAGTACCAATCCCACTCTTGATGGTCCCAGTAGTGGCCTGGCTACTCAGTGGACTGATCCAGACCTCGCTGGCTCACGCAGCGGCCTTGCCTCATGGGAGGACCCAGTTCTGGTCTCGCTGGCCCCTGAACCGGTCAAACCCCTAAGCTGGCTTTGGTCCCGACCTTGGAGGCCGCAGGAGTGAACTTGCCTAACGCCAGGCTCCGATGCTGACCATTGGCCCCTGCACCGGTCTAACCCCTTGGCAGGATTCCAATCCCGGTCTCGGAGGCCCCAGCACTGGTAATGCCTCAAGGCAGGCTCCGATGCCGGCCTCACTGGCCCCAGCACCGGCCTAACCCCTTGACAGGCTCTTATCCTGGCCTCAGAGGCCCCAGTACCGGCCTTGCCTCATGGCAGGCTCCGATGCCGGCCTCACTGGCCCCAGCACCGGCCTAACCCCTCGGCAGGCTCTTATCCTGGCCTCGGAGGCCCCAGTACCGGCCTTGCCTCACGGCAGGCTCTTATCCTGGCCTCGGAGGCCCCAGTACCGGCCTTGCCTCAAGGCAGGCTCCGATGCCGGCCTCGTTGGCCCCAGCACCGGCCTAACCTCTCAGCAAGCTCTTATCCTGGCCTCGGAGGCCCCAGTACCGGCCTTGCCTCAAGGCAGGCTCCGATGCCGGCCTCGCTGGCCCCAGCACCGGCCTAAACCCTCGGCAGGCTCTTGTCCTGGCCTCGGAGGCCCCAGTACCGGCCTTGCCTCACGGCAGGCTCCGATGCCGGCCTCGCTGGCCCCAGCACCGGCCTAACCCCTTGGCAGGCTCTTATCCTGGCCTCGGAGGCCCCAGTACTGGCCTTGCCTCACGGCAGGCTCCGATGCCGGCCTCGCTGGCCCCAGCACCGGCCTAACCCCTCGGCATGCTCCGATCCCGGCCTCGAAGGCCCCAGCACTGGTCATGCCTCACGGGAGGCTCCGCTGCCGGCCTCGTTGGCTCCAGCACCGGACTAACCCCTCGGCAAGCTCTTATCCTGGCCTCGGAGGCCCCAGTACCGGGCTTGCCTCACGGCAGGCTCCGATGCCGGCCTCGCTGGCCCCAGCACCGGCCTAACCCCTCGGCAGGCTCTTGTCCTGGCCTCGGAGGCCCCAGTACTGGCCTTGCCTCACGGCAGGCTCCGATGCCGGCCTCGCTGGCCCCAGCAGCGGCCTAAACCCTCGGCAGGCTCCGATCCCGGCCTCGGAGGCCCCAGCACTGGTCATGCCTCAAGGCAGGCTCCGATGCCGGCCTCGCTGGCCCCAGCACCGGCCTAACCCCTTGGCAGGCTCTTATCCTGGCCTCGGAGGCCCCAGTACTGGCCTTGCCTTACGGCAGGCTCCGATACCAGCCTCGCTGGCCCCAGCACCGGCCTAACCCCTCGGCAAGCTCTTATCCTGGCCTCGGAGGCCCCAGTACTGGCCTTGCCTCACGGCAGGCTCCGATGCCGGCCTCACTGGCCCCAGCACCGGCCTAACCCCTCGGCAGGCTCTTATCCTGGCCTAGAGGCCCCAGTACCGGTCTTGCCTCAAGGCAGGCTCCGATGCCGGCCTCACTGGCCACAGCACTGGCCTAACCCCTCGGCAGGCTCTTATCCTGGCCTCGGAGGCCCCAGTACCAGCCTTGCCTCACGGCAGGCTCCGATGCCGGCCTCGCTGGCCCCAGCAGCGGCCTAACCCCTCGGCAGGCTCCGATCCCAGCCTCGGAGGCCCCAGCACTGGTCATGCCTCGAGGCAGGCTCCGATGCCGGCCTCGCTGGCCCCAGCACCGGCCTAACTCCTCGGCAGGCTCTTGTCCTGGCCTCGGCGGCCCCAGTACTGGCCTTGCCTCACGGCAGGCTCCGATGCCGGCCTCGCTGGCCCCAGCAGCGGCCTAACCCCTCGGCAGGCTCCGATCCCGGCCTCGGAGGCCCCAGCACTGGTCATGCCTCAAGGCAGGCTCCGATGCCGGCCTCGCTGGCCCCAGCACCGGCCTAGCCCCTTGGCAGGCTTTTATCCTGGCCTCGGAGGCCCCAGTACCGGCCTTGCCTCACGGCAGGCTCCGATGCCGGCCTCGCTGGCCCCAGCACCGGCCTAACCCCTCAGCAGGCTCCGATCCCGACCTCGGAGGCCCCAGCACTGGTCATGCCTCAAGGCAGGCTCCGATGCCGGCCTCGCTGGCCCCAGCACCGGCCTAACCCCTCGGCAAGCTCTTATCCTGGCCTCGGAGGCCCCAGTACCGGCCTTGCCTCACGGCAGGCTCCGATGCCGGCCTCGCTGGCCCCAGCACCGGCCTAACCCCTCGGCAGCCTCTTATCCTGGCCTCGAGGCCCCAGTACCGGCCTTGCCTCAAGGCAGGCTCCGATGCCGGCCTCGCTGGCCCCAGCACCGGCCTAACCCCTCAGCAGGCTCTTATCCTGGCCTCGGAGGCCCCAGTACCGGCCTTGCCTCACGGCAGGCTCCGATGCCGGCCTCACTGGCCCCAGCAGCGGCCTAACCCCTCGGCAGGCTCCGATCCCGGCCTCAGAGGCCCCAGTACCGGCCTTGCCTCAAGGCAGGCTCCGATGCCGGCCTCGCTGGCCCCAGCAGCGGCCTAACCCCTCGGCAGGCTCCGATCCCGGCCTCGGAGGCCCCAGCACTGGTCATGCCTCAAGGCAGGCTCCGATGCCGGCCTCGCTGGCCCCAGCACCGGCCTAACCCCTCGGCAGGCTCTTGTCCTGGCCTTGGAGGCCCCAGTACCGGCCTTGCCTCAAGGCAGGCTCCGATGCCGGCCTCGCTGGCCCCAGCACCGGCCTAACCCCTCAGCAGGCTCTTATCCTGGCCTCGGAGGCCCCAGCACCGGCCTAACCCCTCGGCAGGCTCTTATCCTGGCCTCGGAGGCCCAAGTACCGGCCTTGCCTCATGGCAGGCTCTGATGCCAGCCTCGCTGGCCCCAGCACCGGCCTAACCCCTCAGCAGGCTCCGGTCCCATCCTCGGGGGCCCCAACACTGGCCTTGCCTCACGGCAGGCTCCGATGCCGGCCTCGCTGACCCCAGCACCGGCCTAACCCCTCAGCGAGTTCCGGACCCGACCTCGGAGGCCCTAGCACAAGCCTTGCATCATGGCAGGCTCCAATGCCGGCCTCGCTGGCCCCAGCATTGGTCTAACCCCTCTGCAGGTTCCAATCCCGGCCACGGAGGCCTCAGTAGTGGCCCTGCCTCACAGCAAGCTCCGATGTCGGCCACTGGCCCCGGCGCCCGCCTAACCCCTCAGCAGGTTCCGATCACTGTCTCTGTGGTTAGTATTTCAAAGGTTCCAGTTGTAATGTATCAGATCTCTGCCTCCCCCGAATATTGGCCACTGGCATTGCCACTGCCTCCACCGTTTCAAATCCTTCCCAGGCTCTTTTTCCACTCTGAATGTTGTCCAGTGTTCCTAAGCATGCGTGATGGTAGCATTCGACATTTGGTGTAATTTCTCCAAAAAAATAAAGTTGGTAAGATCCGGTTTCTGCTTCTCCTGAATACAAGTCTCTACCACCATCGCGAAGAACTCTTTCAACACCGCATTTCTCCTTGGTCTCCGCTAAACTCTCTCCTTATATGTGATGTCTGAGATTCTTAACAATATAGAGAAATAGCAGTCCTCTTTCACGGCGAATTTTTCCATAAGTTCCAGTGCATTTAGATAAGTTTTGTCTGCATCTCCAGTGTCCTGGCATCCATAACGGCTTTCTTACCACCTCTCCGATATTTTTCTTTATCTTTTTCTGTTCTGGGCCCGGTTTCTCCAGGGGTCTGGCGTGCTACTCGCAGTTCGGCCGGGACCCAGAGTCCCGCGATCCAGGCCCCGGCTGGCGTGCCCTGTACTCGACCCCCGCCCAGAACCCAGCGTCTTACTGGGCCTTGTTTCTCCAGGGGTCTGGCGTGCTACTTGCAGTTCGGCCTGGGGCCCAGAGTCCCGCGACCCGGGCCCCATCTGGCGTGCCCAGCCCGCGACCCCTGCCCAGAACCCAGCGTCTTACTGGGTCTGGTTTCTCCAGGGGTCTGGCGTGCTACGCGCAGTTCGGCCTGGGGCCCAGGGTCCCGCGACCCAGGCCCCGGCTTTTGTGCGCCGCGCGCGACCCCTGCCCAGAACCCAGCATCTTACTGGGCCTGGTTTCTCCAGGGATCTGGCGTGCTACTCGCAGTTCTGCCTGGGGCCCAGAGTCCCGCGACCCGGGCCCCATCTGGCGTGCCCAGCCCGCGACCCCAGCCCAGAACCCAGCGTCTTACTTGGCCTGGTTTCTCCAGGGGTCTGGCGTGCTATGCGCAGTTCGGTCTGGGGCCCAGAGTCCCGCGACCCGGGCCCCATCTGGCGTGCCCAGCCCGCGACCCCCGCCCAGAACCCAGCGTCTTACTGGGTCTGGTTTCTCCAGGGGTCTGGCGTGCTACGCGCAGTTCGGCAGGGGCCCAGAGTCCCGCGACCCGGGCCCCATCTGGCGTGCCCAGCCCGCGACCCCCGCCCAGAACCCAGCGTCTTACTGGGTCCGGTTTCTCCAGGGGTCTCCTACTACTTTCTGACACAAATTATTTACTAACTTCCACATTTAATAAAGAAAAATAAAACTGAAATGCGTTTGAATTAAGGCACAGTAAATAAGAATTAATAAAGTTTTATTTTATAGATGTTAACATCTTACCATTAAATGTTTATTACTACAAATATATACACTGCTTTTATTGGGGGATATGAGAGATTGAACCCAAGGGCATTCTACCTCCGAACCACATTCTCGGCCCTTTTTATTTTTGTTTTGAAATGGTATTGCTAGATCGCTGGGAAATTTGCTAAAGTACTGAGGCTGGTCTCAAATCTGTGATCCTCTTGTCTCAGCCTACAGGTCCTGGGAATTATAGGTGTGTGCCACCACGCCTCTCGTTTTTTTTTTTTTTTTTTTTTTTTGTGGTACTGGGGTTCCTGGAAGCCCTTCTACCTATGGGCTACACTCCCAGACCTGTTTTTTATATTTTAATTTGGAAACAGGGTCTCTTAAGCCAGCAAGGCTGGCTTCGAACCTGTGTGATCCTCCTGTCTCCACCTCCCAGGTGCAGGGATTACAAGCCTGCACCACCGCCCGGCCTCACCTCTCTGTTTTGATTTTGATTTTTTTTTTTTTTTTTTAGCAGTACTCTGGATAGAACCTAGGGGCATTCTACCTCTGAGGAACACCCCCAAACCGATTTTTTACTCTTTATTTTTTGAAACAGGGTCTCACTGAGTTGCAAAGGGCCTAAGTAGCTGAGACCGGCAGTGAATCTCGATCCTCCTGTCTCAGCCTCCAAAATGCTGGGATTATACGCATGTGCCACCACACCCAGCTTTTGTTTTGATTTTTAAAAGCATAATAGCCACGACTATGGTGTAATCTTTGACAGACACCATTCAAAGCATGAACTAATTTAATGCCACAATAATCCATAGCATTGGCACTATTATTATCATCTCTGTCTCTTTTATTGTGGTATTAGAGATTGAACCCAAGAGTACTCTGCCACTGAACTACATCCACAGTCCTCCTTTTTATTTTGAAAGTGGGTCTAAGTTACTGCATGTTGGGCAAGAACCTGACATCTTTCTGTTTCAGCCTCCCAAGTACTAGGACTACAAAGGTCTGCCACTGCACTCAGCTTGAGTTGACTTTTCTTAATAGGGTGAGAGAGAAGGATGTAATTTCGTTCTACATATGAACATCTAGTTTTCCCACAACTATCTGTTGGAAAGGCTGTCTTTGGCTGGCATATGTTTTTGGCATCTTTGTCAAAATAAACAGTCTATAATTGTGAGGATTTGTCTTTGTATTTTCTACTCTATTCCATTGGTTTACATGCTTTTATGACAGCACCGTATTGTTTTTGTTACTGTAGCTCTGTAGAATAATTTGAAGTCAGAGATTGTGATGCCGTCAGCATGATTCTTAGTGCTGAGAATTGCTTTGGCTATTGTGGGTCTTTTGTTCTTCCATATAAATTTTAGGATTTTTTTTCTAGCTGTGTAAATAATGACATTGGTATTTTGATAGGGCTTAACATTGGGATACTGTTATTTAATAATAAGAATGAAATAATTACAACTACAAGTTAGGGGTATAGTTCAGTGTCAAGCATATACTTAGTGTGTATAAAGCTATGGGTTAGATCCCTTGCCCAAAAAATGCATGAAGCCAGGGGAGGCTTAGAACTATCTGCAACAATACAAACATACGACAATACAAAGACCCATCGTGTTGAGTGAAAGAAAACAAATACAAGAAAATATGTGTATGATTCTATTTATTTAAAAAATGTAAAACTTATCTGTAGTGTTATAAATGTCTGGACAGTTGGGGTACAGGTGTAGTATTTTAAAGGGGATGCATGAGGACTTCTAGGGTTGTGGCAATATACTTGGCCTGGATATTGGTTACAAGGATGTGTTCTCTTTGTGGTAATTCACTGAGCAATATATTTATCACTTGTGCAATTTTCTGTATGTATGTTATGCTTCAATAAAAAGTATAAATACAAATTATCAAATTATTCAGATTATCATTGAGCTTTTCCTTTTGCAACTCTTGCTTTTAACTTCGTTGACAGCCACTATACGTGATATTTAAGTACTCTTAATATCTTAATATAATTTTGGTCTTTGGCTTATATTAAAGAACTGAGTAGAACATGAAAGAGGCTAGCTTCTTGCTAGTTACTGAATAGTATCTTTATTAGTAATCTGGGCCATAGGGCTTCACCGAAAAAAATATTTGCAAGAAATGAGACATAGGCTCAAAGAAAAAACACCAAGCCGGGTGTGGTGGCGCACGCTTGTAATCCCAGCTCTTGGGAGGCAGAGACAGGAGTATTGCGCAGGTTCGAAGCCAGCTGCGCTAGCATAAGAGACCCTGTTTCAAAAATATAAAATAGGTGTGGGAGTGTAGCCCGGAGGTAGAAGGGCTTCCAGGAACCTCAGTACCACCAAAAAAAAAAAAAAAAAAAAAAAAAAAAAAAAAAAAGAAAAGAAAAAAAAAAGGAAAGAAAAGAAACACCAAGACTTCTGGCTGATCAGAGGACACACAGAAGTCAAGCTGCATTTTGGTGAACGGTAGAGTTTCTTCATTTGTCTAAAAATTTGTGGTAATTTCCTTCATATCCCCTTCTACTCTTAGTATCTTTGAATATTTTTAAAAGGCAAATATGGCCTTCATTATACCTGATACCCTGGTGGAAAAAGCAGGGTACAAGAAAAATAAAGAAAATTCCCAGAAAACTGGCTATGAATTAGCCCTTTGCTGTATTTTCCTAAATGACTAATAGAGAGAGAGAGAGAGAGAGAGAGAGAGAGAGAGAGAGAAAGAGAAAGAGACAAAGAAATATGGAGGATATTTGCATGCTATCATATAAACATAATTCTTATTAATCTGAAATAATTTCATCATTCAGTTACAAGTTACTTCTTATTACAATATATATTGTACTACATCTTTGCTACTATGAATAATGTTGCCGTGAACACTGATGAACAATAATTGTTTAATGAGTAGCATTATCTTAATACCATCTCTTTTCCATACTCAATATGCCATTGGGAATGTAAATTAAGTATCTAAGTCCACTATGGTGATTTAGGGGAAAAATAAATTGCACCTACCTCGCAGTGTTATGGTAAGGATTAAATTAGTTTATGTCTATAATTTATCTGTTTGAACATAGTGAACATTCAATAAACATTATTATTTTGAAGAACATCATAGACTTTGTAACCATATATAGTGATAGGTCAAATCAAGTTATTCTTATCTAGTATTGTATTAAGAATATTCCTTATCAGGAGGGCATGGAGGCATATGCTTGTAATCCCACTACTTGGGAAGCTGAGACAGGAGGGAGAATCGAGGTTCATAGACAACCTCAGCTACTTAGTGAGGTCCTCACAACTTAGTGAGACCCTGTTTCAAATAAAGAATAAAAACTAGGGCTGGGATGTAGTTCAGAGGTAGAATGACCCTGGGTTCAATCCCCAGTACCACAAAAAAAAAAAATATTCTTTATCCATTAGAAATGGAGATTTGAAAGTGAAACATCTAAGTACCTTTAGGGTTCAATTTGAAACTCTCTACAGGTGTGAAGGAGAATGGAATTCTCTTTCTGGTAGATAATTGTCAGTATTGGTCTTCAGGTTTAAAGTTAACCTAGTGGGATAGCTTTGAGTCCCCCTTAATACCACCTTAAAATTGTATTCTATGGTGATGTCAGAGAGAAGCTGAGAGTTGGGCCATTTGGTGCAAAAAATTATCACAAAAATAAAGTATAAGATGGTCTACCAGTGGAAAGGCTTGAGACAATATTTTCAAATGCTTACAAAGTGGGAATCTTATTAAAGTGGGGGTGGTGTGTGTGTGTGTGTGTGTGTGTGTGTGTGTGTGTGTGTGTGTGTTTTACTGGGATTAAACACAAGGGGCAATCTACCTCTGAGCTACACCTCCAGTCATATTTTATTCTTTTTTGATTATGAAACAGGGAATCATTAAGTGGCTTGGGCTGGCCTCAAACCTGTGATTCTCCTGTCTCAAACTTTCAAGCACTAGGATTACAAGCATATGCCACCACACCTGGCAAAATTTCTTGTTTAGTGGGAATTCCACAGAGAAATGAATTATATTTAATCCTGAGAGTCTTTTGTGTAATTGAGAAATAAGAAATATTAGGAAGAATTGGAATTGTGATATTCAGTATCAATATTGCCAGATTTAGTGACATTAAATAAACTGAGTTCAGAAGAAGGAAGTTCATGCTGATATTTATTTATTTGGGGGTGGAACCCAGGGTCTTTTCTACCTCCAGGCTATACTCCCAGACATATATGTGTGTATGTATGTATGTGTGTGTGTGTATATATATATATATATATATATATATATATATATATATATATATATATATGTTTTGCTTTTTTTTTTTGGAAATAGGGTCTCACTAAGTTGCTGAGAGCTGAGGCTGGCTTCAAACCTGTGTGATCCTCCTGACTCAGCTTCCCAAGTGCCTGGATTACAAGCATGTGCCACCACACCCAGCTTGATGATATATTTCAAAATCTTACTCAGGTGTGGTAATACACACCAGTAATCCCAGTACTTGGGAGGCTGATACTGGAGGATTGTGGGTTCAAAGCCAGCCTCAGCAACTAAGCAAAACCTGTTTCCAAAAAAAAAAACCAAAAAAAAAAAAAAAAACTAGGGATAGAAAGATAACTTGGAGAGAGAATGTCCCTGTGTTCAATTCTTAGCACCACACACACAAAAACAAATATTTTATTTTTTATACTATAAAGTTAAAATGAACCTTTAGTTTCTATCAAAGGTTTAATTTATCTTCTTTGGAATACCACAAGGTAAGAAGACCTCAGCAGCTTCTGAACAAAACCCAGTCACTCATCAAACCTGAAATCTCATGTGAAATACTATTTCATATGGAATGGAATTCTTTGAAAATATGACTTATATGTGTATAAAGAAATTGTTATGTAAGTTTCTGTGTTGGCTCATAACAGCACTGGTGATAATAAATTCCCCCATAACCTTATGAAAAAAGTAACATCTTTTTACTTTTTGCCAAATGATGACTATAAATCACTGATTATCAATGATCACAATTCCAACTTGTTTATCAATATTGTGCTATTTGTCAAGGTCTTATAATTCTTTATCAAAAGACAGTTTACAAATAAAGTAATTCCCATTACAACCACCACCTGACCTACAGACATAAACAGAAATGATACTGAATACTGATTAAAATAAAAAGCGCTTTTTAGGAAGGCATTAATTCTCACCAGCTCCAGAGGTTACTGATTCTGCATCAATGTCACGAGCTCTTTTTCTTGCCACTTCAGCTAGTGCCAATTCACCCTTATCAAGGGCAAGATAATGGATGTCCTTTGGAAATAAAGCAAAATAAAAGATTAACCCAAAATGAATCTTGGAAAGTTACAAAGGAGACTTTAAAAAGAAGAAACTTACTGTTCAGACTACAAAATACACATAGCCAATGAATATTCTTTGTTTTTTAAATTTCTGCTTTATCCAGTACAAGCATTTTACAGGAGTATAGCAGAATTATTTTATTGTTATGTGCCTATATTAATATTTATTAATATTATTAATACTAATATAGTTATTTTGAGCTCATTTAATGAATAAATAGTAAATATTCAGTGCTGGGCGCTGTTCTAGAGTATACACATCAGTGAAAAGCCACATGTCAGCCGGGCGTGGTGGCACACACTTGTAATCCCAGCACTCAGGAGGCTGAGACAGGGGGATCGCGGTTCGCGGACAGCCTCAGCTACTTAGTGAGGCCCTCTGCAACTTAGTGAGACCCTGTTTCAAAATAAAGAATAAAAAATAAGGCAGGGGGTGTAGCTCAGAGGTCAAATGCCCCTGGGTTCCATCCCCAGACCTGCCCCCCCCCAAAAAAAAACAAGCCACATCTCAAAAAGGTTTAAGTTCAGGAGAGAGCTAGACTACTGTACACCAATAGTTAATTACATAAAAGTGTGATTGACTTTATGGCAGATATTTTCATAACTTGGAGCCAAAAAAGAGAAATTGATCTTTCCGTGATCTGAGTCTTAAAGAACTAAAGTAAAAGGGAAAAAGGAAAAAAGGCAAGAGAGAATGAATGACATTTGGTGCATTCTTATGCAAAGAAGCTTAAGACAACTAAGTTCTATCAGACAACAGAAGGTTTTTCAAATGGAAGGAGTGATGGATGGTAAGAGAAAACAGTGAAAAATAATACTGAACAAGCAACTAAGCTATTAAAAATGACTCGGAATTTACTTTGGCATGCAAATGATTGCTGGAATGAAAATTTTATTGTAAAAAAATGGAAAAAGCAATCAGAAAGATGCAAATCAAAACAACCCTGAGATTTCACCCGACTCCAACTAAAATGGCAGTCATTCAAAACACAAACAACAACAAATCCTGGCGAAGAGGTGGAGAAGTGGGAACTCTAAAACGTTGTTGGTGGGATTGCAAATTAGTGCAACCACTTTGGAAAATAGTATGGAGGATCCTCAGAAAAATGGGAATGAACCTACCATATGATCCAGCAATACCACTTCTGGGTATCTACCCAAAAGAATGGAAACCAAACTACCAAACTAAAGCAAGTGTATTAATATTGATAGCTGCACAATTCACCATTGCCAAATTATGGAACCAGCCAAGATGTCCATCAATAAATGAATGGATTACAAAAATGTGGGATATATACACAATGGAATTTTACTCAGCCATAAACACAATTATGTCATTTGCAGGGAAATATATGAAACTGGAGAACATTATGCTGAGATTAGTCAGTCACAAAAAGTAAGAAATCAGATGCTTTCCCTAATATGTGGAAGCTAAGGAGAAAAAGGGTCATAGGAGGAACTCCAGACTAAGGGGGAGAAACCGCAGATGAGCAAATAAGTAAGCCTAACTGGGGTATAAGGGGAAGAGGGAAGAGGGAAATTACCTAATGTACATGATGTACATTCACAAACATATAAAAGTCAATCACTGCCGGGCGTGGTGGCACACGCTTGTAATCCCAGCATTCGGGAGGCTGAGACCGGAGGATTGCGGTTCGCGGACAGCCTCAGCTACTTAGTGAGACCCTCTGCAACTCAGTGAGACCGGTTTCAAAATAAAAAATAAAAAACAGGGGCAGGTGCTATAGCTCAGAGGTCGAATTCCTCTGGGTTGCATCCCCAGGCCAGAAAAAAAAAAAGTCAATCACTAAGCCAAACATGAGGTAGGAGGGGGGATGGAATGGGGTGGGAATTGGAAAAGACTAAATGAGTGACGTGTGCATATATGCCCCTACCATCTTGTGCTCCATTAAGTCAGATGCTCCAAAAAGTCAGATGCTCTCCCTCGTATGAGGAAGCTAGGGAGACAAAAGGGATATAGGAGGGACTCTAGACAAAGAAGAAGAAACCTTAGGTGAGTAAAGAAGGCAACCGAACTGAGGGAGATGGAAGGGGGGAAAGAGGGAAGCGTCCGAAAGCAAAAGATAGACATTCACAAACATGTCAAAGTCAGTCACTGAGCTGAACTCAAGGAGGGAGGGTGGAGGAAATGAGGTAGGAATTGAGGAAGGCTGAGCGATGTGAGCATGTATCCCTCTACTATCCTGCACCTCATAATGACGTATAATTATAATGTACCAATAAAACATTAAATAAATAGTTGGAAGAACTGCACTTGCCCACTGTTACTAAGCTCTGAACGGCCTTGGAATTAGCTTTTACTGCAGACTTGAAAATGTTTCAGGCTGAAATTACAAGGCAAAATAGTACTTACATGTGAAACTTATACGTGAAACATACGTGAAAAAGTCATGAGAACTAACATTGTTTGAATTATAAGTAACATCAGGCCTGCACTGTCAAAAGTTTAAACAAGTGACATCTTCATTCCTACACAAATTCCTAGCAATATATTTCCTAATTTCAAAACACAGCAGTGTTTTAAAGACCTTTATGAATGTGCAAAGAAAAATTTCATATTCCAAAATTCATTTAACTGTGCAATTGAGGAACTTTAATTGGAAATGATTTGCAATGTAATGACATGCTAAAAGGCATTCTAGTCTTTTAGTTAATAGAATTCTAAAAGTGCCTTCCAATCTGTGAGTATGCTCAATTAAAAAACTATGTGCTGCTCATGGATATCAGTATTTGGCAGTACCTATGTTTGTGAAAAGACATTTGCAAAGATGAAATATGGAAAATAGCATTTATTAATAGGTCAGTATTAATAAATGAACATTTGTAATAGATTTGAAGGATAAGGAACAACATTATTTCTTCTAAAATAATTCTGTTCTTCACATTTGTAGACCTAGATTCCAAAAAATTATACTCAGTGTACTCAACTTTTATAATATTTAAAATTTTGTCAATAAGAATTTAGGAAAATCTCTTTTATCTTTTGTTATTAAGTACCTACATAATAATTTCAGTTTTGCTTCTTCGTCTATAAATCTGTATTTGTTCTTTGGTCTTTTCCAAAAGAAAGAGTTGCTGTACCCAGATTTTAACAATATATCATATATCAGAGTTTGAAATTTGCATGTACTTCTGGGATTATGTCCAGGATTGGTGACTACAGAATCATTTATTAACAATAAATAATTGGAAGGAATGTAAATGCACATTAGCTGAAATATTGTGGTTTTCTTCATTTACTTCAAGAGTGGCATGATGCTTTCATAACAGACCCTTGTATTCACTGAAGAAAACAGTAATTGTTTAAAAATATATACCACTGTATTCAATTTGATAATATTTAAGTTTCTGCATTTACATTCATAATTAAGAATACTCTGAGCTGTGCATGGTGGCACATGGTTGCGGTAATCCCAGTACCTGGGAGGCTGAGACAGGAGGATTGTAGGTTCATGGCCGGCCTCAGTAACTTAGTGAGGTCCTCTGTAACTTAGTGAGATCATGTTTCCAAGTAAAAAATAAAATAAAATAGGGCTGGGGGTGTAGCTAAGAGCTAGAAAGCCCCTGGGTTTGATCTCGAGTGCCCCCATAAGTGTACGTATACAACGCACATGCACACAGTGACCCAACCTGGACTGTTCTGGTCAAGTATCAATGTTATACTAGCCTTCTGAAATAAGTTAAGTGGTTTTCTCTGTTTCTTCTTCAGTGAAATTTGTATTTGATTCTTCAGTGAAAATAAGCAGAAAATATGTAATCACTGTTGGACATAAATTAACACCAGATTAAAATATAGATATAGATCTGCTTATGACTGGGAAGATGACACATTATAAAGACATCAATTCTGGCCCCAGCAATCTGTAAAGTTTAATAGAATTCCAAATCATACTCCCTTAAAGTTTCTAAATGGAACTTGACAAGTTAATTTTAAAATTCATGTCAAAACAAATGGTGAAGAAGATACAAAACTTACTCTATTTAATATTAAGACTACATAGCACTGGTGTATTGGGATATAGTATGAGTAGAGTTGTTTTAAATACTGGCTATAAGGTATGTTCTCCACAAATTATTTATGAAACTTTTTTTCATTCTCCATTAATTCTGTGATTTCTCTTTTTTATAGTTCTAATTGCTGCTACTAGACTAATATGAAGAAGGTAGGCCTTAACAGTTCTTAAACTGATATATGTCAATATGGCCCGAGCAAAATGCAGTAGACTGTGTTATCTCTATACTTCATGATCCTCAGTCTGACAGTTAGTGAATCTTTAGGAATTGGTACAAGACATTTCATTAAAGATTATTATAGCAATTGTAAATATACATGTGCACACAAAACTGCAGAGCCTAAACATAACAATTATTAATGGATCTGAGGGAAGAAAATTGGCTACTATACAATAATGGGTTTACATATAACTTTCAATACTAGACAAATCAACTAGAAATAAAATTAATAAGGAAACAATGAACCAAAAGAACAACTATAAAACAATTCATCCAATAGCAACAGAATAGACATTCTTAAGTGCACATGGAACATTCTCCAGGGCAGGTCATATGCTAGATTATAAGGACAATCTTAATAGATTTATGAAAACTGAAATAATATTAATATTTTTTTCTGACAATGGACACCAAGAATCACTAGCAAGAAGAACACTGTTCTTAAAGGAATCTTGAAAGAGGAAAATAGAAATATGTGGAAATTAAACAACATGCTCTTAAGCAAATAATGGGTCAAAGAAAAAAAGAGAACTTAAAGATATCTTGAAATGAATGAAAATGTAATCACAACATACCAAAGTTTACAGGATATTATAAAAGCAGTTCTGAAAGATGAAATTACAGAATAAACACGTACCTCAAGAATAGAAGAGGGGACTTCCGGGAAGATGGCAACCGAGAAAAGCGGGGCTTAAGAGCCCCGCTAACAACCAATCTCCATTACCACAAAATCAGCACCTTTCATAGCCAGAAAACACCATCACCAGAGAAATAAAAAAATCACCAGGCTCCAGAGAGAAAGCGGACTGAGAACAGAGCTCAGAGCCACAGAGGAGATACACCGGCCTCACGCCCGAGGACGCGGAAGCAGCGCCATACTTTCCGGCGGCAGTGGCGATTTCACCGGACGGCTACAGCAAGCCGAGGTGAGCCGCTGCGCAATAGCCAGGCGGGATTTCTCGGCGAAGGAACATCTAAAGCTCCCAGTGGCTGAGCTCAGCACACACTGCAGGGATTCAGAGTGGAAATCAAAACCAAGAAGAAATACGCCAGCCTCACGGCCGAGGGCATGGCAGCGGCACCATATTGCCACCGGCGGCGGCAGCAGCAAATTCACCAAGTCCAGTACGGCTACATCTGCGTACTCAAGAACAGTGAGTCAAATTGCGGGCCACAGAGGAGAAATCCCAGTACTGTACTCCCTGGGACTTGACCCAGTGGGGGAGTGGCGGTGGCAGAGATATCACACCATAGGAGAACGTGCAACCTGGCACCCCCCACAGTCTAAAGCAGCCTCTATCGACTCTCTGGGTCGGAGACTCTGTGATACAACCCAGTAAAGGAGTAGTGGGGTCTGAAATACTACTGACTCAAGATCCAGAACACCTTAAGTGAAGTCATAGTGACCCAAGGGAAGAACCCAGAGAAGGCACAAACTTCCGAAATCATGGGAAAGAGGAATAATACTAGAGCAATGAATGCCCACAACCCCACAACATCAGAACCCGATAAAACTGAAAATCAGAGATTTATAGAAGATCAAATTAGGAAAATAACTAGAAATAATAGAGGTTCTTCGAAAAGAACTCAGAGAGAGCCAAAAAGAGATAAAGGATGCAATTAATGAAGTAAAGGCCTCAATTCAAAGCACAAACAACCGATTAGACCACATGGAGGACAGAATCTCGCTCTTAGAAGATGATCATTCCAAAAATGAACGCATAGTTTCTAATCGAGGAAAAAATATCCGACAGGAGGAATCTGATATTGAAGAAATATGGGCCCATTTTAAGAGAGCTAACCTAAGAATAATTGGAATAGAGGAGGGAAAAGAAAGTGAAACCAAAGGGATCAACAATCTCTCCAAGGAAGTAATAGCAGAAAATTTTCCAAACATAGAGCAAGAGGTTGATACACAGGTCCAGGAAACTTATAGAACTCCCTTTAGACAGGATCGGAGAAGAGGATCCCCACGCCACATAATTGTCAAAATGACCAATGTGGAAGCCAAGCAACAAAAACAAAGGGCCAAGTGACATTCAGAGGCAAACCAATTAGAATCACTCCAGACTTTCCAAACCAAATCATGAGAGCCAGAAGGGCTTGGAGTAACATATTCCAAACTCTGAATGAAAACAACTTCCAGCCAAAAATTTCCTACCCAACAAAACTATCTATCCAATTAGATGGAGAAATAAGAAGCTTCGATGACAAACAGAAACTGAAGGAATTTATGTCTTCAAAACCAGCGCTAGAGAAAATACTCAAAGAGATTAACTACAAAGAAGAAATAGGTAACACACACCAGAACCAGAGAAATAAGATTTTCCATCCAACAGACAACTAAAATTGGTTAGCTGTGGAGATTCATTATTTATGTTAGTCTTTTACCTATCTCTAAATGGTATTGTTTGCCTTTATTGTTAATTTTTAGGATTTCTAGTTGGAATATTAATATACCTTCAGATATAGAATTTGGAAATATTTTATCCCATTCTATTAGTAACTGTTAACTCTGTTTACATTGTCTTTGGATATACAATATATTTTTTTTATTTTTTAGGGAATTTGTATACTCTTCTGTTGCCTGTGCCATTGAAATCATATCCAAGAAATCACTGCCAATTTCAATGTTGTGAGGTTTTATGACCCAGATTTTCTCCTAAAAGTTTATAGTCTTAAGATTTATATTTAGGTCTTTTATCTATTTTGAGTTAATATTTGTATATGGGATTAGGTAAGGGTCCAATTTTATTCTTTTCCATGTAATTATTATTTTTCAACAATATTTAGTTAAAAGATTATTATTTCCACTACCAAATGTTCGTGGAAACCTTGTAAAAAATAACTTGACAATATAGGGAAGAGTTTAGCTCTAGGCTTGTATTTAACTCCAATGGTTTATATATCTGCCTTTAGAACAGTACTACACTGTTTCAATTATTGTAGCTTTATATGGTTTGAAATCAGAAAATATATATCTTCTAGCTTTGTTCTTTTTCAAGATCGTTGTGGGTATCTAGAGTCCATATTCCATATTAGGATAGATTTTTTTTCTGAAAAATAAATATATAAATATATGATAGTTTCACCAAAAAAAAAAAAATAGAAAAAAAATATTCTCTGGTAAGAAAGAAAGTAAAAAGAAATATTGAAATGTTACCTTTAATTCATCAAAAGCTTGGTATCAGACAAATGAAACTGTTATGTGAGATTATCATTTTTAAGTTTGGATAAATTGCTATAATACTAGATGTCAACCACTAAGCCAAGCATGGGAGGGAGGGATGGGGAGAGAATGGAGAATGGGGTGGGTATCGGGTGGGGGCTGACTGGGCGATGTGTGCATGTATGTCTACAAAAGTGTGTATCCCACTATGATGTATGAATACAGCGCACCAATAAAAATAAAAAAATAAAACAAAAATAAAGAATATTAGAATAATATAAAGTAAATAACCTAATATTATCCTTCAAGGAACTAGAAAAAGAACAAAATAAGCCCAAATCCAGCAGAACAAAGTAAGTAACGAATACCAGCAGTAACAATAAAAAAGAAAATGTGGTGTATACACATGATGGAATTATACTTAGCCATAAGGAAGAATAAAGTTATATAATTTGCAGGAAAATGGATGGAACTAAAAAATATTATGCTAAATGAGATCAGCCAGTCTCAGAAACTGAAGTCATATGTTTTCTCTCACATGTGGAATCTAGAGAGAAGATAGTAAAAAAAAAAAAAAAAAAAGGAACTTCAGATAAATGATAATTGATGTGAGAAATAGTAAGACAGTGGAAGGGAGCTGAGGGAGGTGGAGGGAGTACAAAAGGAGCACAGAGGAAGGAAACGGTTCAAATAATATTATGTCCATATATGAAAGTGTTGTGTTTTAAATATATAATGTCCCTTGAAAGAGCTCATGTACTGATATTCAGAGGTGACATAATTAGATAATGAGGGTTCTAATCTCATCAGTGGTAACTGCATTGTAATAGACTTATAGGTTGGTAACCTCAGCCCGTGGAATGTGTCTGGAGGAGGTGAGTCAGTGGAGATGTGGCCTTCAGGACTGTGCATGTGTCCTTGAATGCCCTTTTCACTAGATTTTTTGCCTAGGGCCTCCATGATGTGAGAGCAGAGCCCTTGTCGTTCTCTCCCCCACCCTAAACTCCACTGACATAACCTGGACTGAAATGAACTGAACCTCCAAAATCTCCAGAACTGTGAGGACATAAATCTCCCTTCTTCTAAATCCTCTAAATGATGGAGGTCAGTTGTTTTGGATTACAACAGTGAGCATATTGACTGAAACAGAAGGTATTACTACTAATCTCATTACAGTGTAGAGGGAGGGAGGAGCGGGCAGGGGTGGGATGAAGAAGGAAATACACCAAACCATGTGTATGTGTGTGTTTTATCACTGTGAACCTCACTATGATGTATAATTACAATGTAGCAATAAAATATAAAAATTAAAACAATTCTTCTAACATATTATTTATATATGTATTTATATTGCTATGGAGTAATACCCAAGATGTATTAAGTTAAAAATTAGAATTTTTACTTGGCGTCGTGGCACAGGTTTGTGGCCAGCCTCGGATACTTAGTGAGGCCCTCTGAAATTTAGTGAGACCGTTTCAAAATAATAAATAAAAATAGGGTTGTGGGTGTAACTCAGAGGTACATTGCCCTGTGTTCAATCCCCAGTTTTGCAAAAAAAAAAAAAAAAAAAAGAAAGAAAGAAAGAAAAAAAAAAGAGCGCCGGGCGTGGTGGCGCATGCCTGTAATCCCTGCGCTTGGGAGGCCGAGACAGGAGGATTGTGCAGGTTCGAAGCCAGCCACGCTGGCTTAAGAGACCCTGTTTCCAAATAAAAATATAAAAAAATAGGTCTGGGAGTGTAGCCCGGAGGTAGAAGGGCTTCCAGGAACCCCAGTACCAGAAAAAAAAAGAAATTAAAAAATAAAATGTTTGTATGGCATACCTTTACTCTTAGGACTTAGGAAGTCAAGACCGGAGGTTCACAGGTTTAAGACGAACATGGTAACTTAGTGAAACCATGAGTCACAATAAAAATAAAAATGCCGGGAGTAGAACGTCCCTGAGTTCTACACACAATTTAATTTCCAGTGTACTTAATATTCTATAACTTATCTTAAAACAGATACACAAAGATCCATGTATATATAATATATATAATATACATGTAATATTTAGTTATATTTTCTATAAATGAAGGATTGACTAAAAGTACATAGAAGTGATAACCTAAAGGGAAGGAAAGGAACATGTGAAAAAATAATCATAGATCAAAACTATGAATGTACCTTTCTTAAGATGCAATTTCAGAATCATGTACATGGCTTCCACAGTTATAAAATACACTTAAATGAAAGTAAGTGGTAGATAGAAATCAAAATCAAAATGAAATAAATGGACTTAAGAGGAATATTAGTTCACGTCATTTTAAAATACTGCTATAATTTATCCTTTATAGGATACATCAAAAACAGATGATATAAAAATAACTTTCTATTATACTAGAGGGAATGTTTGTAGAATTATTCTCAAGCAATTTTCTAATGCTATGGTTAGAAGATGGTTTGTCTTCTCTGAAACTCATGTCAAAATTTAATCTCCATTATGAGATATAAAGATCATGGAAACCTAATCTAGCTACAATATTTAGAAGTAGGCCTTTGAGAAAGTTACAACCAGATATGGTTATCAGGGTGCGGCCCCATGCTTGAATATTGGTAGCTTTACAAGTAAAGGAGAGAGACCAGAAGTCAGACAGACAGACAGACAGACAGACAGACACACACACACACACACACCTTTTCTTTAGCCATATCATGCCTACACTGCCTTGGGAGTCTGCTAGCAAAAAGGTATTACCATTTTGGGGTATACATCCCTTCAATGTTGGACCCTAACTATGAGTCAAACTAAACTTCTTTTCTTTATGATGTACCCACTCTGTGGTACTGTGTTATTAGCAATAAAAAACAGACAGACAGAAGTCATCAAAATCCAGTCCAAGACTGGTTTTTGTAACAGTTTTATTATCCCACAGCCAATATTAATTTATTTACACATTACCTATAACTGCTTTGAAGATAAAATAGCAGGGTTGTGAAAGAAACTATAAAGGCCTGTCTCATAATAAAATTGAAAAGGGTTTGGGATGTAGCTCAATAGAAGTACACTTACCCAACATTCCCAAGGCCCTGGGTTTGATCCCCAGCACCCCAACAAACAAACAAAACCCAATAACCACATTTTACAGCATGTGTATTACCTACAGAAGTAGAATGAGTAACAACACAGAAGATAGAAGGAATAAATATATATACTGTTGTCGTTTTATACTATATAATCAAGCAACATTATTTAAATGAAGACAGTAATAGAGATGCATGTTGCTGCTGGGTGTGGTGGTGCACACTTGTAATCCCAGTACTTGAAAGGCTGAGACAGGAAGCTTGCAGGTTTGTGACTAGCCTCAGAAGCTTAATGAGGCCCCAGCCTACCTCAGCAACTTAGTACATCCCTCTGCAACTTAGTGAGACCCCTTGTCAAAATAAAGAATAAACATAGGGCTGGGGGTGAAGGTAGGAGGTAGGATTCCTCAGGGCTCAATCCCCAGCACCACACACAAATAAAACAATGAGATATATAGCTAGTAACTTAAGATAGGAAACGAACTAGAACCAAAAAAGCCCTCAACTGATTCACAAGAAGCACGAGAAGAGGAAAACAGACAAAGAGATGTGATGAAAGATAACAGAGTCTAACTAAATAGAGGAAAATGATGGGTCAGAGGAACACAGCCTATTGTAGCTCATTGAAAGTGAATCATGGAAGGATTTCTACTATCACATACTGAGACACCATATCCTTTTAAAAAAGCACTAAAGGTTGTAGTTAACATCCTGATTATAAGAATCAAATGCTCTGAGGCAGTGTGTGTGTGTGTGTGTGTGTGTGTGTGTGTGTGTGTGTGTCTTGTGTGTATCTCCCCACTCCAGAATTCATTATAAAAGGAAATCTGGTGAAAGGAACCTCAGACAAAGATGAATTGTAAAACACTAAAACAGGTGCAAATCTAAGAACCCTGAAATCTTGTGAAAAAAGACAAAGACCATAATAATCATGACCTCATAACAATGAAATTTGCTAATACAGATGTATGAAAAACACCAGAAAGAGAATTCAAAACATTGATTAAAATGATAAAAGATATAAAGAAGGATCAAAGGAATAAACTCAGGGTATACTGGTTATGAAATAATGTTTCAATAAAGAAACTGAAACTCTAAAAAATATACCAAACAAATCCTGTATGAAAAGACAAAAAATCAAATTCAATAGAAAGTTTCATCAATAGACTAGACCCCATGGAAAACAAAATCTCAGGCATAGAATATAGTGTATATGAACTTGAACACTCAGTAAATAATAAAGAAAAGATAATAAGAGACCATGATCAGCCATTATCAGAACATTCAAGAAATCTGGAGAAAATATCAAGAGACCAAGCCTAAAAGTAATTGGCATTTAGGAAGTATAAACCAAAGGCATAAATAGCCTCAATAGATAAATAATGTCGGAGAATTTTCAGAACTTAGAAAATGTGATGAACATTCATAAACTCAGAACTCTAAATAGACAAGAATAAAAAGAGAAGAAAGAATATACAAAGAAATTTAAAAACTCCAGAGCCAGAGAACAGATAAATTCCATTAGAAGAGTGGCTAAGTAAAGGAGAACTAAAATTGTACCAAACCAAAGACATAATTCAAGAGGACAGGCAATAGCAAACATCTTTCTATAATGCCACTAAATGTAAATGGTTCCAAATCCCCTATTAAGAGATATAGATGGACAAAGTGTATTAAAAATGGAAACTTAACTATAAGGTTGCTTGCAAGAAATTCACCTTATAGGCAAAGATCGCTAAAGGTGAAAAAATGGAAAAAAACTTTTCATGCAAATGTAGACCAAAAAAAAAAAAAAAAAAAAAGCAGGCATGGCTACTCTTAGAGCCAACAAAGTGGACTTCAAGCCAAAATGTATCAGAAGGCACAAAGAAAGACACTGTTTTACTGATAAAGGGAACAATTTGACAAAAAGATATAATGATAGTATACATTTACATTCCAAACATTGGCACACCTACTTACATAAAACCAACACTACTTGATATTAAGACTCAAATTCCCCCCAATACAATAATACGGGCAGACTTCAACATAATTCTCTCAATATCAGGTAGGTCATGTAAGCAAAAGATCAATAAAGACTCTTCAGACCTAAAGAATACTATAAATCAAATGGACCTAACAGATATTTACAAAATATTTCATCAAATAACAGCTGAATTCACATTCTTTTAGTTACTCATGGAATGTTCTACAAAGCAGACCATATTCTAGGCCATAAAGTATTAGCAAAACCAAAAACTGATAAAATTCCTTGCATCTTTAGATTGTAATAGGCTGAAATTGGAGATTATAGCAAAAAGATCCAAAGTAATTTCATAAATACATGAATATTTAAATATATATATATATATATATATATATATATATATATATATATATATATATATATATTTTAAAGTACTAGGGACTGAACCCCCAAGGGCATTCTACCTCTGAACCATTTTTCAAGCCATATTTAATTTTTTATTTTGAAATAGGTATCACTAAGTTGCTGAAGTTAAACTGAAACCTATAATCCTCCTAATCTTAGATGCTCAAGTAATGGGATTACAGGTGTGTGCCACCAGACCTGGTAAACAATATACTTTTGAATGAGGAGTAAATCACAGAAGAAATTAGGAGGAGAAATTTATAATTTCCTAGACTCAAATTAAAAGAGACAAAACTTTTGAATGAGGAGTAAATCACAGAAGAAATTAGGAGGAGAAATTTAGAATGTACTAGAATCAAATTAAAAGAGACAAAACTTACTAGAATATCAGGGACACAGTGAAAGTGGCTTTCAGAGGAAACTTTACAGCATTAAGTGCTCATATTAAAATGTAAACAGACAAACAGAAAGATTTCAAATAAACAATTTAATAACTCAAGGCCCTAGAAAAACAAGAAGAAACTAATCTAGATGTAACAAAAGGGAGGAAATAATAAAATCAGAGCTGAAATTAATGAAACAGAATAAAAATCAATACAAAAGATCAATGAACCAAAAAAGTTGGTATTTTGAAAAGACCTCTGCAATGAAAACTGTAAAACACCGAGGAAAGATATTGAAGATCTCAGATGATGAAAATATCTTCATGTGCTTCAGTTCTCCTATGTCAAAATGGCCATCCCACCAGAAGAAATTTACAGATTTCATACAATCCCTACCAAACTTACCAGTGTCATTCTTAAAAATACAAGAAGCTGGGCATAGTGGCACATGTTGTGTAATCCCTGCGCTTGGGAGGCAGAGACAGGAGGACTGCGCAGGTTCGAAGCCAGCCTCGCTGGCTAAAGAGACCCTGTTTCCAAATAAAAATATAAAATAGGTCTGGGCATGTAGCCCAGAGGTAGAAGGGTTCCATCTCTAGTACCACCAAAAAAAAAAAAAAAAAAAAAAAAAAGGTTCTGAAATTCAAATGGAAGAATGAAAGACCTAGAATAGCCAAAGCAATTTTGAGCATTAAGAACCATGTAGGCATCATCATCACACTTCCTGATTTCAAATTATACTACAGAGCTATAGTAAGAAAAACAGCATGGTAGTAGTATAAGCAGATTCATAGACCAATGGAATAGAAGATACACACACTCAAATTTGGAGATTTAGCTATAGGCAGTGGCGTACACCTCTAATTCCAGTATGTGGGAGGCTGAGATAGAGAAATTGCAGGTTTGAGGCCAGCCCCAGAAACTTAGTGAGACTCTGTTTTAAAAAGTAATGATAATAACTGGGCATGGTGGCGCACGCTTGTAATCCCCGCACTTGGGAGGCAGAGACAGGAGGATCTCACAGGTTTGAAGCCAGCCGCGCTGGCTTAAGAGACCCTGTTTCCAAATTAAAAAATATATATATATAAAAGGTTTGGAAGTGTAGCCCGGAGAAGGGTTTCCAGGAACCCCAGTACCACACACACACACTCACAAAAAGTAATGATAATAATAAAAAGAGCTGAAAGTGTAGCGTGGAGGTAGAATGCTCCTGGATTCCATCCCACAAAAGAGAAAAATGCTGAATGTAGTTCAGAGGTAGAATACTCCTAGGGTCAATTCTCAAAACACCCTCTACCCCTGCAAAAGCTGGAGATTTAAATATTCCTTTCTGAGTAATTAACAGAACAACATAAAGTAAACATTTTATTTTGAGATAGGGTCTTACTATGTTCCCACACACTGGTTTTGAACCTTCGATACTCCTGTCCCAGCCTCCCCAGTACTGGGATCACAGGCATGCACTAAAATGCCAGGCTCAGGAAATTTCTAGCTTCATGTGCTCATCAAACAGTAGAGGAGTGCCGGGTATGGTGGCGCACACTTGTAATCCCTGCGCTTGGGAGGTGGAGACAGGAGGATCACTCAGGTTGGAAGCCAGCCGCGCTGGTTTAAGAGGCCCTGTTTCCAAATAAAAAATATAAAAATAGGTCTGGGAGTGTAGCCCAGATGTAGAAGGGTTTCCAGGAACCCCAGTACCACACACACACACACACACACACACACACACACACACACACAGTAGGGAAAACCCGGGCATGGTACAACCAAAAAATAAAAAAAAAATAAAAAATAGAGAAAAATATAAATTGACGATATAAATTTTTACATTACAAATTAAAAACATATTAAACCGAAAATAAGTAGAAAAAACAAAGACTAACATGGAAATTGATGGAATAAAGCAGAGGTGTGAGCACAATAATCTAAAGTTCCAAATCTGCCGATTAACCGTCTTCATATGGGCCGGGAGCTTAGAACCTTTAAATGGTTGGAAATTTTTCAAAAGAAGACTATAAATAAAAATGGTATGAAATTCAATTTCTAGTGCATAAAGTCAATACTGGAACACAGCCATGTCATTCATTCACATATCCTGTGGCTGCTTTCATGCTGCAAAGCAGAATTGAGTCATTATAACACTGACCATGAACCATATCGCCTGTAGAGTTTAAAATACTTTTTTTTTTGCAGTATTAAGGATTGAACACAGGATCTTATGCATACTAGGCAAGTACTGTACCACTGAGCTACATCCTCAGCCTTTTTTACTTTTGAGATGAGGTTTTCCTAAGTTGCCAAGAGTGGTCTTGAATTGTGATTCTCCTGCCTTAGCCTTCCAAGTAGATGGAATAACCGGTATGTGCCACCATGTCCAACACTATCTGGCTTTTTACAGAAAAATTTTTTGCTAACCCGTGAAATAGTAAACAGAAGACAATAAGTAGAGAAAAATTAATAAAACACAAAATCAACAACTTTAAAACACTAGTATAGTTGATCAACTATATTATCTACTGATAAGGAAAAAAGGAGAAAATAAAATTTACCAATATCAGGAATAAAAGAGGGGACATAGATATAGATCCTCCATGAATTGATAATAAAAGAATATTAGGAACAATTTTGTGACAATATATTTGACAAAGTAAATGAATTGAGAAAATTACTTGAAAGACAGATTACTAAAACTGATTTCAGAAGAAATAGAAAAGTTAAATGGCTATATGTCAATTTTGGAAATTTTAATTTAAAATAGAAAACCTCACAAAGCACATTTCATGGTCAGATGGCTTCTATGATGAGTTCTATCAAAATTTATAGAAGAGACAGATCTAGTTTCCTGGAAGAAGAGGATGGAAAGTGATCAGTTTCTTAGCTGGTCAGGAAGAAGAAGAAGAGAAGGGAAAGTAGAGGGAGAAGGAGGGGCACTTAACAATGCAATTTATATAACCAGTGTTACAATGATGCCCAACTAGAAAAAGACATAAAAATGCTGGTATTACTCATGAACATAAACAATGCAAGAACATACATCATGACCAAGAGGGTTTTATCACAGGAATCCAAGCTTAACTGTTGGAAAAATATCAGTGTAAATTGCCATATTAGCAAAATAAAGGAGAAAAGTGACATGAAGAAAAAGCATTTTACATATTTTATACCCACTGATTAGGAGTTTTATTTATTTTTTATTTTTTTATTTTTTTGTGGGTCTGGGGATAGAACCCAGGGGCATTCTAACTCCAAGCTACACCCCCTGCCCAATTTTTTATTCTTTATTTTGAAACTGGGTCTCACTGAATTAATTGCAAAGGGCCTCACTAAGTAGCTGAGGCTGTCCGTGAATTGTGATCTTCCAGTTTCAGCCTCCCAAATGCTGGGATTACAAGCGTGCACCACCACGCCTGGCTGATTAGGAGTTTTAAACACACTAGGAATAGAAGGAGCCTTCCTCAAACTGATGAGAATCTATATTAACCAACTAGAGCTGACACCAAACTTAGTAGTAAAAGAATGAATGGTTTTCCACTAAAGATCGGAAAAAAAGTCAAGGACAGTCACTCTTTTCTTTCTTTTTTAATTGGTATGTTGTACTCACACATCTTGATGAAGTTCAGGGTGACAGCATACATGTACACAATACTCATTTAGCCCTCCCCTGTTCCCACCCTATTCCCTTCCCCTCCTGGCACCTCATGTTCAGCGCAGTGACTGACTTTGACAAGTTTGAGTATGTACATTATGTCCTCTGCGGTGTTTCCCTCTTCCCCACTCCCAGCTCCCCCAGTCAGTTCGCCTTCTTTACTCATCTAAGGTTTTCCCTCTTTTTTATGCAGTCCCTCTATGTCTTATTTTCTCTCTAGCTTCTGTATATTAGAACATTTGATTTTTCATTTTTGTGACTATCTCACTTAGTATAATGTTCTCCAATTCTATCCACTTCCCTGCAAATGACATAATTTTGTTCTTCTTTATGTCTGCGTAAAATTCCATTGTACACATATCCCATAGTTCTGTAATCCTTTCATTTTTTGATGGACATCTCGGCTGGTTGCATAGTTTGGAAATTGTGAATTGTGCTGATATAAACATAGATATGCATGCATTACAGAATGAGAGATTTTTGGCAACTTCATCTCTGATAGAGAATTAATATCTAGAGCATACAGAGAACTCAAGAAACTCACTGCCTAAAAAAACCAAAAAACCCAATCAAGAAATGGGTAAGTGAACTAAATAGACATCACAAAAAATAAAAATGGCCAATAAATGTATGAAAAATTTTCAGTATCATTAATAATCAGAGACATACAAATAAAAACTACCCTGAGATTTCATCTAACCTCAATTAGAATGGCAATCATTAAAAATACAAAAAATGCTGGAAAAGATGTAGATAAATAGGAACTCTTATACATTGTTGGTAGGACTGTACATTACTGCAGCTACTTTGGAAAATAGTGTGGAGGATCTTCAGAAGAACAGGAATAAAACTACATATGACCCAGCTGTACTACCCCTGGGTATCTATACAAAAGGACAGTCACTCTTGCCAATTCTATTTAACATTTACCAAAAGTCCTAGTCACTGCAATAAAGGGGAGGTGTTGTGCAGTACATGTGAGGATAAGACCGGAGGCTAGTAGGTTTGAGGCCAGTGTGTGTGAAGATAGTAAGACCTGTCTCAGAATAAAATAAAAGCTGGGGATGTAGCTCAGATGTAGAGAGCCCATGGGTTCAGTCCACAGCACACACACACAAAGGTTGGAGAATTACACGGCCTGCTATCAGACTCATAATAATCAGTGATACTTGCAAAAGTAACAACTAGCATTTCTAAAATTCAGCTCTATCACTTGGAGCATGATAATATCTTTTGTTCTAGAGAGCTGTCCTGTGCATTGTAGGATGTTTAGCAATATCTTTGGCTTATATCCATTACATGCTAGTGGCACTGTAGTGGTGACAACTAAAAATGTCTCCAGACATTGCCCAATGACCCCCCTTGAAGAAGAGAGTGTAAAATCAGAAGACTGCTAGTATGAACATATAAATCAATTAAATAAGTAGAGAGATTGGAAATAGTCCCACACAAATGCCAAACTGGTTTCCAAGAGGTAAAAAAGCAACTCTGTAAGAAAAGGAATATTTTAAAACAACTGGACATCCATAGGCAAAACAATAAAAAACAAAACAAAATCTCAATCTGTATCTTTTCCTACATTTAAAAATTATCTGGCAAAACAGATCATATGCCTAAATACAGGACCCAAGTTTAAATAAATTGCAACCTTGTGCAGTAAGGCAAAAACAGAGCTGACTGAAATGGGCAAATACTATGTAATTACAATGAAATGAAATTCTAGAAAATTTACTCTATAGTGGCAAAAATCAGTTTATTTGATTTCCAAGACTGGGGGCGGGTGACTTGAAAAAGGACTTTTTGGAGCATTGGAAATGCTCCTTACTTCATTCTAATGGTTATTATATGACTATATGCCTATGTCAAACACCATTACACTGTACATTTAAAATTGGGGAATATTACCCCTCAATATTAAAATGATGTAAAATGACATTTCCAATACATGAAAATATTTTAACTATTTTAAAATTATTATTTAAATAATAATACTAAAATAGTCTAACTGACAATTCTTGTAGAATGCTAAGAAAACAACTTTTTTTTGTTGGAACCCAGGGATGGAACCCAGGGGCATTCTACTTTCAAGTTATATCCCCAGCTTGCTCGCGCTCACGCGCTCGCTCTCTCTCTCTCTCTCTCTCTCTCTCTCTCTCTCTCTCTCTCCATATATATATATATATATATATATATATATATATATATATATATATATTTTTTTTTTTTTTTTTTTTTTTGGTGGTACTGGGGTTCCTGGAAGCCCTTCTATATCCGGGCTACACTCCCAGACCTACTTTTTTTTAATTTTTGGAAACAGGATCTCTTAAGCCGGCGTGGCTGGCTTCAAACCTACGCGATCCTCCTGTCTCCGCCTCCCAAGCGTGGGGATTACAAGCGTGTACCACCATGCCCGGCTATCCCCAGCTCTATATTTTATTCTTTATTTTGAAACAGTCTCACTGTGTTACAAAGGGCCTAAGTAGCTGAGGCTGTCTACGAACCATGATCTTCCTGTCTCAGCCTCACAGATGCTGGGATTACAAGCATGCGCCAACACGTCTGGCTGGAAAAAACCCCTTTTTTGTTATTTGGTAAATAAATTTAAAATATCAAACACTTACCCTCTCCTTTTTACATGAATTGAATGTTAAGTAACATAAGCATGGAGGGAATCCCCCCCCCCCCAGAATTCCAAGCAACAAATGAAGAAAGAATGATAGAATGTCATTGCTCTGATAGATGAATTACTGATAGAATACCAATAACCCTAATAAAATTATGACTCATAGATTTCTATTGAAACAATCATCTGGAAAGCTTAGGATAATCTTATGATGATAATAATCTTAGGTTGATAAGACCTGAACCCAATGATCAACCTTAATATCACAAAAAAAATCTAAAATTATTTGAATCTTAAGAGGTACACAACAATATCTATGAAATATCTTTGCCAGAAAGAAGCAATAATTTGTTTATAGACACGTGTGCATGTAAATACACAGAAATCGCTGCTTTGAAGAATATACAGTAGATTGAGAAAGGTGTTGAGAACTTCAAAGAGAAGGCAATTGGCACAGATCAGAATATGGGAAACTCTTGAGAAAAAAGGGCTATTTCCTCAAAAGAGGAAATGCAAAGCAAGCCAGAAAAAGAGGCAGCAGGAACTCCGATTAAAACGGACACATGAGAGAAGTCCACCTGACACAGGGGTCTTGCTAGGTTGATGGGACCCTATTTCAAGATAAAAGTAAAATAGGAAATTGGGCTGAAGATGGCAGGTGACAGATGCTCAGCCCTATGATCTGTATGAAAACCCACCGAAGGAAGTCTCCCTTAGCCCAACAAATTTGTTCATTAACAAAGGTAAGCAAGCAAACAACTTCTCACCCAACAACCAAGCTAACAGTCCCTGATTCATAGGAAGCGCCGGCATGGATGTGCTGAGCAGTTATCAGGGAAGGGGCAGGCTGCCCCAGGCTCTTGGCTACAGAGACAGCTGCAGGACTATTTCCCAGCTTGTAATTAGGGATACTGGCACCCACAATCACAGCCGAGTGTGGTCTAAACAGAGTCAGACCCAGGGGTGCAGACAAGAGCAGAGAAAATGGCCCAAGCTCCCCTCCCCCAAGCCAACACCAGGAACCCCACCATGGCCCAGGCAACTGGGAGGTGACTGCATTTCCTGGGCCAATGCCCTATAGCCCACCTGGTCCATAAAAGTGAGGAGGGGGCATAGGCGTCCTTTCCTGGACAAGCCTGCAGGAGCAGAGGTCAGTGATGACCAGGGCAGATCCCTGCCCTTTCCCACAGGTCTAGTCCAGAAGAAATACTGGAACAGGGAGCCATCTGGGCAGAAAGCTCCTCTGCCTTTGGGTGGTGAACAGGGAGATTTCTCTCATGTCTGTTTTAATTGGAGTTCCTGCTACTTCTTTTTCTGGCTTGCTTTGCATTTTCTCTTTTGAGGAAATATCCCTTCTTCCTGAAGAGTTTCCCACATTCTGATCTATGCCAAGTTCCCCTCTCCTTGCTGTGGCCCCAGCACCCATGCTTCAGAGCCAAGCCTGAGACCCTTCCCTCCTAATGACCCAGCACCAGTGTTCATCTGCCTATAGCAGTACTGAGCAGAGTCCCCCTCCACCCAGCTGCACAGCTCTGAACACAGCCCATGCAGGCCAGAGCTCAGACTGCAGGGGGAGCAGATATCCATGGGCATCACCATCCACACAGCCTAGCCACAGCTGCGAAGTCAGTGTCAACAGGCTGGCTTAGACCAGCTGCCCACCTCCCAAGGATAAACATTGGCAGGACCCCAGACCCAGGGGTTCCATCAACCAAGAACTGGTGGCAGGCTGTCCTTGTCAATGGTATGGCTTCCCTATAGACCTAGTGGCAGTGGCACAAGGGTACTAAGCTAGGTTTCAGAGACTGAGGACCACTGGACCACTTAGACCTACTCCTACACATGCATGGTCTGTGCAGTCAGGATAGTTTCTACAGGTTCTTGCCCTAGCATTCTCCTCTTGGACATAACAAAGGGCGTGCAGAACTCTTAAGCACAGTCCCCAAGGTGCTCTTAAGCCAGCAACCAGAATCACAGAGGTTACAGATAGGGAGAGGATCGTTTCCCTCTCCCACCCAATATAACTTCACAACTACCTGGAGCAAGGAAGAACACACAAACTGAATCAGAAAGGAGCTGAGAAGCAGGGTGTAGTGGCCATGCTTGTAATCCCAGTACTTGGGAGGCTGAGACAGGAGGATCACAGGTTCACAGCCAGCCTCAGCTACTTAGTGAGACCCTGTTTCAAAATGAAGGATAAATCTGGGAGTGATGGCACATGCTTGTAATCCCCGCCCTTGGGAGGCGGTGACAGGAGGATTGCGCAGGCTGAAGCCAGCCGTGCTGGTTTAAGAGACCCTGTTTAAAAAAAAAAAAATAGGTCTGGGAGTGTAGACCGAAGGTAGAAGGGTTCCCAGGAACCCCAGTATCACCAAAAAAAAAAAAAAAAAAGGATAAAAAACAGGACTGGGAGTATAGCACAGAGGTAGAATGTCCTTAGGTTCAGTTCTCAGTACTGAAAAAAAAGTTGTCGAAAATACTCAAATGACCCACATATACCCAGCTTGTAAATGACAAGGCAGATGAGGACTCTATCAAGTAGGGGCAACAGAAGTCTTTAAAAATTCAGAATAGTAAGTGGATTTCTTCATTGAATTTTCACTACAAACAAAATCAATTCCTCACTATAAGTAGAAAATTAATTCCCAGCCAGGTGCGGTGGTGCACACTTGTAATCCCAGCATTTGGGAGGCTGTAACAGGAGGAGTGGAGTTTACAGACAGCCTCAGCTACTTAGTGAGGCCTTTTGCAACTCAGTGAGATCCCATTTCAAAATAAATAAAAAATAGGACTGGAGATATAGCTCGGAGGTAGAATGCCCCTGGGTTCAATCCCCAGTACTGCAAAACAATAAAAATAAAAATAAAAAATAAAATTAATTCCCTTAAAAAACTTTCATTAATTCAAGAAATCTTTTAATTTTAAAGGATTAGAAATCCCTTAATTTTAAATATTTTGCTATTTTAATTTTAACTTATTATTTTATTTTACTTCTCTCTTATGATAAATATCTATTTTTATCACTTCATTGTTAGTATTGGGTATCTCTCTAGTGGTTTATGATTGTAGAATTTTCAATTTTTCCTTGAAGGCTTTTCTTTTTTACAATACAAAATTTGGAGCTATACAACTATTTGAATTGGGAGAGAGAGGTAGGGAAGGGAAAAATGAGGACTGAGGAAGATAATTTCAAATGTTATGTCCATACTTGAAGGTATCACTACCCATGTCCTTAACATGTGTGGGGAGGGGAAGTGGAGCAAGACGCGGTCACTTCTTCTATCAACTATAAGAATGTGTGGGAGCTAGGGAGAAACTGGGAACCAAAAAGGACTTCAGATAAATGAGAAATACCAGTGGAATAGAAGGGGAGATTTGAGGAGGAAAGGGAGACTTGATGAAGGACACCATTCAAATAATTCTACGTACACTTATGTACATATATGAATTTATCAATTCCAGTCTCAATAATATGTACAGGGAGGGGGAGAGAATGGAGCGAGATATGGAGATAAGCATACTACCAAGTGTTGTGTGCATTTATGTTTCTATCACTCTGAAACTTCTTAT
Source organism: Muscardinus avellanarius (assembly GCF_963383645.1). Classification (NCBI taxonomy): domain Eukaryota; kingdom Metazoa; phylum Chordata; class Mammalia; order Rodentia; family Gliridae; genus Muscardinus; species Muscardinus avellanarius. Next base: position 58,416,415 of record NC_137801.1, read on the forward strand.
GATGAACAGTCATAATACATCAACAAAAGTACAATAAGACAGAAGTACCTCTCAATTTAGTTATCTCTCACTATATAGCAAATCACCTGCTGATTGGAGATCTTAAAGCCATAAACATGTATTATCTCCTAGGTTTTGAGAACCAATAACCCAGGAAGCCTTAATTGGGTGATTCTGACTAAAGATCTTATGAGTTTATAGTCAGGATATTTACCAGAACTACAATCATTTCAAAGTCTGGGGATGAAGACTCTGCTTGTAGATGGCTAATTCATGTGGCGGTTGGCCGGAAGCCTTGGTTACTTCTTGGAAGTTCTCACTGCCTAGACCTCTCCACAGAGTTGCTCCAATGTGCTGGTGACATGGTGGCTAATTTCTCCCAGACCAAGTGATGTGAGAGAAAGAAGACGAAGAAAAACAACCACTATTTTCAGAAGCCACACACTGTAGTAACTTCCACCATATTCTATTAGAAGCAAGTTACTGAAGTTCAACCCACACTCAAGAGGATGAGAGGATGAGGTACTCACTACCTTGTGAAAAGAGAAGCAGCAAGGAGTTTGTGTAAGTGTTTTAAAAGTACTTCAATGGACTTATGGGAAGATGGTGACTGAGAAAAGCAGCGTTTACAAGTCCTGCTAACACTCAATCTATATTGCCACAAAATCATCACTTTTCAGAACCAGAAAACACTATCAGAAGAGAAATAAAAAATGTAAACACAAGGGACAGAGAAAAAGAAGACTAGAAGAACATCCAGAGACCAGAAAAGAAACCAGTCCACATTGTGGCACCAGAACCACGCCGGGACCATCTTGCCTCATAGCACCAGGCTCCAGAGAGGAAAGGTAACCAAGGATCTGAAGTGAGCAGCTGCAGATCATTCGGGTGTAATTCAGCTGTTCTTTCAGCGCAAAGAACCTCTAAAACTCCCAGTGGCCAAGCTTATCACGCCTTCCAGGGACTCAGAATGGAGCTCAAAACCAGAGGCCTCTGGGGCCGTGATGGGAGCCTGCCAAGGGGTTAGGCTGGTGCCAGGGCCAGTGGCCGACATCGGAGCCTGCCTTGAGACAAGGCCACTAATGAGGCCTCTGAGGCCGGGATCGGAGCCTGCCTTGAGGCTAGGCTGATGCTGAGACCATCAAGGCTGGGATCGGAGTCAGCTGAGGGGTTAGGCCAGTGTCGGGGCCAGCGAGACCAGAATCGGGGCCTCCCATGAGGCAAGGCCACTGCTTGAGACAGCGAGGTCTGGATCAGTCCATCGGGTAGCCAGGCCACTACTGGGGCCGTCAAGAGTGGGATCAGTACTTGCAACGTGGCATGCACAAAGAAATATTGCAGAAAATAAAAACCAGATGCTTCCCCTAATCAGCAATAACTAGGAGGAAAGGGGCAACAGGAAGAGGTTGAGCTAGAGAAAAGGCCCTATAGTGAAACAATTAAAGTGACCAATCAGAGGGTATGGAATAGGGGAGGATGGAGCCTCTGTAAAACGCAGGAGGTACAAAAACAAATGTATCAAAGTTAATCACCAAACAAGCATGGGATCGAGGGAGGGGGAGGGAATGGGATGGGGACTGATGAAGGCTAATTGGATGATGTGTGCTTGCATATCCTCTCAAGTCTTGTATGTGATATATGATTATAATGCACCAATAAAAATAAACTTAAAAAAAAAAAACAGAAAAGAAAAAGACCGGCATCACAGCTGAGGGCGTGGCAGTGGCACCATATTGCCAGCAGTGGAGGCGAGTTCTCCTGCCCACAACAGCTCTAGATCAGTGTGCACAATAACTGTAAGTGAAATTGCGGCCCCTACAGGAGAAATCCTAGCACTGTACCCCCAGGTGCTAGTGCAGTTTTGATAATCTCCCTGGGTCTGAGATTTTGCAGTCCAACCCAGTGAAGGAGTAGCGGTGGCAGAGATACCACACCCTAGTAGCAGCTCCCTGTGGGAAAATGCCCAGCCTGGCACCCCCACGGTTTCATGCAGCCTGGATTAACTCCCTGGGTCTGAGACTTTGCGATACCACCCACTAAAGGAGTAGTGGTGACTGAGATTACAACAGACGCGAGATCCAGACCACCCTAAGTGAAGTCGTGGTGACCTGGGGAAGGACCCAGAGAAGGCACAAACTTCTGAAAGCATGGGAAAGAGGAACAACAATAGAGTAATGATCACCCACAACCCCATAATATCAGAACCTGATAACACAGAAATCAGAGATCTCCAGAAGATCAAATGAGGAATGTAACTGTAGAAATAATACAGGACCTTCAAAAAGAACTTAGAGAGAGTCTAAAAGAAATAAAGGATGCAAGCATTGAAGTAAAGGCATCAATTCAAACTATAAACAATCAATTAGCCCACATGGAGAATAGAATCTCGCTCCTAGAACATGATCACTTCAAAAACGAATGCATAATTTATAACTTAGAAAAAAAATCAGACAGCAGGAATCTGACACTGAAGAAATATGGGCCCATTTTAAGAGAGCTAACCTAAGAATAATTGGAATCGAGGAGGGAAAAGAAGGTGAAACTAAAGGGATCAATAATCTCTTCAAAGAAATAATAGCAGAAAAATTTCCAAATATACAGCAAGAGGTTGATATACAGGTCCAGGAAACTTATAGAACTCCCTTTAGACAGGATCAGAGAAAAGGTTCCCCACGCCACATAACTGTCAAAATGACCAATGTGGAAGCCAAGCAGAGAATCTTAAAGGCAACAAAAACAAAAGGCCAAGTGACATTCAGAGGCAAACCAATTAGAATCACTCTAGACTTCCCAAACCAAGTCATAAAAGCCAGAGGGCTTGGAGTAACATATTCCAAACTCTGAAAGAAAACAACTTCCAGCCCCAAATTCCCTACCCAGAAAAACTTTCTATCAAATTAGATGGGGAAATAAGAAGCTTCCATGACAAACAGAAACTGAAGGAATTTATGTCTTCAAAACCAGCACTAGAGAAAATACTCAAAGAGATTAACTACAAAGAAAAAATAGGTAATACATACCAGAACCAGAGAAACAAGATTTTCCATCCAGCAAACAACTGGCAAGGAAGAATAAACAGTATTTCAAACAGAAATAAAATCTTAACATGTTAGGAATTAAAAGTTATTTCTCAATAATCACACTGAATGTAAATGGCCTCAATTCCCCCAATTAAAGGACATAAAGTGGCAAAATGGATTAAAAACCAGAACCCATCCATCTGCTACTTACAAGGTAAAGGGCTGGGGCAAGGTAATTCATGTTAAGTAGCCATCCTAAAAAATGTGAAGTAGTATTTCACTATAGTTTTTATTTGTATTTCCTTAATGATTAGTTACATAATGATAATGATGAGTGATATTCATGTGTTTATTGGTCATATAAAAATCTTTGGAGATTCATTATCTACTTTAGTCTTTTATGTATTTCTAAATTGTATTGCTCTTATTGTTGCTAATTTTTAGGATTTCTATTTGGAATATTAATATACCTTCAGATATAGCATTTGGAAATATTTTATCCCATTCTATCAGTAACTTTTAATTCTGTTTACATTGTCTTTGGATGTACAATATTTTTTTTACTTTTTATGAAGTTTATTATTTTGTTGTCTCTGCTTTGGAATCATATCCAAGAAATCACTGCCAATTTCAATTCTGTGAAGTTTTATGACCCAGGTTTTCTTTTAAAACTTAATAGTCTAATACATTTAGGTCTTTTATCTATTTTGAGTTAATATTTGTATATGGTGTTAGGTAAGGGTTCAATTTTATTCTTTTTCATGTAATTATTATTTTTTAACAATATTTAGGGAAAAGATTATTATTTCCTTCACTAAATTTTCTTGGAAACCTTGTCAAAAATAACTTGACCATATATGGAAGAATTTATTTCTAGGCTTTTTATTTTACTGCACTGGTTTATATATCTGCCTTTATAGCTGTACCACACTGTTTTGATTCTTGTAGCTTTATAAGGTTTGAAATCAGAGAATGTACATCTTCTAGCTTTGTTCTTTTTTAAGATTTTTTTTTTGGGTATTTAGAGTTCATATTTCATGTTAGGATAGAGTTTTTCTGAATAAAAAACATATATGATAGTTTCACCTTTAAAAAAAAAAGAAAAAAATATCCTCTGGTAAGAAAGAAAACAAGAAAGAAATATTGAAATGTTATCTCTAAGTGATCAAAATTTTGATATCAGACAAATGAATCTGTTATGTGAGATTATTGTTAATTTTGGATAAATTGCTATAATATTAAAAATATATAAATAAAAAGAAAAGAAAACATAATAAAAGTACTTCAATCTCTTTTCTCACTTTAATATTTTTACATTCAAATATTTTGTCTGATACTTAGCAGGATTCATTTGTATATCTGCAGTGGTTTGAATGTATGTACCTCTCCAAAATTGGTGTTAGAATTTAAGCCCCCAAGGTGATTGTATTAAGAGGTGAGGTCTTTGGAGAGGTGATTTAAGACTTGAGGGCTCTACCCTCATAAATGGATTAGTGCTCTTATAAAAAGAGGTTAAGGTGACAAAAGAAGAGATTCAAATGCACAACAAATATAAGGAAAAATGTTCAACATCACTAGCAATCAGGGAAATACAAAAACTATACTGAGATTTAATTTAACTCCAGTTAGAAAGTCAGTGGGGAAATAGGAACCTTACACATTGTTGGTGGGTTTGCAAATTAGTACAGCCACTATGGAAATCAGTATTGAGGCTCCTCAAAAGATAGAAATGGAAACACAATATGACCCACTTATACCACTCCTTGATACCATTCCAAAAGAATTCAAGTCAGAACACTATATGAAAGCATGCACATCTATGTTAATAGCAACACAGTTCACTATAGCCAAATTATGGAACAAGTTTAGGTATATATCAACAAGACAAATAGATAACAAAAATGTGATATATACACACAATGGAATTTTACTCAGTCATAAAGCACAAAACGATATCATTTACAGGAAAATGAATGAGATTAGAGAATATTATGCTACATGAGATGAGCCAATCTCATAAAGTCAAGGATTTAGTTTTCTCATATATGGAAGTTAGAGAGAAAATAGGAAACAAAATTTCTTCATATAAATGAGAGAAATCTTTAGAATAGTGGAAGGGAATTGGGAGAGAAAGATAGAGTGGAAGAAAAGGGTAAATGAGGAAGGAAACTTCAAGTAATGTTATGTCAATATATGAAGGCATCACAGCCAATCTCTTACTAACGTGTATGGGTAGAAAAAGAGGGGATCAGGATGCAATGCATAGGGAAATAACACGTGCTCTATGCATGAATGTACGTTTGTATCACTTTGAATCACACTATGATGTATACTGTATAACTACAATGCACCAACAGAAGTTTATAAAAATAATCCCAGCTACTGAGGAGCTGAAGCAACAAGTTTGAGGACAGCTTGAGCAACTTAGTGAGACCCTGTTCCAAAATAATAAATAAAAAGAGCTGGGGGTATAGCTCAATGATAGAGTGACCTGAAGAGAGAGGAGGGCAGAGGAGAGGAGGGGAGGGGAGGGGAGAAGGGAGGGGAAGGGACGGGAGGAGAGGGAATATCTGAGCGCCCTTTTGCCCTTCTGTCACCCGTGCCATTGTTAACTACTGAAGTTTAAACATTCCTGGCAGTTTATGTTTTACGTTTGCCATCTTTAATATATCCTTTTATTATTTCCTATATCCTTTTAAAAAACTTATCGACTTTTGTTGTGTTTCCCACGATGTCTCTAATGTTTTACATTTGTTTCTATCTGCTGGAACAAAAGACCACAGACTGAATGGATTAACAGAAAATTACTTTCTCACAGTTCTGAAGTTGGAAGTCCAACATCAAGATATTGGCAGGTTTGGTTTCTCATGAGGTCTCTCCTTCGCTTGCAGGTGAGTAGGTTCTTGATATGTTTTCATCTGGCCTTTCTTCTGTGCACGTATACCCTTGGTGTCTTTTCTACTTATAAAGATATCAAGCATACTGGATAAAGAACTCATCTGAATGGTCTCATTTAACCTTGAATACCTCTTTAAATGTTCTGTCTCCAGATATAGTTACACTTGGGGGCAGGGCTTCAACATGTGAATTTGTTGAGGGAGGACACAATTCAATTCATAACACCATCTGTTTCTATTCTTCTGCTGAATATTCTTAACTTCTTAACATAATCATATGAACACTAGGGTTTAACCATTATCTACTTATTTTACTCCTCTCTACTCACTCATCTTGCCATTCCTGTTGAAGCACCTGAAGTACTCGTCCTTTCTTGCCCAGAAATGCTTTCCCAATTCCTAGTATCCCAATCCTCAGGGCACAGAGAACTTTTGATGCTCCTCCAACTTTGGTAGGAGTCTTCTCCTCTTGATATCTTGGAATCTGTCTTTTTGTGTTGTATTTTTTCCTTCAGGTTCGGTTTTACAGTTTTTCTGTGGATTCTTACAATCTCTGGTGCATCAAGCATTCTTATGTTAAATTCCAGTTTCAAAATTTGAACACACACACACACACACACACACACACACACACACACACACACACACACGCCAATTATCTTCTATCATTTCTAGAGATTTGGCACAGGTGGGAAAGGTATTTATGTGTATACCCAATTTACAATCTTAAAACAAAAGAGGTCCATGGTAAATTTCATTAACACTTTGAGTGGAAAATTCTGATTAGGAGAGTTAAAATTGGAAAGTTTAAGCTAAGTTTAGGTCAATACAGTTAAGCCAGGGATGGTGGTGCATGTTTGTAATCCCAATACTTGGGAGGCTGAGACAGGAGGAATGCAGGCTCCAAGCTAGCCTCAGTAACTTAGTGAGGCCCTCTACAACTTAGTGAGACCCTGTTTCCAAAAATAAATAAATAAAAACAGGTCTAGGTCTAGGGATATAGCGTAGAGGTAGAATGTTCCCGGGTTCAATCCCCAGTACCACACACACACACACAAAGACACACACAAAGACAGTTAAGAAGGTGTGCATATTCATAATATTTTAAATTGTAGTTATAGTACTTGTAATAAATGGTAAGTCTTGTTTTAAAAGTTAGCAGGTATAAAACTTCTCCATATAAAAATGATGCCAAGGAAGTAATTCTATGTCAACTTGATCACCAAGCAAATGCCTAGGAGTAGCAGATGTAAACCACCCTACATAAACCATGCCAACGAAAGACAAACTACCCAATAGTATCATGCCAAGGGAAGGCACAGATGGCTGGAGAACAGCAGCTATAGGTCTTTTTATAGCATTATCAGATGGCACAGTTGACATTCCAACTGGCCCCATGCCAATGGCCAAGGTAGCTATAGGGATGCCAACATGAGAATGTTCTGAGACATACTCATCTTCATGGTATCCAACATGGGGCCAGAGAAGCAATCTTGGGTAGCTTTTATGCCACAATGAGTAAAGCAAATCAAATAACTTTTATGCCACAGTAGTAATCAATTTGGAGAAGTTACCTGAATTTTCAAACCAGAAAGACAAAGACTAAAAACAACATTCTGTGACCAATATTTTTGAAACAATCTTAAAGTTACAAAAAAGTTTTCAAGGAGTTTTATACGTGGTAGCTTCTGAAACAAGACTGCATTTACTATATACATTATAATTGCAATTTTAAATACTATGACTACACATACCATTTTGGAGTCTACTGACTCAAACTGAGCTTGGACTTTCAAGTTTAAGTTTTCCAAATCAGAAGTCTTCATTCAGAAGAATTAAATAATAAATGAGTAAAAGGTCATTTTTTTCTGAACCATTTGAAAGTAACTTGCAACACATCTTGAATATTTTATTTCCTATATAACCACAACCATCAAAATGATCCCGAGCACGCTTGTAATCCCCGCGCTTGGGAGGCTGAGACAGGAGGATCGCACAGGTTCGAAGCCAGCCTCAGCTACTTAGTGAGGCTCTCAGCAACTTAGTGAGACCCTGTTTCCAAATAAAATAGGAAATAGGTCTAGGAGTATAGCCCAGAGGTAGAAAGCCCCTGGGTTCCACTCCCAGTACCACCAAAAAAAAAAAAAAAAAGATAAATGAATCTGATAACAATACTCTTATATAAGCACTGTAAAGTTTCATTTGTTCTTATACTGTTCTTTATATGACAAAGAAGAACTTCTTAATGTATTTAGTTATGTCTCTTTAATAGTTCTTTGGTATTTTCTCTGATAATAACTTGTTGTTTTTTGAAAAGTATAAACTAATTATTAGAATATCCCTCAATCTGGGCTCAGCTAAAATGCTTTCTGATGGTCAGGAATGTCACCAGAGGGAAGAACAGGTGCACGTGTGCCGAAATACTTTGATGTGCTCCATTACTGATGATAGTCCTTTTGGTTACTCGATTGACACATGTCTGCTTGCCTTCTGCACAGCAGTTTCTTTTTTTCCCTTTGTAAATCATACAAATGTTGTGGGGAAGACTATGTAAATATCTTGTTTCTTATGAAGCTTTCTCTCACTAGTTACAGCATCTATTCACAATTCTTGCATTTTTAAAAATTATGACAGTTGTTTGTGAGATTATGATTTTCTAATTCTATCACTACTTTTACATTTATTATCTAGCTTTATTTACTGATTTACTAGTATTAGTAGGGACACATGGTGTCTGATTTTATACTATGTGTTATAATCATCCCATACATTTTGATAAATGTCTCATTAAAATTCATTCACACATTTGTAATCCCCGCGCTTGGGAGGCTGAGACAGGAGGATCGCGCAGGTTCGAAGCCAGCCTCAGCTACTTAGTGAGGCTCTCAGCAACTCAGTGAGACCCTGTTTCCAAATAAAATATAAAATAGGTCTGGGAGTATAGCCTGGGTGTAGAAAGCCCCTAGGTTCCATCCCCAGTATCACATAAATAAAAAATAAATAAAAAATAAAAATTTCATTCAAAATACTTCTTAATTATGTTTTCACCTATAAGATTTTTAGAGAATGTTCAGAGAATCTGCAAATACCTGTGAATCCCATAGGTCTCTGGTAGTATTTTTCCTCATAGTTCTGGAATATTTATTGATATAATATCTAGTGGGAGCCACATCTATTTCAAAGAAAATCATGCATAAAATATATGAAGTAGTCGTACATGTAGCTAGGAGTGTGGAAATTGTAACTGGTGCTAATTTACATGTTCCTTTTCATTGCTACTCTATATAATAAACTTCTTTTGCTTTCAATACAGACAAATATTAAGAATTCTTGAGCCAGGCTTGGTGGCACACTGATACAGGAGGGCCGAGGTTCCTGGACAGCCTCAGCTACTTAGGCCTTTTGCAACTCAATGAGACCCTTTTTCAAAAATAAAGAATAAAAAATAAGGCTGAGCATGTAGCTTAGAGGTAGAATGCCCCTGGGTTCCATCCCCAGTACTGAAAAAAAAAAAAAAAAAATTCTTGAATAACTCATTTTCCAGTAAATTTGGGGTTTATAAATTATTCAATCTAGATTAAAACATCATTTTTTAATAATCAGACTTACTAAAATATTTGTAAATTTTGGTTAAAAAGAAAACAATAGTTTTCTTGGTTACCAAATAAAAAATCATGAGGCTTTAGGGAACTTTCAGATAATTTCTTTACATAAGAAAGAAGGTCCATGTAATTGGAAACAGCATAGGTAGAGTCAAACATACTCAGGTTTGAGTCATAGTGCTGCTCAGTTTTCCTTATAATCAGTTATAACCATAAAATGGGTATAATAATCTAACTGGTTAGGATCATTATGAGGATTAAAAAAGAAAACATATAAATCCTCCAACTTATATAAACAGATGATTATTAAAAATTAGCTCCTTTAACTTGTGAGATTTTAATGATTTTATTGCTAATAAAGTACTTGACATGCCCTTGAGCAAGAATCTGTACATTTAAGCAGGTATAAATACAAATATATTCTACTATTAAAAGGAAAGAATTGTATTATTAAAGGATTAAAGCAATTCTTAAATTTCTAGAAGAGCTAAAAATTTACTTATTTACATTCTTGAGAAAGAGTCAAACTTTAAAAACAATTGAGTTTTCTCTCTAGTGCTTTTATTGTAATTGAGTGACTATCCCTAGGATATGCAATATTTTACATTTATTTTGATTCATTTTGGGCATAAAATTAATGATACATCATGCTTAAAAGTAGAATTTGTGACATTTAAAGCTCTTAGTGATTAATAGTTCAAACATAATAGCACATTGCAGGGAGTTACCCAGATGGGAAAGCAGCTAATACCAAGTTTAACACTTCACTCTCCTTCCAAAGTATATTCTGAAGTATATTTATACCTCAGAATGCCTGCTCCCCAAAATGGCAGGTAAAGTTATACAAGACCAATACTCCTGTTGAAAACAACTAGAAAATCTGGATGAAATTTTTAAATAAAATTCTATTTTAGAACTACTAAGGCAGTGAGTATTTAGGGGACAACATTAGACAGAAGTGAAACCCAGAGAGGTAAGCTAGACATTTGGTTTACTTTTCCCTCTCAAAGCATTTGCCAACTCATACCTAGTGGCCGCCAGCTTGTGAAAGTTAACAAAAAGTAGTCATTGAGAAGCTAGAAATTTAGGTAGACTCACTGGGTTACCTAAAGTATATTTCAGACCCTGCTGAAGAGAAAGGGCTTTAATCCAGAACTCATGAGGGGCTATACTTTTGAAATAAGTATAAAATAGAAACAAACCAGCTCTCAGACTGAAACTTAGCTTCACATAAACCAATCCTCAGAAATAATGTGGTGTATACTTTATCCTAACTACCAGAAGGAAAAGTAAATTCTTTCAGGAGGAACAACTGTAAACATTTTCAAATTTTCTTTCTTTCTTTCTTTCTTTCTTTCTTTCTTTCTTTCTTTCTTTCTTTCTTTCTTTCTTTCTTCCTTCCTTCCTTTCTTTCTTTCTTTCTTTCTTTCTTTCTTTCTTTCTTTCTGTATTAGGGATGATGGAACCCAAGGGCATTATACCTCTGAGCTATTCCCCTAGCCCTATTTTTTATTCTTTATTTTGACACAGGTCAAAATGTTGAGTTGCAAAGGGCTTAAGTAGCTGAGACTGTCCACCAACCGCCATCCTCCTGTCTCAGCCTCCCAAGTGCGGGGCTTACAAGCATGCACCATCACACCTGGCTTATGTTTTTTAGAATGTCATAGTCTACCAAATGTAGACTGACATTTCTACAAAAAAGCAAAGACATAAGTCCCAATGCTAAAAGCAACAATGACACTCACATTGATACTAAAAGGGGAGTTGAAGATAAATACATTTAAAATATAACAAGCTAAGAGAAGGGGTAAATAAAATTATATAGTTAATATAAAAAAGGCAGGAAAAGGGAGGATTGTGATTCTGTGAAGATGGCAGAGAAGAAAGCACAGGAATCTGTCTCCCAACCTAGGCAACAATTGCAAATGGCAGAATCTGGCATAATATCCTGGAACTCTAGAGTCTACCGAAGACTTAAAACTTCCAAGGAAAGCCTTAAGATGATGGACTCTGGTTAATTCTGGTCAACTTCAGCTATTCTACAGTATCAGCTACCCATAAAACCTGGTCAGAACCAGGGTGGGCAGAGGGCTGCATTCTCTCCAAACACAGGGAAGCTGTCCTCTTATGATGAGTTGGTGCTTCTGACTACAGAGGTACAAAGAGACAAGGAGGCACTGATGCACCTCTCTTCTTACTGACAGCCTCTCTCTCCCAGCTGGAGTGACTGCCAGGGGACTTAAAGGGCTGGCAACCCGATTACCCTCTTCTTTTCTCTTCCTCTTTTGGAAACCAGATGTTAAAGAGTAGGACACACAAAAGCAACTGCATATATAGATAAGATGGGCCACGCATACCAAGTGAAGGAGAGGCACAGGTTGGGAAAAGACCTGAGAAGACCTTAACTTTATACCTCAGTATGATCTTTTGCATACAGCCTAAAGAATTTTAAAAAAACAACAAATATAGCAAACCTTGAGGTGAAGGGAGAATTTGATTTCCAGAGCTATTACATTATTAGATTCAAATGTTCAATTTTCAATGACAACTAAAAATCAACTGAACACAAAAGAAAACAGTAATGTAGATAATAAAAGACATAAAAGCTCAGGGCTTATAGAAAACAAATAGCAAAACTCTAGAACCCCATCCTTATCATAAATTACTTTAAATGTAAACAGATTAAATTTCCAATCAAAAGACAGATTCAGATAAAACATATAACCTAACTACATGCTGTCTATAAGAGACTTCCTAGAGATGAAAAATATGTCTGAAAAAGTAGCAAATAGAAAAAGAGTAATAAAAGAGCAGGTGTGGCATACTAATTTAGGACAAAACAAACTTTAACTTTAAAAAGGATACAAGATGCCAGGCTGGTGGCTCACGCTTGTAATCCCCGCACTTGGGAGGCGGAGACAGGAGGATCGCGCAGGTTCGAAGCCAGCCGTGCTGGTTTAAGAGACCCTGTTTTCAAATAAAAAGTATAAAATAGGTTTGGGAATATAGCCCGGAGGTAGAAGGACTTCCAGGAACCCCAATACCACCATGGTAGAGCACGCTTGTAATCCCAGCATTTGGGAGGCAGACACTGGAAGATCGCGGTTCACGAACAGCCTCAGCTACTTAGTGAGGCCCTTTGCAACTCAGTGAGACTCTGTTTCAAAAAAATATAGTAATTAGCCTGGCATGGTGGCGCATACTTGTAATCCCAGCATTTGGGAGGCTGAGACAGGAAGATTGCAGTTCGTGGACAGCCTCAGCTACTCAGTGAGGCCCTTTGCAACTTAGTGGAACCCTGTTTCAAAATAACAAATAAAAAATAGGGCTGAGGTTGTAGCTTGGAGGTAGACTGCCCCTGGGTTCCATCCCCAGTACTGCAAAAAATAAAAAAATAAATATAAATAAATAAATAAATAAGATTAAAAATTAGGGTAGGGGGTGTAGCTCGGAGGTACAATGCCTCTGGGTTTCCTCCCCCATACAGCAAAACAAAAAAAAAAAAGAGCTAAAAAAAGAACATCATATATTAATAAAAGGTTCAATATGGCACAGAGCTATAAGAAATATTTAGGTACCTCATAAAAGATAACCAAAATATGTACAGCAGAACCTTACAGAATTCAAGAAAAAAAAAGGCAGTTATGAAGAATGGTTGGATGCTTTAATACCCTACTCTCAGTAATTGCTATAATAATCAGATAAAACATAAATAAAGAGGCAAAGGCTTTAACACAATAAACCAACCACATCTACCAAACATATTAAAAACATTCTGCCCAACAACAACAGACACATTCTTCCTAACTGCACACAAGACATCTTCCAACATACCATGTTAGGTCACAAACTAAGTCTGGATAGGTTTAAAAAGATACATAATACAAAGTATCTTCCCCTTCCACAATAGGATGAAGTTAGATATCAGTAACAGAAGTAAAACTATAACACTTATAAATTAGTGGAAGTTAAAACACTCAGACAACCAAAGAGTCAAAGACAACATCACAAGAGAAATTAGAAAATACTTAGAGACAAATGAAGATAAAAATGTACCAAAACACAGGGCACAGTGAAAGCAGAGCTAAGGGAAATGGCTGTAAGTGCTTAACGTGAGAAAACAAGATCACAAATCAACAACCAGCTTTACATAGAAAAAGAACAAACCAAAGCCAGCAGAAGGAAGAAATTAATAAGGATTAGAGCAGAGATAAACAAAATAGAGAACAGAAAATCAATGATACCAAATGCTGTTTATTTCTAAAAATCAAAGAAGCTAGGTGCATGGCACATGCCTGTAATCCCAGTATTTGGGAGGCTGAGACAAGAGGATCATAAGCTGAAGGCCAACAGGATACTGCAACTTAGTGAGATCTTGTTTCAAAATAGTAAGGTTAGGGAGCCAGGCATGGTGGTGCACCCTTGTAGTTCCTGCGCTTGGGAGGCTGAGACAGGAGGTTCGCACAAGTTCAAAGCCAGCCTCAGCTACTGAGTGAGGCTCTCAGCAACTTATGAGTGAGGCTCTCAGCAACTTAGTGAGACTCTGTTTCCAAATAAAGTATAAAATTGGTCTGGAAGTATAGCTCAGAGGTAGAAAGCCCCTGGTTCCACCTCTAGTAACACACACACACACACACACACACACACACACACACACACACTAGGGTTAGGGAACTAACATAGAGGTAGAATGCCTCTGGGTTCAATCCCAAGTACTCCCTCACCCCCCCCCCCAAATCAATGCATTAGGTAAGAGGAAAAAAAAAAAAAACGGTGGGTGAAGACTAAAATAAGAAAAGTGGGAACTTTGTTACTACTATTATATGCCAGCAAATTAGATAGCCTATATGAAAAGAACAAATTCCTAGAAACATAAAATTTACCAAGACTAAATTACAAAAGATAGAAAATATGGATAGACCTATTAGTATGAAGAAGATCCAATTAGTAATAAAACATAATCTAACAAAAAAGCCCTTATAACTTATGGTCTCACCAAACATTTAAAGAAAATATAATGCCAATCCTTCTCAAACTATTTGAAACAATGAAAAGGGGATCCTCTCTAGCTCATTTTATAAGCCTAGCATTACCCTAATACCAGAGCCAGACAAAAGCAAAAGAAAACCATAGACTACTATCCCTTATCAAAATTAATATAAAAATCCTCAATAAAATACAAGTAAATGGAATTCTTCAGCACAGTAAAAAGAAATTGCATCATGACCAAATGGGTCCTGGAATGCAAGAATAGTTTAACATATGCTGGGTGTAGTAGCACACACTTGTAATCCTGGAATCTGGGAGGCAATAACAGGAGGATCTTGGGTTTGCAGAGAGCCTCAGCTACTTAGTGAAGCCCTCTGCAACTTAGTAAGACCTTGTTTCAAAATAGAGAATAAAAAATAGAGCTCAGGGTATAGCTCGGAGGTAAAATTCCTGGGTTCCATCCCCAGTACTGAAAAAAAAAAAAGAATAATTCAACATATGAAAACTGATAAATATAACACACCAAATAAAAGAATGAAGGGAAGAAAACCATATGATTATTTCAAATGTGATAGAAAAATATATTGGACAAAATTTAATGCCTTTTCATGACAAAAGCGCTCAATAAACTAGAACAGAAAGAGACAGCCTCAACATAATAACAGCTCTATATGAAAAATCACAGTAAATATCATATTGAATGGCGAAAGACTCAAAGCTTTTCCCCTAAGATCAGGTACAAGACAAACATGTCCACTTTTATTCAATATACTATTAGAAATTTGAGCCAGAGTAATTAGACAAGAAAAAATATAAGGAATTCAAGTTTTAAAGGGACTTCCGGGAAGATGGCGACCGAGAAAAGCGGGGCTTAAGAGCCCTGCTAACAACCAATCTCCATTACCACAAAATCAGCGCCTTTCATAGCCAGAAAACACCATCACCAGTGAAACAAAAAATCACCAGGCTCCAGAGAGAAAGCGGACTGAGAACAGAGCCACAGAGGAGATACACCGGCCTCACGCCCGAGGACGCGGCAGACGCGGCAGCAGCGCCATACTGCCTACGGCACTGGCGAATTCACGGGATGGCTACAGCAAGCCGAGGTGAGCCACTGCGGAACAGCCAGGCGGGATTTCTCCACGCAGAGACCATCTAAAGCTCCCAGTGGCCGAGCTCAGCACACGCTGCAGGGATTCAGAGTGGAAATCAAAACGAAGAAGAAAAACGCCAGCCCCACAGCCGAGGGCGTAGCAGTGGCGCCATATTGCCACCGGCGGCAGCAGCACCGAATTCAGCGAGGCCAGTACAGCTACATCTGCGTACTCAAGAACAGTGAGTCAAATTGTGGGTCACAGAGGAGAAATCCCAGTACTGTACTCCCTGGGACTTGACCCAGTGGGGGAGTGGCAGTGGCAGAGATATCACACCATAGGAGAACGTGCAACCTGGCACCCCCCACAGTCTAAAGCAGCCTCTATCGACTCTCTGGGTCGGAGAATTTGTGATACAACCCAGTAAAGGAGCAGTGGGGTCTGAGATACTACTGACTCGAGATCCAGAACACCTTAAGTGAAGTCATAGTGACCCAAGGGAAGAACCCAGAGAAGGCACAAACATCCGAAATCATGGGAAAGAGGAATAATACTGGAGTAATAAATGCCCACAACCCCACAACATCAGAACCCGATAAAATAGAAAATCAGAGATTTCTAGAAGATCAAATCAGGAAAATAACTGTAGAAATAATAGAGGTGCTTCGAAAAGAACTCAGAGAGAGCCAAAAAGAGATAAAGGATGCAATTAATGAAGTAAAGGCCTCAATTCAAAGCACAAAAAACCGATTAGAACACATGGAGAACAGAATCTCGCTCTTAGAAGATGAGCAATCCAAAAATGAACGCATAGTTTCTAATCTAGAAAAAAATATCCGACAGCAGGAATCTGATATTGAAGAAATATGGGCCCATTTTAAGAGAGCTAACCTAAGAATAATTGAAATAGAGGAGGGAAAAGAAAGTGAAACCAAAGGGATCAACAATCTCTTCAAGGAAGTAATAGCAGAAAATTTTCCAGACATAGAGCAAGAGGTTGATACACAGGTCCAGGAAACTTATAGAACTCCCTTCAGACAGGATCGGAGAAGAGGATCCCCACGCCACATAATTGTCAAAATGACCAATGTGGAAGCCAAGCAGAGAATCTTAAAGGCAACAAAAGCAAAGGGCCAAGTGGCATTTCAGAGGCAAACCAATTAGAATCACTCCAGACTTCCCAAACCAAGTCATGAGAGCCAGAAGGGCTTGGAGTAAAATATTCCAAACTCTGAAAGATAACAACTTCCAGCCAAAAATTTCCTACCCAGCAAAACTTTCTATCAAATTAGATGGAGAAATAAGTAGCTTCCATGACAAACAGAAACTGAAGGAATTTATGTCTTCAAAACCAGCACTAGAGAAAATACTCAAAGAGATTAACTACAAAAAAGAAACAGGTAACACACTCCAGAACTAGAGAAACAAGATTTTCCATCCAACAGACAACTAAGATTGGATATCTGTGGAGATTCATTATTTATGTTAGTCTTTTACCTATCTCTAAAGGGTATTGTTTGCCTTTATTGTTGTTAATTTCTAGGATTTCTAGTTGGAATATTAATATACCTTCAGATATAGCATTTGGAAATATTTTATCCCATTCTATTAGTAACTGTTAACTCTGTTTACATTGTCTTTGGATATACAATTTTTTTTTATTTTTTAGGGAGTTTGTATACTCCTCTGTTGCCTGTGCCATTGAAATCATAACCAAGAAACCACTGCCAATTTCAATGTTGTGAGCTTTAATGACCCAGATTTTCTCCTAAAAGTTTATAGTCTTAAGATTTATATTTAGGTCTATTATCTATTTTGAGTTAATATTTGTATATGGGATTAGGTAAGGGTCCAATTTTATTCTTTTCCATGTAATTATTATTTTTAACAATATTTAGTTAAAAGATTAATATTTCCACCACCAAATGTTCGTGGAAACCTTGTCAAAAATAACTTGACAATATAGGGAAGAGTTTAGCTCTAGGCTTTTATTTAACTCCAATGGTTTATATATCTGCCTTTAGAATAGTACTACACTGTTTCAATTATTGTAGCTTTATATGGTTTGAAATCAGAAAATATATATCTTCTAGCTTTGTTCTTTTTCAAGATCATTTTGGGTACCTAGAGTCCATATTCCATATTAGGAGAGATTTTTTTCTGAAAAATAAATATATAAATATATGATAGTTTCACCTAAAAAATAGAAAAAAAAATATTCTCTGGTAAGAAAGAAAGCAAAAAGAAATATTGAAATGTTATCATAAGTCATCAAAAGCTTGGTATCAGACAAATGAAACTATTATGTGAGATTATCATTTTTAATTTTAGATAAATTGCCATAATACTAGATGTCAACTACTAAGCCAAGCATGGGAGGGAGGGATAGGGAGAGAATGGGGTGGGGATTGGGTAGGGGCTGACTGGGAAAAGTGTGCATGTATGTCTACAAAAGTATGTATCCTACTATGATGTATGAATACAGTGCACCAATAAAAATAAATAAATAAATTTAAAAAAATAAAATAAAAATTAAAAAAAGTTTTAAAGGAAGAATATATCTTTTTATAGGTAATATGTTCTGATATGTGAAAGAAATTTGAAAAGACATATTCAAATGGAAAGATAGCCCATGTTTGTTTGCTTGTTTGTTTTTGAGACAGGGCCATACTAAATTGCCCAGGATGGCCTCAGATTTTCAATCCTCATGCCTCGGCCTCCAAGTGGTTGGGATTATAGGCATGTGCTACTGTGGCTGGCCACACCGAAGATTTAATATTGTTCAGATGCTAATACAACCCAAAGTGGCCAATACAATCCTATCAAAATCCCAAGGATTCAATGTAATTCTATCAAAATACCAATGATGGTTTTTGAGAAATAAAAAAATCCATCCTAAAATTCATGTTGTTTTCTAAGAAACCACAGATTTCCACCACAGCCTGAAAATGTAGAAGGAAGCCAGAGGACTCACACTTCCTAATTCCAGAATGTACAATAAGCCTGGTACAAACCAAACAGTGTGGTATTGGCACGAAATAGACACACAGACCCGTGGAATAGAATGCCGAGTCTACACATAAAATTCTCCCATATCTGATAAATGATTTTTAACAAGGGTCCCAAGAAAAGTTTACTAATGCATACTCCTTTTGTTTAAACTACAATGGGATATCTTAGTCCAAGGTATTACATTTCACTAACAATGAGAATGAACACTTCTTTCTATGTTTTTATTAGGCATTTGTATTTTTTATTTTGTGAATTGCCTCACTGTGACTTGTATGATTTTTTAATTTTTAATTTGATTTTTTAATTTACTTCTTATTGCTATAGTAAACCTTGGTATGGCATAAGCTGCAAATGGCAAGCCTGTTGGCCTTTCCTCAGGTGACTTGAAATGCTACCTTTATTGTATTATATATTCACATATATGTACATTAATCTAATTCTGGGTAACATACAAAGTGGTTAAGAGTTCAGACTCAGCTGGGCATGGTGGCGCACGCTTGTAATCCTAGTACTTGGGAGGCTGAGACAGGAGGATCACACAGGTTTGAAGCCAGCCTCAGTCACTTAGTGAGGGAGGCTCTCAGCAGCGTAGTGAGACCCTGTTTCCAAATAAAGTATAAAATAGGTCTGGGAGTGTAGCTCGGAGGTAGAAAAGCCCCTGCGTTCTATCCTCACTACCACCAAAGAAAGAAGGAAGGAAGGAAGGAAGGAAGGAAGGAAGGAAGGAAGGAAGGAAGGAAGGAGAAGGGAAGGAAGGAAGGAAGGAAGGAAGGAAGGAAGGAAGGAAAGAAAGAAAGAAAGAAAGAAAGAAAGAAAGAAAGAAAGAAAAGAAGAAAGAAAGAAAAGAAGAAAGAAAGTTTAGACTCTGAAATCAGGCTGCATTGACTCGCAAAAAGCACTATTTCACAGTAACTGTTACCTCTTTTTTATGATCTCTTTGATATTTTTAGTCTTTAAGAAAAAATATCCCCCTTTATTGGTGGAATTGGAGATTGAACCTAGAAGCATTCTACCTCTGAGTTACACCCCATCCCTTTAATTTTTTGTTCTAAAATAGGGCCTACATAGGTTTCTGAGAGTCTTGTTGAGTTGGAAAGGCTGCTCTTGAACCTGCAATCCCTCCTGTCTTAGCACCCCAAGTACTAGGATTACAGGTATGGGCCACCACATCCAACAGGAAGAGATATCTTCAAAGGAGAAAATCATTGTAAATAGGGATAATCCTTTTTAATTTTATAAATATAAATTTCTAAGATGAAAAATCCTTAGTATATAGCTGTAGGCCTCTCACTAGATAAAATTAGCTAAGACTTTTCCACTTTATTTTTATTATCGATACATATTAATTATACAGAAGAGTGGGTATCACTGTGGCATATTCATATAGGCATATCCTTTATTTTGATAATTTCTACCCTCAAATTTAAATAGTCAGAATCTATATGAAAACATGCTATATGTGGGCTGGGGATATAAATCAGTGGTAAAGTACTTGCTTAGCATGTATGAGATGAAGGAAGGAAGGAAGGAAGGAAGGAAGCTTTTAGACAATTTCAACATGGAGCCTCAGATTGTTGTAGATTCAAGAACTGAAACAGAATTCCGAGCCTCAATACTCTAGATTTTGAGTGTCCTTTAAGTAGACCTTTGGACTATAAGTGAAGTTTTATATGAAGAGTGGGGATATTCTGAATAATGACTTTATTTTGACAAATAAAAAAGTTAAACTATTTTCTATCTTTATTTTAGGTTTTTATCTTTTACATGTAAAAATCCCTGAGGATTAGGATGAGGTTAGGGATATCTTATCAGTAGAAAGTACATTTGGATTAAGATTTGAGCTCGTAGGGTATGGTGGAACACATCTGTGATCCCAGTACTTGGGAGACTAAGACAGGAGTATCACACCGTGGAGGGCAGTCTCAGTAAGTAGAGAGATTCTCACCCATCCAGCAAGACTGTTTCAAAAATAATAAAATAGGACTGGGGGTGCAGCTCAGAGGTAAAATGCCCCTGGGTTCAATCTTCAGTACCACATACACAAAAAAGATGATTTAAGTTAACATGAAGATGTCATATTAGTTGTGGGCTAAACAGACTCAATGCTAAAAGAAATATGATTTGAAAAAAGTTTACAAAGTAGCTTTGTTCACTGATAATCAAAGCAAAATTATAGAACAATATAATACTGTGGGAGAGAAATTTTGTCAGATAACAAACATTTAAATATCTCTCTATTCAGGTTTTTTTCCTTTTCTTTTCTTTCTTTCTTTTTTCTTTTCTTTTCTTTTTTTTTTTTTTTTTTGGTACTGGAGGTTGAACCCAGAGGCATTCTACCTTCCTCTGAGTTATATCTCCCACCTACTTTATTTTTTTAAATTTTGAAACAGGGTCTTACTAAGCTGCTAAGAGACCTCACTAAGTTGCTGAGGTTGGCTGCAAACCTGTGATCATCCTGGGATAATAGGCATGTGCCACTATGCCCAGCTCTATCTCTTTAATTATTAATCTTGGCATAAAAAAGATTGAGAGTATAGACATAAAAATAAGATATATGAAGAAAATTTACTTTATTGGGGTAAGTAGCAGAGATAAGAAGGCAGACCTAAAGCAGCAAAATCAATGGGATGAGAAGATCTAAAAAGTGTTATAATTTTCTGATGTAATACCTGCATGTACAGATTTTGATAAAAATAATAAAACCTTCCCTCAATATACAAATATCCTGGCTTAATTAGACATAAGTACATATAACAAAATGTCAATAGAAAATGCAGCTTAATTGATTGATGTAAGTTTAAAATTTAAATATCAAACTCAATCCAAAGACAAGTGACTTAATGTGAAGTAACTATATTAACATAGAAAATATAAAAACAAACTACAAAATTCCTTCATAGTGCAAAGATTTAGGTAAAAGACTCAGAGATTTGTCTTGCTTTCAAGAAGCTTCTGCTGCATTGTTTCTTTGAGAACAATGACATCACTGTGGAGAAAATGCTCGGGGATCAGGAAAGGACCTGCCTCTGTTCACCTGACCTCACCTTCATGCAGGAGCTTACGTAACAAGAACCTGGCACCGAGCGCAAAGATCTGGAAGGAACTGGTCGTTTTTATTGTTGTGTGGCTCATAAATGGAAGAACCAGAGCATATGTGAATTTATAAGCTCTTTGATTCACTGTGTACCATAGTTACTTTAAAAATACATGTGAGGAGCTGGGCATGGTGCACGCCTGTAATCCCAGTACTTGTGAGGCTGAGTCAAGAGGATTGCAGGTTTGAGGACAGTCCCAGCAAGTAGTGAGATTCTCAGCAACCTAGCAAGACCCTGCTTCCAAATAAAGATAATATTAGACTGGGGGTGTATCATGGAGGTAGAATGTCTCTGGGTTCAATGCCCAGTGCCACCCCCACACACAAAATACATGTGAGAACATTTATAATTTGTTACTGCTCGCTAAAATCAAAGGGAGAAACTGAGCACATTCAAGATACGGAATATGCTTTGCCCTATGTCCTGGCTTCTGCAGCTATACTTCAGAGAATGGATTAGAAAGATATTTAAGCTTATTATATAGAAATGTGTCATCCACTCACCTCAAAGGACATGAGGAGAAAAATTAAAGAATTATAAATTCTTAGAAAACATAACAGATCCTTTGGGCCCTGGCAAGGAAAATGTCAACAAGTCAAAAGATACTAGATGGCTATTGACCAGTTTCAGGAAGGCAAGCTGCAAGCCAAGACGGAATAATGCTTTCCCACCATGCGTCTACGGCTGCAAATGACACTAATCCTTTTTAATGGTCACAAAAGCTGACAACTTACTCGGCCTTAGAACTGAAGGCACAAAACGATCTCTGGGAAGGACTCACCATAAACAGGTCACGGGCACCAATGTCAACAGCTAGGAGGAAAGCCTTTTCAAATCTCTGGTATCTATAAGGAAGAGAAACAAAAGTGAGTGGTGAACAAACCCATATGAAAGGAGATAACTGACTGTTTAATGTTTAATGTACTTATCTGTATTGTTTTCACTATTCTAATGGAAAAATCTTCTAATGGGAAACATCTTTTCAAACAGATTTGGCCAGCCAGGAAATGTTACTGTACTTAGGAGTAAGGCTCAGAGCTTGTGGATGCCTTTGGTGTCATTTCCAGGATAAGCATAAACTCAAATAGACAATTGCTGACTATGGGAAATTATAGCTTAAAAAACATGCCTACAGCCAGCACAGTGGCACACACCTGTAATCTCAGCACTTGGGAGGCTGAGAGAGGAGGACGACAAGTTTGAGTCCAGCATGTGACAATTTAGCACTCAAAATTGTTCCAAAGTAAAAAATTAAAAGGGATGGGGATATAGCTCAGCGGCAGAGCACCCCTGGGTTCAATCTCTGGTGCCATTTTAAGAAACTACAATGGAATGAAAGTCGTGAAAGCATTTTGCTTTTTTCCTTTCTGTGTGTGTGCATATGTGTGGTACTTGGGCTTGAACCTAAAGATATTCTACCTCTGAGCTATATTCCCAGCCCTATTTTATTGTTTTTTTAAATTTTGAAACAGGGTCTTGCTAAGTTTTCCAGACTGGCCTTGAACCTGTGATATCCCTATCCCCCATGCAATAGGATTAAAGGTGTATACCACCTCACCCCACTATGATTTCTAATAAAAAAAATACTACTTTCTACTCTCATAATTTTTTTTTTGTGTGTGTGTGTGTAGTTCTGGGGATTGAACCCACGGCATTCTACCTCTGAGAGACACTCCCTGCCATATACATATGTAATATATATTAAAATAAATATATTAAAATAAATGTATTAAAATAAATATATATATAGGGTCTCACCAAGTTGCTAAGGCTGGCTATGAACCTGTGATCTTCCTATCTCAGCCTCCCAAGTACTGGGATTATAGGCATGAACCACAGTACCTAGTTTCTTCCATAATTTTTTGTAGTTTTTTCTCTAAAGCATAATTTTTAAGAATTGTCCTTGTGAAGTTTCATTTTAGGCTAAGATATATTAGAAAAAGATGCATTTTATACAAATTATGTCTACAGAAAGTTTACACTGGGTTTTGGAGTGACAGCGTGTCTTTATTTTAACTGAGAGCTAAGATTTCTATGGGTGTAACTGTCAGTTTCTCTTCCTGTATAGGAACAAGCCGATAGTATCCCCAAAAGCTTTCATATGCCTGTCTGCAGTTGGCACCCTTAGTCCACCTGCAGCGCTAGAAACCACTGATCTGTTTCCCGTCACTATAATTTTACTTTTTATTCTAGCTTGTTGTATTATGAGCTCAAGTAGGATTCAAGTCTAAGTTGTATTGTGCTTTGCTGTATCTTTTCAAGAATATTACAAAAATGTAATTGCACAATATCTACCCTGTTGTTTTCTGCCTCTTTTACTGAGAGTAATTAATTTTGTTCAGATATCTGTAGTATTTTTGTTTGTTTGTTTTGTGGTACTGGGGGTTGAACCCAAGGGTATTCTATTTCTGAACTAAACCCACAGACAAATTTTCTTTTTCTTTTTTTATTGTGAAAAAGGGTCTCATCAAGTTGCTGTGGGTCTTACTAAATTGCTAAGGCTGGCCGGGAACCTGCAAGCAGGATTATAGCAGTTAAATGTGGTTTGAAAAATTATTTAGTAGAGCTGGGCGTGGTGGTACACACTTGTAATCCTCACGCTTGGGAGGCGGAGACAGGAGGATCGTGCTTAAGAGATCCTGTTTCCAAATAAAAATATAAAAATAATAGGTCTGGGAGTGTAGCCCGGAGGTAGAGGGTTTCCAGGAACCGCAGTACCACAAAAAAAAAAATAAATAAATAAATAAAAAAAATGTTTAGTAGAGCCGGGTGTGGTGGCGCGTGCTTGTAATCCCTGCGCTTGGGAGGCTGAGACAGGAGGATTGCATGGGTTCGAAGCCAGCCTCAGCTGGCTTAAGAGACCCTGTTTCCAAATAAAATATAAAATAGGTCTGGGAATGTAGCCTGGAGGTAGAAGGACCCTGGGTTCCATCCCCAGTACCACACACACAAAAAAATCGTTTAGTAGAGCTGGGTGCCTGTTGCACACCTGTAATCCCCGTACTTGGAAGGCTGAGACAAGATCACAAGTTCACAGCCAGCTTCAGCAACTTAGCAAGACACTGTTTCAAAATAAAAAAAAATAAAATAGGGCTAGGGGCTTAACACAGTACTTTGCCTATATTAACTCATTTAATCTTCACAACAATCCTATCAGGCTGGTACTATTATCCCCATTCAACTGATGAGAAAACTCAAGTACAAAGAGGTCAAGTAATGGTTGCCAGGCAAAATACAGGACACTCAAGTAAAACGAATTGCAAATAATTGTTTAGTACAAGTATATCCAGTGCAATATTTGGTACATAGTTATGCTAAATAATTCTTTACTATCTTCAGTTTAACTAAGCATCTTGAATTTTTGCTGAATCTGGCAACCCTAACTTTGTCAAAGGTCCCATATCCTCTCCCTTGTAGAGGACAACAAGGAACCCCAGAGTCTGGCTCTAAAACTGGCACCTTTAGAGCTACTTCTATTGTCATTAGAAAGGAATTAACTATTTGTTCCAGGAGTGAGGAGTCTTCTTCAGATCAGGTTTTTCATTTCTAGGTTTTCTAAATTCAAGATTAGAAATGCCATGCTACTGTCATTAGAAGGAATAATCAAGCTAGACATGGTGGAACACTCCTGTAACTCCAGTACATGAGAGGCTGAGGCAGGAGGATTGAAGGTTCATGGCTGGTCTCAGCACCCTAGTGAGATCCTATTTCAAAATTAAAAAAAATAAAATAAGGCTGGGGCTGTAGCTCAGAGGTAGAACACCCCTGGGTTCAATCCCCAGTAAAACACACACACACACACACACACACACACGCACGCACACACAATGATCAAGTTGTGTGTGGTGGTACATGCCTGTAAATCCAGTACTTCAAAGGCTAACAGGAGGATCACAGATTTGAGATAGCCTCAGCAATTTTGTGAAATCCTGATTCAAAGCAAAACAAAGCCTGGGAGTACAGCTTAAAGGTAAAATACCCTTGCGTTTAGTCCCCAGTAACACACACACACACACACACACACACACACACACACACACACACACCACAACATCCAGCAACAAAAACAACAGAAGAGCCAGGAGTGGTGGCACATGCTAATAATTGCAGTACTTGGGGGGCTGAGACAGGAGGATCGCAGGTAGAAAGCCAACCTAGTGAGATTCTGTTTCCAAATGAGAAATAAAATCAGGCTCACAGTATAGCTTGGAGGTAGAAGACCTCTGGGTTCAATCCTCAGTTTAAGTAAATTTAAGAAAAACTAAAAAAATAGTCAAAGCTGAGACAGGAGGATTAAAAGTACAATTTAGTAAAACCCTGTTTCAAAATAAAAAAGGTTACAACTTAATATAATACTGTTTCAAAATAAGAAAAAAAAAATATGGGTTGGGGGTGTGGCTCCGAGGTAGAATTCCCCTGGGTTTAATCCTTGGTATCACACACACAGAATTCTATCAGGTAGCTCCTGTGTGTTTGGCTGTTATACCAGCCAGCTCCCTCTTTAGCATTAGTATGTTAGGAACCCAAATTCAATCATTTGGTCTCTTCCAGTTTTAAAATTAATATAAAAATTATTGTCATCTCAACTGTCAGCTATAACTACATTTACATTTACTTTTATTGGGTGTTTTCAAAATATTTCCAATGCTTAAGGTGTTAGGACTAAAAAGGAGGGAAAACTAATGAGAAAAACGAATGACAAGAGTCTAGTATGAGAGTGAGATGCACAACGATGGTGCATGCTTAGACGCTTACTAAGTAATACATGCCAGTCACTTCGTATTTATTACAGTCTTAGAGCATAACTAAAGACTGCTATGGTAAGCTCTCCATATGCAAAACAGAAATAATAGTAAGGGCTTAAATATCTTACCCAAAGTTACCCATCCAAAAAATTGTGAAGCTGGACTCAAACTTACTTGTTTGATTTCACAGACTAGGCTTTTCAAAAATTATTGCATGCTATCAGTACAACTGAACTGAGGCTTAAAAGATATGTGCTGGAACAGAGCAGCCTCCCTAACACTTAACAGAGGAGCTCTTCATCATTGTAATTGCTACTGATCATTGAGATGATATGTAAGAATTAATCATATGGTTAATTTTGTATTTGTTAAAGCTATTATTTTTAAGATCTTCTGTCACCTATGACAAGTGACTTGGTAATAGACCGACACTATCACCATAAAATAATGATAAAATCATTTACATATATTTATATATTTATATTTTATGGTGCTGGGGATTGAACCCAAGGCATTCTACCTCCAAGTTACACTCCCAGTCCTTTTCACTTTTTTGCTTACTAGGCTGCTGAGCATCTAAGTTGCCAAAGTTGGTCTTGAACCTGTGATTCTCCTGTCTCAGCTTCCCAAGTACTGGGATAACAGCCATGCACCATCATGTCCAGCTTTCATATACATATTTAATTGCAATTATATGTGTACTGATGATAGTATAGTATGATATAATTGCTTCCATTTTATTTACTTATTTGATAGAAGTGGAGGGGACACTCTATCTCTGAGCTATACCCACAGACCTATTTTTTTTTTAAAACAGAGATTCATGAAGTTGCAGAGGGCCTTGCCTAAGGTACTGTAGCTGGCCACAAATCTATAATTCTCCTGTCTCAGCCTCCCAAGTACTGAGATTGCAGGCATGCGCCACCATACCCACCACCACACATTATATTTATACAAAATAATAATAAGTTGAAGATTAAATCTATGTCAGTACATCAGTCCAAAACAAATTGAAAACCCAAACTCCAAATAATAGCAGCAGCTATGTTTTAAAAATAAGGACACAAGTGAAAAGATAGGGCTTGAAAGAGAGTTTGAATAGTGCTGTTTCATCAAGGACACTTTAGAGAGAACTATTCAGTAAGAATATTCTAGAACAGTCTTTATTTTCCTCTTCTAAGGAGAAGGTATGTGTAGGAAGTGGAAGACTTATAAAAATGGTGACTACTCAACTAGAAGCTCCTGTACCTGTGGTTTCCCTCTCACAATGGTCATCCTACTTCATGAGAAAATAACCCGATCATTCTATTTGCTTGCAGGCTCCCTGGATCACATCCAGGGAATGGGCTAGATCCCAGCTCTTCTTTCCTGAGTGATTGAACAGGAGGAAGTTGGGGGTAGAGAATCCCTGAACACTGAGTATGTTTCTTACTCATACTTACTCTTACTCATACTTACTTATAGCTGTACCCAAGCTCCCAGTCACCAGCCCTGGGAGTTTTGGATTTAAGGCTTACGCTGTGAATATCTGAGGGTTACTGTCCACCTGCTCTGCTATCTTAACCTTTCTCTGCAGAACATGGTATAGAGTATGTTGAAGAGGGGGACTGTGGTAGAATGGGTATAAGTCAGCCTGTCTGCTCCATTTAGGCCTTAAATTGAACTCTTGCTTTGTGCAAAAATTTATGTAAGATTTTGGAGGTCTACTGGCAATTTGCAAACATTTTTATGGCACGGAAAAGCACGGTAAAAGCTGCTATGATGTTTTGTTTAGCTCTATAAAGGCAAAGGGCCAATTTATATACTTTCTTAGACGTTTCCTTTCTTCTCTAATATCCAGTCTGAAAGCTGGTTAAATAATAAAATATTGTTTGAAACAATGACAATAAATCTGTTTCTATATAGTTTAAAAATGTCAGAACAGTAAGTATTAAACTTACTCTAAGTATTAAACTTTAAGTGCTCCCTATTTCTTATCTAAAGGATGAGAAGAGTATAATTTCTTCTCTGAACACTTTATTAAATTTCAGTGATAATCACATTAACAAATAATAATAAACATGCTTCAGAAATCAACATGAGGCTGGGTGTGGTGGCACACACTTGTAATCCCCGCGCTTGGGAGGCTGAGACAGGAGGACCGCACAGTTTCAAAGCCAGCCTCAGCTACTTAGTGAGGCTCTCGGCAACTTAGTGAGACCCTGTGTCCAAATAAAGTATAAAAAAGTACAAAAATGTATAAAAAAGTATTTTTAAAAAAAGGTCTGGGAGTGTAGCCCAGAGGTAGAAAAGCCCCTGGGTAACACCCGCAGTACCACACACACACACATACACACAAAAAGAAATCAACATGAAACCATGTGAAACCATCAATGTTCAGTGCTGATACCTTTTAATATTATTACAACTTAGTAGAACAATATGAAATGAACAGATGTTTAATTGCATAATTGGATGAATGAATTTGTAAATCATAGAAAGTTGTCCTTGAAAAGACAACAGCAGGCAAAAATTTTCTCCCATTCTGTTTGCTCTCTGTTGAAGTTCTTGCCAGTTTCCTTTGCTTTACAGAAGCTCTTCAGTTTAATGCCATCCCATGTACTGGTCCACCTTTTAGTTTCATGTGCCTTTGGGGTCTTACTGAGAAAGTTCTAACTTGGCCTATGTGTTGTAGTGTTGGACCTTTACCCTCTTCAAGGAGCTTCAAAATCTTTGGTCTAACTTCCAAGTCTTTGATCTATCTTGAACTGACTCTTGTGCAGGGTGAGAATGTAGGATTTACTTCCATTTTTCTGCATATGGTTAACCAGTATTGCCAACACCATTTGTTGAATAGGCTATCTTTTGGGCCCTTTTGTCAAAAATCAGTTGGCTGTGAAGTGTGTGGATTTGTTTTTGAGTCTTCTATTCTGAGTTTCCTATTCTAGTCTTCCATTGGTCTGTGTTTCTGTTTTTGTGCCAGGATCATGTTGTTTTTATTACTATGGCTTTTTAGTATAGTTTAAAGTCAAGTATTGTGATGCCCATCCAGCAACATGGAAGATCTTTCCATCTTCTAAGGTCTTCTTTGATTTCTTTTTGCAATGGTTTGTAGAGGTTTTTTGCCTCCTTGGTTAAGTTCATTCCTATGTATTTGCCCACTATTCCTCCAAAAGAGGAGTAAAATCTAGAATATACAGAGAACTCAAGAAACTCAGCACAAAGAAAATAAATAACCCAATCAAAAACTGGGCAAGGGAACTAAATAGACACTTCACAAAAGAAATGCAATTGACCAATAACTGTATGAAAAATGCCCCAACTCATTGGAAATCAGAGAGATGCAAATCAAAACTACTCTGATATTTCACCTAACTCCAACTAGAATGGCAATCATTCAAAACACAAACAACAACAAATGCTGGTAAGGATGTGGAGAAGTGAGAACTCTGATACATTGTTGATGGGATTGCAAATTAGTGCAACCACTTTGGAAAACTGTTATGGAGTATCCTCAGAAGAATGTGAATGAACTTACCATATGATCCAGCAATACCATTTCTGGGTATCTACCCAAAAGAATGGAAACCAAACTACCAAACTAATGCATTTGTATCTATGTTCATAGCTGCATAATTCACAATCGCCAAACTATGCAACCAGCCAAGATATCCATCAACAGATGAATGGATTACAAAACTATGGGATATGCACATAATGGAATTTTACTCAGCCATAAAGAACAAAATTACATCATTTACCGGGAAATGGATGGAACTGGAGGACATTATGCTAAGTGAGATTAGTCAGTCACAAAAAAATAAGAAATCAGATGCTCACCCTAATATGCGGAAGGTAGGAAGAAAACAGGTCATAGGAGGAACTCTAGACAAAGAAGGAGAAAGTATGGATGTGCAAATAAGGTGACCCAACTGAAGGTGATGGGAGGGGGAGAGGGAAATTCTCTAATGTACCTGATGTATATTAGCAAACAGCAAGTACTAAGCCAAACATGAGAAGGAGAGAAGGGGAGGAATGGGGAGGAATGGGTAAGGGCTTTGCATGTATGCCTCTACCATCTTGTACTTGATTAAGATGTATGACTACAATGCACCAATAAAAACGGGGGGTGGGGGAGAGAAAAGATAGCAGCTGGAAGCCTGGACACAGTCCAGTATTTTTTATTTAGTCTGGGTTCAAAAGCTGAGACAAGGAGCCCAGAGCCAGGGTCTCCTATGGTGGGAAGAAGGCTATTGAGCACATGACTTCTGTGTGTCCAACCCCTTCCCTGCCATCCATTAATGCCAGGGACACACAAATGGGTGACATGTTCTCTAGCTTGAGCGTGAAAGCTCTGTGCACCTTGGAAGCTGGTATTCATACCTCACAAATAAGATAAATATGACATGAATTTGGTGACTCCTGCTATGTCCTACATGGTGTGTAATGATAATTACACTAATGAGAAACTAGTAACATACTAGAAAAATCCAACCACATAGCTAGATGTGGTGGTGCACACTTGTAGTCCCAGTACTTGGGAGACTGAAAGAGGATTACAGGTTCAAGGTCAGCTTCAGCAACTCAGAAAGATGCTGTTTCAAAAAAGAAAAAAAATAGGGCTAGGGGTATAGCTCAGAGGTAGGCGCCCCTGGGCTGTGTTCAACTCCCAGAATAACCACACAAGAAAATGAACCACATAATTCTGGCTCCTACAATTACATTTAAATATCTACAATACTATCAATGGTCTTGTAAACAATTTAATTAGAAAGCAGGTTAGCAGGATATGGTGGCGCACTTGTAATCCCAGCATTTGGGAGGCTGAGACTGGAGGATCGTGGTTCGCAGACAGCCTCAGCTGCTAAGTGAGGCCCTCCACAACTTAGTGAGACCCTGTTTCAAAATATAAAGAATAAAAAATAGGGCAGGGGGTGTGGCTCGGAGGTCAAATGCCCCTGGGTTTCATCCCCAGACCTGCAAAATTAAATAAATAAATAAATAAAATAGCTTAAATACAGCAGTGACAGTACTAAAAAGGATGAGAAGAATTTCTGTTTCCATACATCCTGGGAATGCAAAGTGACAAAAGTGTCATTTTGGAAAACCATATGGCAGTTTTCTAAAGAACTAAGCACATATGACCTGCCACACAAAAACCCCGACACAAATGTTCAAGGAAGCTTTGTTTGTAATAGCTCCAAAATGGAAACAACCAAATGCCCCATTATACGTGAATCCATGATTTTTTTTAAATTATACTTTATAATATTAACATTTCTTCAGAGAGCCACACTGGCAACTTTTATGTAAAAAAGCAATATTGGCTGGGCATAGTGGTGGTGGCGCATGCTTGTAATCCCCACGCTTGGGAGGCGGAGACAGGAGGATCGCGCTGGTTCAGAGCCAGCCTTGTTGGCTTAAGAGACCCTGTTTCCAAATAAAAAAATATAGGTCTGGGAGTGTAGCCCGGAGGTAGAAGGGCTTCTAGGAACCCCAGTATCACCAAAAAGAGAGAGAGAGAGAGAGAGAGAGAGAGAGAGAGAGAGAGAGAGACCCTGTTTCCAAATAAAATATAAAATAGGTCTGGAGGTAGAAGGGTTTCAGTACCACCAAAAAAAAAATAATAATAATAACAACAAAAACAAAATAAATAAATTAAAAGCAACATTCATTAAAACATCTCTAAAAAATTCTTCCCCCAACTAATGCAAAACAAAACAAACCAGAGCTTTAAGTTAAACTAAAAGCCAAATAATGAAATTTGTGTTGGGGTGTAACTTCAGTTATGCATTGTTTTTTCAGAGAAATCTGAACATGGCTGAAGTATCTGCGGCTAGATGAGGCTAGTGAATGTTTTTTTCTACTCAACCAAATAATCAAGAAAAATATTTTTACAACCTTCCACAAGCCCCTGTTGACTTTCATTTTTTAATTTCTTTAAGTTACTTTAATTTTTCCAACATA
The DNA here is from genome assembly GCF_963383645.1 of Muscardinus avellanarius. Taxonomy (NCBI): domain Eukaryota; kingdom Metazoa; phylum Chordata; class Mammalia; order Rodentia; family Gliridae; genus Muscardinus; species Muscardinus avellanarius. The sequence continues at coordinate 58,448,815 of NC_137801.1, forward strand.
AAATATTCAGTTTTAGTAGAGGTCTATATCTAGTAAGCAACGCCCAGCACACTTTCCTCCCAAGGAAAGCTTGCACGTCTTCCTAACCTTTTGCCACTGAGCTGTTCCTCCATAGTCTGTGTTTATCTCTGAATACAGGCACCTGGAAGCTCCCAGAAAAGTGCTCTGAGCTGAAAGCAGATGCTAATTAAAAAACTGCTGATAACGCAAGGCACCTGTTGTTTCTCTTCTTTTGCTCAAGCTCCTGTCTACTTAATCCTAGCCTTCATTTCAATAATTCTCTGCAGCTTTTCTTCTATTCCAGCCATAGGTAATTCACTGTGGTGATCTTTTAAGCTTACAGAAAAGCCATGTTTTAATGAGGAAAAACCACCAGGATGGCTACACACCATCACTGTTCTCAAGAATGAACTATATTCTAGCTGGGTGTGGTGGCGCACACTTGTCATCCCAGCATTCGTGAGGCTGAGACAGGAGGATCGTGGTTCATGGACAGCCTCGGCTACTGCGTAGTGAGGCCCTTTGCAACTCAGTGAGACCCTGTTTCAAAATAAAGAATAAAAAAAAAATAGGCTGGGAGTGTAGCTCAGAGGTAGAATGCCCCTGGGTTCCATTCCCAGTACTGCCAAAAAATAAATAAATAAATAAATAAAATAAAATAAACTATGTTATAATGACAAATGTCAACTGTCTAGATGATCATATTTCAGCAATTTTAACTAGGAGAAGAGAAGTTAGTAAATCAGTTAAATATATATTCTTATTCCAGCCCTCTTGCAGACTCAATAGATTGTTTTCGTAACAAGACAAAATAGAAAAAGAATATTCTCTAGCACTGAGATTCACAGTACCCTAATCACCTAGACATGCAGCCAGAAAAGATCAATTTTCAAGAGTATCTATGTACATGAGTGACTGAAAAGGAACTAAAATATATAAAATTGGTGAGACATGGAAGAATTTGATGAGAATATGTCAGAAACAGGATCAGCTGTGTTATTGGTCATACACATTAATCATGACTAAGCAAAGTAACATAGTAAAAATAGCTAGTGAGGCCAGGTGTGGTGGCGCACGCTTGTAATCCCCGTGCTTGGGAGGCGGAGACAGGAGGATCGCACAGGTTTGAAGCCAGCCGCACTGGTTTAAGAAACCCTGTTTCCAAATTAAAAAAGAAAAAAAGTATAAAATAGGTCTGGGAGTGTAGCCCGGAGGTAGAAGGGTTTCCAGGAACCCCAGTACCACACACACAAAAAATAGCTAGTGAGATAATAAGTATATAAATTGTAATATTCTATACTGATCACTGGTCACCTGGCCACCTAGTATAGGGTTTCCAGCCTCAGCAGCATCTTTGCACAAAGTAGGGTGTTGAGTATGCTCCATTCCTGGCACACTGTAAATCAATATTTGCTGAATGAGTGAATGATGCTTATTAAATCAGGAAAAAAACTTGGAGAAGCTTCTGGGGAAAAAAATTTAAATGGGTTTGAAAATAAAGCCACTGTCTAGTTCACACTAACCCAGGCATCAGTGTCAGCATTTGAGATAGAAAGTTCTTTCTGCTTAGTTTTATGTTGACAGCACCTGCTTCAAGCATCTGCCCAATACTTTCTTTTGGAAACAGTGCAATGGGGAGGGGTGGTGATTTATGTTCATAAAAAAGAATTCGAACAATACAAAACCACAGAGTTTTAAGTGTATATCACTCTCACATCTCAATACCCAGAAATTACCATTGTTTATAGCAGGCACACACCATCCAACATATCTTTGTGCAAGTATATAACAAATAGAGGTTCATCAAGGAATTATTTTATATAAATAGGCTTAGTATGTCTTGTTAATGAAAATATTTAATATTTCACTTTAGAAAAAGAGATTAAAATTATATAGGAATTATCAAATGAGGAATGCTTGATCTTCCTCCTCCTCCTCAAATGGGGAATGTTTGATCCTCCTCCTCCTCCTCCTCTGGGCTGGAGGAGGAGGAGGAGGAGGAAGAGGAGGAGGAAGAGGAAGAATGCCTGATTATCATCCTCCTCCTCCTCTTCCTCCTCCTCCTCCTGGTACTGCTGGAAATGTGAGCGACATTCCCAGCTCTTTTATTTAAAGCAGGGTCTCACTGAGTTTCCTAGGCAGGCCTAGAATTTGTGACCCTCCTGTCTCAGCTTCCCAAGTAGTGAGGATTATAGATATGTGCCACCACACTGGCCAAAACTTCTTGATTATACATTATTTTCTAAAACAATCCCTATGCTATTAAGAAATTATGACAAATATTCATTTTACCTACTTATATTACTATCAAACAGTATTCTGACTCCGTTTTGAAAGTGATGACTTTTCTCCATCTCACTTTTCTCCAACTTTCATTTTTTTATTGTATATGGTTTTACATTAACAAAATAATTTCTATTCTAATTGTAATTCTATAGTTGTTTAGCATTACTCATAAATGGACTGCTCTCCACCATGTATATGTGTTATAAAATTCAGGTTCTCGCCGGGCGTGGTGGCGCACGCTTGTAATCCCTGCGCTTGGGAGGCAGAGACAGGAGGATCGCGCAGGTTCGAAGCCAGCCGCGCGTGCTGGTTTAGGAGACCCTGTTTCCAAAATGAAAATGTAAAAATAGGTCTGGGAGTGTAGCCCGGTAGAAGGTAGAAGGGCTTCCAGGAACCCCAGTACCACCAAAAATAAATAAATAAATAAATAAATAAATAAATAAATAAATAAAATTCAGGTTCTCCATTTCCAAGAAGTCTTTTACTTAAATTTATTGTTAAACAGTTTTTCCTGAAGGACTCACAGATGCTCTATTTGCTGAAGACTTTCATGTTTGGGAATATTTTTCTGTTGTTTCTAAATTTAACAAAATTCTCAACTAGGCATAATATTCTTGAGCCACCCTACTACAGTCTTCTTTTTTCATTTCAGGGGCTTTTTTATTTTTATTTTATTTTTTATTTCATTATATTTTTGAATACATCTTCTATTCCTATTATCCTAATGTTGAATCGTCTGTCTTTTATATCTAATCTATATTTCTTCTTGCCTTAATCTCTTTGTTGTTCATCTATATTAACTGTGATTATTTCACATTCGTCCTGGTTTTCAGGGGGGTCTGTCTGCTTTTTTTTTGGTGCTGTCTCTATTTTATCAAATTGTAATGTTTAGACTACTGGTGTATAACACAATTATTATGTTTGGGTTTAAATCTGCTACCTTGCTGTTTTTCTGTTGTACCATTTATTCTTCTTTTCTCAATTTATCTGGCATTTGGATCAAGTATTTTGTCTCCTTTATCATTATAAAAATTTTTCTCTTATATTCCAAGAACAAACCTGTGACTTTAAAAGCAAGAATAATGGTTTCATACAATTACTATGCAAGACATAAAAAACCTCAAGGTTGAGGCTTATTTGCAATTGCAAAATAGGAATGCCTTTATTTATTTATTTAGTTAGTTAGTTAGTACTAGGAGCTGAGCTCTAGGCATTCTACTTCTGAGCTACACCCCAGCCCTATTTTATTTTTATTTGGAAACTGGGTCTTGCTAGTCTGGTGAGTACTTGTTGAGGTTGTCCTCAAACCTGTGTTCCTCCTGTCTCAGCCTCCCAAGTACTAGGATTCCAGGCTTGTGCCACCACGCCCGGCTATCATGCCCTTATTATAAAAGCAGCATCTTGCCGTAGCGAGTAGTTTTTGCATCATGTTTCTGGTTATAGCTGCTTTAGAGGTTGTGGTTAGAATAGTACCTTACAGGAATGCAAAGATGATGTGTTGGCAGTAGGAAATCCCTCAATAAGACTGGCTCTGCTTAGAGTAAAAGGAGAAGAGCTACATATAATCCTATTCTTTACTACTCAAGAGTGACAGGTATGAATATTGAAAGAAGGGAGAAATGTCCGTCTTGGAAAACCAAAAAACAGCAACTACAAAACTATTAAAAATAATTTTTAATTTTTTTCACATATAAACCAACTTTAATAAATATTATTTTGTATTTTTATAGCACCTTCTGTAAGAACCTTAGATGCTTTACATATGTTTTCTCTAATGAATCCCCACAACAACCCTGTGAGGTAGGTATTACTCCCATTTTGCAAGACAGGGAGATTGGAGCAGAGAGAGGTTAAGTGACTTGCCCAAGGCCACACAGTTAAGTTCACTGAAGAGCCAGGACCCAAGCTCCTAAGCTTCCCAGCTCCCAGCCAAAGAGAAAAGATCCACACATATGCACTAAAGATATATACGACAAAGCTCATGGCAGCCAGATGTGGTGGTACATGCCTGTAATCTCGGTACTTGAGAGACTGCGCTAGGAGGATGGTAGGCTGAGGACGGCCTCAGCAAGTAATGAGACTCTCATCAACCTAGTGAAGCCCTGTTTCATGATAAAGGTAAAAAAGGGCTGGGGGTGTAGCTCAGAAATAGAATGGCCCTGGGTTCAATCCCTAGTACTACCCAGGAGGGGAAGGGAGAGAAAGCTCACGGTAACATTATTTGTAACAGCCCCAAACTATACATAACCAAAATGTCCCACGACACCTAATAAACACATAAATTGTGGTAGATGCCTATAGCATTTGTAATAATATTCAGTAATTAAAGTGAATATACTACTCTCATAAACATGATGTTGAGCAAAAAAGGCAAATACAAAAGAAAATATACTGTATAGTTTCATTTAGGTAAGGTTAACACAGGTCAAATGAATATGTAGTGTTATAAGCAGGGTAGTGCCCAGGCGCAGTAGCACCCACGTCACCCCAGGACTTGAGAGGCCAAGACAGGAGGATCACAGGTTTGTGATCCTCTGCAACTTAGTGAGACCCTGTTTAAAAAAAAAATAAGATAAAGCTAGGGATGTAGCTCAGAGGTAGAATGTGCTGGGGTTCCATCCACACAAAAAAGAATTCAGAGAGTGGTTACCTTTGAAAAGCAAAGAAGGTGATTTGGAGTTGACAAAAGGGGCCCCTAAAGTGTTGGTAATGTTTTATTTCTTTACTGGATTCCTCATTCAAAGGTTGCCCTTACTTTCTGATGAAAGTAATAATTCAAGTAGCTACACAGTTATGAATTTCCAGCAATGCGAATGAAATAAGTTTTTTTAAAAAAAAAACTACTTGTTTTGGAAAAAACAATGAACAAAACAAAAAGAGAAAAAAAATAGCGTCATGCAATTTTACCCCTCTACCAAATCTGTCTCAAAGTGTGTATAGAAGTATTCTCACTCATCAGCTTTCATCATTGTGACTTTCTCTGCAGAACTATTTACTGAACTGACTGTGCTGCCTCCCCCTTGCTCAAAGGTTAAATCCTCAATACAAAACATTTGCCTTTTCTCCAACGGCAGTCTGATTAATTTATATGTAGAAAACAACCCATCTATATAAGGCTGCATCACTCCCCTCAATGCTCTGTTTAACAAATAACATGGTAACAGGATGTCTACAGTTTCAGCAAAATTAGACTTTACATATTGATTACAGTTTTGGCAGAATACCTATGACACATTCACAGTATGGATTAGGAATTGTAGACCTATACTGATGAGGAGAAGAAAGAGGAAGGAAGAAGGGAGGGAGGGAAAGAGGGAGGGAGGGGCTGTTTCCTACCGAGCTACATAATCTACAAATCCATAGACGTGACCATAGCGCACTCTGTGGCTGGTATAAATGCTAAGAGCATGAATGACTGAAGATCTGTTCCTTGGGTGATAAAAGACGGCAATCACAATGATAGTAATAATATGTGAAAAGAACCTGTACCTACATATTGGAAGAAAATATTGCAAACCATATGTCTGACAAGGATGAGACATAGGAGAAAGTCTAAAAATGTAACAGTGAAAAAAGCAAAATAACCAGGTGCTGTGGCGCATGTTTGTAATCCCAGTCTTTGGGAGGCTGAGACAGGAGGATCACAGGTTCGAGACCAGTCTCAGCTACTTAGTGAGAGTCTATTTCAAAAATAAAGAATAAAAAATAGGGCTAGGGTGTAGCTCGAAGGTAGAATGCCCCTGTATTCAATCCCCAATACCGAAAAAAAAAAGGGCAACAACAATTAGAAAATGAGCAAAAGTTACTGAGATATTTCACCAAAAAGAATATACTAATGCAAAGAATTCTATGAAAAGGTGTTTGACATTATTATCCATTAGGGCAAAAGAAATTAAAGCTTGGTGCCCCCCCCCGTTTTCCCTTTCCCCCTCCCAACAATGAGTGTCTATGATAACCATGCTATATTCATACTTTTGATCATATTTGGATGTAGCTCCTCCATTAATCAACCTCAGCCTTCTTCCTCTCCTCTCCTTCCATTCTAGCTTTGCTGAGGTTTCCCCTCCTTATCTGGAGTCCCTCTGGTATCCCCAATGCTCCCCTAGTTTGGGCATGTTAGAGAGAACATATGTCCCTTCTCTTTCTGTGCTTGACTGATCTCACTAACAAGAAATGGGCAACTAAACTGAACGGACACTTCACAAAAGAAGAGATACAAATGGCCGATAGATACATGAAAAGATGTTCAACATCACCAGCCATCAGGGAGATGCAAATCAAAACTATGCTGAGATTCCATCTAACCCCAATCAGAGTGGCAAGCATAAAGAAATCAAACAACAACAAATGCTGGTGAGGATGTGGGGAAAGAGGAACTCTTTTACACTGTTGGTTGGAGTGCAAACTAGTTCAGCCACTATGGAGAGTGGTGTGGAGATTCCTTAGAAAACTGGGAATGGATCCACCATATCATCTGGCTATACCACGCCTGGGTATTTGTCCAAAGGGGTTGAAATCAGAGAACCACAGTAACATATCCATACCCATGTTCATAGCAGCACAATTAATTCACAATAGCCAAAATATGGAACTAATTTAGGTGTCCATCAACAGATGGATTGAAAAATTATGTGAAATACACACAATGGAATTCTACTCAGCAATAAAGAAGAACAAAATCAAGTCATTCATAAGAAGATAGAAAGACCTGGAGAACATTATGTTAAGTGAGATTAGCCAAGCACAGAAAGAAAAGGGACATATGTTTTCTCTAATATGCTCACAGTAGGGAGCATTACGGATACCAGAGGGACTCCAGATAACGGAGGAAAAGCTCAGCGAAGCCAGGAAGGAAGGGTAGGGGAGGAAGAAGGCTGAGGATGATTAATGGAAAAGCTACATGCGACTATGTAAATACATGTGGCTATAACATTGTTAACCTGGACACTCAGTATTGGGAGGGAAGGAAAAGGGGAAGGGGGGGACACCAAGCACTGTGTGAATATATGCATTGTCAACATGATCTATATTATGATGTGAGGCTATAGTGTGCCAATTAAAAAGTAAATAAATAAATTAATTAAATTAAATATAAAAAACACTTAAGAGTCTGGTAGACAGTTTCCTTTGGGGGCATGTCATGTCATACACGGCCAGCAGTTCCTGATTCCCTGCCTGTCACCTTTCCCACCTCTTCCCCCAGTGACACACAGGAACTCAGTGTGTGGACACAATATCCCAATATGTGGACCCAAATCTGCCAACTTGATGGGGGCACCTAAGTCAGCCCCATTTCTATTGTATTTGGTGTGTCAAAATTCCCTCTTGAACCATTCCTATAAAATAAAACTCTCAACTTATTAGTGCTGGAATCTATGAAGCCCATTTACTCAACAAACTCTTATTTCTGAAGCAATTAACACAATATTACAAATGAAACCTTCCCTTTTCTTTTGCACTTAGAATTCATAGTCCAAACAATTGTAGGTACCTCTTGCTGTTTCATTTAGAACAGTGTTTGGCAAACTTTTTCTGTAAAGGGCCAGAAAGCTACACTTTGATGGATACCTGACCTCTTCCACAGCCACACTGCCATTACTGCGTGAAAGCAGCCTAGATGATATGTAAACAAATGGGCTTGGTTATATTCCAACAGACTGTATTTACCGAAATGGGAGGCAAGTCATAGTTAGCTGGCTCTCACTTTATATCATCAACCTTGGCATTTGCAGTCAAGGACATGCAGTGACTTGAAATAAGGAGAAACGCCTACTTAAACAGGGTTGTTGTAAGGATTAAACTAATAGCCAGCTAGCACAAATCTGAATTCAGCACCTCCTTCCAGATGTGGGGCAATGAGTTACTGGAGGTAACACGCTGACCTACTGAGGTCTCCTGCATCCTCAGTGGTGTGCTCTGGGATTTAGCAAGCTCTTGGGTTAGATATAATCTTAAAGAATGGTGGGACTCTAGCCGGGTTTACTGGCACAGGCTTGTAATCTGAGTACTTTGGAGGATGAGACAGGAAGATCATAGGTTCAAAGCCAGACTCAGCAACTTAGGGAGGACTTTTTTTTTTTTTGAGGTACTGGGAATTAAAGCCAGGGGCATTCTACCTCTGAGCTATACCCCCATCCCTGTTTTTTTATTCTTTATTTTGAAACAGGGTCTCACTAAGTTACAGAGGACCTCACTAAGTAGCTGAGGCTGGCTGCAAACCTGCAATATTCCAGTCTCAGCCTCCCAAGTACTGAGATTACAAGTGTGTGCCCACATCTGGCAACCCTATTTCTAAATAAAAAATAAAACCAGTCTCATGGTGTAATCCAGAGGTAGAAGGCCCCTGGGTTCCATCCAGAGTACAACCACACACAAACACACACACACACACACACACACACACACACACCCTGGTAAGATTCTACTATAGTTATAACCAAAATGCTGATTGTTCTATTTCCTTTTATGAAGAGCTCTCAATAACGCAGGGCATGGTGGCGCACGCTTGTAATCCCTGCACTTGGGAGGCGGAGACTGGAGGATCACGCAGGTTCAAAGCCAGCTGTGCTGGCCTAAGAGACCCTGTTTCCAAATTTTAAAAAAGGTATAAAATAGGTCTGGGAGTGTAGCCCGGAAGTAGAAGGGTTTCCAGGAACCCCAGTACCACCACAAAAAAAGAGCTCTCAATATTTCATGTGCGCCCCACAGCAGGCTGCTAGGTGTGCATGGTGGAGATAATCTTCACGACAAAACTGAGGAAAGTAAGGGCTAGACATTTTTTAAATTTCCATTTGAGCCGGGCGTGGTGGCGCACACTTGTAATCCCAGCACTTTGGAGACTGAGGCAGGAGGATCGCACAGGTTCAAAGCCAGCCTCAGCTACTGAGTGAGGCTCTCAGCAACTTAGTGAGACCCTGTTTCCAAAATATAAAAAAGTAGGTCTGGGAGTATAGCCCAGAGGTAGAAAGCCCCTGGGTTCCACCCCTAGTACAAAAAAAAAAATTCTCTTTTTTTTTTTTTTTTTTTTTTAGTAATAGCCATTCTAACAGGCACGAGGTGATACTCACTGTAATTTTTTTTTGGGGGGGGGGGCGGCTGGGGGTTGAACCCAGGGGTATTCTACCTCCAAGCTATACCCAAAGCCCTATTTTATTTTTGTTTTTGAAACAGGGTCTCACTAAGTAGATCAGAGTCTCACTACTTGCTGAGGCTGTCCTTGAACCTGTGATTCTCCCAATCCTCTCTTCTCAGCCACCCAAGGAGTAAGATCACAAGTCTGTGCTGCCATGCCTGGATGCTCACTGTGATTTTAATTTGCATTTCCCTTATAATTAGAGATGTTGAATTTTCTTTCCATACATCTGTTGGCTTACCTCTTTTTTTTTTTTTTTTTCTTTTTGGCGAGTCTGGGAATGGAACCCAGGTGTATTCTCCTTCTGAGCTACACCCCCTGCCCTATTTTTTATTCTTTATTTTGAAACAGGGTCTCACTGAGTTGCAGAGGGCCTCACTAAGTAGCTGAGGCTGTCTGAGAACCGCAATCCTCCTGTTTCTGCCTCCCAAATGTTGGGATTACAAGCGTGCGCCACCACGCCCAGCTTTATCTCTTCTTTTGAGAAATGTTGAGGTGCTTGGCTCATTTTTAATTCAGTTGTTTTCTTGCTATTGAGTTGAATTTATCTTATTTTTATTTTTATCTAATTTTTGTGTGTGTGTGTGTATGTGTGGTCCTGAGGTTGGAACCCAGGGGCTTTTCTACTTCTGGGCTATACTCCCAGACCTTTTTTTATACTTTATTTGGAAACAGGGTCTCACAAAGTTGCTGAGAGCCTCACTAAGTAGCTGAGGCTGGCTTCGAACCTGTGCAATCCTCCTGTCTCAGCCTCCCAAGCGCTGAGATTACAAGCGTGCACCACCACACCCGGCCAAGTTTAATTTCTTATATATTTTGGATATCAGCCCTCATCAGATGTAAGGCTTGCAAATCTTTTTTTTTCCCAACCTGCAGGTTTTCTGTTCATTCTGTTTACTGTTTCCTTTGCTGTACAGAGGCTTTTTAGTTTGATGAAACACCATTTGTCTATTTTTGCCTTTGTTGTCTATGCTTTTTGAGTCCAAGAGCTCACAGCCCAGATCCGGGCACAGACAGGCAAGTACCGTATGATCTCATTGATATGCAGAATCTAAAAAAGTTAATCTCATAGAAAGAGAGTAGAAAGGGATTGCCAGAGTCGGAGGAAGGAAGGAGGTAGGAAGGATGCACAAGACGAAAAGTGTTGATCAAGGTTTCAATTAGACTGAAAAAGTAAGTTTTCATGATCTGTTATTATATGACCACAATTAATTACAATGTGCTGTATATTCCAAAACTGCTGACAGATTTCTTAATGTCTTTGTCACACAAAAAATCACAAATTGAGGTGGTAGTATATTACTTACTTTGACTAAATCTACAACGAATACATATATCAAAATATTACATCGTACCCTATAAATATACAGAATAATTATTTGTCAGTTAAAAATAAACTTAAAAATTGAGCTGGGGAGTCAGGGGTGGTGGCACACACTTGTAATCCCAGCATTTGGGAGGCTGAAAAAGGAAGATCGTGGTTTGCGGGCAGCCTCGGCTACTTAGGCCCTTTGCAACTCAAAATAAAGAATAAAAAATAGGGCTGGAGCCGGGCGTGGTGGCGCATGCTTATAATCCCCGCAATTTGGAGGCAGAGACAGGAGGATAATGCAGGTTCGAAGCCAGCCTTGTTGGTTTAAGAGACCCTGTTTCCAAATAAAAATATAAAATAGGTCTGGAAGTGTAGCCTGGAGGTAGAAGGGTTTCCAGGAAACCCAGTACCATTAAAAAAATAAAAAAAAAATTAAAAAAAAGTAGACCTGGGACTATAGCTCGGAGGTAGAATGCCCCTGGGCTCCATCCACAGTGCTGGGGGGGTAAAAAAAGAGCTGGGAGTAGTGGTGCATGCCTAGGCTGAGACAGGAGGGCCACAGTTTTGAGAAGTCTCAGCAACTTAGTGAGACAATTAGCAACTTAGTGAGACCTGTTTCAAAATAAAAAGAGCTGGGGTAGAACACCCCTGGGTTCAATACCCAGTACCAATAAAAATAAAATCAAATTCCCATTCCTATAGTACATTAGGGGTAGCCGGGTCTCAAAACCATAGTCCTTTATCTCAAGATCATCTTTCTTTGGGTAGATCTTTTTTTTCTCAATGGAAAGACTAATCGCAACATCAATATGTGTTCTGAGAGCTACTGGTTCAGGTTTGCTCAGCCTAAAGTAAAAGAAAATGGCCCCGGGCAGACACAGGGCAGCTTTGGCAACGGCTTGATGCAGGGCAGCACCCTGCACTGACATAAGATCCTGAGTCACCTAACACTCCCGGAAATAAGTTTCTCTCTCTATAAAAAATGTAAGTGTGTTTTTATCTGGAGTGTAAAACTAGTGGTTACAAATATTATTAGTGGGTCAGATAAACATTCTTGCCAGTGTCTTTTGAATCTAGACTGAGCTACATTCTGTGGGCCATTCTTCATGGCTCATCACTGATATTTCATAATTGTTCACCTAGACTTGGAAAACTTGGAACTCACTAAGTAGAAGAAGTTTAGGGAACAGAGAGTTGACTCTTCTATAAAAGAAGGCTGAGAAACAGAATCATGGATGCTTAGGGTGGGAAAGAATTTCAAAGTATAGGGAAACCCCGCACGCGGCACTCACTGCCCCTAGAGCCAGGATAACTCTCCTACTAGTCTGATGGTCTGCGGTTTGTTTAGTTTTAAAAGGAAGCATTTCATTCTTTCTTTTTGTTTCTTTGGGTGATCGTACAGAGTACAGAATCCAGGGTCATTCTGCCTCCAAGCTACATCCCCAGTCCTTTCTATTTTTTTTTTTTTGTTTTGAAGCAGGGTCTTGCTAGGTTATAGTCTACTAAGTTGCTGTGGCTGGCTTTGAATCTTCCATCCTCTGGGCTGTCTCCCACATTCTGGGATTATAGAGTGCGCCACCACGCTCTGCTGGAAGCATTTCCTTCTAAAACGTTTATTCTCATTGGGACAATATTGCCTTCAGAGGGGCAAAAGTTGGCTCTTACGGATTCAAAAACTATTAGATATTACAATGTTTGTGGCTTCCCCAAGCTTCTCCTTACATGAAAAAATTTTATTCCTTAGTATTTGATTTATGTTGTTAGAGAATGAATTAGTTAACCTGAATTTAAATATATTTTTTTCTAGCCAGGCATGGTGGTGCATGCCTGAGACAAGAGAATCACAGGTTCAAGGTCAATCTCATCAAATTAGCAAGACCCTGTCTCTAAAAAAAAAAAAAAAAAAAAAGGAAGAAAGCAAAAAGAAAAAATAGGACTGGGGTTAGTTCTGAGGTAGAATGCCCCTAGGCTCAGCCTCTATTAACAACAATAACAATATATATATACTTTTTGTATATATTTATATATAACATATAACAACAATAACTATATATATACATATATATAACTATATATATACATATATATATTTTTTTCTTCTCTTGGTGTGGCAATAACAACAACAAAAAAGGTCTCAAGAAATGTTCTCAAGATAATTTTGTCTAATGTATCTAGTTCTTAAATTTCTACTGCACCATAACAATATAATTTAGCATGTATTGTGCCTCATTATGTACAACCGTGTACCCTAAACTCTATTTACACAGATTATTATATTACTCCTCACAAGTAATGTAATATATAGTCCTGTATGTAATATGATTAACCTTATTTACAAATCAAAACAAAGGAAGCTGAAGAATATTAAGAATGTGCCTATGTTCAAAATTTTATTAACCTGTATACTTACTGCTCTTCTATATCATATGTGTCCCTGAAAAAGAGCTCCTTAGCTTTGGAGGAGGTTTATTTCGTAGTATAATGATAGTGAAGGTAAGGACCTTGAGGTCAGATAGACCCATGTGAGAATTCTGGCCTGCCACATATTGTTTATGAGCAAGTTACTTAGTCTAAGTGTCCTCGTCTATAAAGCAGGGATAAATATGCTTCCGTACTTGGATATGAGGACTAAATGTAATCGTATTTATAAAGTCCTGGCTTTAACCAGCCACATTCAAGGGTAGCCATTCACATAATAATACAGCCTTTCTCTATATAAATGTATGCAATAATCATTCTTTAAAAAAAAAAAGGAATAGCGAGTATTTAGAACTCCTATATACTTTATAAACAAAAGCTTAATCAGTGCTTATTTACAAAACTTATCAACTAAAAGACAAGTATATATCCTTGTGTAGCAATAACCACATGTGATCAAAGTGTCTATTAAAGATGTTACCAGGCTGGGCGTGGTGGCGCACGCTTGTGATCCCAGCATTTGGGAAGCTGAGGCCGGAGGATCGCGGTTCGCGGACAGCCTCAGCTACTTAGTGATGCCCTCTGCAACTCAGTGAGACCCTGTTTCAAAATAAAGGATAAAAAATTAAACAAGGGGTGTAGCTCAGAGGTCAAATGCCTCTGGGTTCCATCCCCAGACCCATTTAAAAAAAAAAAAAAAAAAGATGTTACCAAAGTAAAGCTCTTCTTTTCAATGATTTCCACACTGCTGAGGTCCGAAAACTAGGTGGTCTCTGAGAAAAGCTAGGATTTGTAACCTCCCTATAATGTAGATGGAGGATCCTCAGTTCCCCAGGTACTGACAAAACTGAATGACTATTTTTCTATAAAATGTAATGCAATCGATAGTAAGGTCAGAATCTATAGCAAGCTCAAACTTCAGTTATTTGAACATGTTTATATGTGAGGAAGGAAAAGTAGTCAATATTGATTGCTAGTAATCTCTACTAATGATTTTGCTTTAAAGACTATTTACATAACTATAGCTACATTCAATCTCTATGTGTTTATTTACTTTTGAGGGTTGAATTCAGGGCATTCTGAGCTACAACCCAGGTGCACCTCTGAGCTACAATCATAGCCCTTCTAAGTTTTCATTTTGAAACAGGGTCTTACTAAGTTGCTGATGCTGGCCTTGAATCTACAATCCTCCTGTCTCAGCCTCCCAAGTACTGGAATTACAGGTATTCACCACCAGGTCCATTTATAATTTTTTTTATTTAATTTTTTTGTGTGGTACTAAGGTTTAATCCCCAGGGCAATTCTATCTCTGAGCCTACACCAGCATTTTCTAAATTTTAAATTTTAATTAAAAAAAAATTTTATTGGTGTATTGTAGGCAACTTTTTTTTTTTTTTTTGGTGGTACTGCGGTTCCTGGAAGCCCTTTTACCTCTGGGCTACACTCCCAGACCTATTTTATATTTTTATTTGGAAACAGGGTCTCCTAGGCCAGCACGGCTGGCTTCGAACCTATGCCATTCTCCTGTCTCCGCCTCCCAAGCGCGGGGATTACAAGTGTGCGCCACCACGCCCGGCATAGGCATACATCTTAATGTAGTACAAAACAGTATAAAATGTTTAAATTTTGAAACAGGGTCTTGCTAGGCTGCTAAGAGTCTTGCTACTTGCTGAGGCTGTCTTCAAATGTTTGAGCCTCCTGTCTTTGGCCTCCCAAGTACTGGAATTATAGGTATGCACCACCACACTTGGCCTACATTTAGTCTCTTTTGAATATTCACCTGGTATAAAAATTTTTCCATTCTCTGAGTTTTTAATTTGCTATGTCTTAGATACCTTGAAAAAACTTGAGAAAAATCCATTTCAATGATCTTGCTGAAAAATTAAGCCCATATAATGACAATAATTGATTTTTCACTCATTTTACCACCTTATTATGTGTTTACTATTTTCCATCTTTTTATGCTGCTTCTGCTACATGCTACAGCTTCCTGAAATTCTTGTCATCTTTTGGGTTAATTTTTATCCTTATTCAACATTTTCCTTCTACTTGATGGAAAGTTATATACTCTATTTCTTTTCTTTTAGTATTACCCCAGAAATTACACCATGTGTGTATATAAGGGTGGGTTACTGGAGAGGGAAACCAGGAATGTTTGTTTCTCCTCTGAACGGCACCCCAACCCTATTTGCTAGTTTTTATTTTGGAACAGGGTCTTGCTAAGTTATCACACGATGCTAGCTTCAAACTCGCAATCCTCTCTCATCCTCCCAAGTACTGGGATTATAGGCATGTACCACCATGAGTGACCTACCATGCATATTTTACTTAATTAAATCTAGAATTAATACATGTATTTATCTTCCTCTTGAAAACTATAAGGAACTTAGAATACTTAAACTCTCTTCACTCTTTTTCTGATTTATGTTATTATGACCCAGGACTTTTTTATTTTTTATTTTTTATTGGTGCATTGTAGTCATACATCTTAATGGAGTATAAGATGCACACATCACGTATCTAGCCCTTCCCCAGTTCCCACTCCTTTCCACTCTCCCTTCTCCTCATGTTTGGGTTAGTGATTGACTTTTATGTTCATGAATGTGCATCATGTACATTAGAAAATTCCCTCTTCCCATCCCCTCCCCCTCAGTTAGGTCTATTTATCTGCTCATCTGTGGTTTCTCCTTCTTAATCTAGAGTTCCTCCTATGACCCATATTCTCTCTAGCTTCCACATATTAGGGAGAACATTCAATTTTTTACTTTTTGTGACTGACTAATCTCATTATGTGAAGTAAGGATTTTATCTTAGTTTTTAAACCCTTGAGTTAGGCATAAGTGTATATGCTTTATATGATCTATTTTTGGTTTATATTTCCACAAGTTTATGTTTCTTTTCTGACCATCATCCTGCACCTTTCTGCATCCTATACCTCCCTTCTTCAGTTTCTCTCAGGAAGGACATTGCCCTTTAAGGGTTCAGCTTCCGTAGGGTCTCTCTGCCAACCTCCCACTTGGCTTGGGCCTCCAGCCTTGCTCTGGTCCTCCACACGCACAGCCTTTGCATACTGAGTACCTCATGCCAGGTGCTAACAGATGCCCTCAAGGCAAACCTTGAGTTTGCTTACTTTTATGGAATCCAGTATCCCTGTCATTTCAACCTCTAAAAGGTTTCCCTTAGTTTCCTGCCAAATCAACCACGCTTTCAACAAATATTTAAAATACATTATCCATAGCCAGACATGGTGGTGCACGCTCGTAATCCCAACATTTGGGAGGCTGAGATGGGAAGATCACGGTTTGTGGATGACCTCAACTACTTATTAAGGCCCTTTGCAACTCAGTGAGAGTTTCAGAATGAAGTTTCAAAAAGAAAATAAAAACTGCTATTTATTTTGGGGGTGTAGCTTGGAGGTAGAATGTCCCCGGTGCATCCCTAGCACAGTAAAAATACATACATACATACATATATACGTACATACGTACACACATTATCCAACATTTTTAGATGATCTGACCAAGGAATTTTTCTGCAGATCATTCTGTGCTATTGCATGATCATCATCCTTAGTTGACTTACTAGTATTCATATTCTTTGAAATTATAATTATTCCACTTACCATAAGGGCTCAATTAGTGAGAACTATGTGAAAAAGACATCTAGAAATGGAACTGGTTAAAAAACTTTTAGTCACAACATTATTTTGGGGGTGCCTATCATATATATTTTACATATGCCAAGAGCTATTCCTTTTGTGTGTGTGTGGTGGTACTGGGCTTCCTGAAAACCCTTCTACCTCCGGGCTACACTCCCAAACCTATTTTTATTCTTTTTTAAATTTGGAAACAGGGTCTCTTAAGCCAGCGCGGCTGGCTTCCAACATGCGCGATCCTCCTGTCTCTGCCTCCCAAGCGCGGGGATTACAAGCGTGCGCCACCATGCCCAGCATGCTAAGAACTATTTCTAAAAGACTATTTTGTTCTGAATATTTAGTGGAAATACTGACTCCAGCATAATATATATTTTCTCCCAATATCTCATTATAAAAGCTTTCAAATATATAGCAACTGACAGAATATTTATGTACTTCTGGATTCTATCTTATCATTTTATAATATTGCTTTATTACTTAGCGATTCATCTTTCCTATCCTTCTATACCTCAATTCATGCATCTTATTTTTGTTGTTGCATTGCAAAGGAAAATGTGGACATCAATATATTTACCCATAAACATAATATTTCTATTTCTAGGCAATAAATTCCCTTTCCCCCAAATTTGCTTATTATTTTCTGCATAATTTACTGATTCACTGTATGATACAACACAGCGAGGTCCCTTGTGTTAAAAACATGCATGCGCACAGATCTGTGCAAATCTCCCTCCGCATCCCTCCCCAACCCTCCCATAGGAGCTGGAGAGATTGGGAATAATGCGTTCACATATTGTTGTGGTATTACTTGAGCTGTTTCCTTCTCCAGACCTCCTCCTTCCCTTCACTCTCACCCCTAGCTCCCTTAAACTACTCTACCAATCTATCTTTGCATTACTTTATCTCTAGCTTTCACAACTGAGAGAAAACACACCCCCCTTGACATTAGAAGACTAATCTCACTTAGCATAATATCCCCCAGTTCCATTCATTTTCCTGCAAATGACATATTTTGATCTTCGTGATGGCTGATTAGAATCCCATGTGCGTATAGACCACATTTTCTTTATCCATTTAGCTGTTGATGGACACCTAGGCTGACTCCATAATTTGGCTCCTGTGAATTGTGCTATTTTATTTATTTTGGTACTGGGGATTGGACCCAGGGGCATTCTACCTCTGAGCTACATCCCCAGTCCTATTTTTTATTCTTTATGTGGAAACAGGATGTCACTAAGTTGTGGAGGGCCTAAGTAGCTGAGGCTGGTGGAGATGCTGTGATCCTCTTCTCTCAGCCTCCTGAGTATTGAGATTATAAGCATGTGCTACCACACCCGGCACGCTGTACCACTGTATAAACATTTAAAAAGCATGAATGTCTATGCTTCAATCAAATAACACTACTGGGTCAAAAAATGATAGTTCTACAGTTAAGGAAAAAACAAATTTAAATGAATTAATTATTAACTCTCATATTGTATTTCCACGTTAGAATAAGCTTCGCATGTGGCACATTCACTTGAAATGTTTGCTCTTTCATTTCATCACTATTTACACATTCTTATTAGAGTTTCTATTTGTTTACCATGAAAAGCTCTTGCTACCACTTCCCTGTCCAAAGCTTCAGGAATACTATTCAATTTCATGAAGGCAGGAAACGGAATAATTTGCCTTCTAAACTTATTTCAGACAAAGTTACATTTGTCTTTTGTTGGTGTCTCCTAGCTTAATGATTTTAAGATTAGACTATCATCTCTTGAAATTTTATTATCTACATGTCATGACTATGGTTCTACTGCTGTGTGTGTGTGTGTGTGTGTGTGTGTGTGTGTGTGTGTGTGTAATGAACCCAGGGGCATCCTACCTTTGAGCTACACCCCCTAGCCTTATTTTATTTTTATTTTGAAACAGAGTCTTGCTAGGTTGCGGAGAGGCTCGCTTACTTGCTGAGGCTGTCCTCGAACCTGCGATCCTCCTGTCTCAGCCTCCCAACTACTGAGATTACTGGCGTGCACCATCACGCCTGGCTTGCTTTCTAGCTTTAATGGTAGGGAGCAATCATTTACATTTATGAGGAACATTTCTTTATAAAAATCGATCCCTTTCAACACATACAAAGAGATGTCAAGAAAAGATATGAGAAGTTTTAAAGTTTAGATTTGTTTGAATTTTGAGGAAGGTTTTAAGGTAATTTTTAATATTTTCTAAAGACAAAAGAAGCCACGAGACATAAAAAGTGTCTGTGGAATTGCTCTACTGTCAAGATAAAACCAAAACTTTGAACAGAACATTTACACTAATATTCCACACAGTATACTTGTCCATTATAAAAAATTAATAGCATGGGCCGGGCGTGGTGGCGCACACTTGTAATCCCCATGCTTGGGAGGCAGAGACAGGAGGATCGCGCAGGTTCGAAGCCAGCCACGCTGGTTTAGGAGACCTTATTTCCAAATAAAAATGTAAAAATAGGTCTGGGAGTGTAGCCCGGAGGTAGAAGGGCTTCCAGGAACCCCAGTACCAAAAAAAAAAAGAAAAATTAAAAAAAAAATTAATAGCATGTCCTCATCCTTTATATCCTGGATAAAATTAAAATCAATATAATATTGACTCTTCTCTAAAATCATAATAAAAAAAATCCTAGACTGGATACAGGCAAGTTGAGTTCCACCTGAGGGACTTTAGGTGCTCCCTAAACTCCATGGGGTTCCTTTTCTTTAACTTAAAAGTAAAGTTTGTGCTATTTAGGGCTTATTCTATTATTTAATGACTTTTTATAAAGAGTATTAAAACAACGAGCCAAAGTACAGGGAGTATTACAGTCCTAGCACTTCATGAATGCAAAAAGGCATTGGCCTATTTTTCTTCCCTAAGCAGGAGAGCTACTTAGCAACAGATTAAACAGAAGAATAGTTCTAACTTAAGCTCTCTCATTTAATTTCTTCTAAACTTACTGTCTTTTTTCATAATGCTATGTATAGCCTACTATCAAAAGAAAAACTAATAAACACTCGTTGTAAGCGAACTACTAGCAAAGCATTGTAAAGGAAAAACATGAAAAAGTTAGTATACCCCAAGGAAAAATACCCACTTCCAGAAGTAACCACACAGAAAAGCTGGAGTCTAATAATAATGATAGAAATAATGATCACTTTATCGAAGAACATTAAAAAGTAATTAGAAAACTGTATTTGAGGGAAACCAATGAACAAACACAAAATTACACATTAGTAGAATATGAGCACTCTACGGCCAACAGGATAGTTGCAAAATAGGATGTTTAGGTAAAAAACAAATAACTGCATAAAGGCAGAGAGGCCAAAGACAGAAGGGAGCCACCAAGAGTGCGCTTCCAAAATGTGCTTTGTTCGTGTTCATCTTTCTGTGCTCTTCAGAAAAACAATAGAAAAACAAGAGCAAAGCGCAAAGCTTTAAATAAATGTGTCTAAACCAACACTTTGGCATATGCTCCTCACGGGAACCAGCCTCATTCAGGGCAAAGAGTCCCTGAGAATGGGCTAAAATCATTCAGATTAAAAAGCAAGATTCAATTACAGATAGTTACTCTTGCAATATATTAACACTTTTCAGCGGCTATACTGTTTTCTAAAAGCTTCAGTGCTGCACAGAGTTCAAAGTGTCACTTTATATATAGAAAATTAATTAGAGAAAATGACTGTTTACACCACAAAGCACCTTAAGTCTGACCTATCTGCAGTTTCTCTCCTCTTTTCAGGCAGTCAAGCATATTTATCAATCAGCCTACTTTTAAGTGGGTGACAATTTCTAGCTATTTTACAAGATGGCATCTAAAAAATACATACCCAATGACAGGTAAATGGTCTTAAGAAGAGTAAGGAGCAGGGGGTCAAGAAAATGAGTTCAAGCCGGGCACAGTGGCTGATGCTATAATCCCAATACTTGGGAGACTGAGACATGAGGATCACAAGGTGGAGATCAGCCTAGGCAGCTTAGCAAAGGCCTGTCTCAAAAATAAAAAATAGAGCCAGGCGTGGTGGCGCATGCTTGTAATCCCCGCGCTTGAGATGCAGAGACAGGAGGGTCGCGCAGGTTTGAAGCCAGCCTCGTTGGCTTAAGAGACCCTGTTTCCAAATAAAATATAAAATAGGTCTGAGAGTGTAGCCCGGAGGTAGAAGGGTTCCATCCCCAGTACCACCAAAGTAAATAAATAATATATAAATAAATAGAAAATAGAGCCAGGCGTGGTGGCACATGCCTGGGAGGCTGAGACTGGAGGATAGCACAGGTTCAAAGCCAGCCTCAGCTACTTAGTGAGGGTCTCAGCAACTTAGTGAGACCCTGTTTCCAAATAAAGTATAAAACAGGTCTGAGAGTATAGCCCAGAGCTGTAGAAAGCCTCTGGGTCCCACCCCCAGTAACACACACACACACACACACACACACACACACACACGAATAAAATTAAAAAAGGTCTCAGGCTGTAGCTAAATGTTGAAGTGCCTCTGGATTCAATCCCCAGTAACACAAGGGAAACAAACAAAAAAGACAAAAACAACAATAAAGTAAAACAGTTCAAGATCTGGCACCATCAGTAACTCTAAACAAGACAGTTATCATCTGTGTCTCAGTTTACTCATTTGTCAAATTACAGTACTTTCTTTATAGGATTCTTCTGAGAAAAAAAAGATGAAAGAATGCACTTCAAAGTCTTTGAAAAAGTAAACAGTATTTCAATATTTAGATCAAATTATTAGTAAAAAATTAAAACTCTAAAATGCAATCCTTTGATATACTCGTTCCTTTTGGCATACAGAATTGAAAAGTCTATTACTTTCTATTATAAAACATATCAAATACTAAAGTATACTAAGTGTACATATACTATTTTTTTTTTTTTTTTTTTGGTGGTACTGGGGTTCCTGGAAGCTCTTCTACCTCCCGGCTACACTCCCAGACCTATTTTTTTATACTTTTTATTTGGAAACAGGGTCTCTTAAGCCAGCTCGGCTGGCTTCGAACCTGCGCGATTCTCCTGTCTCCGCCTCCCAGGCGCGGGGATTACAAGCGTGCGCCACCACGCCTGGCGTACATATGCTATTAAAAGAGTAACAATTTTCAACAGACTCTCATATAAACCCTCGTCTTAAGAAATAGATGCATTACACATACCTTGGAGGAGCCCATATGTCTGTTCTATCTCATTGATCTCATTTCACCCACTACAATGAAGTTAGCAACTTGCCACATTATTTGAGAAGACAAGGAAAATTTTTTCTATAGTCATTTTGAAAGTATAGAAAATCAATGACGGTTTCAGAGCTTTATGAAACATTTATATACTTAGCTTCAATTTAAATAAAACGTTTCTCTAGTTCCAGAAGCCAAAATTCAGACAATATTTTTATAGTGATTTTACATAGCTGGTATTTTTTGCTTTCATATTATGGGGTTAAGAATTTTAAAGAACATTAGTGATATAAAAGCCATAAACAATATTCAAATGTTTTCTTAAAGGGAAAAAAAGAGCAAATTAGATAAAGAATATAAAAAGAAGAATTGTTTTCCTCTTAAGAGAGAGATTGTCAGAAAATAGCCATATTATGTCATATTCTCATTAAAGAAGATGGCTCCTTAAACGGGTAATTAGTATGACAGGAATCAATCCAAATAGATTGTTCACCTGAGCAAGTGGTGGAAGAATCTTCTTGCATACGTGCTGATTTGGTCTCTATATTTCAAAATAGTTGTATCCAGCAGTGGTCTTGTTGGAGCATAGAAGGTTCCTAGGCTTGCCTCAAGCTGTGCTGTAGAATTCAAACATAGCAGCATTAAAACAAGTGAAACTCCTTCAATTACAACAGAATACTCATGTTTGCAGTCAGTCAGGTTTTGCAAACTTGGATGAAATGTGAGCTTGTTGCAGGAAAGATGAAATTAAAATATGACAGCTGGTACAAAAACAAACCTGTGTATAAACTTTCACTTGAGGCAAAGCTGACAATGACTCTGTGCAACAAAAACCTGTCAAAACTGAAGAAATCCATAATGAACCAACATCTCGCCACAAATGGGTAATTAAAACAGTGACTCATCAAAGTAACACAGTTTGGACTAGTATTTCCTGTAAAATCAACTCACAATGTGCTCAACATTTACTCTCTTTAGCTAAAAGGAGAAAACTAACTTTTCTGCCTAGGGAAGAACTGAAATTGGTGCAACTGAATTGGTATGTTTTCTAAAATAATATGATACTGCAATGCACCAATAAAAATATATTTTTTAAAAAAGATACCCTGGGCTAAGACTATATCTTTATTGCAATTTTAAGAGAAAAGGCTCAATATTTCCTCTAAATCCTGCTCTAAACAAGATTCTTAGTTTTGTCCATGTATGAAGCTAGCGTCCCGGGAGAGGAAAGAAGGACTGGAATGCAGGTTTTGAGAAACAAGGGGTCTAGAGATTGGGGGAAAGGCACAGTGTTGTCTACTTCACAGTTTTGCCAAGATATGCCTAATGAAGCTGTGCGTCCTCCCAGAAATACCTGCAAGTTAAGAAGTTGCCAAGATGGTAATGTATGAGAATACGACAGCTCACAGTCAGACTCTGACGTTTACGCTACCAGTACTGGGTTGAATGAACAATTCAGTACTTAGCAAAACTCTTTAGTTGGAGGCATATTTGAGTTTGGAAGTATTAAATACCTCATCAGAGTAATTGCTATGGACTTGGCTAAGCTGTCAGTAATTTCTTTTCTTTTTTATAATCTCAAATCTAGGCAGTAAAGTAAGATGAACTTTAGAGGTATTTTCTTTCAAAGCAGCAGTCAATTTAGATTAAAATTGAATACAGCAATGCTATTGTGAAAACAAGCCAGATTCTCCTGCCATTGCTTGTTTTCTTGACAGCATGTTTCATACATCTGAAATTTTGAAGCTACATGGAATACTCATAACTCCCAGCACAGTTATAGATTCATTAGATAGCCCAGCTTGATGTTTAAGGCAGAAACGAAGATCTCAAAGATAACCCCAACACAGCTACAAATAAAAGAGCTCGCTGGGTTCCACTAATAAAAGGAAAACAAATTACCATGTCAAATTTGCAAGCTTCAGATAGACTAAATCTCAACAGAGAAGAACTCTGAATGTTTTAGAAATGTGTTTTTCAGGTACTTGGTGGGGGGATGGAATGAACATATCTACTTAAAATGTACATATTTGGATAACACAGCATCATGCAAACATTTTATTTTAATAGCCTAGCATCCTAAAGGTTTTTTATTTCCCTATCTCCCCAATATGGTTCCTTAAAAATATCCTTTATTAGGGCAAGAATCTGATAATGCTCATTTCATTTGTGTATTCCCTACCAATCTTTCTTACAACACAGTAATCTTACTACATAAATTCAGTAAGGTCTAACAATTTCTCAGCGTCCTGAGTAAAAGTTAATGTTTTCGCTTTTCCAGATTTCTTCTTTAAGTATAAAGTTAGAACCTTCTGTATAGATTTTGTGTACCATAGGCTTTCTTTAGGGTTCTCTGCCAATCTTGAAAGTGTATAAGTACTAAGAAATAATTACTTGAGATAACTCTATAGGCAAAAAATATTCCAATAATCTATCATAAATCTTTCATTTTTATTAATATTCATTGAGTACCTGCTGTGGCCCAAGCATGTGGAAGGCATGCATGCACTAGGAATAAAACCTAGGGCCTTACCGTGCTAGGCAAACACTATCACTGAGCGATACTCTGGCCCTTTTTTCAAATTTTGTTTTGAGACAATGTCTTGCAAAGTTGCCCATGCTGGCATGGCACTTGCCATCATCCTGGCTCAGCCTCCAGAACAGCTGGATTACAGGTATGACCCACCACGCTGGCTTGTGAAAGGTATTTTCTGTGTGTAGAAATACCAAAATCTTCATAGATGGGTTTGGACTATTTCCAAAAAGTGCATTCAGTTAACACTAAATCAACATGTACTATAGGACTTCTGTGAATTAGGCCGAGACCATGTATGACAGACATTCTGGAGGAGCATGTTCTTACTAATTCTCCTATAAGCTTATAAATGAAAGTTACCTACAGAATTCTATAAAAAACAACTATTTTGAAAATATCATTAACATGCAGTAAGAAAATCTATAAAAATTCATAAAAAATAGCATGAAATAAAATATTCTCCAGTAAAGGACCTTTTGGCATATATCCTGTTTCTCCCATCTTATAAATTACTAGGGTCAGTTTCTCATTGGCCGTGATTTCCCATTATGAATATCAATGCTATCAACAGAGCCACGAAAAAGATGCAAATGCCAGAATGTTTTGGTGTGTTTCACATTAAAAAATGAATAGCTCATTAAAAACACTAGATAATCAGCAAAAAGATTTATTTTCAAACTGGGCACAGTGGCAAATGCCTATTATTCCAGTACTTGGAAAGCTGAGACAGGAGGATCATAGGTTCAAGATTAGCTTCAGCAACTTAGTGAGACCTTCAGCAACTTAGCAAGGCACTGTTTCAAAAAAAAAAAAATCTAAGGGTGTAGTTCAGAAGTAGAATGCCTCTGAGTTCAATCCCCAGTACCAAAAAAAAAAAAAAAAATTATTTTCATTACTGTATGTGACATATCTTTTCCTTTTCTTTTTTCTAAAGTGTCTTATCTTTTTTTTGACAATAAACATCTGGAATCCCTGTGGGCAAAGTTACTTATTGAGTAAAGGTGGGGGAATCCAAGCAGGCAAAAGGGAAAGGGATGTCAAAAGGACAACTCAGAAGAATGAAAACAAGACGGAGCAACCCAGGCTACAATTCTGACACACAAAATGTGAGCGTTAAGGACTCATTGTATAGGCAGAGGACTTGGGTGTGAGGAAAAAATATGGATGTCAAATGTGAACAAGGACAAAAGGCCTTTGTCTGAGGCCCTTTGTCTACCAGACTCCAGAGAGCACATGAAATTTTTGATCAAAGTCTGAAATCTGAGCATATTCCACACATGAGCTTAGACTGGATTGTACAATGACGGCATTGTGGGTTCTAACACAAGCATATACAGAAAAGCTGTTCTGTATGTTGACAAATATTACAAATTAAGTACTATATGGGAACAATTACTTGCTATCTGATCCTTTCAATTTAATATAGCATTAACACTTTTGTCTTTTGTGTGTGTGGAACTGGGGGTTGAACCAGGGTATTCTACCTGAGCTACAACCCCAGCTCTATTTTATTTATTTTTATTTATTTTGGTGGTACTGGTGATGAAACCCAGGGCCTTTTCTACCTCCGGCTATACTCCCAGACCTATTTTATGCTTTATTTGGAAACAGGGTCTCACTAAGTTTCACGCCTCACTAAATAGCTGAGGCTGGCGTTGAACCTGTGCGATCCTCCTGTCTCAGCCTCCCAAACGCTGGGATTACAAGCAAAAGCGCCACCACGCCCGGCTTTTATTTTTAGAAAGGATCTCACTAAGTTGTGGAGGGCCTGAGTTGATGAGGCTGGCTGTGAACCTGCCATCCTCCTCTTTCAGTCTCTCAAGTACTGAGATTGCAGGTGTGCGCCACCACGCCCGGCTAACATTTTGTCCTTTAATCTCCTATAACCCAAAACATCCTAAAAAGATGAGTCAGAAAACACTCTGTATACCATACTTATGAACATATTGATGACATATACTGCAATCTGACCTTCTCTCTCTGGAGTGAGCCTTTGTCTAAGAAGGTGATTCACAATGGCGCTCATGCTGAGGAAGCACTGCTGGCCCAGGGTGTCCCAGTTCATGCTTCGCAGGATGTTTATTGCCTCGTAGATTTCATCACAGTGAATGTACTGGAAAATGATGTCTACCGGGCCCAGCCGTCCTTGAGTGAGGATACCTGCCACAAAATAGATGAAACCAGATGTGTGTGTGTGTGTGTGTGTGTGTGTGTTCGCGTGCACACGCGTTAGTTATCAGGGGCTGAACCCAGGGCATTCTACCTCTGAGCTATACCTATTTTATTTTGCAAATGGGGTGTTACTACACTATTTATTTTATTTCCAAAAAGTGCATCCAGTTAACACTAAATCAACATGTACTATTTTATTTTGCAAATGGGGTGTTACTACGCTACAGAGGGCCTCACTACATAGCTGAGGTTCACCACAAACCTGTGATGATCATCTTCCTGCCTCAGCCTTCCAAATACTTGGATTACAGGCTTGCACCACCACACTTGGCCAGGTGAGTCTTTTATTTATTTTTTTATTTTTTGGTGGTACTGGGGTTCCTGGAAGCCCTTCTACCTCCGGGCTACACTCCCAGACCTAATTTTACATTTTTTTATTTGGAAACAGGGTCTCCTAAGCCAGCGCGTGCGGCTGGCTTCGAACCTGCGCGATCCTCCTGTCTCCGCCTCCCAAGCGCGGGGATTACAAGCGTGCGCCACCACGCCCGGCCAGGTGAGTCTTTTAAAACACAAAATAGAAGCTGTGCATGGCAGCACAGGCCTGTTATCCAAGTACTTGGCAGGCTGAGAAAGGAGGATTGCAGGTTCACAGACAGTCTCAGCAAGTGGTGAGACTCGCAATAACCTGGTGAGACCCTGTTTTGACATTAAAAAAAAAAAAGTAAGACTGAGGGAGAACCTCAGAGGTAGAAGGCCCTGGGTTCAACCCCCAGTACCACAGAATGAATGAATGAATGAGTGAATGAATGAATGAGTGAATGAATAAAATAAAATACATAGAGTACATTTTTCCATAATTTTTTTAGAAAATCATTTCTTGAGGCAGGCATGGTGAGGCACAGTTGTAATCCCAATACTTGAGAGGCTGAGACAGGAGAATCCGGGTTCGTGGCCAGTCTCAGCTACTTATTGAGTCCCTCTGCAACTTAGTGAGACCCTGTTTCAAAATAAAAAATAAAAAATTGGCCGGGTGTGGGAGGCAGAGACAGGACGATCGCGCAGGTTCGAAGCCAGCCGTGCACGCTGGCTTAGGAGACCGTTTCCAAATTTTTTAAAAAATGTAAAAATAGGTCTGGGAGTGTAGCCCGGAGGTAGAAGGGCTTCCAGGAACCCCAGTACCACCAAAAAATAAAAATTTAAAAAAAAATTGGGCTGCGGAGTGCAGCCTGGAGATAGAATGCCTCTAGGTTTAATCCCCAACACCACACACACACAAAAATCATTTATTGAGTTAAGTGCTAGAAATGTAGAACTGACCCCCTGCACAACCAATATTTGCTATAAACTCTCTTGGTATAATAGAAGCACATTCATTTATCCTCTTACAATGAAAGAAAATCTACTTTTAAACTTATAGGACCAAAACCATATAAATAAAATTTCAAGGGAAGGCATTCTGTTCTAGTTTATTGTGTTTGTTGTTGTGTATGTGTGGTGCTGGGGATTGAACACAGGGACATTCTATCTCTAAGCTACACCTGCAACATCTCTTTTTACTTTTTGTTTTGAAACAGGATCTCACTAAGTTCCTGAGAGTCTTGCTAAATTGCTAAAGCTGGCCTCAAACCTGTGATCCTCCTGTCTCAGCCTCCCAAGTACTAGCATCACAAGAGTATACCATGACACCAGGCTACTTTATTGTCTCTTAAAAGGATGATCTCATTTTTTTTTTTTTTTTTTTTTTGGTGGTACTGGGGTTCCTGGAAACCCTTCTATCTCCGGGCTACACTCTCAAACCCATTTTATATTTTTATTTGGAAACAGGGTCTCTTAAGCCAGCGCAGCTGGCTTCGAACCTGTGTGATCCCGTCTCTACCTCCCAAGCATGAGGATTACAAGCGTGCGCCACCACACCTGGCTTAAAAGGCTGATCTCATTTGAAGTTAACAATTTGTGTGTGCTAAATGACAATAAGTGATAAGATTTTTAATATTAAGCATGGTTCTTTTGATTTTTCATCTTTAAAAATAGCTGGCTATAAAACCTTTTATTTCTTAGCCAATGTTTATTAATTTGAGTAGGTCTACAAAAGATTCTCAGTACAAATAATCATAAAACTAAATGAGAAAACGTATGCAAGATTACTTCATAAGCTATAATGTATTATAAAATATTACTACAATTCTTTTTATTACTATCATCATCATTTCACTGGAATATTTATAGGCTTCGGCATTTTAAAAACCATATTAGTTCATGAGATAGATGCTGAAATTCTTCAGAGTAACTCCAAGTCACATCAAAATAAAAACGTAGGCTCTATCTAACAGGACTCAACTTGACAGAGAATCTGGGGAATTGCCCTGACTATACTAAGCAGTAAAACTTTACTATTCTTTTTGTGTTGTGAGACTCGACAAATATGACTATCCAAAAGCCTTCATGAGCCTGCAGTCAAGCACTGGAAGTCCTCATAAATCAGGGTGGCTCCTTGGCAATGGATATTAATTTGTAGGAACTTCATAGGGAACTGAAAATACCTAAAATCTACTGACTTCATGTATACCCTAAGCAACACTTCTCCTAGAAGTAAGGGAAAGAAGTGATCTGTTAAGAAGAAACAAGAGGTACCATATAATTGTAAACAAAATGAAGAAGAGAAACTCTTAAAACTTACAGGGAGAAAAATATAGGGTGTACAGAGAAACAAAGACATAAATAACTAAAGACATTGTATCTGAAATTATGGAAACCAGAACACAACAGGAAGATGTTTTTAAGTGCTGAGAGATAAGAAGAAATTACCCTAGAATTCTATATCTTTATAATGACAGGTCCAAAATTTATAAAGAAATATAACAAACCTTAAATGCACCCAATGACAGAGCTCTGAAATAGTAAAAAGAAAAAAAATGACAGAACTAAAAAGAGAAAAATAAAACATTTAATAATATTTGCAAATCTCAGTACTTCTCTCAAGAATCAAGAAAACATGTAAACAGAAAAATGGAGAATACTTAGAAATGCTATCAATGAATCTGACCTAATTGACATTTATAAAACACTTCACCCAATAACAGAACAATATACATTCTGAGTATATATGGAATATTACCAAGCTACATCATATTTTGAGTAATAAAACAAGCTTCAATATATTCAAGGTTTTTGTTATTTGTTTGTCTGTGATACTAGGGATTCAACCCAGGAGCATTCTATTGCTGAGTTTTACCCCTAGTACTTTTTAAAATTTTGTATTTTGAAATAGCCTCATGCCGGGCGTGGTGGCCAAGTTTGTAATCCCCGCGCTTGGGAGGCGGAGAAAGGAGGATCGCGCAGTTTCAAAGCCAGCCTCGCTAGCTTAAGAGACCCTGTTTCCAAATAAAAATAATATAAAATAGGCCTGGAGGTAGAAGGGTTTCCAGGAACCCCAGTATCACCAAAAAAAAAAAAAAAAAAAAGAAGAAGAAAGAAAGAAAGAAAAGAAAAGAAAAGAAATAGTCTAAGTTACCACACACTGGCCTCAAACCTGTGTTTTAGCCTCCCAAGTACTGGGATTACAGGCATGCACAACCACACCTAGCTCAATTCAAACTTTTAAAATCATATGGAATAGGGTAGGTTCTCTGACCACAAGAAAATTAGATATCAATAATAAAGATATCTGAAAAATCCTTGAATGTTTAATAACCTATAGGTCAAAGAAAAATCATAAAGAATATTAGAAAGCATTTTGAATTAAAATAGAAACAAATGAAAATTTGTGAAATGTAAAATAGTAGTGCCTAGAAGAAAGTTTATAGCTTTGAATATTTCAATTAGAGAAGAAGGAAGAGAGCCAGGCCCGGTGGCGCAGGCTCGTAATCCCAGCATCCCAGCATTCCAGCTGCCGAGACAGGAGGGTGCGGTTCTGGGTCAGCTTCAGCTTCTTAGTGAGGCCCTTGCAACTCAGTGAGACCCTGTTTCAAAATAAAGAATAAAAAATAGGGTAGGGTGTCGCTCAGAGGTAGAATGCCCCTGGGTTCCTTCCCTAGTTCAGAAAAAAAAAAAAAAAAGAAAGAAAGAAAGAAAGGAAAAAGGAAGATGCTTTACAAATTAGTGAGAGCCTGTTTCAAAATAAAGAATAGGGCTGGGGGGAAGGAGAAGGAGGAGGAGGAGAAGGAAGAGGAGCAGGAGGAGGAGGAGGAGGAGGAGGAGGAGGAGGAGGAGGAGGAGGAGGAGGAGGAGGAGGAGGAAAAGGCCTAAAAGCAATAATCCAACTGATTATTAAAAACGTAGGGAAGGCCGGGCGTGGTGGGGGACGCTTGTAATCCCTGCACTTGGGAGGCAGAGACAGGAGGATCACGCAGGTTCAAAGCCAGCTGCGCTGGTTTAAGAGACCCTGTTTCCAAATTTTAAAAAAGTATAAAAATAGGCCTGGGAGTGTAGCCCGGGGGTAGAAGGGTTTCCAGGAAACCCAGTACCACACACACACACACACACACACACACACACACACACACACACAGTAGGGAAAACCCGGGCATGGTGGTGCACGCTTGCAATCCCAGGATTTGGGAACCCAAGACAAGAGGATCACAAATTCAAAGACTGCCTCAGCAAGTAGTGAGACTTCTCATCAATCAATCTAGTGAAAGGTAGAAAGAAGGCCTTGAATCCCCAGTGCCAACCCCCCCCCCCCAAAAAAAAAAAAAAAACACTTAGGGAAAGAAGAGCAAATTTGACCCAAAGTAAATGTAAGAATAATACATAGAAAATAAATGAAGAATAGTGAAGAACCAATGAACTCAAAAACTTGAGAGTAAAACTGACAAAGCTTGCCTAAACTAAGAAAAAAAGATGTCACATATCATGTATGAAGAATAATCACTATAGAACTGCATATACTTAAAAATAAGTGAATAACACCAGGTGTGGTGGCGCACACTTGTAATCCCCGCGCTTGGGAGGCGGAGACAGGAGGATCACGCAGGTTCTAAGCTGACCTCGCTGGCTTAAGAGACCCTGTTTCCAAATAAAAATATAAAAATTAGGTATCTGGGAGTGTAGCCCGGAGGTAGAAGGGTTTCCAAAAACCCCAGTACCACCAAAAAAAAAAAAAAAAAAAAGTGAATAAACCAGGTGTAGTGGTGCATGCCTGTAATCCCAGTACTTGGGAGGCTGAGCCAGGAGGATCATGGGTTCAAGCCACCCTTAGCAATGTAGTGAAAATATCAGCAACTTAGCAAACCCGTTTACAAATAAAAAATAAAAGAGGAGTGTGGTATAGTTCAGAGGTAAAACGCCCCTGGGGTTCAAGCAGCAGTACCCCCCACACATACAAAGCAAATACTATGAATAACATTATACAAACAAATAAAACAAATGGACTCTTTGAAAGAACCAAACTATTAAAGTTTACTCAAGAACAAAGGGACAGGGGCTGGAAGCATTGCTCAGAGGTTTTGTGGTTCAATCCCCAGCACACTCCCTTCAAAAAACAATAAACGAGCTCGAGTGCTCTGTGCACATATGCCCCGATCCCCGAACTTCATCAAGATGTGTGACTACAAAGCACCAATAAAAGAACAGACCATCTGAGTGACCTGTATCATTTAAATCTGAATTCACTGTTAAAACCTTCACACACACACGCCTTGCATATGTCCAGATGCCTTCACTGGGTATTCTATCAAACATTAAAGAAGAAATAATATAAACCCTATACAACTCAAAATATAATAGGAATAAATACTTTTCAATTCACTTCATGAGGTTAGATCATATCAACACCAAAAAAAGACAAAGATATTACAAGAAGAGAAAAATAATAATGAGACCCTCAGCAAGACCCTGTTTCAAAATAAAAAGAGCTGGGGATCTAGCTTAGTGGTAAGAATGCCCCTGGGTACAATCCCCAGAACCAAAAGAAAAAGGAAAATTTTTTGATCGTTATTTCCCATAAAACCTTTAACAAAATATTAATAAATATACAAAAAGATATTATGTCATGAACAGATAAGATGTATCCCATCTTAAATGTAAGGTCATTTAAATTCCTGATAATCAATCAATATAATTCACCATATAACCAGATAAAAAAGGAAAAAAACCAATCATTTTAACAAAAGTAGAAAAAGTGCTTGAGAAAAATTCAACATTCATTCAAGATAATGTAGCACACTAGAAAGCACACTAGAAAGAGAAGAGAAATTCCTCACCCTAATAACATGATATAATGAAAAGCTGAATGCTTTTACCTAAGACTGGAAACAAGGCAAAGATGTCTCTCACTGCTGCTTAATACTGTACTTAATGTCCTAGCTAGTGTAACGAGAAAGAAACATAAAAGCATACAGATAGGATGTAAAATTGTTTTTAATCCAGTTGTCATGGGATCATCTATATAGAAAATTCTAAAATAAGCTGGGCGTGGTGGCGCATGCCTGTAATCCCAGTCCTTGGGAGGCTGAGACAGAAGGATCGCAAAGGTTCGAAGCCAGCCTCAGCTACTTAGTGAGGCTCTCAGCAACTTAGTGAGGCACTGTTTCCAAATAAAATATAAAATAGGTCTGGGAGTATAGCCCAGAGGTAGAAAAGCCCCTGGGTTCCACACACCCCCACCCCATAGGTCAGGGGCATAGCCAGGAGGTAGAGGCCCTGGGTTCCATCCCCAAGACCACAAAAAAAGAAAGAAAACTCTAAAATATCTACAAAAAATGACAACTGAGTTTAACAGAGTTCTAGAATGCAGGGTCAATATTTTTTTAAAAAAATTTCTACATAATGTCAATGAACAATTAAAAATACTATTTACAGGCTGGGTGTGTAGTGCGTGCCTTTAATCCCAGTACTCAGGAGGCTGAGACAGGAGAATTGTAGGTTTGAGACAAACCTCAGCCACTTAGAGACTCTCTGCAACCTAGCAAAACCCTGTTTCAAAAACAACACAAAAAAAGTAAAAAATAGAAAGGGCTGGGGGTGTAGCTAAGAGACAGGATGTTCCTGGACTTAATCACCAGTACCAAAAAAACAATACTATTTATGACAGCATTTAAAATCATGAAAGTGATAAATTTAACAAAATATATATATTTACTTAAACCTATAAAAATTAGAGAGAAAACAATGAAGGCCCGAGGTAAATGTAAAGAGATATTGTTTATTGTCATTCCTCCCCAAACTGATCTATAGATTCAATACAATTTCAAGCAAAACCCACCAGGTCTTTCTGTAGAAATAGAGAAGCCAAGTATTAAATTTTACATGGAGATACAAAGGATCTAGAAGAGCTAAAACAATATGAAAGCAAAGTTATAGGACTAAGAGTAACTGATTTCAAGATTTACTGTAAAGTCACAGCAACTAAACCACTGTGCTTTAGGATAGATATATAGCTCAGTAGAAGAAAATAGTCTACTCATAAGCACACATATGTAATTCAGTGACAGAAAGGATGTGCTTTCCAACAAGTAGTGCTACTACTGAGTATTTGTAATAAAGAAGTAGTCTCAAATATATCACACAATAAATACAAAATATTAACTTGAAATAGACCATAAATATTAGAGTTAAACCCACAACATTTTTAAAAATGAAACACAGAAGAATATCTTTGTGATCTTGGATTAATAGTCTTAGAGCATAAAAAAGCACAAGCCATAAAATAAACAAATTTATGAACTAGATTTCAATAAAACTAAAACCTTTTACAACTCAAAGCAAATGAACAGGTTAGCTACAAAGCTGGAAGAAATTATTCAAAAGTTCTCACAAAAGTCTTATATTAAGAAATATAGAGAGTATATGTATATTTAGAAATACATATATGTACATATACATACATATGTGTGTATGTATGTATATATGTGTTTTAAAGAACTCTTATGAATAAACAAACCAATTAAAATTGAACAAAAGGTTTGAAGGTAATACTATATCAGAAAAAACATACAGTAATAAACACATGGAAAAATATTAAACTCCAATAGTCATCAGGGAAATGGAATTCAACACCACCTCACACTCACTAGAGTGGCTAAAATTTAAAAGAATCTAAAATCAAGTGTTAGGATACAGAGCCACTGGCATGCCCATAAACTGCTGATGGACATGCACAATGGCATAATCCCTTTACAAAATGGTCTGTTTCTTCTAAGTAGCATATGGTCCAGAAAATTACCTATTCTTAAGTGATTCTCAAGAAAAATTAAAATGTGTCCACACAAAGACCTGTACATGAAAGTATATAGCAATTTTAGCCCTTTAACTTAAATTTGGAAACAATCCAAATGTCTATCAACATGTGAAAGGATAAAACAAATCATGGTATGTTCTGTGTCACGGAATACTACTCAGTAATATAAAGAAAAAAATGACACATATGCATACTAACAGATTAATGCTGAGTGAAAATACCAAGGCACAAAAATATCTACTATTTGATCCATTTCTATAAAATTTTATAAAACCATATTTAATCCATAACAACAAAAAGCAGATCAATACTCCTCAGTTTTAGGGAGTGGGGATTAACTACTAACAAAGGACCTTGGGAGAATTTTTTGGGATGATAGAAATATTCTACATCTTTATTGTGGTGGTAATCATGGGAGTCCATACACTTAAACTTAGTAAATTATACATTTAAATTTTATTTATGTAGATTACATCTTGGCAAATTTGGTAAATTTTAAATGATGGATTTTAAAAATCCATCATTATTCTTGTGTGACAAAAACAGAATAGTATCTGGAATAAAAGTTCATTTCAAATGACACAAAGACCCAATTTTAAGATGATGTGGCATCTAATAAAGTACCTGACATTTCTTCCAAGCAACAAACTATTCTCAATTGCTACCTGAGTAGAATATAATATTAAAATAGCTCTTTAAAAATAACTTTTGAGCCAAGTGTGGTGGTAATCCCAGTACTTGGGAAGTCGAGGCAGTAGGATTTTGGATTCAAGGCCAGCCTTGGTAATTGAGTGAGGCTCTCTGCAACTTCATGAGATCCTGTTGCAAAATAAGGTGAGGGTATAGATCAAAGTAGAATGCCCCTGGGTTCAATCTCCAGTAACACACACACACACACGCACGCACGCACGCACGCACGTGTGTACTCTCTCTCTCTCTCTCTCCCTCCCCCCATCCCTGTCCCCCTTTCCTCTCTCTCTGAGCCAGAAGTGGTGGAACACACCTGTAATCCTAGTACTCGGCAGAATAAGACAGGGATTACTGGTTTTGAGACCAGCCTCAGCAACTTAATGAGACCCTCAGGAGTTTAGCAAGAACCTGATTCAAATTAAAAAAAATATTAAAATGGGCTTCCGAGCATGGTGGCACATGGTTGTAATTCCAGCACTTGGGAGGATGGGACAGGAGGATCACACAGGTTCAAAGCCAGCCTCAGCTACTTAGTGAGGCTCCCAGCAACTTAGTGAGACCCTGTTTCCAAATAAAGTATAAAATAGGTCTGGGAGTATAGCCCGGAGGTAGAAAAGGCCCTGGGTTCCACCCCCAGTACCACACACACACACACACACAAGGGCTAGGAGTATAGCTTGGAGGTAGAATACTCCTGGGTTCAATTCCTAGTACAATATATATATATATATATATATATATATATATATATGTGTGTGTGTGTGTGTGTGTGTGTGTGTGTGTGCATTTTATATATAAATACATAAATTTTAGAGAAAATATTACAAAGTTTCTAAGAGAAAAATCCCATTTCTTACTTTTTAGAGAGTTAATTTTCAAAATTCTATGAGAGGGAGGACGTTAGCATCATTCTCTCTCGCCTACTCTTATATTTAACCTTTCCCCACTTTACAGTCTGTCTGAAAACACTGTAGCAGAGACAGGGCAGATGGAGGGAGCACTGCTGCACCACACTGTGAGTGGAGGGCGAGCGATGCCCGGCTGAGATGCTGTACCACGGCAGCACCGCAGGAGAGATGGAGGCCAGAGGAAGAGCTGACCCAGCGCCAAGGTGATTCAAGCTGGGAACCCAAGACCAAATCTGCACAGTTAGAATGATTGCTGTGATGCAGTTCAGGCGATTAATTGGGAGGTGGGATGGGATGGTTGTGAGGCAGACAATGCAGGCAAAGGCCCAACCTGATCATGATAAAACAGGGACGTCTAGACTAAGGCACTGACAGTTAAGGTTGAACTGGGTGAGATGTTTTGACAGTATTTTAGAAGACAGACATTAGGGGTGAGGGGTGGCCATGGCACGGAGGTGAGAGAGGATTGTAGGATCTTTTGACTTGGAGGTTCCATCTGAATTGTTTTAACATCCACCAAAATGGAGAATACAAAAGGAAAAGCAGGTTTGGGGAGAAAGACGATGATTTCATGTCTGCACACAATTAGTCTAAGGTGGTTCCAGCAAGCCAGGTCAACGTGTGGATGTGGAGTCAGGAGTCGCCTGGCCTAGAGTCAAAGATGTGATAGTGTCTTGGTCCATCTTCTGCAACTTTAATTGAATACCACAGACTGGGTAAATTATAAACAGCAGAAGTTTATTCTGCTCACAGTTCTGGAGGCTGGGAAGTCCAAGACCAAGATTAAGAGGTTGCATATGGTGAGGGTTTTCTTGGTGTATCAAAACCTTGGGAAGGACAAGTAAGCAGGTTTGAGACAGACAGGAAGGGTGGGGCCAAATTTACAGCAAACACATTCTCACAACAGCCAGCCACTCCCTCAGTAACAGCATTAATCCATCCCTGAGGGAAAGCCCTCAGGACTTAATCAATTCTAAACTCCAGCCAGGTGTGTGGCATATGCCTGTTAATACTAGTACTTGGGAGGCTAAGATAGGAGGATCATCAGGTTCAAAGCCAGACTCAGCAACACAGCCAGGCCCTTAGTAACTTAGTGAGACCCTGCTTCAAAGTAAAATAATAAAATAAGGTTGAGGTTGTGACTCAGAGGTAGAACATTCCTGGGTTCAAGTTCTAGCACTACCAAAAAGAAAAAGAAAAAAAAAGAAAGAAAAGAAAAGAAAGCCTCATCTCCTTCTCCTATTACAATGGCAATTAAAATTTACCATGAGTTTTAGAGTGGAAATTCAAACCATAGATTTCAGCTAAATTAAAAATAAACTCAATCTGCACAAAAAGATTTTCATGAGTAGGAAGAAGACTGTAAAAAAGTGATGAGAAACTGCATTCAGGCTCATAGAAGACAAATGCAATGAGAATTCCAAGAAAGTGGAAGTGGTCAGCAACCACCAGCTACTGAAAAGTCATCACGTGATGAGAGAAATATACGTACCATGTAAAAAGTCACTGCTGACCTTCCCTAGAGCAATTCCAAGCAAACACTGCAGACATATGCGAAGTGAAGAGGCAGAGGGTCAGGGTGACTTTGGCCAAAAAAGGCGAGTGGACATTTGGTCAGTGACAGAGGGGAAACATTCCTAAGAGTGTTTTCACAGTGTTTCTCAGCTAATTGTAGCAGGATTCGAGGTGGGTGGGAAGAAATATTGTGGGATCCACAGCGGCATTAAAGGTAGAAGCCATGGACAAGAGGAAGGGCTCCTTTGTCTCTGAAGCTCCAGGGAAAGATTTGGGCGCAGGCAGGTGAGTGGCTGGGTGGGTGGGAGGAGCACATCAGCTTAATGATCTCACCAACTAAAGGGTGAGATCCTCCACTGGCAGGAGAGGGAGCAAATCCTCTGAGTTTAAAGGGTGCAATGAGGTTAAAGAAAGTTCTGAGAAGAACTGGAAGGGCTTTAATACCTTGGTAGTATAACAGGGCCTCCACTTCTCAGAATTAATTTCAGTATATGTATGTATAAATATGGGATAATGACTGCAACATAAAGAAATTCTGAATACTGTACTTAACTGCCTTATATAAACCAGTATTTCTTGGCTTCCCTGTGGGAGCATGACATTCCCAGATGCTTCCTGAGGAAGACATGTCTTTGGAATTCTTCTAATAACAGTGGAGATGGCCTTTTAATACTCAATATTTTTTCATGTGCAATCCCTGTAAGGATTAAGGACAGAAACTCACCCTTGGAATGGAGTATTCCTTTAACATTACACTGACTGACCTCATCTTAGAGTCAAACTCCAAAATCTTAGCATATTGGCATCAGCCACTGCCACGTTTACATATGACAGCGCTCTATTTTAAACTATGATCTATGATCTATCTTTACAATTTTAAATTGTAAGCTACACCTTTCATGTCAAATTTTCCAAAGGCTTGCATAACAAGCATCTGAGAGAAAAAAAAATCTCATAAATGTTCCCTAGTGGGGGAACTGCGCATGCAACTACCTGTTTACATATGCAGTAACTTGAATTATACATGAAAATTCCACATGGGTGCCCAGAATCAGCACTGTGTTAATTCAAGAAGTATATTAATTTTTTGGATGTATTTAGTAGCAAATCATAAGAAAAATCTGTTCTTTGAACTGGGTTTTCTTTTTTAAAAAAATTTGCTAGTTGGAATCTACTATTTCAAGGAATCTACTCTTCCTAGGAAAAATAATTTGATATAAATATTAATCTTATAATACATTAAAAGTGAGAAACAAAGCTTATCAATCCTTAGAACTTCCACATTTAGATCTTCTAAAGTGACTGCAAAGATTGTACAAGATCTCTATCTTATTAAACTTAAAAATCATATCAAATAAAATTTAAATGATAAATGTCAGTTGCAGAAGTTATCACCTTTTTATTTGAATGCTTGACTTCTATTGGATAATTCTCTTCCAAGAGACCTTCTTGGGAAAAAGAGGTGACAGCCAACTCATTGCCTAATTGATTTAGGAACAGTGCCCAGGGAGACAGTCCAATTAAGTTTACAAGCTGGCAATTAGCAGGAAGCCCTCTGAATCCCCACACTGAGCGCCTGTTTACTTTAGTAAGAAGGCAAACGTGCTGGAGATAGGACGAGAAAGCTGTGCTTTTTGCAAAGCTGTTGTGAGGAGACCCACAAGGGAGGGCTGCAGATAAAGCCAGGTGTGTGTGGGCGGACAGACTCACCATCACAGGTAACTGAGTAACCGAAAGAGTGAGAGGGGGAGAGAGACAGAGAGGGAGAGAAGGGGGAGAGAGAGAGGGGCGAAGAGGAGGAGAGAAGGGAGAGAGGGAGAGAAGGAGAGGGGAAGAGAGAAAGAAAATATACGAGAATGTGTGTGTTTTAACAGACATAAAACATCAAACATCCACTTTAATTAGTGCTGTGTATGGAGACATACAAATGTTAAACATGTAGTTGGGCAAGGTATAACTGGATTATCTCGTAATAATTGAGATTCCAAACATTTTTCTGGGACAATATTAACAGTAAGAATAGGTTTATTTGCATTTTTATGATGTGGAAAGAACATAGGCCTCACATTATATGCATAATATTGTTGGAGTTAATCAAGTCATTTTCACTAGTTTTACTTCAAGTATAAAACTCATAAAATACAAAGTAAACTGAAAGCTAGTTAACAAATATTACAATGCCTTTAAAAACTTAACTTTATGTCACAGAGTCAAATTTTATGAGGTTTCAAAATGTACTTACGGTTCTAACTTTTTTGTGTGGTGTTTGGTCCTGTGAATTTAACCCAGAGGAATTCCACCTCTGAGCTAAACCCCTACATTTTCTTTCAATTTTGAAACGGGTCTCACTAAGTTGCTGAAAGCCTCACTAAGTAGCTGAGGTTGGCTGCAAACCTGCAATCCTCGAGCTGTCTAAGCCTTCTATGTACTAAGACTACAGGCATGTGCCAACACACTCAGCTACTTTTCTAATTTTTCAAGTAGCCATAATGTGTGTTAAATAAAAATCGTTTCATTAAACCTAAGTGAGGTTCTTTCAAGGATGTTAAATTCTTTAAAATTACGTAAAGAAGTTACTGCTATTCCAGGCCATTGTGGTAATGCAAAGCTACAAAAAGCAAATGAATCATCATAATAGAATTTCATGTTAAAGTTTCCTGGTTGAAATGGACTACATTAATATACAAAATAGTGATAAATCCTTTTGCATACTTTTGTCTAAAAGGAAACAAGAAAATTACACAGATTTCTTTAGCAAATTCTAACTGAATATCTGCCCTTTTTTGGTGTGTGGTACTGGGGATTGAGCCTTGGGACATTCCACCTCTGAGCTACACCCCCAGTCCTATTTCTTTTTCTTTTTCTTTTTCTTTTTTTTTGGAAAACAGGGTCTAAGTTGCAGAGGGCATTGCTAAGTTTCTGAGGCTGGCAGTGAAACTACGATCCTCTGTCTCAGTCTCCCAAGTGCTAGGATTACAAGCGTGTGCCACCACACCCTTCTTTATTTTCTTTTAAAATACTTGCTTCACAGAAGTATTGCATTCTTATAACACACACACATAGTAAATACTTTTTCAATACTCACCCATCTATACTTAAGGACTGTTTTAGTGGGACAGTTTACTGTGGAGAGTATCAAACGTGAATGCTTAGGCTTTTTAATCATCATGAAGGAAAATTAGTGTGATTTCCAAATCCTTCAATACCTAATGTTCCTTTGACACTCAGAAAATCACCCACAAATCCTTTCTAGTAAGAGAGTTTTTAAAGGCAATCGTTGTATTGGTTGACAAAGAGAAAATCTACATTCCAAGAATAGTTTTATTGCCTTCGTCATATCACTATCACAGAGACTATACTTACCAACTTCCTTGACTTACCAAGTTTAAACAAAAGCACACCCAAAGGTCCTCTGTCAAACCTGAGGAAGAGGAGATCACAGGTGTTCTTACTTTCGGCCTTCTGAGAAACAACTGGAGGAGCTACCCACTGCATTTGAACAAGACTGCTAGAAACATCAAAGAATTTACTGCATTGCAGCGTCTTCCTCGGTAAGCGGTCTTCAGCCAAGAGCTGGATGTTAATAGGAGACAGGGCCATATCAAATATTTGTAGCTCCCCTTGGCTGCTGCCAACTAGCAGAATGGTGCCACTCGGGTGGCAGCTTATTAATGAAGGCAGAAGTTCAGCTTGGGCCAAGAGAGTCACTCTACGGTGGGCTTCATAAAGAATTACTGAAGAATCTTCACAGCCCAGAATCAGTTTGTCTTCAGTAACACTCCTGCAGCAGCTGATGGCTTTCGATCTTAGTGGTATTCTGGTGACTGACACACAGTGGATTTTGTTCCGAACACATTCATAGATGCCGCTGTCAGCCATGGGCTCTTTGTCTCTGCTGACAGAGCGCTCTACTGTGAACATCTGATATGGCTGTGTGGCACCAAAGTGAACATCCAGGGGATCCCATTCTGTGCGAACAGAACTCAGAACCTGTAAGAAATGCATCAAGGAAAGGCATTCAGAAAGACCTTGATTTTCCAACAGCTGCCACTCACAGGCCTTCATATTAATTCAGAAACCTACTAAAGACCATAAATTTTCACCTGAGCCATTACCAACACAGACATACATTATACTACATAGAGCACTTAGATCTCAAATGGAGAACATAGATAAATATATATAGCACAGCTGAAAGAATTAAAGCTTTTTGGTATTGGGGAATAAACCCAAAGGCATTCTGTCTCTGAGCTACACCCCCAGCCCTTTGGTGGTGGTTGTTGTTGTTTTGAAACAGCGTCTCCTAAGTTGTAAGGCTGGCCTCAAACCTGTGATCCTCCTGTCTCAGCCTGCCAAATACTGAGATTGCATGCATGTGCCACCACACTTGGCTAGTTATTAAGATTTTAACACATGATTCTGGGAAATCTGTAACACACTAAAAGTTAATATGTCCATGATATAGAAAAACTATCAAGACAACCTGTTAGAAAAATAATGTGACTCCAGAATAACTTTAAAAGTTAGAAGTTAGGCCAGGTATGGTACTACAGACCTATAGTCTGAGGTACTCTGGATGCTAAAGTAGGAGGATCACAAGTTTGAGGCCAGCCGGGGACACTTAGCAAGACCCTGTCTCAAAATAAAAAATAAAAGGGTTGGAGATGTAGCTCAGTGGTAGAGCACAGTAAAGCACCCCTGGATTCAATCCCTAGAACAATAACCAAAAAAAGTTAGAAATTAGAAATTTGAATTAGAAATTAAAAATCTGAAAGATTTTTAAAATTAGAAATTTGAAAGATTATCTAATATTTCTATCCACCATCTTTTCCAGAAACATATTTCTAATTATTAGGGCTAGGTTTATAAAGGAAAAATCTTCAGACTTCTGTTATAGACTTTTAGAATTATTTTGCTATCAGAAAGGATATGAAGGACTATTAAACAGACAAATGACCAATAAAATAATACAATATGCTGATTTTAAAAATAAGAAATCAAGACCTAGTAAATAATATAATTTGTCAATATTGGTGAAGTAAAATTTAAAAACTGTCTTTAGTGTATAAAGAAAAGGCTACCTGCCTCAAAGAAACATCAATGCAGAACAACAACAACAACAACAACAACAAAAACCAGGTTGTCAATTTGGGGGAGGGTACTGGGGACTGAACCCAGGGGATTCCACCTCCAAGCTATACTCCAAGCCCTTTTATTTATCTACCTACCTATTTATTTATTTAATATTGAAACAGGGTCTCACTAAGTTGCAGAGGGCCTGGCTAAGTTGCTGAGGTGGTCCTCAAACCTGTGATCCTCCTGTCTCAGCTTCTCAAGTACTAGAATTACAGGTATGTTTCACCACACCTGGCCAGGCTATCCATTTTAGTCATAGATAAAGGATGGAAGGTCAAGAGCCAGAAGAGTGGTATTAAAGAGAATATTTTTAACATTTATTTTGTCAAAAACTTCAAATTGACTGTAGAAATATTAAATAACACATAATAAAATTTTATAGAACTGCACGTACGCAAAAAGTACATTTAAAATCTGATTAAACTGAGGGTCTGTCCCTGAGTTTATAGTATGGCACCACTGTAATTTTTCTGTATGTTAAGAAGTACTAGAATAATGTAGGGTGTTATCATTAGGGGAGAAGGAGACAAAGAGAATTCACTGTACTATTATAGCAGTTTCTTGTGAGTTAAACTACTTCAAAATGTAAAGTTGTTTAACTGCTATCTTATACTGGGAGGAGAGTTGAAGCTGATGTGACTTTAAAACAATCCATTTTATACGTCACCACCAACTTAATCTTCTTAATCTACTTTCACTCCCCCAGTTCAACAAGAACCCACTGGCTAATGAATTAAACTGTTTTATCCTGCTTAGAATGTAAACTCCTATAGGACTCATAATCAACACCTTCCTCTCCACACACCCTCTTTCTTGCTCTTTTTTCCTTTTTGTCCAATAAACGTTCGAGTATGAGCTGCATGCCAGCACTGGTGCTGGGACAGAGCAGTGAGTAAAGTCTCTCCCTCAGGGGCATGAACTTGCATGGGAGATAAAGTAGTATGTCTCCTAAGCCTTTGTGAGGTGCCTGACTGATGCCTCTACTTAAAAAAAACAAAATAAAACATCACCAATAGAGAAGCATAACTAAATTATTTAACCAGTTTTATGGCATACGAGATTTCAGAAATGAGGGCCCAAAGATTCAGGGAAGACTATATATTCTATGCTTAGGCTTGATGAAAATGGACAATTGTGTAGAAGTCCGATTGGACAAGAAGCAGGTATGACCTGTAGTAATAAGCTGGAAGGACTTAGCAAGGTCTGCTTGTTCCGATTTTTCTTTGTGACTCTGTCTACTTTTAGAGGAGGGAAGTCAAAGAATTTACTTTTATGGTTTCAGGGGGAAAAGGTGAGAGATGGTCAGAGAAAGAGAAGGCCGCAGAGATCTTTCTGCT
This sequence comes from Muscardinus avellanarius, assembly GCF_963383645.1. Lineage (NCBI taxonomy): Eukaryota > Metazoa > Chordata > Mammalia > Rodentia > Gliridae > Muscardinus > Muscardinus avellanarius. Next base: position 58,493,257 of record NC_137801.1, read on the forward strand.
TCTGATGCTTTCTTCATTTCTTTCAGCTTAAAATATTCATTCTCAATTATACTTTCAAGGTGAAAGGAAAAGCAATTAGCAAATAAACATGCATAGATGGCCTTGTATGTACACTCTGTACGCACTATGATGTAACATAAAGTAAGGAGAGGAACAGGAGTAAGGAAAGGGGGCATGATTCAGAGGGGTCAGGATAGGCCTAGCCAGTAAAATGACCTGCAAGAAGGGCAAGCTGCACAGCCATCTGAGCAGAGGGTGCCCCAGACAGAGGAAATGGCTTCTGAAGAAGCTCTACACAGCCCTGATGAAGGAAGGGCCCGATACGATTACAGACCAGGGAGCAAGGAAGAGAACAGTGGGAAATGGAAACTGAAGGGCTGAAGAGTCCTCTGCACTAGCTTGCAGATCAATGGAGGCTCCGATCTTTTCCTCTAAGTGAGATGGGAAGCCACAGGCAAGTTCTGAACAAAGGTGAGACATGAACTGACTTGCAAACTCCAGCGTTACCTCATTTGTTCTCCCTCACCTACTCTACCTTGAGTTAAAACTAAAAACTTCCCTGCATTGTCCCAGCTCTGTAGCTTCACTCATGTCCTTTGTCTGAAATCCTCTCTTCACCCACAGAGACTCAGTTTTCCTACCAATCACACTCACCTTTAAAGAGATAGGCTCAAAGTACCCCAGTTTTCTGGGTTCCTCACAGCTGGGCAGCGTTTCTCCTTCCTTTATCCGTCTCCATATCCCTTTCCCAGCCCCTGTGTAGCCAGTGCCTCTCTCATGACATTTAGCCTTCTATTTGCTTCTGACAATTAGGTATATGCCCACATTTTCACCGTAAGTTTAAAATATAAACTATCTTGTGGGTTTTTTTTTTTTTTTACCTCTCTGTACCTGTGTGGCAGCCAATAACTATGCTGGTACTATGTAGTAAACTTTTAAATATATATATTATTATTATTATTATTATTATTATTATTATTATTATTATTGGTACTGGAGTTCCTGGAAGCCCTTCTACCTCCAGGCTATATTCCCAGACCTATTTTTTATATATTTTTTTGAAACAGGGTCTCTTATGCCAGCGCATCTGGCTTCAAACCTATGCAATCCCCTCCTGTCTCCGTCTCCCAAGCGCAGGGATTACAAGCGTGCGCCACCATGCCCGGATAAATATATATATTTTATAAAACAAAACACTTGTTATGCTGGTTGAAATATCATACCTCCAGAAAGCTTAAAGTTTTATAAAGGATGACTTAGGGCATACTGAGTATTTTAAGTTGAGAAAAATTGAGAGATCAGTTGAAACAGTAGAGTCTGTACTCACACAGGGGCGGAGGCCTGAACCAGGATCCAGACAGATGGCGGTCCTGACCTAGAACAAATGAGCCTCAAGGTCCGCAGAGAAAGGTCTCAGTCTTCTACATTTTCAAATGTTTGTAAAACTATCTCTAACTGCTCAATAGTTTCACCAAAAGAAAGGGGGGAAAGGAAGAAAGACCACGGAGTCCCTTTCCAGCACTCTTCAATCCAAGATTACTCCAAAGTGATAGCCATAGTCAGAGGATCACCTGCTTTATGCCCAACTAACTGTGGGATTGTGGATGCCTGGTATTCATTTAAGGGGGGGGGAGGAGATGTTTTGCACAGTATTAATTAAATATATAATGCTAGACAAGAACTCTGCCATACTTCAATGGTAGTTCCCTGGGTTCTACAACACCCTGAGTTCCATCCCTAGCACCAAAATGGGAGAAAAAAGATACTATAAAAGTTTAAAGATTAGCTGGGTATGCTGGCACACGACTGTAATCTCACTTGGGAAGCTGAGACGGGAGTTACTGCAGGGTCAAGAACAGCCTCGGCAACAAACAAGACTCTCAACAACCTAGCAAGAACCTGCTTCAAAATAAAATTTTTTAAAAAAGGGCTGGGGGTACAACTCAGAGGTAGAATGCCCCTGGGTTCAATCCTCAGTATTATCAAAAGGAAAAAAGAAGTTTAAAGGCTGAAATGCATATTATTTGAGTAAAGAGTAATCCCATCCATAATAATAACTAAGAAAACAGGGTACTACGGCAATCACATTTCATACATTTTCTTATTTAATCTTTCAACACCTCAAATTAGGTATTATAATCTATATTCCACAGTTAAGGACAACAAAGGCCTGAGAGATTATATAAGCTTATAAATGATAATTTATAGTCTGAATCCAGGTCTGTCTGATTCTGAAAACCCAGGTTGCTACAGGACATGCTGGCTGTCCAGCACAGTTAACTTATAAGTTTATTGACTGGAACAGCTCTTCTTCCACATGATCAGATAAAGAACGAGGCCCATGGGACACTTAGAACTGTATGTGTAGTGGAGGGAAGAAGGCTAAAAAGAAAAAGGGAAAAAAGGAAAAAACAGTCAAGAGACCCAAGAGACAAATTATGCAATGACAACGGAGCCTACTGATCTTGGAGTGGGACAGACGCCTGTGCAGAGCTGGTTTTCAGGTAGTAAATACGAAAGGCAGCTTTGCTTTGCATATATGAGGTAGTCTGGAAGAGAAAAGTCTTAATAAGCTGACTTCTCCTAAAGATGCTTCATTTCTGTATTGACTGAGTTGCACTAAAAATAATGTGCTCTGTAAATATGAGAAAGTATCCCTAAAATCGACCAAATAAAAACTAAACTACCTCCTCAAAACAAAACTCATACAAATACAATTTCATGAGTTTGATATCAGTTTCTGCTATCATTTGCATGGAGTATTTTGAGGTAGTATTATGTAGATAACACACAGGGGCAAGTTTATTTCACTCTTTAGAATGATGAGATGTTACATTAACATCCAAAATACCTACCTATCTAAACAATTAAATTATTATTATAAATGGGCTCAGAATTTAATTCTATGTTGGACTTAACTCAGTATATCTCCCACAGATAATACTGCACTGCAGAAACACATTAATAGAGCCTGACTCTTGTCTTGGCAATATTGAGTTCTGATATTTTGGGCAAGATTACAATCTCTTACAACTATAGTTTTCTCATGTGTAAAATAAGGATTTGTCAGAATAGTGTGGTAATACATGCATGTCCATGTTTATAGCAGCACATTACACAATAGCCAAATTATGGAACCAGCATAGGTGCCTGTCAACAGATGAATGGTTTACAAGATTATGGGATATCCACACAATGGAATTCCACTCAGCAAGAAGATCAACAAACATATGTCATTTGCATGAAAATAGATGGACCTGGAGAATATTATATTAAGTGAGATTAGCCAGTCACAGAAAATGAAGGGTCATATGTTTTCTCTGATACGCCGAAGTTAGGAAGTAATAAATATACAAGAACTTTAGAAAATGGTGGGGAAACTGCAGTGGAGCCAGGGAGGTGGTCTAGGGGAAGGGTCCTGTGGAGCATTAATAAATAAATCACTTCCATAGACATTATATACATACATGGAAATACTAGCATCAATCTCAATACCCTGTATGTGGAAGGAGAGTTGGGAGGGGAAGCCAGGAGAAAGCCACCGAGTTCTATGTGTATGTATTCCACAATCACTGTGAGTTATATTATGATGTGAGACTATAATGTACCAATAAGAGTAGGACATTCCTGTGTTGCAGGAATGCCGTAACAATAATATAACTAATATACAGAAGCCAGAGGACCCCTCAATACACAGTGGATATTACTGTTGTTCCTGAAGAGAAGATGCCAAATTCTTTGGCAAGGATAGCAGGTAACCAAAAGAATGAAAGACACTGATACAAAATAAGATCCATATTTGGTTACTTAGAATTTATAGCTGATACTTGTAAGTGCCAACTATAAATGTGGAAGATAATTTTAAATATAGAAAAAATGTGGCTTAGAAGTTAATATTAAATGGATTTCATTTATTTATGATACTTAGCGCTGTACTTGGCATATGGAAATGACTCAATAAGCATTACTACTGAATATATTTTAAATAAGGCAAATTTTGTGATTTTAAAATTCATTTTAATTTATACTTAATTATGTGACATTTGAAGATAAACAATATTAACAGAACGAAAGAAACATTTTGGTCTATGAAAATAATAAATTTGCATACTGCCATAATAAAGGTGTCATGTAGTGCTATATAAATAAACAAGGAACCAGGTGTGATGGCTCAGGCCTATAACCCCAGTACTTGGAAAGCTGAGATGGCAGGATCACAGGTTTGAGGTCAACTACATCCATTTTGAAATGCCCTCTGCAACTTAGTGAGAGTGTTTCAAATTGTAAAATAAAATAGGGCTTGAACCTATGATCCAGGGGTTCAAAATAATCCATGGGTTTAGTTCCCAGCAAAACACACACACACACACACACACACACACACACACACACACACACAATACACTTAACAAACAAGAATAAAAATATGGTACATATAAGAAAATGTTTAAAAATAATTTGATTTACAAGGCAGACATCCTGAGTGCAAAAGCTCATAAACAGTGAAATAATACTTGAAATTTATCTAAATGTAATGTTTAATTTGTGTGTGTATGTATGTGTGGGGGATTACTTGGAATTAAACCCTGGGGAGGTTTTTTTTTTTTTTTTTTTTTTTTTTTTTTTTTTTTGGTGGTACTGGGGATGGAACCCTTCTACCTCTAGGCTACACTCCCAGACCTATTTTATATTTTATTTGGAAACAGGGTCTCTTAAGCCAGCAAGGCTGGCTTTGAACCTGCGCAATCCTCCTGTCTCCGCCTCCCAAGTTCAGGGATTACAAGTGTGTGCCACCATGCCCAACCTGGGGAGTTCTATCTCTGAGATATACCCCAAGCCTTTTTTAATTTTAAAAAATTGTTTTTGCATTAACTAGAAATTGAACCCAGGGACATTCTATCCCCAAGCTACACTCCATGCCTTTTTTTAAAATTATTGTTCTTTATTTTGAAACGGTATCTAAATTGTGAAGGGCCTAAGTAGCTGAGGCTGGCCAAGAACCTGCGATCCTCCTGTCTCAGCCTCCCAAGTACTGGGATTACAAGCATGCGCCACCATGCCTGGCTTATTTTTTATTTTTAAATAGGATCTCACTAAGTTGCTTAGGGCCTTGCTAAGTTTCTGAGATTGGCCTTGAATCTATGATCCTCTTGTCTTAGCCTCCCAAGTTACAAATGTGCACCACCACATGTGGCTTAATACACACACACACACACACACACACACACACACACACACACATACACTGATCAGTGGATTAATTTTTTTTTGTTACAGTGGTGCTAGGGATTGAACCTAAGAAAATTCTACCTCTGAGCTATACCTTCAGCCCAATTTTGTTTTTTATTTTGAAAATAGAGTCTTGTTAAGTTGCTGAGGCTGTCCCTGAACCTGCTATCCTCCTGTATCAGCCTCCCAAGTATTACAAGCATATGCCACTATTTCTGGCTCAATTAATACTTTTAGTTGAAAAGAAGAGTAGACTGATAGGGGGCTAATATCCAGAATATACAAAGAGCTCAAAAGACTCTACAAACAACCAATCAACAAACAACCCAATCAAGAAACGGGCAATTGAACTGAATAGACACTTTACAAAAGAAGAGATACAAAGGGCCAATAGATACATGAAAAGATGTTCTTCATCACTGGCCATCAGGGAGATGCAAATCAAAACTACACTGAGATTCCATCTAACCCCAGTCAGAGTGGCAAGCATAAAGAAATCAAATAACAACAAATGCTGGCGAGGATGTAGAGAAAGAGGAACTCTTTTACACTGTTGGTGGGAATGCAAACTAGTTCAGCCACTATGGAGATCTGTGTGGAGATTCCTAAGAAAGGTGGGAATAGATCCACCATATGAGCCAGATATACCACTCCTGGGTATCTTTCCAAAGGGGTTGAATTCAGAGAAATACAGTAACCTATGCATACCTATGTTCATAGCAGCACAATTCGTAATAGCCAAAGTATGGAACCAACCTAGGTCTCCATCAACAGATGAATGGATTGCAAAACTGTGGGAAATACACACAATGGAATTCTATTCAGCCATAAAGAACAAAACCATGTCATTTGCAAGAGGATGGAAAGTCCTGGAGAGCATTATGTTAAGCACAGAAGGAGAAGGTACATATGTTTCCTCTAATATGCCCAAACTAGAGAACACAGAGGATACCAGTGGGACTCCAGATAATGGAGGGGAAATCTCAGCAAAGTTTGAATGGAAAGATAGGAGAGGAGGAAGGCTGAACTTGATTAATGAGGGTCTACACCTGAACATGTGTAAAAGTATGAATATGGCATGGTTACCCTGGACAACCATTGGTGGAAGGGGGGAAGGGAAAATGGGGGTGGGGGGAGAGGGCACCAAGTACAGTTTAAATGTATACCATTTCTTTTCTTTCTTTTTTTTTGGGGGGGGTCTGGGGATGGAACCCAGGGGCATTTGACCTCCGAGCTACACCCCCTGCCCTATTTTTTATTCTTTATTTTGAAACCGGGTCTCACTGAGTTGCAGAGGGCCTCACTAAGTAGCTGAGGCTGTCCACGAACTGCGATCCTCTGGTCTCAGCCTCCCAAATGCTGGGATTACAAGCGTGCGCCACCATGCCCGGCATAACATTTATTTTCAATAATAAAAAATTTGTATAAAAAATAAAATAAAATAAAATAAAATGCATGACACAAATAAAAATAATAAATTCAAAAATAAATAATATTGTGTTATAAACTATTTCTAAGTAATATGCAGTAATATACTTAAAATATATTTATTTTTCTGTATTTAACCAAAATTCCACAAGTCAAATTCATTTCTGTATGTGTGATTTTTATTCTTACCAGCATATAAATAAAATAAATGTTTGAAAAATTAAAAAAAAAGAAAAGAAAAGTAGAGTAGACTGGAATTTTAATTATAATTCTAAAGTAAGACATTTTGTATTTGAAAACAGAGAGAGACCTAGATAATGATCTGATCAATAAAATGAAGCTCAGATAAAATACACAATGAGATACAGCAGAAGAAAATCCATTCAGTTCTAAAAAAAAACTCTAATAATGATATACCAAGGTAATGAAAATCAAGTGCAAACACCTGCGATTTCAGTCTCCTTTTAAAGCTATTAAAGTATATCCTATGGATAGAAGTACCCTACGAAATAAAAATATATTAGTACATTTTCTAGCTACAAGACATTCTGTTAGAAGGTCCTAGCCACAAAAAAAAAAGTCAAAACTACTATAGTCATCTATTTATTACAAAACATCAAGAAAAAGACAGACTTAAAATCCAAATTTTTACATATTAAAATACCTCTCATTTTAGATTTATGCAGCTAGTTTTTCTCACAGAGTGAACTCAGATTAAATTACCAGTCAGGAAATGATCAAGGCCAAGATGTGATGCTAAGATAAAGGAGCAAAGATATGGTGTGTAGTGAAGGGAAAAATGCTAAGTGACAGTGCCCTGAAGAAAAAAATAAAGGAGGGAGAAGACCCCAGAGCAGAGGACTGCGTCTGGTGACACTCCTGCCACCCGTCACGGGTAACCTGAAACCTACCTGAACCTTCCAGAAAGCTGCATTGTGATCCTCTACAAGTTTCATGACTAAAATTTCCCTTTTGCTGGGCAGCGGTGGCACATGCTTGTAATGCCAGCAACTTGGGGAGCTGGGACAGGAGGATCACAGGTTCAGTGCCAGCCTGGGCAATTTAGTGTGACTGGCATCAAAATTATAAAATAAAATAAAATAAAAGGCTGGGGTTTGGCTCTGTGGTAGAGTACCTCTGGGTTCAAAAACAATAACAATAAAAAAATGAAAAAATAATTTCCTTCTCTCATTGACTTCTTGGTTTTAACCCTGTCTTCAGGTACTACCCAGGCCTGGTGAATTCTGAAATCTAGTAACTTTAAAAATTCTTAAGATTTATGTCACTGATTTCAGGACCAAGTCAATAAAATTAAAACGTGAAGCTGGGTGCAGTGGTGTAAACCTGTAATCACAGTGATTTGGGAAGCTGAGTCAAGAAGATTGCACGATTAGGGCCACCCCATGCACAGGATGTACATTCACAAACAGCAAAGTCAGTCACTAAGCCAAACATGAGGAGGACGGGGAGGGAATGGGGTGGGAACTGGGGAAGGCTAAATGAGTGATGTGTGCATGAATGCCCCACCATCTTGTGCTCCATTAAGATGTACGACTACAATGCACCAATAAGAAAAAGACGGAAGAAGGAAGGGCGGTCTTTTGTAGAGATAGAACTTTTAGGAATGAAAAAACTTCAACTAGATAATAGCAAAAAGGAAGGAAGAGTTACAGAAGGACGGGAAAATGTCCAGTGTTGAGGATACACAAGTTGGTAGTATTAATCCTAAAGTGAACTATTTTAGCTTAGTTTAAGTTAATCAGTGTTTAGAGGCTAAAACAGATGAAATCATCATAGAGATGATTCATTTTTATTCTTAAAAAAGCAGATGAGAATTATCCCAAAAATCATCAAAGGAAAATAGTATACAGAAGAAAAGGCATAATCAATCAATATGATTGATGCCGTTTCTGGAAGATATTTTAAAATTCAAAACGAACATAAAGCAGAAAAGTAATTATAGTGAGTTGGAGACTGCCTAAACATTTTCTCAACTTTCATGTTTCAGCTAGAGGGGGCTTCTATTAAGATTAAATTCACCCAAATGTAAATCAGGAAAAACTTTTACTTAAAGAGTAGGCTTTTCTGGCACTGAAACTTTCACCAGTGGATAACTACTTGAAAAATTATGCAGTCAACAAAAAGTCTTAGCTTATTGCTAGAATTTAGTTTTAACTCTACATCTGCTCCCTCCCTGTGCAGAAATTCTTAAGAATGGGAGATAAAGCAGTGTTTTACTTTTTTTTTTTATAAAACATTCAAAACACATAAAAGAGAAGAGAATATAAAAAGAGCTTTGGAAATTTTATTTATTTATTTGTATTGAGGATTGAACTCACAGGCATTCTACCTCTAAGCTCTGTATCTCAGCCATTTTATTTATTTATTTACTTACTATCTATCTACCTACCTACCTAACAATCTAGTGAGGGGGGGGGGTTGCTGGGGCAATCTACTTCCCAGCTACATTGTGTGTGTGTGTGTGTGTGTGTGTGTGTGTGTGTGTGTGTGTGTGTGTGTTTACTGGGAATTTAACCCCAGAGGCATTCTACCCCTGAACTAAACCTCCAGCCATATTTATTTATTTTTTATTTTGAGACAGTATCTCACTAAGTTGCAGAGGGTCTCACTAAATTGCTGAGTGGGGCTAGCTGCAAGCCTGAAATTTTCTAATCTCAGCCTTCCAAATACTGAGATTACCTTTGCTACCACACCTAGCTCCACTAGTTTTTTTTTTTTAATTGTTTGTTTGTTTGTAAATAGGGTCTTGCGAGGTTATTGAGAGTCTCGGTATGTTGTTGAAGCTGTCCTCAAACCTGTGATCCTCCTGTCTAGCCTCCCAAGGTATGTGCCACCACTCCCAGATTTATTTTTCCTTTTAAAACAAGGTCTCACAAAGTTGCTGAGGGGTCTCACTAAATTAGTACTTCTTGGCCTCAAACCTGGGGTTCTCCTGTCTCAGCCTCCCAAGTACTAGGATTATAGGCATATAACACCACACCCAGCTAGAAAATACTATCTTTTTGCTTTAATTTTTTAAATAAAGTATCATATATGCAATTGAAGCCTTTCAGGTCCCACTGCTTACTCTAATCTCCCCAAAGGCAACATTGTTATAAATTTGGTATTTTTCCCTAAACATTATCATTCTTCAATACAAAATAACACTATAGAATGTACAGTGTTTGAATATTTTGAATGTTTTACATTTTTATATAAATGTTACTGTACTGTATCATTCTATAATTTCTTTGTGTTCAACTTATTCTTATGAGATTTCACATAGTCACATAGCTTTAGGTCATTTAAACTTCCGTATAACATTCCATCCTCTGAATGTACCACAAAATACATCTTCATTTTCCTGTTAGTAGACATTTAAGTTTTTTCTATTTTTTTTCTATTACAAACAATAAAGCTATGAAGACTACTGTATATGCCTCCTATGCATACAGTCCAGTTTTCCTAATCATAGGAAACTCTACTTAATCACATTAGCTATGGCTAAGCTGCTACCTATCATAATGAACTCATTTGCTCTCCAATAAGCAGTGCATAGAGAGTTACCAAGTGCTGCACAATTTTACTTATTCAAATATATCAACTGAAAATAAGTAATATTTTTTTAAAATTGATACAGCTCTTATTTTTAATAGCTTCCAATTAATCCTGACACTTTTCTACAGGATAAATATATAAATGTCTTACAAACATAAACAGAAAAGTTTAAAAAGATGGACATAAGAAATATAAACATTCCCCTACCCATACCAGTGTCGGGGCTTTCAAGGCCAGGATCGGAGCCTACATGTGGCAAGGATGGTGCTGGGGCCAGAGAGGCCAGGACTGGAACCTGCCGAGTGGCAAGGCTGGTGCTGGGGCCAGCGAGGCTGGGATCAGAGCCTGCAGAGCAGCAAGGCCGATGCCGGGGCCTTCGAGGCCAGGATCTGAGCCTGCCATGCAGCAAGACCAGTGCCAGGGCCTGAGAGGCTGGGATTGGAGCCTGCCGTATGGCATCCACAGGGAAATGTTACAAAAAATAAAAAATCAGATGCTTTCCCTAATATGGGAAAACTAGGAAGGAATGGGTAATAAGAGGAACTATAGTTGAAGAAAGGGCCCTATAGAGGAGCAATTAAGGCGACCTATCTGAGGGGATGCGGTGGGGGGGGGTAGAAACTCTTTAAAGCACATGAGATACTTAAATATATCAATCACTAAATCAAGCATGGGAATAAGGGAGGGGGAGGAATGGGATGGGGATTGGATAAAGGCTAATTGGGTGATGTGTGCTTGTATATCCTCACGAGTTTTGTATTCCATTGAGATATTTGACTACAATGCATCAACAAAAATATATTTTAAAAAAGTATAGCGCCAGGCGTGGTGGCACACGCTTGTAATCCCCGCGCTTGGGAGGCGGAGACAGGAGGATCACGCAGGTTCGAAGCCAGCCTTGCTGGCTTAAGAGACCCTGTTTCCAAAACTAAAAAAAAAATAGGTCTGGGAGTGTAGCCCGGATATAGAAGGGCTTCCAGGAACCCCAGTACCACCAAAAAACAAACAAACAAACAAACAAACAAACAACAACAAAAAAAGTATAAACATTCCCTTACCCATGCTTTTTAGTATGTGAAAATGTGAAAATTATAAATTAATTTGTTTATATTAATAAAATCCATAGTCCACAGAACTACTCATAACTGTCAAACAAATATGTCAAAATATTACTTCATGAAATAAATTACTAATTCCAGGTCTGGAGTAGGATATGTACAAGATGAGCATAAAATGTATTGACATATTAAGTAATAGGAAAGCTACCCAAGACTCTTGAGGCCATGAGAAAAATAGGAGCCAATTGGACAAAGATGGGATAATATGAGCTTCTAAAATGGTAACAAATACAGTTTATGAGACATATAAGTCTAATATATATAAATCTGTGAATTAACATTATTAATTTTTTTGAAAATTTTGTTTTTATTTTTAGTTTTTAATAATGTTATTTAAAACATAAAAACTAAATGATCACCTTAATCAGGATATCAATTCATCATCCTGACAACTGATAATCAATAAAGAATCCAACATTTATTCTGTTTGTCCTTTATAAATACAACAACTGGGAAAACAAATAGGAGACGAATAGAGGTCTCTTTACCAAAATATCCCAAGAAATAAATGAAAAGAAGTAATATAATTAGAATGTTATCATTTTGAAAGATTAATGAATTTAGGTACTGAATATCAATACCTGCTAACATTTGAAAAAATAACAGAGACAGAAAGAGAGAAAGAATCTAAAGTTATGTGCCTTCTAATGAAAGAACACACCACCTACCTCATACAGTCTTGCCAAAACTGATTAACTTGTATAATTTTCAAAGGACAGAGAAACATGTTGAACCATGCCATGCATATGCAAACAACAAGATCCAGACTGTGGAACACTGAAGTGTCAACAGATGAAACTTTTATATACTCATTAATGCATATTAATTGTACAAAATTAATGGGTCTCACTGTGACATTTTCCTACATGCATATATCATGCTTCAACACATAAATTTTAAAGAAAAGAAACAGATGGGTGGGAATTTGTAGATTAAGAGATTTAAGATATATACGGAAATGTTTTATAGATAATATATTAAGCTATGGTTTCTAGGGATATACATTTTGGTGATAAAATATATGAATATACAAGAAAATATACAAGGAAATGATTATAGGGCATGACAGCGAGCCAGGTGTGGTGGCATATGCCTGTGTCCAGTACATGGGAGACTAGATAGGAGGCTGCAGGTTCAAGGCCAGCCTCAGCAACTTAGCAAGACCCTACTTCAAAATTAAAAATAAGCTCGGCGTGGTGGTACATGCTTGTAGTCCCAGTACTTGGGAGGCTGAGACAGGAGTATTGCAGTTTTGGGGCCAGATTTAATTACTTAGTGAGACCCTGTATCAAAATAAAGAATAAAAAATAGGGCTAGAGGTATATATAGCTCAGAAGTAGAATGCCCCTGGATTCAATTCCCAGCACCAGGGGGAAAGAAAAAGACAAAAGAAAAAGGCATAATAGTAGTTACTATGGGGAAGGGAGAGGGGTTAAGATTATAATAGGACACATGAAGTTACCACAGGGTGCTGAAAAGTTCTATTTCACAACCTGAGTGCTGGTCCCAAGGGTGTTTCCCTTGTAGTAACTGCTTAACCTGTAATTTGTTTTGTGTGGTTTCCTTTATGTGTGTTTTTATTTTTTAAAATTTTTTGGCGGTACTGGGAATGGAACCCAGGGACATTCTACTTTTGAGCTACACCCCCATCCTATTTTTTTCCCCTTATTTTGAAACAGGGTCTCACTGAGTTGCAAAGGGCCTCATTAATTAGTAGCTGAGGCTGTATTTGAACCGTGATCCTCCTGTCTCAGCCTCCCAAACGCTGGGTTTACAAGAGCGTGCCACCACGCCAAGTTTATATGTGTTTTATTTTATAATAGAGGTTAAAAAAAACCTAGCAAGCAGCCCTAAAATAAAAAATACTGGTCATTGAGCTGAAAGTTGACATAGAATATGCATTTCTTGAGAAAATATGTTTTCCTAAGTATTTTTTGGCTTTTCAGTTGAATATATTTATATTATCAAAACGCTTCTTTTGTCAAATTAATTGTACTATAATTAGTCATATTACTACTTTCTTCCATTAGCTACTGCTCGCAAAAGATCACTGCAACAATAATTTAATTCTTATGGGGAAAAAGTATATTTGTGAAATTATATTTCCCTTATCCTGCCAAAAGATTTTTTTTGGTGGTACTGGGGATGGAACCCTTCTACCTCCGGGCTATCCTCCAGGATATATATATATATATATATATTTTTTTTTTTTTTTAATTTGGAAACAGGGTCTCTTAAGCCAGAGAGGCTGGCTTCGAACCTGCGTGATTCTCCTGTCTCCACCTCCCAAGAGCAGGGATTATAAGTGTGAGCCACCACGCCCAGCCTGCCAAAAGATTTTAAAGCTGAAGAGCTCTACTTATGTGCTTTTTATTCATTTCGTAAATAAATTCAGGAGCTCTTCATGTGTGATTGAACCCAGGGGCATTTTACCTCCAAGCTGTACCTCCAGGCCTATTTTATTCTTATTTTTAAAAAGGATGGCACTAGGTTGATGAGCACCTCACTACTTGCTGAGGCTGTCCTCAAATCTGTGATCCTCCTGTCTTAGCCTCCAAGTACTGGGATCACAAGCGTGAACCAACATGCCCAGCAATCAAGGGTTCTTTTCTAAGTAAGATATTGTAAAATTACCACCACCATACTCAGAAAGTATTATCAAATCCATACATCTGAAAAGTTAAAGTAGTTGCTTAAACATAAAAAGGCAGAATAAGTTACTGTTATCACTTTATTGTCAAAGTGAATAAGACAGTTATTGGAAGATGGTAATAACTTTTCAAAAGGAACTATAAAGAATACATGGGTCAGGTGTAGTGACGTACAATTATAATATCAGCTACTCAGGAAACCGAAGAAGGAGGAGCACACGTTTGAAGCCAGCCTGGGCAATTTAGTGAAACCTTGTCGCAAAGTAAGAGTTCGTGGTTGGTGTGTAACAGTGGTAAAGCAGCCCTGAGTTCAATCTCCACTACACTAAAAAAAGAGTATGTGGAAATCTAAATAAGAACGGTTATGTTACGTATGATAATACACAGTATTAAAATATTTTTAAATGAGTTTATTGACAAAATTTTTCTGCCCTATCTACTGTATATTTCTTTCTTTCTTTCTCTTTCTTTCTTTCTTTCTTTCTTTCTTTTATTTTTCCTTCTTTCATCTCTTTATTTCTTTATTACTTTATTTCTTTCTGTAGTACTAGAAATTGAACCAGGGGCATTCTACCTCTGAGCTACACCTCCAGCCAGCCCTATATTATTATTTTGAAACAGGTCCCCACTAAGTTGTGGAGGCCGAAGTAGCTGAGGTCGTGAAACTGTGATGCTCCTGTCCCAGCCTCCCAGGTCTGAGGTCATGAAGCTGTGACGCTCCTGTCTCAGCCTCCCAGGTCTGAGATTACAAGCCTGCGACACCATGCCTGGCTACTATATATTTTTCAAAAGAACTTTTTCTTAGATATATAACTTCCTCTGTTCTGTGCTTCTAATTAAAATATGGGCAGTTGTTTAGAGCTTTGTGGTGTTAAATTAGACCAGCAGTTTTCTAATATCCATAAAATAAATTAAAAAAATGAAATGTTTCTCTGCAGAAAGATAATTCGGTCACAGAGAGATTGTTATTATGTTTCCTTTGTTTTCTTCTTTTAGCTGCTGGATAAGCCAATTTTCTACTTAGAATCTACTGTTAAAACTCTCATTTGGTTCAGTATGTGGGCTTTATCCTTTCCATGGTCTGTTATGCAAAAAAAAAAAAAAAAAAAAAGGTGGCCCTAACTTTTTTTTTTTTAAGTTTGCTGTAAAGCAAGGGATCTCAACTTAGATGCACATGAAAATAACTCAGGGAACCTGTAGAGGGTTACTGATGCCCCTCCTGCCCAGAGATCCTAAGGAAACTGGTCTGGGTAGGCCCCTTCTTTAAAGTTCTGTATGTGGTTTGATCATAATGTGTTGCCAAGGCTAGACACTACTGTTCTAGGACTTTGCCACTATCCAGATAAAAGCTTATTATCTTTTCTGATTAAACCCAGTGCAAATGCTTTTTTAAAACTTTATATTTTAACAGATGCAAAGATTAAAATTCTTCTCTATGAGACTGCCATTTTATTGTTATTGTTTTGTTTTGTTTAGATTTTAGGGGTCAAAAGCATATTATATCTTTAATCTGGTGATTAGTTCAAGTTCCCTGGGTGCTAGTTAAAAAAAAAAGTAAAGAAATACACTTGAGTACTACTATAATAGTGATTTTAGTTCATGATATTCTTAAAATAAAAAGCCCCACGTCATAGGTAAAGATTATGTCTTTACACACATGAAAAGTAAACCAATTATTTCATTAGATATTTCTTTCAAAAACTTCACAATTTGCATAGTAAAGTTCACATGAATTTCTGAAAAAGAAACCTTTATAAATTTTTCCTATGGGTCAATTTTGATAGAATAGCTGAAAACTCCAAATCCTTAAAAAAGAGAAAAAGAAGAGTATAGTTAATATATTAGGAGTGCAAAAGGAGACATTATGCAATGAATCCGAATAAAAAACAACAGGAGTGAGTTGGGGTTGTAGCTCAGTAGGAGACTGTCTGCCTAGCATGCCTGAGGTCTCAGGTTCAATCGCTAACACCCACACAACAACAAAAAATCATGCACAGATATGTTACTTTGTAAAATATATTCAAATACTTATGTAAAATGGGCAACTTTACAGAAATATAAATAAAGAAAACAACTCAGAAGAAAGAATTCTCCAACTAAAAAAAAAAAAAACTCTTAAGAATGCAATCAGAGCCAGTTGTGGTGGTGCACACTTATATAATCCCAGCTACTCAGGAAGCTGAGACAGAGGATCACATGTTAAGGCCAGCCTAAAGCAACTTAGCAAGATTATGTCTCAAAAAAATAAAAAGGGCGAGGGATGGCCGGGCCTGGTGGCGCATGCTTGTTACCCCACACACACACATACTTGGGAGGCGGAGACAGGAGGATCACGTAGGTTTGAAGCCAGCCATGCTGGCTTAAAAGACCCTGTTTCCAAATTTTAGAAAAGTATAAAATAGGTCTTGTAGCATAGCCCAGAGGTAGAAGGGTTTCCAGGAACCCCAGTACCACACACACACACACACACACACACACACACACACACACACGGCGAGGGATGAAACTCAATGGTAGAATGCAGCCCTGGGTTTCATCCCTAGTATCAAAGGTAAGGGAAAAGAATGGAATCAGTCATGAAAAATCTACCCTCCTTAAAAGACAGTTATAGCTAGGCAGTTTTTCAGGTGTTACAAGACTTCAAGTATCCTATACTTCCTTTGGTGATCTTTCAGAGAGAAAAGAAGAAAAAGCTAGCTAGCTCAGTTACTTCACAGAGCTAGTACAACCTTGAGAGAAAACCTGAAAGGATAATAAAAGAATGTAAAGTCATGTGCCAGTCTCCTATCTGAGCACACCATGAAGCCTCCTGAGCCTTCCTTCCTTCCTTACTGTCTCTCTCGATAGACTCAATCCCTCCTTCTAGACTCCCATTATAGTTACACATACTCTATGCACAGCACTTTTCACATTTTAATGCACTTAAGTGTTTCCAAACTTGTCACACACTGGTGAATACTAAGACCCTTGCAGATAGGACAGTTTCTTTATCCTCTCTTGGTATGAAATATAGTGCTGACGCATGGTCATGCTCAATAGTTGCTAAACGGCGCGGCCATTCCAGGTAGAAATACTGTTACGTGGTACATGCAGCAAATGGGAAATAACGACACAAGGAGTAAAATCACTTGGCAGAGCACAGGTTTCTATATAGCTCTGGGAAGGCTGGTCAAGGCCAATTACAGTGTGCTGAGTTTGGTTTCAGAATCTACTGAAGACATTTGAACAGGAAGTGGTTAAATCAGATCTGTGCTTCAGAATCTAGGTAAGTATATTTTAGAGTTGTCAGGGACCTAGAGGTGACTTATCTGGTTTAAAGATATCATTTGAAAAATATGAAAACTAGAGCCAGCCAGGGTAAGTAATCCACCCAAAGCCACAAAACGCAGAATGAGCAAGAAGCAGGCAGAAGTTTGGAGACAGAAAACTTGATTAAGGTCACATATCTAGTACATGGTTCACCTAACGGGCAATCCCAGGTTTCCACAATTCTAACGTCTAGATGATACCCAGCAATGAGGGATAGACACCATGTGTCTATCCTCACAGCATTTTAGGACAATTCTAATTTTATATTACTGCACTCTTTTCAAATAAAGGTAATTGGTAAAATGTATAACTAAATGCTGATTTAGCAAATTTTACTTTTATTATACACAGAACACTTAATGGAATTTGAGTTAGCTTAACTACATTAAGTCATGCTAATGAAGTCTTTTACTTAGTGAGTTGATAGATCCAGATCACCTCACAAAATCCATACCTGAAGCACTACCAGTAATTTTAGTCACTGCAACAGAATCAGAAAAGTTCCAGAAAAAGAAAATTAAGACATCTGTAGCAATTCAAAGGATTCTTAAAGAAGATGTACAGAAGTACTATACATAAAATATTAGGACTCTTCAGTATTAAAAGACAGCCTAAAATTTATAAAACCAGAATAAGTAATTAAGGATAAAGAAAACTCACATTTGTTCTTTTTATTTCAGAATACTAGGTCTGAGAAATACTCCTTGAAATCTAAAAGATTATAGATCTAGAAAAATAAAGAAACACATATTTCACCCAGAGAGAATTTTAATAAAAATGGACAGGCGAAATCTTTTTATTTTCTTTGTGTGTGTATGTGTGTGTGTGTGTGTGTGTGTGTGTGTGTGTGTGTGTGTAGCTGGGAATTGAACTCAGAGGGGTTCTATTTCTATTTCTGAACTATAACCCTCATCCTATTTTATTTTTTTTAAATTTTGAAACAGGGTCTAAGTTGCAGAGGGCTTCCATAAGTTGCTGAGTCTGGCTGTAAACTGGCGATCCTCCTGTCTAAGCTCACAAGTACTGGAATTATAAGCATGCACCACCAAACCCAGCATATCTTTTTTTAGTTTCTGTTTTGTTTTGTTTTTGCAGTACTGGAGATTGTACTTCCAAGCGATACCTCCCAGCCCTGTTTTTTATTCTTTATTTTCACACAGGATCTCATCAAGTTGCAGAGGGCCTCACTAAGTAGCTGAGGCTGGCCTTGAACCTGCGATACTCCTGTCTCAGTCTCCCAAGTACTGGGATTACAAGTGTGCACCACTATGCCAACCTAGATCTCTTTTTTTAAGTTATAAAATTTTGAAGAACAAATAATTTTGCATTTAAAGTAATGGTACAGCTAGGCGCTCTACCATGTGGTGGCACATGCTTGTAATCCCTGCACTTGGGAGGCAGAGACAGGAGGATCATGCAGGTTCGAAGCCAGCCTCTCTGGCTTAAGAGACCCTGTTTCCAAATAAAAAAAAATATAAAAATAGGTCTGGGAGTGTAGCCTGGAGGTAGAAGGGTTCCATCCCCAGTACCACAAAAATAATAAATAAATAAATAAATAAGTCTGGTACAAAATAAAAATCCACAAAAGTTCACCTATATAAATGACCTTGCAGATTAATCCTTTTGGAGCTCCTGTCAGAGAAAGAATACAGGACACAGACTTCACAGCTCTACAGCCTTTCTTACATCTGCTTGCCCCACTGGCATTTGGCTTAACAGGGGCTTGCACAAAATTGAACAATGTTTGTTAACAGACTGATGTTCGAAGAAAGTAACGGGTAACATGGCTTTTATAGTCATGAAATCATGAGCAGCAGTAGAAAAGTACTAATGTTAATAACAAGAATGACAACAGTGAAGAGTGATTCAGAATTGTATTGCTCTAAACGCCTGTTTTAACTCATGTCTCCAGTAACTCTATTTTTCAAATAGCGAGGCTACAGCACAAAGAAGTTAGTTACTTGCTCACGCACAAGTAGTGACAGAACTAGGATTTGAACCCAGACACTTGTGCTTGTAATAACTAAATTACTCAAGTCAAACCCAGGATTGTCTAGTTCTGATAAAAATCTTCTAGCTCTGATATTTTTAAGGATCTCATTTCATATGTAAGCTCCTTATTTGAATATCTGAAAAGAACTCATAGGTTTAAGAAAGTATTCATGTTTATTTCAGAATAGAAACACTAGTAATACTGCTTTACTTGTATTTCACTAAGAGGTATATTTTGTTTAGGAGTTACCTCCAGTCTTCCTTGAGCATAACCCAGGAGCAGCAGATTGGCTCTGTCCTTTTCTGAAGAAAGTGGGGCCCAAGGCCAAGCATCGTCACTGACCAGTGGCCACCAGCAAACAACTCTATCCTGAACACAGTTGATAGCTAGACGACGTGTTGTCCTTTTTACTGGGCCGGGTATTTCATAATAGGAAATCTAATGGTTAAAAAATAAAGCATACAAGTAACATTTATTTTAAAAGATGCAAAATCCTCAAAGTATTACTAAAATTAAAGCATCTGTAAATGTAGATACATGCAAGTAAATATGCATGTTAAACATGTGCTTAAGAAAGTGTCAGAATTTACCAAATTCTTTTGACACATATATAAAAAAGACATATGTTCAAAATTCTCCCCATTTTTAGCAGAGGAAAGGGAAAGAAGAAATGTGAGCTAGGGAGGAATTGAATGTAGCAATTCCAATCAATACCAAAATGTACAGTCATGGTTGCTTGACAGCATCGACCTACACATAGGATTTAAGACCAGCTGTATTAAATGACAAGTTCAGTACTGCTGACCAAGAGTGTCTGACTACTGTTTAAGACATAACATGTTAACAATGACTGACACAGTAAAAGGGAAAACAACTTGAGGCAAATATCTCTTTAAAGAATATATGAGACACATACATACATATTCTGCATAAAAGGGATAAGCCACAGCATCATGCGTAAAAGTTTATGCAGCTTCTGAGAATTATGCTCCTCTTTCTTAGGAAGGATTTGTAGAATTTATTATTCAAACTATGTTATTTTGGAACATGGTTATTTGAAAACATAAGCACGGCACCATCTGGGTGACACATGCCAAGGAAATATAGATTGCACCGTATTTCTGCTTAAGGAATTAATGGAAGGTTGATAGCTTGGAAGAAAAAAAAAACTATCTTGCCATTGCTGGTCAGCAATAATCGAACCACTTTCTGGGGATTAAGCGCATGGCTAAGCCTACTGGACCAGACACTAGCAAAGGGCAGGGGGTCTTCTTATCAGAGAAATGCTTCTGGAGCCAGTCTCACTACATGACAGATTGCTTTCATATTCCTGTCTGCAAGGCAACAAAGGATGGCAGTAATGCGATAATGCCAGAGTGCAATGGGTGTTAAGAACCCGTTGCATTTATGTATTGTATTTAGTAAATAATCAGGCTCATCCAAATTGTGATCTCACCACTCAACCAAGGCCATTAAAATCAAGGTTAATGCTTTAATAATCCTCTGCTATTTTTTTTCAGTATGGTCAAAAGGAACCCTTTTCTATTTGCATGGCCATAATATTATTGACCTCTTCATCCTCTGAATGCACATCAAAAGGAACTGAAATCAAAGTAATTACCAGTGTTGTTCTCTCATGGTAAACATTTAACTCCTTGCACTGTCCCTTCAGTGTTAAATTAAATTGGAGTTTAAAATGTAGGCGGAAAAACTTGTTAAAGGTCAACAGTTTTAGGATATTTACCCTGAAATATTATTTGCCAAAAATTATTTCAATCTGAAATAATTAAATTATGGTGCAGCTGTAAAGAAAAGCAGAATTGTAATACTCTATATCACTTCCTTGTTTTAAAATCCAACTGGGCAATGACAAAACACAGATGTGCTTTCAAGTGCAAATTCTTCTATTTAAGTTCTCAATGTAATTATTTTAACTTCTTGAGAGAAATACAAGGGAATTTCTAAGCACTTACAAATAAACAGTTTTTATTTTGACATCCAACTTGCCATGTAAACAGGTTACTTACAAAGTTCTAGATGAGGAAATAAGGTTAAGTGAGGGACTGACATTTCTTTTCTTCACATAAAGCAAATCAGGTATTTGAAGTTTCACATTTCCTATGAGTTTTAACGGTGCTAGTATTCTTTCATGATCGGGAGGGCAAATAAAATGAACAACTGTCTTAAAATATCCTCCTAATGGAAAAATGGGAGTTTTTAATAATTATCATATATCTCTACTTTAAATATTAAACTAGGAAATGAAATTCATGGGCTTTCCAAAAGGAAAAGGATTACTTCTATAATATACAAAAAAAGTGAAGCCCATGTTCCTAATTTCCCAAGTTCAAAGGTAGAAAGAATAAGCAAATTAATTGTTTTATTGAAGATATAAGAACCCAAACACTAGGTCTGTTTTCCACACCTCTTCATAACAAAAGTTGATTTCCTGACTGTTTTTCCTCTGCTCTCATTATCAGAAAACCACTAGACTTTACCAGTTATCCATAATACCTAAGATGAAGGAATTAGTCATGGAAAATTTTATATAATAGCATTTACAACATTGACTTTAAATGTTAACACATATTGGTGCATCTTAAAGACCAGTAATAGTGAGTTAACAGTACTTCAAATAACTCTATAGTTAGCTATTGGGGAAATAAATATCCCTTTAAGAATGCTAGAGGGATAATTTTCTTGACTAAACCAAATATAAATACACAATATTATAAATTTTCAATTAAAGAAAAAAATATTATACAAAGTTTGATAGATGCTCCACAAAGTTGGCAAACCAAACCAGACATTAGTTATCATAATGGAAAAACTCATTTCACATACTTTATTACACATTAAAAAGACTTTAAAAATAAGAATAGACACTGCTACTACACAAAAATCCTCTCTATATCACTACCACCTCAACCTAATACGTAATAATCCCAAAGGGCAAAAAAGTTAGGTTAAATATTACTTTTCCAAACATACACAAATTTTAGTTTATAGAGGTGGCTTATAAAATGCTTGTCCTTGCTATGGATACTGTAGGCCTGGCGTAAGTATGCATCTTGCTTAAGGAAGCAGTGTATCAGCTGTGTTTCCAGTGAACAGTGAACTGTCTCAAATCCACGTCACAGAGGCTGGATCAATCTTGCAAACACAAGTCATCGCTGAAAAGAGGCCTTGAACTGAAACAGCCTGGAAAATGTATTAGATACTCATCCTAGCAGAGAGTATGCCTTCCTAGCAGTTAAAATGAAATGTGGCAAAGTTTAAACACATCATTTAAAATAAAACTCCTGCCTCAACAGATGTAATGTCCCTGATACCGATACAAGGAAACAAATTACCTGGAGTTAGTGAAGGGAGAGATACTAATGCAGGAAAGAATTTCATCTTGCATTTCCTCCAGTTATGGCTTTAAGGGGGAGAGGTCTCATTCCTCGTTTACTAGAGTTTTCTCTAATGTTTGAAAGCGTTTTCTTCCATCCTTCATTTTTTTGTGAAGTGGAAATCAGAACAGTTATATGGGTTCTTAACTGAGAATGGTGTATATACTACCATTGGCAAGAAAATCATTTTTTTAAAGTATAACTTGCCTTTGGACTTCCTTAAGTACTATGTAAACTGCTCAAAATACGCCAGTTAGACCTCTACCTCCCACAATGAGAGTAAAAACAAAAACTCAGATGGCCACTGTTTGTGAGGCAAGCTTAAATTCTTAATAATTCTGTTTTTTCTGAAATCAAGAAAGGTTCAAGAACAGTAAGTATAACATCAATTCACATGATTTTCTGGTATATCTTAATAATTAGTAATATGACTACATACACTGAAATCTCTACCTTGTAATCCAAGGCTGAGAGTTTTTCCAATCTTTTATTTACATCAGGAGAATCCATCTTCTTGGAAAACTGAATAAAACATAGTTTGTTTTGTGCCAGAAATGATAAGATGATGAAACTGTCTGTGAGAAGAGCTGAAAAAAAGGTTGATAATACCAGTTAGAATAAAATCATAATGAATTAATATTCTTCTACTGAAACATTATAAAAACTTGTTTTTAGAAGATAAATATTAACTATAATCACTAAGGTCTCCTAAATATCATCATGATGTTTTACAAGGATTTTAAAGATATTAGGAATAAAAAATTACCATCAATCTAATAATATGGATTTGATATTTTTTCTTTTTTCTGTGGCTATTTCAATATATACCAATGTTTGGGGACCATCACCAAATGAGATATATGTGGATGAGGGAGAAAAACATCAAAGAAAGACTAATTCATACCCAAATATAAACATGAAAAGAACACTTACTCTAATTCTATGTTTATATGATAAAAACCATCTGAGAATAAATTTGGTTGATTAGAGAATATTGATCAGTACTCTCTATCAATCTCATATTTTTATTTTAAAATTTTCAACTGATCCTTCTTTTGCGGGTATACAAGTTGAATGAAACAAAGCATATTATAATGTACATCAGATAAATTAACATTTAGTAATGAAGGTTGGCAAAAATATTTCTAAAGCATATAATAATAATAATTGATATCATGGTTACATAAAGGACTATTAATGGCATATGAGGTAACTGCTTAAAGTATCTTATAGGTATCTGCTAAATGTTTTGTATTGTTCCTAACATAAAAAAAAAATCACTGGTTGCTTTATACAGTTTTCCTTATTTCCACGCCCCTGGCTGTGCAAGCATTGACCAACAGTGGATCTACACAATTACAGGAGAATCTGGAAAACTGCCAAGAAATCACGTTGTTATCACGGCCCCATGAGAGTGTATTATTTCGGGTACAAATAAAAGAAACAAGTGAAAAAAGATAACTCAGAGACACGAGTAATGTTGGAAGTCTCCTTTTAATTCTCATAGAGGAGCATCAGTATGACAAAATCATCAGTCACTATTTCATTTGCAATGTCAATGAAGGGTTCTATTACTAGAATATGAAAATGGAACCTCTTCCATTGGGAAGCTTCCTTAACACCAATATCTACAAGGAAGAGGAAATGACCTGCTTACACTCCTATCCTAGCTTGTTATTATCAGCAATGTTGCTAATTACAGTCTTCCTGCAGAGTGCTTTTCTTTAAGGTGATGCCATTGTTTCTCATTTGTTCTGAGTAGTGAGAGCACACAGTAGCGAAGATTTCTTTATTCTCGCCCACGCCCTTTCCACTAGACCACATTGTGTGTGTGTGTGTGTGTGTGTGTGTGTGTGTGTGTGTGTGTGTGTGTGTTACTGGGGATTGCACTCGGGACAGTCTATCACCAAGCTACAACCCAGTCCTATTTGGAAACAAGGTCTCCCTAAGTTGCTGAGAACCTTGCTAAACTGCTGAGGCTGGCTTTGAACCTGTGATCCTACTGTCTCAACCTCACAAGTATTGGGATTATAGGCATACACCACCATACCCAGCTCGACATTTTCTTTTAATTATTCAATTTAAGATACTGACCATTTTCAATCTTTCATGAAAAATGATAATATAAACTATTTTTAGACCTGTTAATAGTGAATAAAAAACAATCTTAAAAATTCAGCATAGTATTATTAATGGAAAGAAAATGGGTGCTGGATTCAGAAACCATGTTCAAATCTCAGCTCAGTCACTCTCTAGTTGTATAAGCCTGGGTACACATCTGAGTAGCTCAGCTTTAGTTTCCTTATCTATAAGAGTGGAAATAACTATACCTTACATAATTGTTTAGATTAAATGGTTAGGTAGGTTGACACCAACATACAGCTTTTATGATTCAGTATCAGTAACCTTCCTTTGCAGTAAGTGGCTTAAAATCTTAGTTGCTTTGTACCAATTATACACTGTGGTGTCAATAGAATCAAATTTATTCAGTATATTTGGTATTGGTTTCCTTTTCTTCTTTTTCTTTCTTCCTTTTCCTCCTCCTTTTTTCTTTTTCTTTTTGTCTCCCAGTGCTAGGGATTGATCCTGGGGTCTCACAGGTAGCAGGCAAGCACTCTACCACTTAGCTCTACCCCTAGCCCAACAATGATTTTTACTATTTAGAAAATATAGTCCCAAATATCTCAGAAGATAGTACTCATAGATTTTAGTCACAGAAAAATTTTCTATAAGAGCCAAAGCACTCATGGCCTTTTTATTGGTGGCTATGTTGACATATCATGTTACTTATTCCAAATTCATTTGGAAATGAAAATATCTGAAATGTCAGTAATAGAGGAATTAATTGTGAAAGAATAAAAAACTTATTTTGAAAATATGTTCAGTATTTTTTTAGAAAGAATGGAAAATACTCAGAATATAGGCCTAACGAGAAGAAAACATTGATATTAAATATTAGTCAAAACTTGTATTGGTACCAAGGGTTGTAAATATGCTATTACAAGCAATTACTTGTTGTGTTTGCAAGTCCCCAGTGGTAATAATTAGTCTACCTGTTGACACACTATTTCTCCTGTCCCACTGTTAATGTAGGCAATTGATTTGCACATGGGGGTAATTACCATCACTGATGGTGTCTGGGATGAGCTTCCCCACCAGGCTTCTGTCAATCAGCACTTTCTCCAGCTGTGGCCCAGAAAGGCTTAGGGACACCAGCACACCTGAACCAAAGAGGAGCTAAAACCAGGTAAGGAGGAGGGAGAAGAAGACATGCTGAGAATTAGAATCTCTTAACAATCTCTCTCCAAATGTACAACTTATAAAGATATTTACACATGCATTTACACTATGAAATTATAAAGAGTCTCTTTTTTCATTGAAAGACAATCACCAGTGTTCTGAGTAAAAAGAGACAGGTAGTTATAAATGATGTAACACACTGAGTGCATTGATTAAAGCTATATGCAGAAACCTATTTAGTGTATATTTATTAGAAACCTAATCTTCTAAATACTTAGAAACTGTTGGTGCAGAAATAACCACTTTGTTTTGCATTCACAGAATGTAATATGCTCTATTAAAGTATTTGAAACATTACTATTTAGATACTAAGAAACATTTCTTGAGATGTGAACAGTCATTGCTACACATTAAATACAGCAGACGCCACCAATACAGTATAAACAGCTAATGCTGATTTATTTGGAATTTAAACCCTTCTTACTTCCAAAAATAAAGGTCTTAGTATAAAATACTAAAAACATGGAAATCAAGGCAATTAAGTAAGATTCTAAACTAAAAAATCATAAATGCCACACCATAGATAATTTCACCAGGAGAGATAAAGAATAATAAAGCATCCAGGCTTTACCAGTATCACCATTCAAATAACCCCCAACAAAAGAGGATTGGATATCACCAGTACAATTTTACACTTCCCCTTTCCATTTGTGGCAGCATAATTCATTCATCTCCAAATGTTTAAAACTTCTCAAAGGACTACGCATATGGGTATGCTTGTTATCTACGAGATTTTGAAATATCAACATTGGAAGAAATTGTTTCACCTTCAAGGCAACAGACTCAAAGCTGATGAATCATGGAATAGCATATGGTATAAGAAGGAAAAAAAC
This sequence comes from Muscardinus avellanarius, assembly GCF_963383645.1. NCBI lineage: Eukaryota > Metazoa > Chordata > Mammalia > Rodentia > Gliridae > Muscardinus > Muscardinus avellanarius. Next base: position 58,520,071 of record NC_137801.1, read on the forward strand.
CAATTGTCAGTAAACTAATCGTGAACATGCTAGCCAAACCCAGAGACAACTATGATTTAAGCAAAACAGGGGAATCCCCACCACCTAGACATCATGTCCTGGCTAGAGAGGATGATTCTACATTAAGACATATTTGGACATGTAAGAAAGACAAGCAGCACCAAAGACCAGGGTCCTACAAAGACAGACCACTATTCCTCTACCAAACAACAGATTCTAGGCACACAAATCAGAAAACGGAAGGGCCACTTTGTATAGAGCGCCAGAATCCTTTTCCAAGTCAACAGAAACCTTGCTTTTACTAGACCTAATGGATGATTCCATTTCACATTAATGCCTCTATAGGGGTGTAAGGGGTGGGGAAAGAAGACTTAATCATCTCTATGCATTTGGGAAACTAAGAAGAAAAGGCACATTTGTTCCAAGAATTTCAAAATACTTCAATTAATCAATCTCTACTGATTTACATCCAGCCCTGCATCATGTCTTGATGGCAAGCGCCGATCAAGAATCCCTATGGGAACTTCCCCACAGCAACACAGCATGTGGCCTTCACCCTCCAAATTCTTCTTGCATATAGACAATTACAGGACATCTTCCAAATATGGTTCTCTCTCAACTGATTTTTCTCTCATTCCTGTTTTGTTCAAAACATCTCTAATATATGTCCTTTTCTATTTATTTTTATCTAATATTTATACCTTATACTCTTAAGCACTTTTTATGGCTAATATTTTTATTTATTGTGCCTTTATTGGTGCATTATAGTCTCACATGATAACGTAAGTCATCTTGACAATGACATATATGCACATGGCACTTGGTGCCCACCCCCCAATCTGCCTCCCCATTTCCCTCCCTCCCAGTACAGAGTACCCAGACTGACAATGGTATATATTCACATGTATACACATAGTTGATGGTAGTATTTCCATTCATGAACCCCAGTCTTCCTCCTCACCTGCCTTTCTATCTCCTCTCTGGCTCCAGTGAGGTTTCTCCTCCATTATCTCGAGTCTCTCTTGTATCTCAATTACTCAGTATCCTGTACATATTTTTAAAAACCTTATAATCCTTCATTAACTGTGACTGGCTAATCTCACTTAACATAATGTTCTCCAGGTCCTTTCATTTTCTTGCAAATGACATAATTTTGTTCCTCTTTATTGCTGAGTAGAATTCCATTGTTTATAGTCCCATGATTTTGCAATCCATTCATCTGTTGATGGACACCTAGGTTGGTTCTACATTTTGGCTATTGTGAATTGTGCTGCTATGAACATGCGTATGCATATGTTACTGTAGTTCTCTGGTTTCAACCCCTTTGGAAAGATACCCAGTAGTAGTATAGCTGTATCATGACCTCTACAATGAAAATTATAAAACACTAAAGAAAGAAATTGAAGACCTTGTAAGATGGAAAGATCTCTCTTGTTCTTGGATAGGCAAAAAAAAAAAATCATCAAAATGGCCATTCTACTAAAAGTGATCTACAGAATCAATGCAATCCCTATCAAGATACCAAATATCATTCTTTATAGACCTGGAAAATCAGTCATAAACTTCATATGGAGAAACAAAAGACCTAGAATAGCCAAGCAATTCTCAGCAATAAGAACCATGCAGAAGGCATCATATTTCCTGACTTCAAATTATACTACAGAGCTACAGTAGTTAAAATAGCAAGGCATTGGCACAAAAACAGGCACACAGACCAATGGAACAGAATAGAAGATACAGAAACTAATCCACACACTTAAACACAATTCTCTTCGACAATGGGGCCAAATACATATACTGGAGAAAAGACAGCATTTTTAACAAATGGTGCTGAGCAAACTGGCTATCCATTTGTAGAAAAATGGAACTAAATCCTTACATCTCTGAACAGGAATCAACTGGAGATAGATCAAAGACCTGGAAGTTAGACCAGCGACTGTGAAGCTATTAGAGGAGGGCTGAGATTGCACACTCCAATACACAGGCACAGGTAGAAACTTCCTCAGCAAGACTCCCCAAGCTCAGGAGATTAAAACAAGCACTTCTTTTTCTAAGTATTCATTGGCTACTAGTTCCTTATGAATGTTATCTAGGCCACATTTATCTTTGTATCTTCAGGACCTAATGATGCCAGGCACATAGAAGGTGCTCAATAAATGCTTGAAACTCAAAACTAGCTCATCATTAGACAATACATAGTTAGAGAAAAACCTGGCCTAGTCATCTATTTCCACATCACAAGGATGCTCCTTCTTTGGCAATTATTCAAGTAACCAGGCCAAGCCTCAATACTGCCAGTGACTAGAAACTCACTACCTCACAGAAATGCTATCCTACCACAGGATAGTTTCGATCAGTTTAAAAATGATTAATTGTTTTTTTTTTCTATTTTCTTTTTGGTGGTGGTACTGGGGATGGAACCCAGGGGCCTTCTACCTCTGGGCTACACTCCCAGACCTATTTTATATATTTTTTTAATTTGGAAACAGTCAGCAGAGGCTGACTTCAAACCTGCGCGATCCTCCTGTCTCAGCCTCCTAAGCGTGAGGATTACAAGCGTGTGCCACCACGCTTTTATTAAATAAAAAGTGAATGCTGATTATATCCCTAGCACTAAATATAATCTTAAAAAATGCTTAAAATAGGTCAAATATAGGTTAACAGAAGTAGAGACATAAGCAAATAAGTTTAATAAAATGCTGCGATTGCTCCTATTCTAGAAGTGCAGAGTGAGGATGGAGGACAGAGAAGGCGATGACTCCTGGGCCTCAGGTTAGGGCTAAAGCTGCCTTCTTAGAACTCCTACTTTAGCTCCAGCATTTCATCAGTAGCCCATCCGCAAATATTCAAAGATAAGAGCATGATAGTTGTGTTAGTCAGAATTTTGTCTCAGTGATAAAAATAACTGACAGAAACAACCTAAAGGAGGAAAGATATATTTTGACTCACAGTGTAAGTTCCTGCTCCAGCAACACCACTGCCATGGGCCCGGGCAAGGCAGGACCTCTTGGCAGAAGGGAATGGGGAGGAAAGCTACTCAGTCCATGGCAGGAGAGCGCACATGCACACATACCACGGGGCAAGAAACAGCCCTCCAGGGTATGGCCCAGGACCCACTTCCTCTAACCAGACCCTCTCCCAATAATACCAGCAGCTATGGACCACACCCTGGGTGAATCTGCTGATGAAGTTGGAGCCCTCATGAGCTACTCACTTTCCCAAATCCCACTCTGCACATTGCTGTACTGAGGACAAAGCCTTCAACATATGAACCTCTGGGGGACGCTCTAGATCCAAACTGTAACAGTGGTGAAGAGCATGAACTCTGAAATCAGTGTTGGCCCTCTTACTAGTTGTGTGACATTGAAGGCATGACTTAAATAACCTTTTTTATACCTTCATTTCCTCTTCAAAAAATAGATATAATAGAATCTGCTTCATAGAATGAGGGTAAAAAACTTTTATAAACAGCAGGACATAATAATTTGGAATAATGCCTGGCACATAAGTGTTTACAACAATTATTCAACTACTGTATTATGATATGTTCAGACTATACTGTCTGCCATCTCTGAAGACATTCCTCGTCTTTTTGAAAGCCTTGCACCCAGGTTGGGCTCAATATTACACATAGATCATCAAGAGTCCAGGTTAATTCTAATTGATAAAAAGAACAATCTTTTGTCACCTTTCCCAGTTGCTATGGTTTCATAAGAACACTGTCTTCAAGGTGCCTACAGGTTCCTTCAGAAGTCTGGAATTTAATTTGTCCAAATGTCTCTTTTGTCTTTCCTTATTTTCTGCTCTCACCATCACTATCATGAAATAACCCTCAACCCATAAGAGAAACTGCTTTTTCTATGTATAGGCATGTTATATTATAAAGTGAATTCTAAAAGGCCATTTTTGTAGGCTGGAGAAGGAAAGTACAACCCATGGGAGCAGATGAAACTAATGCTGATAAGGACTCTGAGGGGAGGTATCACTGATGTGGTAAGCATGCACACATCACACAGAGAGCTGATCTATGCACGGAGAGAGGAGCCGCAACCCTGCACGATGGAACCCATCCTGTGAGCCTGAGTATTCCTTCAGAGTCTTTCTCAAAGGCCAGCTATGGTCACTCATTCATAAAACCACTCATTCACCCACAAATACATACATGCCCAGCATACACTATAGGCTCTGTTCTGAGTGCTAAATATACAGCAGAGAACAAAACAAGGCAATGCCCCTGCCCACCCTGTCCTCATGGAATTTGTTGCGTTTGAGTGCGGACATGGATAATAACCAGATTTTTTTTTTTTTTTTTACGGTACTGAAGATTTAACCAGGGCCATTCAACCTCCAAGCTACACCCCTCGTTCATTTTTTTGTTGTTTTTATTTTCAAACAGGGTTTCACAAAGGGCCTCACTAAGTAGCTGAGGCTGCCTGTGAAGCTGTGATACTCCTGTCTCAGCCTCCCAAGTACTGGGATTACAAGCGAGCATGTGCCATCACATCCAGCCAAACAGTTTTAATATAATGCCAGATAGTAATAATATGAAAGAAAAGCAACACAGCAAGTTAGGGCTTTTAGGAGGATGCTATTTTAAGCAAGAAGACTAATAAAGAAATAAAAAGGCCTCCCTGAGGAAATGCCATTTGGGTACCCCCATATAAAATGAAGGATCAGCCACATAAATATTAAGAGAAAAGGAGTTTGAGGTAAAGAGCAAATGCAAAAGCTCAGGTCGGAATGTGCCTTGGGAGGACTACAGGAAGCTGGGATGGCACACTTGGAGGGGTGGGAGTGAGGGAAGTCACAGAGGGCCAAGGCAGGCACAGTCGAGGGCCAGGTGAGGGCCAGCTTTGTTGATGAGATTCATTGGATTCTAAGCAACAGAGAATTACCAAATTTATATTCTTAAGGGGAGCAGGGCAGGAGTGAAAGTGAAGGGTCATTAAGGAGGCTGCTGCCGTGGTCAAGGCAAAGAAGAAGATAGCTTTAGCTTCTTCTTTGGTAATTCCAGAGGAAATTATATGTGGACAGATTTAAAATATATTTTAGAGTTTTCATTAGCCGTTGGTGAAACATTGGAAGTGGTATGTTAGTGAAAGACTCAAGATTTTTAGCCTAAGCAACTAGGTTCATTGAGATAAGAATGCTGGAGGAGAAAATAAATTAGATTATTGGGACTCAAGAGTTTACTAGTGGACATTGTAAGTTTAAAGAAATGCAAGTAGAGGTACCCAGTAAACAGTTAGAAATGAGTCTGAAGTTCAGATTAGCATGAGGACTAGACTTAGATATCTGAGAGTGATCAACAATAAGAAAGTAGTGTTTAAAGGAATGGAAAAAAAGCTGTTTGTGGTGGTGCATGTCTGTAATCCCAGTACTTGTAAGGCTGAGATAGGAGAATTGCAGGTTCAAGGCCACCCTCAGAAAATGAACGAGGCCCTCTATAACTTAGTTAGACCCTGTTCCAAAATAAAGACAAATTTTTCTTTAAAAATGAGTGGAATGCTTCTGGTTCAGTCCCCAGTAAAGTGAAAATCCAGGCCATAGTGGTAAATGCCAATAGTCCCAGTACTTGAGAGGCTGAGACAGGAGGATTATAGGTTTGCCTAAGAAACTTAGCAAGGCCCTCTTCAACTTAGTAAGGCTCTGTTTCTCCTTTTAAATACCTCTTAGGTAAAATGTCCCCGGTTTAATCTGCAGTAAAACACACGCACACACACACACACACACACACACACACACACACACACACACACACTCGTGTGCGCGCGCGTGCAAGAAAAGGGTCCAAAATTTGAGCTCTGGAGTATTCAAACCTTCAGAGGTATTAAGATAAGGTTAGCTGGGCGTGGTGGCGCACGCTTGTAATTCCCGCACTTGAGAGGCAGAGACAGGAGGATCGTGCAGGTTCGAAGCCAGCCGCGCGTGCTGGCTTAAGAGACCCTGTTTCCAAATAAAAATGTAAAAATGGGTCTGGGAGTGTAGCCCAGAGGTAGAAGGGCTTCCAGGAACCCCAGTACCACCAAAAAATAAAAATAAAAAAATAAGGTTAGCCCTTTTACTGAAACTATGTTAGGCACATTTTAAGATCAAGGTATGCCCACCATTTCAGATCTCAAAATGTCTTGTAGGTAGAAGTATCCCTGGTAATAGATTTTGGATATAAAGATATGAATAAGTTAATAATCTAACTAATGCATTTTATAAAATAGACTGTAGGGAAACACAGTTTCCAAGTTTTGGTGCCAATGGGAAAGGAGATAACTAGAGTTAGGGAAAAAAATTACTCTAAATCTGAGAGAAGAATATTCCAGCCAAGACAGGAAAATGCTAGTCTCATCTTTTCTGTTTCCCCAAAATGGTTAGTCTTTAAGTCCTAGAGAAATGGAAAGCTCTAAGACCAGAAGGAAAAGAACACCAAGACAGTGTGCCTTTCCATAGCAATGGGCTGCTGAATTCTGGCAGCTCAGAAAAATAAAGAAGAGTTGGCCAAGTGGCAAAGAAAGGCTCCTCTCCAAAGCAAAAGTTGAGAGGAGCCCCAGAAATGACCCAGTGAGGCCAGTGGGACTGCCCAACACCGTCCTAACCTGAGTGATGGTCTTTGCTTAGGAGACAACTAAGGCAGAACAGGAACTAAGACTTCCCTTTCTCTGACAAACTGACAGAGAGTATCCCTCATTCCTTCCTTATTACTCCTGTTTTGACTCTGTCTCTTTCTGTTGCTTGTATCATTTCTTCATCGTTTTCTTCAATAATCTCATACCACAGAGGTATCCTTTCTCTGTAGGAAACTTGGGAATGATTCTCAGAAACTTTGGATGGTTCTCCAAGTTGATTTCTCTCATCCTTACAGTCTACAGTACCTGGACTGAGTATTTAAATTGGAAATAAAATGGCACCTTTTTGGGGGGGACAAAGATAAAATTATATCAGTTGACCTGATTAATCCAAACAGAATATAGGTAATAAAAAAAATGAGTTTCATTCATCAAGTCAAAAACTATGCGAGCGCTTCCAAGTATATAGATGGTAAATTGATAGAATATATGTAGAATACAGAAAAAGAACATATTTTAGAGAGAAGTGGAAGTTTTCCCTAAGATAGATGACTGCTTCCTAAAAGAGGTAGCTTAGAACCCATGAAGAAAAGAAATACACCCCACTTTGCCTCAAGCACTGATTAACTGGTACCTTTTTTTTTTTTTTTTTACAATGATTACAAATAATTCCACCAAGTTAAATATTCTTACTAGTTAAGAACCTCCCCCCGCCGGGCGTGGTGGTGCATGCTTATAATCCCCACACTTTGGAGGCTGAGACAGGAAGATCGCATAGGTTTTAAGCCAGCCTCATCTCAGCTACTTAGTGAGGCTCTCAGTAACTTAGTGAGACCATGTTCCCAAATGAAATATAAAATATAGGGCTGGGAGTATAGCCCAGAGGTAAAAAGCCTCTGGGTTCCACCCCCAGTACCACACACACATACACACACACACACACACACAAGAACCTCCTCCCCTTCCATGCGATTATTTGTGTGTGTGTGTATGTGTGGTACTGGGGGTGGAACTCCCTAAGTAGCTGAGGCTGGCTTTGAACCCATGCGATCCTCCTGTCTCAGACTCCCAAGCGCTGGGATTACAAGCATGCGCCACCATGCCCAGCATATAATTAAGGAGAAATGAAAAGGCATATAGAGTCAGTACTAAAATCAACAATGGGTGATAGGTTCAACCCATGATGGGCAGACAGCCAAGACTGATCCCATGAGGGAGTCGTGTGGGAGATAGCAGTGCCAAAAACTACAATCCGGAGAGGGAACAAGGATTAGGACACTTAAAACTGATTCTAGGGCTTGAGGAAATACCTAACAGTATCATAGAATCATTTTTCTAGAGACCCAGTAAATTTTTTATCATGATGGTACATGGTGTCCCTCATGCTGCCAACAATACAATCCATCAGATGAAACAAGGAGAAACTTGGAAAAGTACACATAGTTAAAAATAATACTATTACACGGGGAAATTATGAGGACTAGAGTCACTATTTCAGTAGATAGTTTGTTAAAAAGAGAATATGTTTTCTGTAATTTATTCCTTCATTCAACAAAATGAATTATTGAGTATAGAGAGAAGCAGGCCTGATTAATCCATTAAAGCAAAGAGACAGAAGTAAATGTAGTTAAGACAGGTATAAAGAAATTAATTGGACTTCTGGGAAGATGGCAATGGAGAAAAGCGGGGCTTACGAGCCCCGCTAACAACCAATCTCTATTACCACTAAATCAGTGCCTTTCATAGCCAGAAAACACCATCAGCAGAGAAACAAAAAATGTGAATACAAGGGACAGAGAAAAAGAGGGCTGGAAAAACGAGACACCAGAAAGAAACCAGACCACAGTGCTGCGGCCCCAGCTGCGGCGCGGGCGCCATCTTACCTTGCAGCACCAGGCCCCAGAGAGGAGGGGGACTCAGAACAGAGCTCAGAGCCAGAAAGGAGATACGCCGGTCTCACGGCCGAGGACGCAGCAGCAGCGCCTTACTGCTGGTGGCAGTGGTGAGTTCACCGGACGGCACCAGACCAACACACTCATCAGCCCAGCAGGCTCCAGAGAGGAGCAGCGGACAGCGAGCTGAGGTGAGTGGCTGCGAATCAGCTGGGCGGAATTCGGCAGATTTTTCGGTGTAAGGAGCGTCTAAAGCTCCCAGGGGTCGGGTTCAGCACACCCTGCAGGGACTCAGAGCAGAGCTCAAAAACAGAGAAGAAATACGTCAGCCTCATGGCTGAGGGCGTGACAGCGGTGCCATATTGCCAACGGCGGCAGCAGCAGTGAATCCACCAAGACCACTACAGCTACATCAGCGCACTCAACAACAGTGAGTCAAATTGCGGCTCCTATAGGAGAAATCCCAGTACTGCACTCCCAGAGACTTGACCCAGTGAGGGAGTGGCAGCGGCAGAGATATCACACAATAGTCACAACCCCCCGTAGAAGAACACCCAACCTGGCACCCCCCACCATGGTCTAAACCAACTTTGATTGACTCCCTGGGTCTGAGACTTTGCGATACAACCCAGTAAAGGAGTAGTGGGGACTGAGATACCACAGACTTGAGATCCAGAGCACCTTAAGTGAAGTCGTAGTGACCCAAGGGAAGAACCCAGAGAAGGCACAAACTTCCGAAATCATGGGAAAGAGGAATAACAATGGAGCAATGAATGCCCACAACCCCACAACATCAGAACCTGATAAAACAGAAATTCAGAGATTTATAGAAGATCAAATCAGAAAAATAACTGTAGAAATAATAGAGGTGTTTCGAAAAGAATTCAGAGAGTCAAAAAGAGATGAAGGATGCAATCATTGAAGTAAAGACCTCAATTAAAAGTACAAACAACAGATTAGACCACATGAAGAACAGAATCTCACTCCTAGAAGATGATGACTCCAAAAATGAACGCATAGTTTATAATTTAGAAAAAAAAATCCGACAGCAGGAATCTGACATTGAAGAAATATGGGCCCATTTTAAGAGAGCTAACCTAAGAATAATTGGAATAGAGGAGATAAAGAAGGTGAAACCAAAAGGATCAACAATCTTTTCAAGGAAGTAATAGCAGAAAATTTTCCAAACATAGAGCAAGAGGTTGATACACAGGTCCAGGAAACTTATAGAACTCCCTTTAGACAGGATCGGAGAAGAGGATCCCCACGCCATATAATTGTCAAAATGACCAATGTGGAAGCCAAGCAGAGAATCTTAAAGGCAACAAAAGCAAAGGGCCAAGTGACATTCAGAGGCAAACCAATTAGAATCACTCCAGACTTCCCAAACCAAGTCATGAGAGCCAGAAGGGCTTGGAGTAACATCTTCCAAACTCTGAAGGAAAACAACTTCCAGCCAAAAATTTCCTACCCAGCAAAACTTTCTATTAAATTAGATGGGGAAATAAGAAGCTTCCATGATAAACAGAAACTGAAGGAATTTATGTCTTCGAAACCAGCACTAGAGAAAATACTCAAAGAGATTAACCACAAAGAATAGGAAATAAACACCAGAACCAGAGAAACAAGATTTTCCATCCAACAGACAACTAAGATTGGTTATCTGTGGAGATTCATTATTTATGTTAGTCTTTTACCTATCTCTAAATTGTATTGTTTGCTTTTATTGTTGCTAATTTTTAGGATTTCTAGTTGAAATATTAATATACCTTCAGATATAGCATTTGGAAATATTTTATCCCATTCTGTCAGTAACTTTTAACTCTGTTTACATTGTCTTTGGATATACAATATTTTTTTATTTTTTAGGAAGTTTATTTATCCTTTTGTTGCCTGTGCCATTGAAATCATATCCAAGAAATCACTGCCAATTTCAATGTTGTGAGGTTTTATGACCCAGATTTCTTCTAAAAGTTTATAGTCTTAAGATTTATATTTAGGTCTTTTATCTATTTTGAGTTAATATTTGTATATAGTGTTAGGTAAGGGTCCAATTTTATTCTCTTTCATGTAATTATTATTTTTCACCAATATTTAGTTAAAAGATTATTATTTCCTCCACCAAATATTTGTGGAAACCTGGTCAAAAATAACTTGACAATATATGGAAGAATTTATCTCTAGGCTTTTATTTAACTCCAATGGTGTATATATCTGCCTTTATAACAGTACTACACTGTTTCAATTTTTGTAGCTTTATAAGGTTTGAAATCAGAAAATATACATCTTCTAGCTTTGTTGTTTTTTCGAGATTGTTTTGGATTTCTAGAGTCCATATTCCATATTAGGATAGATTTTTTCTGAAAAATAAATAAATAAATGTATGATAGTTTCACCTAAAAAAAAGAGAAAAAAATATTCTCTGGTAAGAAAGAAAGCAAAAAGAAATATTGAAATTTTATCTTTAAGTCATCAAAAGCTTGGTATCAGACAAATTAAACTGTTATGTGAGATTATCATTGTTAATTATGGATAAATTGCTATAATACTAGATGTCAACCACTAAGCCAAGCATAGGAAGGAGGGATGGGGAGGGAACGGGGTGGGGATCGGGTGGGGGCTAACTGGGTGATGTGTACATGTATGTCTACAAAAGTTTTTTTTTAATCCCATTATGATGTATGAATACAGTGCACCAATAAAAAAATTTAAAAAGGAAATTAATTGATTTGCTATACAGAATTAACTTAAGGACAAGAAAAAAAAAAGAAAGAAACACGTATTTTTCTGGATAGAGATATATTAGCAGTAGGGTTTCCCAAAGACTTGAGTGACAGACTTCAATATACTGAACAGATACATGTCTGGAAATGTATATGCTTGCTAAGTCTATTTCAATTTAAGAAATCTCATCTTACTTAGTCTCATTACAACACAAATATTGCTATATTTTAATCCCTTACATTTACATAAATGAAAAGTGATCATTTCTAGAAAAATATTTACAATCATGGTCCAATTCACAAAATAATAAAATCAAAAGGGAAAATTTACATTCATTAGTAGTTTTAAAATATAACAAAATAAAATTAGTGGTAAGAAATGAATAAAAAGATATACCACATAGTGTACTATATTGGTATAATATTTTATAATTTACATAAGACTTTTTATAATATTATAAAGCATGTAAAATGCCAGTATAACTCTGGTACACAATAAGTATGCAAGTTTAAAAAGTAATAGTAATAAGATTAAAGCCTTATACTAATTTCCAAACAGAACTGTAAAGCAAATAACCAAAGGTCTCATAATTAGTGAGAAAGTAGTGACCAAGTCAGGTCTCCTAATGACATTTCTATCCTCTCCCTGCTAGTGAGTAACTGATATACTTAAATCTCACTCCTTAATTGAATTCCATGAGATACTCAACCTGGTGTTCTTTTCTGTAGCTCTATTCTTCATTCTAAACCAGTGGTTTCACTTAGAGATGACTCTGACCACTAGAAGAAGGTGGAAATGTCCAGACATTGAAGCAGTCACATCTTTACACATAGCTACCTCGACAGAGTGTCCCCTCCGAAGTGCTTGTGAACGAGACGCCATGGAAGCAAAGCTGTTTTCCCGGTCTCCTAGATTTGGGGGCTCCTCAGGAGCCTGGAGCAAACCTGATCTGTGAGTCTCTAGCCACGTTCAGGGCTATGATTCTGATGACTAATGCCAGCTGTCAAGATAGAAAGAGCCCCAGGCTAAGTCACAGAGCTACATTAGCAAGAGAGAATATCCTGTCAGAACACCTCCTTGTTTTTGTTCTAATTCTCTGCTCACCAATCAGCCTTCATATCTATAATTTAGTCTCTTAGGTAATTCATCCATCAGGCAGGAATGCCCCAAGCAAATGAACAATGTCTCTGATGCCAGATAAATATCTCACATTGTAAATTGATAAATTACCATTTCAGTTAATAAATCAGTTGCTTCTGAATTTGGCTATTATGAATGCTGTTAGTACAAGAAAATAAATAGAGATAACATAAGAGATAAATAAGTTTAATTAATCAGGAATTTTCTGCCTAAGTCCTTGGTACATTGTTGAAGTAGGGATACAATTTTGAAAGTTATAGACCTACACAAATAGCAATATCTCACTTACTAGAAGAAAAAAATCAAGTGGTGTGTGTGTGTGTGTGTGTGTGTGTGTGTGCACATACTTAACTTGTATAAACACAAGAAAATGTCAGAAAGAATATGCTCAAAACTGTTAATAGTAGGCACATCATAGAGATGGAATTGGGAGCTGGAGGGCATGAAATTTAACTCTTGCTTTTTGGGTGTTATTTGGTAATTTTCTATAAAACTTTCAAAAAAGAAGCTCTTAAAATAACTGACCACGAATACATTTATTTCATGATATCAAAAAGATGGCCAAATGTGTTTCTGAAGAGTAAGAATCCTGAAAATGCTACTAAAAGGATCAAATAGGACACCAAATGAGTCCTCTCTGAGTAAGCTTGCAAATTTTTTACCCCATCTTTTTATCACATTGCCTCAATTATTTATCCATGTCCAATTTCCTTACTTAAGAGTTTACCAGTAATAATTGTGAGGTTTGGATACTACATCCAGACTCTGGGTTACTATGTACCTATGAAAAGTAAGGAGGTAGAGGCATTGCTATAGGGCAATGAGAGAGTACCTGCTTAGTGCACACGCAATCCCTAGCACTGGGGGGAAAAAAAAGGAGCTGTACAGTGTTGACAGATGTGCTATATATTGTTACCTGAAACTGGTTACAAACAGTATGTATAGAATTATTCCATTTATTTGAAAAATATGGGTGCATACAAATACACAGATGAGTGAAGAAGGATATAAACCGAATTATTGACTATAATGACCACTGGAGAGGGAAATGAGTTTGGAGTAGGGATAATGCTTGTTTTCTTACTATGTATCTATTTGTGTGCCACTTTATAATTATCATAAAATCATTTCATTTTATTTGTGTGTGTTAATGGGGATTGAACTCATGAGCATTCTGCCTCCAAGCTACACCTCCAGCCCTATTTTGATTTTTGGTTTTGAAACAGGGTTTCCACTAAGTTGCTGAGAGCAGCCCTAAGTTGCTGAGGCTGGCCGTGAATCTGATACCCTCCTGTCTCAGCCTCCCCAGTACTGGAATTACAGGCCTGTGCCACCACACCCAGCTATTTTTGTTTATTATTTTAAGTTTGAAAACAATAAAGGTCAGAATAAGATCACAACTAAATCTTTTTTTGCCAGTTTCTTCGGTTTGCGATGGCCATTTTTAATTAGTCACCTTTATCTAACAAGATTCAAATTCACTAGTAAATGCTACTCATACTCTTCCTTTGTTTATCTTAGTTCTACCACCATTTTAAATACACTTCCTTATACATTCTCAGTCATATTTTCTCTTTCTCTTTCTCTCTCTCTCTCTCTCTCTCTCTCTCTCTCTCTCTCTCTCTCTCTTCCTCTTTCTCTTTCTCTTTCTCTCTGCACTGGAGATTGAATCCAAGGCTTCTCTACCTCCGAACTATACCTCCAGCTCTATATTTATTTTTCAATTTTAAAACAGGGTCTCACACACACAGAGATCAATGAATTATTCTGTTCCAGAAGTAAACCCTTACATACATGGCCAAATGACCTTTGACAAAGACAGAAGAACAGATGTGGAAGGACAGATGGTACAAATGGTTCTGGGACAAGTGGATATCTACATGTAAAAGAATGACAGTGAATTCTTATCTTACACAATATGCAAACATTGCCCCAAAATGGATTAAAATATAAATGCAGGATAAAATACCAGAAGAAAATATAGAGAAAAAGCTTTATGACATTGGGATTAGTAATATTTCTTGGATATGATACCAAAATCACAGGCAACAAAAGTAAAAAATGGACAAGTAAGATTATAGCAAACATAAAACCTTTTGTGAATCAAAGGACACAATCAATAGAATGAAAAGATAACATACATAATGGGAAATATATTTGTAAATCATATTACTGAAAAGGTAGCCGGGCATGGTGGCACACGCTTGTAATCCCTGAGCTTGGGAGGGGGATACAGGAGGATCGCTCAGGTTCGAAGCCAGCTGCGCTGGCTTATGAGGCCCTGTTTCCAAAAAAAAGTATAAAATAGGTCTGGGAGTGTAGCCCGGAGGTAGAAGGGTTTCCAGGAACCCCAGTGCCACCAAAAAAAATTTTTAAAAATTACTGAAAAGGTATTACTCTCCAAAATATTTAAAGAATGGCTACAATTCAACAACAATAACAAAAAAAATCAAATAACCCAATCAATAAATGGAGGACTGTGGTATAGCTCAGGGGCAGAATGCTTGCCTATTATGCATGAAGCCCTGAGTTTGATCTCTAGCACTTTAATAATAGACATTTATTATTGAAGAGAGAAAAAACTGAGCAAAATACAAAAAACTGAGCAATAATAGACATTTCTCCAAACATAATATACAGACAGCCATCAAGTATATGCAAAAATATTACTTACATTACAGAAATGCAAATCAAAATCCCAACAAGATATTACTTCACACCCATTAGGCTGGCTACTATTAAAAAAAAAAAAAAAAAAACAGAAGCCAGGCATGGTGGTGCATGCTTGTAATCTCAGTACTTGGGAGGCTGAAACAGAAGGATCATAGGTTTGTGGCCAGCCTCAGCAATTTAATGAGGCCCTTGGCAACTTAGACCATGTTTCAAAATAAGATATAAAATAGGGCTGGGGGTACAGCCAGAGGGTGTAGCTGGTTGTGGCTCCGATGTAGAATGCCACGGGCTCAATTCCCATGAACTCACCCCACCCCCATACACACACAGAAACACAAAAAATAGCAAGTGATGTTGAGGATATGGAAAAATTGGAACTTCTGTGTGCTGCTGGTAGAATTGTTAGAGTGCAACCACTACAGAAAACAGAATGTGCTTCTTCAGAAAATTAAAAATATGATACCCATACGATCTAGTAATCCCATTTCTGGGTACAAGTACAAACAAATAAAGAAGGAGGGTCTTAAAATATTTGCATACCCAAGTTCATAGCTGTACTATTCATAAAGCCAAGGGGTAGAAGCAACCCAAACGTCACTGATAGATGAATGGATAAGTGAAATGTGGTATATGGGTACAGTAGAATAATTAGCCTTAAAAGAGAAAGAAAGCCTGGTACACACTCCAACATGGCTGAGCCTTGAGGACAAGAAGCCAGTCACAAAGAGGCAACACTACTGATTCCACTCTATGAGTATTTACATTTGTCAAATTCATAAAAACAGGGAGCAGAGTGAAGGCTATGAGGAGTGGGGAGGAAGAAGGGGAGTTGTTGCTTAATGGGTATAGAGATTCAGTTTTGCAAGATGGAAAGGATCTGAACATTTGTTTCACATGAATGTGAATATATATATATATTTATTATTATTTTTGTGTGTGTGGTGGTACTGGGTTCCTGGAAGCCCTTCTACCTCCAGGCTGCACTCCCAGACCTATCTTATACTTTTTTTAATTTGGAAACAGGGTCTCTTAAGCCAGTGCAGCTGGCTTCGAACCGGCACGATCCTCCTGTCTCCGCCTCCCAAGCGCGGGGATTACAAGCGTGCGCCACCATGCCCGGCAGAATGTGAACATATTTAACATTACTAAATTATACTTAAAATTAAGATGGAAAGATGTACTTAAAAATTAAGATGGTAAGTTTTATGTTGTGGTTTTTTACAATAATTTTTTTCAAATTAAAAATTTGTCTTCAAACAATTGACTAGAAAGACTGTTAAAAAGAAACTATCTTTAAAATGTTGGCTGGAAAGATTACGTTGCGTTAAAATTCTTTTCTTGAGAAAACGGGCATCTACGGCAGACTTTGTTCTAAATATCTTACATGTGTTAACTTACCTAATTCTCATAATAAATCTATGAACTAGGTATTTTATCATTATTTTATAGCTACATAAACACTGGCACAGATATGTGAAGTAACTAAAGCCAAGAAGGATGGAGTAGTCTGTGCTCTCAATCATGCCCTTTGTGTTTCACTATTTTTATAGTGCCCACAGGCCAAAAGAAATACCAAAAGTTCCATTTATTAAATAAATTTTAACAACTTAAATATGCTTAAATGACCTAATGACTTAATAGCCATTTGGAAACATTAGTATATAGAGACTGTAAAAGGTATTTTATTCAAAATAACTATAATTACTTACTAGTGAGATATATACACTAAGAGTTGGGGAGTGTTTAGTTTCTCGAAGTCCTCAGACTGGACACACTCACTCGCTTCTGCTCTACGTTAATAATTATGTGGTAGTCATTTTTTAAATCACAGCAATCCCTGAAAACCCAGCTTACACGCAGACATCCCGACCTCAAAAGAAATGTAGTGGAATCTAATGTTCAAACTCTGAACTATCTAGAAATAGTTGTTTGTATAGTGTCTGAAAGAAGAAGAGGTATTTTCCTTGAAATTTTCAAGTATCCTACAGTACTTCTGTGGATTCACTGTAGTCCCAGAGTACCTTGGTACACAGTTTGGAAACTTTGGGTCTAGGTGGAAGTTTGGGTCTCAGGAGCAGGGACTGTTCACAGGCCGTTGTGTTTTATGTGGCAGGAAAAAGAATATAGAAACAGAGCGATTCATAGGCATGGCATATAGAGGAAACTGATGCTTCACTATTCAATCTAAGATTCTGCTTACACTAAAAAGTCCACCAGATGCCAGATACTTTTTCACTGAGGAGACTATTTTATATGTAATTATATAATGTGTGTGTGCATGTGTATGTGTGTGTGCACACACACTTGCACGCACGCACACACTGCATTTTGCCACATTTTAACTGGGGATTAAACCCAGGGGAGTTCTCTCTCTGAGCCATACTCAGAAGCCCACTTTACTTCTTAGTTTGAAACAGTGTCTCATTAGGTTCCTGAGAGTCTTGCTACTTTGTCGAGGCTGTCCCCGAACCTGCAAACCACCTGCCTCATCCTTCCATGTGCTGAGATTACAAGTGTGCACCACTACATCTGGCTATATAATGCTATTTTATGAGGGGTATACTTATAACTTCTCATTTCACAGTCACTATTAAGTTTACTAACTTAATAGTCTTATTTTTTTAAGAAAACTTTATCTAAAAAGCAAGAGGCATAAACTATAATTTGGCAAAAGTACCTGAAGTGTTTTCTCTATCAGTTACATTGGCATATATATAACATAGTATTTTCAAATATCAGGCTCAACGTTAAACGCTTATTTTATATATACATTTCTATCTGGCACATTCCAACCTATGCATCTAATACAAAGTTCTAAATTTAAAATAAGTCACTTAGACTTTATATGAAAAATCAGTGCAAATCTTCATATATAATACATCAAGTTTTCCCATTATCTAGCTATGAAAGTACAACTTTACCTTTCCACTAAATACTAAATAAATGTCTGGTATGTAGTTATTTCTACTCTGTAAAACACACATGGGAATCAGGGAAAGTTAAATTATTCTGATTTTGAGCTCATTCTGTTTTATATGTATTTACTCTTAAATATAATAGGATACATGAGGGTAACTCACAGTCCTGAACTGCCTTTCTTTGTAGCTTCCAAAACATTATTAACTATGAATGCCAAGGATATAGCCAAGAAATTAAGAACTTCTTTGAAGAAATGTTTTAAACAAAAAACAATGAATAAAAGAGAAGAAAGAACCTTTTATAAAGAGAACAGGAAAAAAATGTTTACTGATGATAAAAGGTACATTATTATAACGAGGATCAAAATTTTCTTTGTGTCACAAGCATCTTCCAAAACTGGGTTCATATTTTACTGCATTCTTAAGTATAGGCAATTAATGTATCAATGCATTATCATAGTCATCAAACTTTGGATTGAAGTTGTTAAGTTACAATGTAAATTTTTCTTATTTTTCCTGGAAAGATTTTTTTTTCCACCTAAGAAAGAGTAATTAGGCTGGGCATGGTGGTGTATGCCTGTATGCCTAGAACTTTAAAGGTTGAAACAGGAGGATCACAGATTTGAGGCCAGCCTCAGCAATTTCATGAGATTCTGTTTCAAAATTAAAAATAAAATAGAGCTGGGAGTATAGCTCTGAGGTAGAAGGCCCCTGGGTTCCATCCCCAGTAACACACACACACACACACACACACACACCATGTAATTATTAGGGCATAATATTAAGTTTGCTAGCTGAATATTTAAGATTCCCCAGGTACAGTGTCACAGTGTTGTGTGTGGGTACAAACATTCACACACAATTCTTTATTTTAATATCAACTTTGTGGGTATGCACCACCCAGAGTCCTTCAAGAGAATTAAAAGTAGGACCATAGCTGACTATAGAGACCACTGATGACCAGTTCTGTCCAACAAGACAGACGCGCCTCTGAGGAGGAGCGTTTGGCTTAGCTGAAACTTCCTTGGCACTGGGAGGCAGCCTGCGGCTCTTCACAGACAACGCTTTTCCTTTTCCCCCTCACACTTTCAGAGCCGCGTCACAATGGAAAGGCTCTCCCCACCATTCCTACTTCCTTCCCCATTACCTGTCTCATCTTCTCCATGAATCTCCTACAGGGCCAGTGCTATCTTGATGTCTGCTTCTCAGAAGACCCAGGCACTCTGAGTATGTTTTAAAAGGACATGAGGAAATGTATGCATACCCTTAAAAATATCAAAGAACACTTGGAATTTTAAAAAGCTACTGAATGCCTCCTTCTACCACAGTCTCTCATCAAAGATAACTAATTCCAACTCTTAGCAGTTTCTTCTATTTCTACCCTATTTCTAAATAACATGCCGTATCTGGGTGTGGTGACAAACACCTGTAATCCCAGTACTTGGGAGGCTGAGACAGGAGGGTTTCAAGTTTGATGCTGGCCTCAGCAACTTCACAAGGCCCTGAGCAACTTAGTGAGACCCTGTTTCAAAGTAAAAAATAAAATAAAGCTGGAGGTGTAGCAAGGAGGTAGAAGGTCCCTGGGTTCAATCCCCACTACCATAAATAAACACATACACAAGCAAACAAAATACCATGTTAGTTAGAAATGTTTTCATGTATGTATGACAGAAACTCCAAAAAATCATTCTTAACCAAACTGGGGCTTAGTTTTCTCAAATACCAAGAAGCCTGAGCCTGGTGTGGTAGTGGTTGTACATACCTGTAATCTGAGTACTTGGGAGGCTGAGACAGGAGGACAAGAGGATTGCTGAGGTCCAGAGCAGTCTCAGCAATGTAGCAAGGCCCTTAGCAACTTGGCAAGACCCTGTTTCAAAATAAAATATAAAAAGGACTGGAGTGTAGCTCGTGGTAGAATGTCCCTGAGTTCAATTTCCAGTAAGACAAACACACACATAAACACACACACATGCACGCACGCACACACGCACGCACACACACAAAGTCTGGGGTTAAACAGTCCATGCTGACAAGGCGGGCGATGGTGCTGCCATATGCCAGGCACCTGCCTTCTATCCCTCCCCCTTCAGCAGATGTATTTTTCTTTTTTATTCCTCATCAATAGCTTAAACATTTAATTCTTCCCCTCCTTTGCATTGATTTCCTTCCTTTATTTATTTTTATCTTTTCGTGTGTGTGTGTGTGTGTGTGTGTGTGTGTGTTACCAGTGATTAAAATCAAGGGTTCCTCCAGGCTCCATCCCCAGCCCTTTATATTTTTATTTTGAAACAGGGTCTTGAGGTTGCTGAGAATCTCCTGCTGCTGAAGCTGTCCTTGAACCTGAGATGTCCTGTCTCAGCCTCCTAATGACTGGGATTACAGCCATGCACCACCACACCTGGTCATTTCCTTCCTTTCTCACAGATCACTCATTCGTCTACCAAAGTCTGCTTTAGAAATCAAGCCCTTTCGCCGGGCGTGGTGGCGCAGGCTTATAATCCCCGCGCTTGGGAGGCGAAGACAGGAGGATCGCGCTGGTTCAGAGCCAGCCTCGCTGGCTTAAGAGACTCTGTTTCCACATAAAAATGTTAAAAAATAGGTCTGGGAGTGTAGCCCGTGGGAGTGTATACCGGAGGTAGAAGGGCTTCCAAGAACCCCAGTACCACAAAAAAAAAAAAGAAAAAAAGAAAAGAAATCAAGCCCTTTCAAAGTGCGCATAACTAGTGTCTCATTTCTCCTCTGACCTCAATTTCTATTATTCTTCTTGCTTAGTCCTCCTATCACAGAGACTCCTTGCTGTTTTCTAAACATCCCAGGTATATTCCCATCTCAGGGTCTTTGTACCTGTTATTCCTTCTACCTGGAACCCTCTTCCTCTTCCACAGCCACTCCCTTATTTCACTTACATTTTACATTCAGGCGGCCTTAAGTTCTTTCCTGGATACCAAGTATCCTGCCCCAACATTCACCCTGTACTTCTCTCTCTCTTGCTTTATTTTTCCTCCAATAGTTTTACTCTTACTATATATCTTACTTATTCATCTTTTCTTGACTGTCTTCTGATTTAGAAGGTAAGCTACATAAGAACAGGGATACAAAAAAATTGGTCCCTGCACCAATATATTGGTGCTAGGAGAATATATTTATGCTAAGTGAGTAAAGTATCCAAGCTATGAGAACCCTGGATTTTGGCGGGGGAGCATCCCTGCTGGGATCCTCAGCTTCATGAGGTACATAATTTTTATTATATTCCCATGAGGAGTTCTGTATCCATCTTTCAAAGGGAGGATAATGCAGGGGCCAAGTGATGTTTACATGTCTTGTCTACTCCTTTTTTTAAGGGAGAAAATGTAAAGTACTAAGCTGCTACATACTGTTTCAATGGCCCCAAAGGATTCCAAGACAGTGTTATTCATTTGTTTAACATAATAGTGAATCCAGCTCAATCCCACAGCAAACAATAGTCTTAGTATAGGTCAAAAGAGGTCATGAAATAAACATCTAAGGAGAAGCCTTTTCAGGCTACCGTTTTAGCCTTCGCTTTTTAATTACCCAAAAGACATATCTTTGGTGACACTTTTCCCCATGATCAGGAATGTCTTCCTTTTCTTTTTTCCTTGCCTAAATTTTATCCTTCCCTCAAAATCCACTTTTTCTGTCTCCTCTATAAAAATCTTAACTTATAACTTTAATCAGTAATAATCCCTGAAATGTAGGTGTGTTTATATACTGTATAAAAAAAAGTAACATTTAATAGGCATGGTGATAGTACACCTCTAATGTACATCAGTACTTAGGAGGCTGAGACAGGTTTGATATCAGTCCCCAGTATCACAATCAATAAATATGAACAAAAAACGAACATTAATTTTCATACTACTCTTTAATTTTATGTATTGGCTATTTCCTAAATATATATTGGCTATTTCCTAAATATATATGGAATTCTTTAAAGGCGACAATTCCATTTAATATTCCTCACAGTTCCTAACATAAAGATGGGTTTATTGTTGAACCTCAATAAATCTTATTGACAGACAACTTAATAATAACAATATATTGTTATTATTGTATATATTGTAAGTGGTTAAATGTTAAACAAGAAACAACCTACTTGATGCCATTTTTTCAGTCCTCTGATTTCAAAGCACTCTAATAGTTAGAGAAACAAACTTAGAGTTCCTTGTCACTGATTCTGCTTCTTTTGATGGCTAAGTTTTCCTTTCTTGTCCCCTAAATAGGAAGATCCTTGACTCTTCGTTCTTCTCCCCAACAGTCACCTCCACTTACGAGGTGCCCGACTGAATGGTTTTAATGTTCTAGTGTCATGATCTGGATCTGGAATGCCCTACACACGCGCCTGTGCTCAGAGGTGGGGCTCTGAGGAAGTGGTGGGATCCTGAGGACGCTGCCCTCATTGGTAGATTCATCCATTAACGGCTCAATGAACTACTGAAGTTGGACCCGAGGTGGAAGATGCAGGTCACCGGGGGGCACGCCCTTCTTTTGTTTCAAGCCCCTTCCTCTTGCTCATCTTTCTCTGCTTTCGGCTGCCGTGAGCTGAGCGCCCTGCTTTCCATTCCCTTTCACCACCATGTTCTGCCTCACCTCAGAGCGATGGAGCTGGGGAGCTGGCCAAACACGGGCCAAGACCATAAAAACCACGAGTGAAAGTGAACTTGCCCTCCTTTGAGTTGTTTATGGCAAGAATTCTAGTCATAGAAACAAAAGCTGTCCAATACACATCTCTTGGCAGTCTTTTCCCAATCCTTCTAGTTCTGTATTTCCAATAATAGTATCATTTGATTATCCTTTGGTCACTTCAGATATGACCGATAGGTAAATTCTTTACCTATCATTCAAAATTTCTTTACTGGCTTTCAAAACTCTCTTATTTTACTTTGCGTGTGTGTGTGGCGGGGTGGGAGTTCTGTGCTACATTGCCCAGCCTATTTTTATTTTTTTTATTTTTATTTTTATTTTTATTTTTTTGTGGTACTAGGGGTGGAGCCCAGGGGTATTCTACTTCTGAGCTACACTCACAGCCCTGGATTTTTTTTTTAATTCTTTATTTTGAAACAGGGTCTCACTGAGTTGCAAAGAGCCTCACTAAGTAGCTGAGGCTGTCCTTAAACCTCCTGTCTCAGCCTCCCAAAAGCTGGTATCACAAGCATGCACCACTACGCCCAGCTCTTAATTCTTTATTTTGAAAGAGGTCTCACTAAGTTGTGGAGGGCAATACTAAGTTGCTGAGGTTGGCCTGTGATCTTCCTGTCAGCCTCCCAAGTACTGGTATTACAAGTATGAACCACCATGCCTTGCTTTATTTTTATTTTTAAACAGTCTTGCTAAGTTTCTGAAGGTCTCACTAAATTGCAATAGGCTGGCCATAAAGCTATAATCCTCCTGTCTAAGCCTCCCAAGTACTGGGATTACAGGCACACACAACCATGCCTGCTATGTTACTGCATTTTTCAACATGAATCATTGTTCCCAAATGGGCCTACCAACTAGCATGCAGACACTCCATTTAATTTTCAGTTAATATTCTCCCTCTCTCTCTCTCTCTCTCTCTCTCTCTCTCTCTCTCTCTCCCTCCCTCCCTCCCTCCCTCTCCCTCTCCCTCTCCCTCTCCCTCTCCCCCTCCCTCCCTTCCTCTTTTTTTTTTTTTTTTGCAGTACTGGGAATAGAAGGGCATTCTACCTCCAAGCCTCACCCTCTGCCCTAAGTTTTTATTCTTAATTTCGAAACAAGGTCTCACTGAGTTGCAAAGGGCATCACTAAATACCTGAGGCTGTCCGCGAACTGCGATCCTCCTGTCTCAGCCTTCCAAATGCTAGGATTACAAGTGTGCACCACCACAACTGGCTTAATTCTCTTTTTTCTTTTTTTGGAATGACTTTCCATTCAGCTTAACCAAATTTTATATATCCTTTTAGGTCTATATAAAATTATAATTTGTCTGCAAAAATCTCCTTAACTATTTCAGATTACATGAATACCTATGCTTTCTCTAGCTTCTACTATCTTTTTGGCTTCTCACGCAAGTAAAAAGTCATTGGTGTCTTAATGATTCATGTGTCTATTTTAATGCTGGGGGTTCAGCTTAAACCTTGCATTTCTTCAGTGATTCCTATGGTGCCCCAGACTAAGATAGCAGGTAATAAATACTCTATGATGCATTTATTGATTGATTGATCGATTGGTATGTGGTGCTGGAGATTGAACCCAAGGCATTCTACCTCTGAGCTACACTCCAGCCCTATTTTTTATCCTTTATTTCAAAATGGTATCTCACTAAGTTGCAGAGGGCCTCACTAAGTAGCTGAGGCTGGCTAAGAACCCTGATCCTCTTTTCTCAGCCTCCCAAGTACTGGGATTACAAGTGTGTGCCACCACACCTGGCTTAATGTGATGCATTTTATATAAATAATATTACTAATAGTTGTAACTTAACACTCTTTATGTTACTATTCTATTAGAAACTCAAACTGATACTTCATACAACTTTATAAAAAATAAACAGATAAAGTTCTATAGTTAAAGAAGTTGTGAGCCAGGCGTGGTGGCACATGCTTGTAATCCCAGCATTTGGGAGGCTGAAACGGGAGGATCAGGGTTCTCGGCCAGCCCCAGCTACTTAGTGAGACCCTGTTTCAAAATAAAGAATAAAAAATAAAGCTGGGGGTGAAGCTCAAAGGTAGAATGAGAATGGCCCTGGGTTCCGTCCCTAGTACCACACACACACACAAAAAGTTGTAATCAAATGATTCACCATTTATCTGTGATAGACTCAGGAAAGAAATCAGATTTTAAAAAAAGAAAATAGAGCAGATTTATATAGCCCGTCAAACAATTCACTATAGGAATTAAAAATGAAAACTACCATGCCGGGCGTGGTGGCGCATGCTTGTGATCCCCGCGCTTGGGAGGCGGAGACAGGAGGATTGCACAGGTTTGAAGCCAGCCGCGCTGGCTTAAGAGACCCTGTTTCCAAATTTAAAAGTATAAAAATAGGTCTGGGAGTGTAGCCCAGAGGTAGAAGGGCTTCCAGGAACTCCAGTACCACCACCAAAAAAAAAAAAAAAAAAAAAAAACCGAAAACTACCTTATTGGCATTTTAAGAGCGTGCCTAGAAATATGTAATTTTTATGGACACAAAGCAGAGTACAATTGAATATATTATACACTTTTATGGATAAGTATATATATATATAATACATATTAAATTATTTGGTATATATGTATATACATATATGTCAAATAGTATATAATAATTTAATCTAAAATCGGCATACATGAAGTTACATCTGTACTCATTGAAAATATTAAACTATGCAATAATCTGAATATATAAATAAAACTTAGAATCACAATATCTTATGAAATTTAAAAATTCCACCAGGGTGATGAACAATTTAGTAACATTGTAATCCTAAAACTACTTTTCCCTAACAAAGGTTTATACTATGGTTTTAAAAAACAGGCAACACAGGAATTTATACTTTCCATTAATAATTTAACTGATTTTAGAAGATAAAAAAGTGACCTATATACTTAATAGGTGGTAAAACTAAAACAGTAAATTATATATCCCATAATAGTATTCATCTTAAACTAGGAATCGGCAGTCTGAAAAACCAACCTCAAAAGACAATTTTATCCCAAATATAGGTAAATTATTGAATTTACAAGTGGAGGGAATTATGTTTAAATGGTATAATTTATAGGTCATTTTAATGATATAATTCATAGCAACATTAAGCTTTGGTAATGATGACAACCTATAAATCCTTGTTATTCGACATAGGAAAAGATCCAAGATCAGATTGCATCCTCTAAAATCCTTTACATTGCTGTAGTTCTCACTGGTATCTAAAGAACTGAACCTTTTAATAATCCCTTAAAGGGATAACAACTAAGATAAATGCCCTAAATCCTAATTTATCATTTCTTTGAGGCAAAAAAAATTATACTAGTAGAGAGTTAGCCTAATTCAAAGATTAAGAGCCCAAATGTGTTAGTAACAAGATGTTCAGGAGCTTTCTTCACTTTTATCTAAGACATATAAAACATTATGTTTGGTCAACCACTGCCACTTTGGGGCTAAAAACATAGGGAAGTCGCTAACAGAATTTGAGCCATGTTATCTTTGAAACTACACACTAGATGAGTTCACAAAAAGAGAACCTTCAGAGAGCCTAACGAGACGATTTACTTATAACTAAGTAAATTTTAACAAAATTTACTAAAAATTTAACCAAAAAGGTTGAGCTTAAGGATTATTTCCTTAAACTAAAAAACTAACTCGAGTATTACATTTTTAACACGTGATACTAGAGATCTTTAAGATCTCTATTACATGTTTGGAAGACCTAGCTAAGAGGCATGTCTATCAATTGAGAAGTAGATGGACACTGTTGAGAGGTCTCTTGAAGACTCCAAAGATGTACGGATTCATCTGGACCTGTGAGGGGAGGTGAAGCTACCTTGCTAAAATATGTCAATCACAACAACGATGTGCTGGGAGTAAGAGGTCTACTTTAGGAATATTCTACCCACTGTAGAAATAAAACACAAAATAAGACAGAACATAAAATGAAATTAGTCTTACTGGAAATATTAAGAGCAGACTCATTGGCATACCAGCCTGAGTAATCAGTCTTGGTAGATGGCTATAAATTACAAAAGTAATGTGTATCATGCAGATTTCTGTTCTAAATTGAATGAACTCAACAGTAAGGGACATCCTTCTCCAACTCCATTCCCCCACTATTAAATTGAAAGCAAATGAAGTCTATCTAAAATGAACTGTCTATTGGGATGCTCCACTGCATATTTTAAGAAGCCTGACATGTTTTAACTTACCCTGTGTGTTGGTAAGGGTGGAGGCTCTGAGACACACCTTACTATAGGTGGCAGGCTTGCCCTCCAGTCAAATAATTTTGAGCCTGTTTTTAAGGTGAGTAATGGCATTAAGAATTACATTTTTGGGCTGTACTAAATTTGAAGCTTTTTGGAGCACATTTTTTATGTAAGTTTTAAAGTGTAATTAAAACTTATTTTATACAAAAAGGTTATAATTTTAAGATAATCCCCATCCTTTTGAATAGTATGCAAAGATGAAGTGAAGAAGTATTATTGTTCTAAAAATGTTAATCCAGCCTTGTAAACAGTTTCTGGAAAGTAAAATTAATGCCAGTTGAGAAGATAGCTAAATAGATACTTCCAATGAGTAAAGATAGACTGGTTTAAACAAAAACTGAGGAAGACTTGAAATCTACTAAAAGAATAGCCTATATTCAAAAGTTACATTAAGATATGTTTATAATTACTATAAATTTGAGATTTATGGAAAGAACCAAGTGCAAACAAGAATGTTTACATATAAAATACACTGCAAACAAGAATGTTTACATATAAAATAGGTCATGCTGTAATCAAGAATTTAAATTTAAACAGGATGGTTGATTCCATAAGTAAATTATTGCTAGTAATGATGTGACTTCAATTTATCAGTGACTATTATTCTTTTTATCACAAGAAAGTAAAATTTCTTAGGCATATTTCTTTGTGTGTGTGTGTGTGTGTGTGTGTGTGTGTGTGTGTGTGTGTGTGTTGTACTGGGGTTCCTGGAAGCCCTTCTACCACTGGGCTACACTCCCAGACCTATTTTATAATTTTATATTTTTGGAAACAGGGTCTCTTAAGCCAGCAAGGCTGGCTTCAAACCTGCATGATCCTCCTGTCTCCGCCTCCCAAGCGCAGGGATTAGAAGCGTGCGCCACCACGCCCGGCCATATGATATTTCTTAAGCCTATCAGCAAAGGTATTTTTCTGTTACTTTGTGATAAATGTACACTAATTGTGCCCTAATTATGTTCTAAATCTAGGCCCATTTACTGTATATTCACATCAACTTTCATGGGCCCTATCAGGGCTGTCCAGTGGAACTTACTGCAATGGAAATATTTTATATTTGCATTGTCCCATATGAAAACATGTGGCTACTGAGAACTTAGGTAGTGGGTAGTGTAAATGAAGACATACATTTTAAATTTTACTTAATTATTTGTTTGTTTGTTTGTTTATTTATTTTTGGTGGTACTGGGTCCTGGAAACCCTTCTTCCTCTGGGCTACACTCCCAGACCCATTTTATATTTTTTATTTGGAAACAGGGTCTCTTAAGCCAGCGAGGCCAGCTTCGAACCAGTGCGATCCTCCTGTCTCCGCCTCTCAAGCGCGGGGATTACAAGCAGGCGCCACCACGCCTGGCTTACTTAATTATTTAAATAGAAGAATAAGACAAGTGGCTACTATTTCACACAGTGTAACTTAGAGGCTTCAAAAACCCAAGACCAGGTGGTGCATGCTTGTAATCCCAGCATTTGGGAGGCTGAGACTAGAGGATCACGGTTCACGGACAGCCTCGGCTGCTTAGTGAGGCCCTCCACAACTTAGTGAGACCCTATCTCAAAATAAAGAATAAAAAATAGAGTATGAAGTATAGCTCGGAGGTTGAATGCCCCTGGGTTCCATCCCCATCCCCACAAAAAATAAATAAATAAAACAAAAAACTAAGACCAAATGTCTTGTTATATTAGGTCTCACATCAGTACAGAGTAGTATTCTGAAAAACCTTTTGTCCTGTGGCATCATCTTCATTCAAAAATATTATTAGGTCTATGCCGGTAGATATCAAATACAATAATCAGAGAAATCTAAATATTAAACATTATCTGAAAAGATTTTTATTAGTGTGTGCAGGATGTTGCACAACTACATTGACTAATGAGGTAGCTGGTGGCCTGTGTCAACATATTTAATAGTTGTAGAATGCCTAGAATTCAGACTGAAATATCTACTAAAAGTTCTTGTCCACTTCCTATCCTAACATAAGAATACCAATTACTACATAGTTTTCAGCTCTACTGGTGAAACACTACAAAAGCTTGTCAAACTATTTTACCTGACAGACAGATTTATTCTTCCATTTGCTCAGCACACACTGACTGTTTTGCATCAGTTCCTGAAGAACAACAGAAAAGAGAGAGTGCAGTTGGCCATACGCATTGTCATCAGTTAAAGTGCTTCTGATTCACTGGCCAAAAAAAAATCAACATGCCACACAAAGATGTGACTGTTTTGCAACGTCTCACTGGACAAAAGCAAAGCTATCATCACCATGAGAGTTGATCCTTTATGAAAATTAAAACTGTTGAAAGATGTTTTAAAACAGATTTGTTTGTTGCCATTTTTGAAACTTTTTGAAAGATACCTCCAACTCTTTGAGTGAGTCTCGAAGTTTTTCTGGGCGTCTATTTTTGAGCGTCCAAGGATAATCTCGTGCTGGCAAATAAAACATGTACTACAGTTAGTTAAACATGATTTAAAAAAGGAAACTCTTTTTAGCAGCGTGCCTTAGGAAGATTAAAATAAAACACCTCCATAATTGAGAGGAAGTGGGCTTCATTTCTATCATCAAATGACAGCCTTTTAAAGGGCTTTGTCATAGGAACAGGATTCTTACCACAAAGCAATCTCCCTGATGATAATTTTATGATGACAACCAACAAGGCTTAGAGAATCCTTGGGAAGTTTGACAGGCCTATGAATCTAGTAGTACTTGAGAGTAAATGACCCTCTCTACCATTGAAGTGACTTTTTCATGTAAAATATTAAATGTTCAATCCAAAAGAAATTCCAAATTCTGCAGGTGGCCTGCTCAGACTTGAAAATTCTCATAAGTAAGTATAGTAAGTAAAGAAATAAAATACAAAACAGCATACAAAAGATGAATATAAATGTGACCAAAGCATCATGTAGTAAAACTATAAAAAAAAATCAGGGGAATGCAAGTCACTCATAGTTTCCTTAAAATAATTCTCTTTAAGATCTATATAATTCAATAATAATATGTCTGTTTTATTTCAAATAGATGTAAATCTTAAATGTAAATGTTTTATTATTTAGTAGAATCACAATGGTAGTCTAAAACAAACTAAAATTAATTCTGTCTAAAAACATAAAATTGAAATAGGGTGCAGTTCACTGGTAGAGTGCTTGCCCAGCATGTACTAGGTCCTGGGTTCCATCCCTAGTACTACAAAAAAGCAAATAAAAAATTAATGTTAAGCTCATTGTAACTCCTTTATCAGAAAATGGATTTGTCTTTTGCTTCTCCCAATTAATAATTCTAAGAGTTGTATATATGCATGTATATGTTGTGTACGCATAAATACATATATGTAGTATACAGATATATTTAGAGAGTAGAACTGCTATATATCTTATTTCAACAAATTACTTTGGCTCTATAAATATAATTTTGATATATAGAGCATATGTATATTTTTAAATCTGTTTTACAGTTACTAATACAGTATTTTAAAATTGAATGTCAGTTCACCCACTTAAAACAAGAGAACAAGTAGAATTTTCAGCTCTAGCTATATTCCAAATAAAATCTTAAATTATATTTAATTTTAAGTGATTAAAATATCACACTTTAGCCATATTATATATATAACATATTTATATATGAGGCAGCAAAAACTAAATAAAATGATAACGCTGATATTATAAATCTTATTTGCTTAAAATGGATAAAACATGTTAACAATTTAGGCAAACTATGAATAATTAGATATTATCATCAGAATTTAAGCATGGTATATATGTTTTAAATATATTAAATAATATAAATATAAGTCACTTAAGAACATTTATGTTTATATAAGCATATAATCTTATCAAAATTGGACAGAGTAGAGATTCCAATAGTGTAAATTAGAAAGGCATAACAAATATCAGTATTACACATAAGCTTATATGTGTACAATTATAAGAAATACTTTGTAATACTGAACTTTCTGGTTTTATAATTATTCCAAAAAAATAAAAGGTAAGCTTACACTCTGCCAGCTTCTGCTTTTCCTCTAAGTTACCATGCTCTGTCGCTGAGACCATTCATGGCAGAGAAGAATGAAAAAAAGAAATGGAATTTATTTTTATTATAATGTTTTATATTTTAATATGTACATATATAATGGATTATTACAATATTTTAAAGTTAACAAATTATGCTAAGCTTTAAAACACATACTTGAGAAAAATGCCACAATTCGAATGTTTTCATCCATAGATACCATTTCCTAAATTTGCAGTTAAAAGGCTTACGTAGCACAACAGGTGGGCCAGTATCCTGAGCTTCCAGTCTCATCAGATAGGGAAGGGAGCTGCAAGTGAGCCCAGAAGAGAAGCTGCTGCAGTCTGTCATCAGAACCACGAAGTCGGCCTATTAGCCACCACGCCAAGCACACAGGATGCTCACACAACAGAGACCAGAACAGGAAGTAACTCTAGCTAGGAAGACCTTTTGGCCCATCCTAAAACTTCTAGGATTAACAGGATTAATCAGATAAAGAAAATTGATCATTCACTCAGAAATGCCTATTTCAGATATCAGGTGAGGAGCCAGGAGCCAGCAACAGTGGGACCCGTGCATTAACAATGCCCTCTACTGGGACATCGATAAATAAATGTGAATAGACTATCCTGTTATCAGCCTGATCAGCAGTAAAACGAAAATTTCCATGTTCTTCTACAGCATTTTCTCAATATTGCTTTATTTTATATAGACCAGATAGATATCTACCTCAATACTTTTTCCAAAGAACTGAAGTGACTTTTCTTAAAATACTAGAACTCATATAAAGTACATAAAAAGAGTTTTTAATGGTATTTTGTTTCTTAGAATTTTTAGTTTATAAGAATTGGTTGAGTAGAATGAGTACTTTACCTGGTATATCTTTCTTGTCATAATATTGGTAGATGCCGATGTCTCTATCTATAGAAAGGAAGAAATAACATTAAATTATGGTAAAAAGTTCTGGAGAATAAGAAGCCAAACCATACTATATTGGAGGGAAGGGTGGGGGGAGCAGAAACAGTCTCCTTATGTTACTAGAAATAAAATAGCTCAAAAGCATCTGGACATGGGTTCATCTATTCTAGGGATATGCAGAAACTGGAAACTTTATCAATCTAATGAGAAAAAATTTACAAAAAAACTAGAATGGCATGAGGAAAAGATTAGTAGAGAACTGAAATCAAGGAAGACCAAGTTTTCTTTTTCACACTTCCTCTGATATTTTTCACAGGGCGCTACCAAAAGGAACTGCCACTAAGCAATGCCAAATGAAATCAGTGGATGGAAGAAAATGCCCTAGCTGTTGGATTCTGAGCTGTGGCTTGCTTGTCTCCAATTTAGCTCAAGAGTCTTATTCCCATCTTACAGCATTTGGGGGAAAATCTGCAAGAAAGAAATGAAAGATTATAAGGAGGTATGGATAAATTATTATCTGAAACTTGTTTAGATTAAAAAAGCTTCCAAACTCATTCAAATATGGGTGTTCTGCTGGGGATAGGTAAGCAAAGCTAGGCTTCCCAGATGTTGACATTGATTTAACTAAGGAATCTATTCTTGCAATTTATATACAGAAGAACAGAGTAATTTTGTCCATTTTCACTGTATCTATGAATAATAAAATATTTCTTTCATTGAAGTAACATTTGTTTTCTTCCATGCAAAATAATTCTCAGTTACTACCATAAGGAGAATGGAACTGTCTTTAAAGCAGTGGAAGCAGTACAGGCTGCCCCCTAGTGACCGACTGCTCCCAGCATCCTCAAACTGATATCCCAAAAAAGCATAATTAACTCTTCAAATAGTTTTTCAAAACAGTCAATCATCTATACTTATTGAAGCTCTATTTTATTCATCATACCATTAATTAAGACATACAATTCTAAAGGATATAGTTTTACGTCTACTTGTTTGATTGAATATATACACCCCGGGGTAAATGGGAGAAGTCATGAATAGGACTTCTTGAGTACTGATATTTTATTTCTTGACCTGGGTGGTGATTTTATAGGTGCACTTGTTTTTTGATAGTTCACACATACTCTTATTATTTTTAGACTTTTAAATACATATGTTATACTTCAATAAAAAGGTTTTTTAAAGCCAAGAGCCACGGGCTCTATGCGTGCAAGCAACATCCTCTATTAAAGATTATAGTCTAAGTTGGGCACAGTGGCCAGGTTCAAGGCCAACCTCAGCAACTTAGTGAGACCTTGTTTCAAAATGGAAAGAAAATTCTTTTTAAAAGGACTGGGAGTGTAGCTCAGAGATAGAGTGCTCCTGGGTTCAACCTCCAGTCCAAAAAAAAAAAAAAAAAAAAAAGATTCTAGTCTAGCCAGGCAAGATGGAACACACCCATAATCCCAGTAGTGGGAGACTGAGACTGGAAAATTGCAGGTTTGAAACCAGCCTCGGTAACTTATCAAAACGTGTGTGTGTGTGTGTGTGTGTGTGTGTGTGTGTGTGTTTACTGAAGAATGAACTCAGAGACATTCTACCTCTAAACTACTGCCCCAGCTCTATTTTATTTATTTTCTTTTGAAATAAGATCTTCTTAAGTTGCAGAGAGCCTCAATAAATTGCTGAGGCTGCCATGAACCTACATCTCCTGCCTCAGCCTCCCAAGTACTAGGATTACACGCATGCACAACACCCGGGTTGTTTATTTATTTATTTTTTGAAACAAGGGCTTGCTAAGTTGCTGAGGGTCTCACTAAGTTGCTGAGGCTGGTCTCAATTCTTTGATCCTCCTGTCTCAACCTCTCAAGTACTAGTATTACAAGCATACACCACCACACCTTAATAATACACTATTTTAAAATTAAAAATTAGAAAGGGCTGGGAGTGTAGCACTGAGGTAGAATGCCCCCATGTCCAGTCCTCTGAGAGAAAGATTGAGATTCCAGCCTATAATTACATCATCATTATATACATCAAAATATTTACTACAACTCTGGAAAAGAATCTTGAAATATGAAGATCATAAAGGACCCTGAATTCTGTGTACAAGTCTGAACTACTACATCTGGCCCAGAGTGGGATTGTTAAAGCCTAAGTAGCACAAGGTGGTCATTCTTATCAGACGACCTGTTCCACAAGGGGTAAGAGAGCTGGATAAGAAAGGAGTCCAGGCCGAGAGTCAGCCTGACATGGTATGTTAGAGCCCTTGTAGGGTCTACAGGACATTCCCATGAGGCAAATGGCCTGGTGTAGGGTGTTAGAAACTCAACAGGATGATCAGGACATTCATATATGGGGCACTCCAGTATAGTGTGTCAAAACCCACGTGAGGTTTTGAAAAAGCATATTCATATAGGGTAGGGATAGCCATAGAGAAAGAAGATTGATTGCAAACCGGGTGATTAAGTAAATAAATAAAAGATATGGGAGATCCAAGTTTCCTACTATCTGAAAAAGATAAATATAAAAAATAAAAAATTGATATGAACCTTGCAGTGATCATTGGAATTGGAGGTTCTACTGTAAACT
The DNA here is from genome assembly GCF_963383645.1 of Muscardinus avellanarius. Taxonomy (NCBI): domain Eukaryota; kingdom Metazoa; phylum Chordata; class Mammalia; order Rodentia; family Gliridae; genus Muscardinus; species Muscardinus avellanarius. The sequence goes on from NC_137801.1 coordinate 58,554,396, forward strand.
CACGGTTTTTAATATATAGAGATAGATATAGAAATGAATGTGTATGTAAATACATGTGCATACATACATACACATATCCTAAGCTCTGCCAACAGAAAGGGCCTGAGAGAAGCAATAATCCAACAGCAGTGAGTACACCAAAAGCACACCTTGATTTCTAGACACCATTCTCCTCTAAAAGAAACCAGGCTCCTTAGAGAAGTGGCTGATGCCAAGGCTAGGGAAAAGAAAGTGCAATATGAGCCTATAATGGAAGCGCCCAAATACTGACAGGGATGTGTCAAGAAGACAGAGAAGCCATCTTGAAGGGGTTCCCTCCAGGCACATCAGGGAGAATTTAAGTAATGATAGTGACCGATTATGAATATTAAATGAATCCATAGAAACAAAATAAGTGATGAAAAAATGGATACATGTCATCTCAAGGTACCCCCTTATTAATCACAAGGGAGTAATTTTGCAGTGAAGAAGTCTAGCAGACCTAACTTTAACCGAGTAATCCCAAGCATTAATCAGAAAAGAGACAAACTGAAATTGCACACCACTTGATAGGATTCACTGAGAACACAGCATCCTGTCTGGGATATTCCCACCAAACATGCATAATCCGAATCTAAATTGTGAAGAAACTAGAACATAGCCATATGTAGGAATATCTTAAAAACAGACAAAAACTTTTGTAAGTGTTATGGTCATGAAAGTGTTTTCTGTTTTGTTTTTAAGGAAAGGATGAAAGATCTGTTCCAGAATGAAGCAGAGCAAAGAGAGATGAAAGGTAAGAACAACATGTGGTTTTCAACACTATTCCTCTGCTATAAAAGGACAGTAGCCAGGCGTGGCAGTACACGCCCACAATATCAGCACTTGGGAGGCCGAGACTGTAGGATCGCAGGTTCACAGCCAGCGAGGCCCATAGCAACGCAGCAAGACTCTGTTTCAAAACAGAAAATAAAATAGGGCTGGGAGTGTATATGGAGGAAGAATGTCCCTGGGTTCAATCCCCAGACCACACACACAGAAAAAGGGACATCAGTGGGACAACTGGTGAACTGGTCAGTTTAGACTGATACACATCATCGTTTATTTCCTGATTTTGTCACATAGCAATGATTCAGGACAAAATTCTTTCGGCAGGAAGTACACACTCATGTACGTAGGGGTGATAGGCATCAGGCCTGAAACCTACTCTCAAATGGTTCGAGAAAAAAAGATTTTCTGAGCTGACAATTTTTTCTGTAAAATTGTGATTATTTCAAAAAAATTAAAAATACTTTAGAGCTGAGCATAACGAAAGCATGCTGACAGGGTTACTTAGTCTACACAGCAAGAAAAGCTTCTAAGTGACATGTGAACTGAGATCTAAGGAAGCAGGAGAATTTTCCATGAGTTCAAAGAGAATGGACAGTCCTTGCTAGAGATCCAGGTAGGACCAAGACCGTTTCTTCCACAGGAGGCCATTGTGCGCCACTGTGGGATTCACTAAAAACCACTCACTGCCTAGAATACAAGGAGCAGGGACAAAGGACTTTAGGACAGATGGAGAGGCAGGGAAGCAGTCTCTGTGGCAAGGACTAGAAGGTGACGGGTAGAAGAGAATCAAGATGGAATAAATCAGATTTCCAAACATGAGGTCCAAACATGAAGTAGGAGAATCGTGAAGAGGGGCCTGATGCATGAGGAGAATGCAAGGGGTTAAAAAGTTGTTAGTCTCAAAAAAGCAAAAACAAACAAACAGAAATGCTGGATATGTAAGAATAAAGGAATGAGAAAGATAAAAAGTAGACGAATATGATCAGAGAAGAAAATACTTCAATTAAAGATGCTCAAATAAGCTGATTCGCTTTGCGGTGTTTTCCTCCAATGGTGTTTTTATTCTTTTCAGCTTAAAAAAAAAAGCCTTTTTTATTTTACACATTTTCAATTTTTCTTTCTTTCTTTTTTATGGTACTGGGCACTGAACTCAGGGGCATTTTACCTCTGAGCTATGCCCCCTCACCCCAGCCCTTTTTATTTTGAAATATGGTCTCATTAAGTTGCTGATGCTGGCCTAAAACTTGGAATCCTTTTGTGTCAGCCTCCCAAGTACTGGGATTACAGGTATCTGCCACCATGCCCAGCTTACATTTTCAAGTTCTAAGAGGTTTGTATATATCTTCTGAAGCTTCTGTATTTTGTTTCTTGCTTCATGGATTCAATATCTTTCCTTTCATTTCTGTTGCACTTTCTTTTCCCTCCCTACATTATATTTATTTCTTCAGAAATCCTCTCACCTATTTGTTTTGTTTTCTTTCCTGTAGAAGACATTTGCCAAATATCTGGTAGTTCTTAGTATACTGTTCATATGTTTAAGGGAGACACTAGAAAGCTACCTGGAATCTCTGTGTACATAAATAGGGCTTGCCGATGAGGTTATCAGGTATTTCATTGGAGGACTCCTTCAAATGTCATTGTAGATCGGTCTTTTCTTGGGTAATCATGCCAGAGAGGAATCCCTCAAGATTCTTTTTTCTTGGAAAGTATACAAGTAAATATAAAATTCCCAGAATCAAGGCAGATAAAGAGGACCACCCATCAGCTATAGGTTCCACTTCATGGAAAACAAGGGGTTTGAGTTCAGCAGATCATCTTCCACTGGGTCTGGTGTCCCAAGTTTAGGGCCTTGTTAAATAAATACTTCCACAGAATAAGAGGCATCTTACTAGCTCCTCTGCAGACTCCATGTCCCCTGTCACACCCACGGCACATCCCAATCTTCTGCAACATCTGACCAGCCAACTTTCTGCACTTCCCAGAGTTTTGAGACACAAATCGGATGTCAGTGGAATTTCCCCTCCCTAGGGTATTTATATCTATCAGCTCTGCCAACTCTTTCAATCTTCCCATCTTCCAGAAATTGCCTAACTGCAGTTGTCCTCTTTCCACTTTTCTTAATCCTTGTGAGTTTATGCCTTCTTCATTTTAATTAATCTATTCTCATTTTGGAATAGTTTTGAAAGGAAACAAATGCATGTTAAATCTTTAACTGGAAATTCTACCATCATATATTTTAAGGAAATAAATTTAATAAAATTATGATATTCACCTATAATTATATGTTCAAAATAAAGAAGTGATTGTCTGAGGCGTCTAACTTGTGGTCCTCTTGACTTAGCCTCCCAAGTACTGAGATTATAGGTATGTGCCACCACACCTGCCTTTGAGGATTACTTATAACAAAATATATTTATCCTATAATATTAAGCACTATTAAAACACACTTATATCATTCTACACCAAGAAATGTATGCAAAGAACATAAAAATAATGGTACATCTTAGCTATATGCTTGAATATGTTATTTCAATATCAACTAGAAGTGCCTTTACCATTATCTAGCCTATAAATATTTATGATAATAAATCAGTTGTGAACAATCTCGGAAAAAAATTAACATGTGAACATCTTAAGAGAAAGCAAATATTAAGCCAATAAAACTGATTTTCAAATCTAAAATACCAACTCAAGTGGAAAATTTAAGTTAGACAGAGTAATTAAAAATTATTTTCCATTACCCATTTTTTCATTAAAATAAAACTAAGAGCCGGGTGTGGTGGCACATGCTTGTAATCCCAGCATTTGGGAGGCTAAGACCAGAGGATCGCGGTTCACAGACAGCCTCAGCTACTTAGGCCCTTTGCAACTCAGTGAGACCCAGTTTCAAAATAAATAATAAAAAATAGGGGAGGGGGTGTAGCTCGGAGGTCGAATGCCCCTGGGTTCCATCCCCAGACCCGTAAATAAATAAATAAATAAATAAATAAATAAATAAATAAATAAATAAAACTAAGAGTGCCACTAAGTGTGGTGGCATACTCCTGTAATCCTGGTACTTGGGAAGTTGAGACAGGAGAATCATAGGTCTAAAGCCAGCCTCAACAACTGAGCAAGGCTCTCAGCAACCATAGTGAGACCCTGATTGAAAATTTAAAAAATAAGCTGGGCATGGTGGCGCACGCTTGTACTCCCCATGCTTGGGAGGCAGAGACAAGAGGATCGCGCAGGTCTGAAGCCAGCTGTGCTGGCTTAAGAAACCCTGTTACCAAATAAAAATATAAAAAATAGGTCTGGGAGTATAGCCCGGAGGTAGAAGGGCTTCCAGGAACCCCAGTACCACAAAAAAAAAAAAAAAAAAATTAAAAAATAAAATAAAACAGAGCTGGTGATATAGTTCAGAGGTAGAAACCCCTGAGTCCAATTGCTTGTACTGCAGGGTGGGGGAGTGGAGAGGAGGAGGGAAAGGAAGAAGAGTGTGGCTCCCACTGGAGAGTGTAGGTTCTACCCTTTGCTACTACTTATTTATGATGGTGTAACATATTTTTAAATTGATCCAGAGCTCATTTACCCTCAATGTGTAAGGTATTCTTCAAAGACCACAGGTGTAGTTCAGTCAAGCAGAAAGACATCTGATGGCAGAAGGAATCTCTGTCCTGTTTAAAAAAAAAAAATTAAAAAGAGGTCCCAATTAATCATCTTCTATTGCCAATAAAACTCAGATTCCTTAAAAATAATAAAAAGAATCAAATTATGCAACTAATATTTGAGGTATGGTCCATAAAAATAAACACACACCTAAACGAATCTGGTTAACCATCCAGAAGTAAACTGTAGAGAAAAGAAAAATACGCTTTTCTAGAATTTAATATGTCATCACACTGAGAAATGTGGTAAGAATATATATATTTAGGTTGTAAATAGCATATGTTTGTTTAAGACTGAGTGTATTTAGATTAACCTTTGAGTATTTTAGGTTGTAATTTTAAGGAAAGATGTATTAGGAAGTTATTAAGTATAAGCACATTTTATGGTTTATTTTTATTATATAAAGCAAATATTTAAGATCTCACACACAAATAAGCTAATTAAAGCATAATTTGCAAGGCAAATGGTATAGAGTTACTATTATATGAAACACAAATGCTTAAAAGTAAATTGTGTCAAGCCACATTAACATTTGGATTAGTCTGTTGATCTGTATGTCATGATGGACATGATAATCTATTCCAAATGGATCTTTTTAAAAACTAGAGAGTGAAAATGTACATACTATATTTCCTACTATTTTAATAGCGGGAGATAGTGATGAATACTACTGATACTCTGTGTGTGTGTGTGTGTGTGTGTGTGTGTGTGTGTGTGTGTAAATGGGAACTAAACTCAGAGGCATTCTACTTCTGAACTACACCCCCAGTCTGAATTTATTTTTATTTTGAAACAAGTTATTAATTTGCTAAGGACAGTCTCAAATCTGAGATCCTCCTGTCTCAGCCTCCCAAGGACTAGGATTACAAACATGTGCCACCATGCTTGGCTGATCCTTTTTTTTAAAAATTAAATAGAACCTTATCAATTTGGACTTACGGACAGAGGCTAGTTGATCTGAATCAGAAAAAAAATTTAATATTTTACAAACATTTAAAAAAATTGTATAACTTCTATTGTTTGCTTTGAGATTCATGTGCTACTATACTAGATAGACTATGCGACATATTTAAAATAAGCCGGTTGTGGTGGCACATGCTTGTAATACCAGTACTCGGGAGGCTGAGACAGGAGGATCGGAGGTTTGCAGCCAGCCTCAGCTACTTAGTGAGGCCCTTTGCAACTTAGTGAGACCCTATTTCAAAATAAAGAATAAAAAATAGGGCTGGGGATGTAGCTCATCAGCTTGTTGAATATTAGGAGTGGCTAAAAATATTTCCCATACTATTCATATGGGTGTGAACACAAAACAATTTTAGTCATAGTGCACACTTTCTTGGCCCTTCCTTCACCTCTGCAGGACCTCAATGCACTTAGAACCAAGAAACAGATGCATGCTCAAGACAGCATGCCAAGAATTGAAATGGCAGAGTGAAAACAATGTGGCGGCAGAAAAGAGGCTCGATCCTGCTAAAGATGGGGGCTATGAGAATGCGGCAGAGATGAGGCAGGTCCTCAGGGAGGCACCGGATCCCACCAGCTACATGAGGACAATGGCAGATTGCGCCAAGTGCTTGTCCTGAACTTTTTATACCCACTTAATCCTCATAGCAACTCTTTGAGGCAGTACTATCACTGCTTCCATGGAGAAGCAGCGGGGGCACAGGGTGGTCACAGGTCTGGGGACCGTGGAGGCAGGCCTCGCGACTACGCACGCTCTCCCCGGGGGTTGTGCTGACAAGCGAGGTGCTCTGCTACACTGGGCCCTGCAGAGGTTGTGAGGCAGCGCACACGGTGGCCTGAGTAAGAGAAAGACACATCACAAGGTGGTGGAAAGTGAGCGAAAGGTGCTGAAAATGGCTAGAAGAAAAAAGGCTATAATTATAGTAAATTTGGAGTTGTTCTGAATTAACTCTCTTTCTGGCATTAAAATACAGTAAAGGATAAGAGATGAAACCAAGAACCCCTCAGTCTCTGGATCTACTCTGCTGTAATCAGATGCTGGCTGCCGTACACCAATAATTGTAATTTATGGCGACTTGGGCCATGATAAGACTAAAGTTTAGCTGTTCATGGTTACATAAAGATTTTATCATGTAAATTAAACACAGATAAAATTTTGTAGATATAACTACAAGGGTTGTATCTTTACTTACATATTAAAAGAGGACAACACTTGAAATTCTATTTTTCAAGTTATGTCAATTCAGTAATAATTTGTCAACATTTTCTTCTGATAACAGAAATGGAGAGTGGAATATAGTTTGCTTCATATTCCACATCGGCGATGTGTAAGAGGCAGAAATGCCTTGAACCTGAAAAACAGATAGATTCAATTTGAAAGTCCTAAACCGTGCAGAAAGTGTGGTATCGGGGGAAGAGCAGGTACACTGGGCTCTGGAGAGAGTTTCAAATCACAAGAGAAAAGCCATTTATCTTTTGCATCTGGAAAGAAATTCTGAAGATAGTACAGCATGGAGCAGACAATCTGGACTTGTCTTCTAGCTTAGCGCCCAAAAATCCACTCATACCTAATCCCAGTAGAAATAGGAGATCTAAGAAAAATGTACAAACTATTTTTCTAAATGTTCTGAGGTATGAACAACCCTGCTCTAGCTTACCATTAAAAAGCACAGGCAGAAGGGAGAGAGAGACACTCTGCTGTATAGAGAACCTCCTGTGGCCCCACAGAGAACATATGGTTGGCAGTAGGGTAGAGAAGTGGCTGAAAGAGGTGGCGCCTTGCAGAAAGGAAGCAAGATGGTTGTATTAGAGTAAGGAGAGTGATGGTACTCAGATAAAACAGAATCTGTGCCCAGAAGAAGTAGCCATGGGGTCTTCCGGGAAGATGGCGACCGAGAAAAGCGGGGCTTAAGAGCCCCGCTAACAACCAATCTCCATTACCACAAAATCAGCACCTTTCATAGCCAGAAAACACCATCACCAGTGAAACAAAAAATCACCAGGCTCCAGAGAGAAAGCGGACTGAGAACAGAGCCACAGAGGAGATAACCGGCCTCACACCCGAGGACGCGGCAGACGCGGCAGCAGCGCCATACTGCCGGCGGCACCTGCGAATTCACGGGACAGCTACAGCAAGCCGAGGTGAGCCACTGCGGAACAGCCAGGCGGGATTTCTCTGCGCAGAGATCACCTAAAGCTCCCAGTGGCCGAGCTCAGCACACGCTGCAGGGATTCAGAGTGGAAATCAAAACCAAGATGAAAAACACCAGCCCCACAGCCGAGGGCGTAGCAGCGGCGCCATATTGCCACCGGCAGCAGCAGCACCGAATTCAGCGAGGCCAGTACAGCTACATCTGCGTACTCAAGAACAGTGAGTCAAACTGCGGGCCACAGAGGAGAAATCCCAGTACTGTACTCCCTGGGACTTGACCCAGTGGGGGAGGGGCGGTGGCAGAGATATCACACCATAGGAGAACGTGCAACCTGGCACCCCCCATGGTCTAAAGCAGCCTCTATCGACTCTCTGGGTCGGAGACTCTGTGATAAAACCCAGTAAAGGAGTAGTGGGGTCTGAGATACTACTGACTCGAGATCCAGAACACCTTAAGTGAAGTCATAGTGACCCAAGGGAAGAACCCAGAGAAGGCACAAACATCCGAAATCATGGGAAAGAGGAATAATACTGGAGCAATAAATGCCCACAACCCCACAACATCAGAACCCGATAAAACTGAAAATCAGAGATTTCTAGAAGATCAAATCAGGAAAATAACTGTAGAAATAATAGAGGTGCTTCGAAAAGAACTCAGAGAGAGCCAAAAAGAGATAAAGGATGCAATTAATGAAGTAAAGGCCTCAATTCAAAGCACAAACAACCGATTAGAACACATGGAGAACAGAATCTCACTCTTAGAAGATGAGCAAACCAAAAATAAACGAATAGTTTCTAATCTAGAAAAAAATATCCGACAGCAGGAATCTGACATTGAAGAAATATGGGCCCATTTTAAGAGAGCTAACCTAAGAATAATTGGAATAGAGGAGGGAAAAGAAAGTGAAACCAAAGGGATCAACAATCTCTTCAAGGAAGTAATAGCAGAAAATTTTCCAGACATAGAGCAAGAGGTCGATACACAGGTCCAGGAAACTTATAGAACTCCCTTTAGACAGGATCAGAGAAGAGGATCCCCATGCCACATAATTGTCAAAATGACCAATGTGGAAGCCAAGCAGAGAATCTTAAAGGCAACAAAAGCAAAGGGCCAAGTGACATTCAGAGGCAAACCAATTAGAATCACTCCAGACTTCCCAAACCAAGTCATGAGAGCCAGAAGGGCTTGGAGTAACATCTTCCAAACTCTGAAGGAAAACAACTTCCAGCCAAAAATTTCCTACCCAGCAAAACTTTCTATTAAATTAGATGGGGAAATAAGAAGCTTCCATGATAAACAGAAACTGAAGGAATTTATGTCTTCGAAACCAGCACTAGAGAAAATACTCAAAGAGATTAACCACAAAGAATAGGAAATAAACACCAGAACCAGAGAAACAAGATTTTCCATCCAACAGACAACTAAGATTGGTTATCTGTGGAGATTCATTATTTATGTTAGTCTTTTACCCATCTCTAAAGGGTATTGTTTGCCTTTATTGTTGTTAATTTTCAGGATTTCTAGTTGGAATATTAATATACCTTCAGATATAGCATTTGGAAATATTTTATCCCATTCTATTAGTAACTGTTAACTCTGTTTACATTGTCTTTGGATATACAATTTTTTTTTATTTTTTAGGGAGTTTGTATACTCTTCTGTTGCCTGTGCCATTGAAATCATAACCAAGAAATCACTGCCAATTTCAATGTTGTGAGGTTTAATGACCCAGATTTTCTCCTAAAAGTTTATAGTCTTAAGATTTATATTTAGGTCTATATCTATTTTGAGTTAATATTTGTATATGGGATTAGGTAAGGGTCCAATTTTATTCTTTTCCATGTAATTATTATTTTTTAACAATATTTAGTTAAAAGATTAATATTTCCACCACCAAATGTTCGTGGAAACCTTGTCAAAAATAACTTGACAATATAGGGAAGAATTTAGCTCTAGGCTTTTATTTAACTCCAATGATTTATATATCTGCCTTTAGAATAGTACAACACTGTTTCAATTATTGTAGCTTTATATGGTTTGAAATCAGAAAATATATATCTTCTAGCTTTGTTCTTTTTCAAGATCATTTTGGGTACCTAGAGTCCATATTCCATATTAGGAGAGATTTTTTTCTGAAAAATAAATATATAAATATATGATAGTTTCACCTAAAAAATAGAAAAAAAATATTCTCTGGTAAGAAAGAAAGCAAAAAGAAATATTGAAATGTTATCCTTAAGTCATCAAAAGCTTGGTATCAGACAAATGAAACTGTTATGTGAGATTATCATTTTTAATTTTAGATAAATTGCCATAATACTAGATGTCAACTACTAAGCCAAGCATGGGAGGGAGGGATAGGGAGAGAATGGGGTGGGGATTGGGTGGGGGCTGACTGGGAAAAGTGTGCATGTATGTCTACAAAAGTATGTATCCTACTATGATGTATGAATACAGTGCACCATTAAAAAAAAAAAAGAAGTAGCCATGGCAACCAAGGAATGATCCCTGCAATAATCAGTGTGGGGGAGGTCTAGCACACAGGGCTAAAGCCACTGTCCACTGGTACATGAATGGACTTGTTTATGAACATGTCACAACCCCTGTGGTCTCCCCAAAATAAATATGATTCAAGAGCAGGCTCTGTGAGGGGCCATGCTTAACAGGGGGGAAAAAGTCAAATTTGGGCAATTTGTCCTTTTCCCCTTAACTTCAAATATTTGTCAGGAAGACCAGCTAAATTTAGGAGAATTAATAAGGTAAATAGAAAACATAAAAATCTACAATAATAACTAGATGAACAAGGTAGGAGGGGACCAAATTAATATCCTTTTTAGTGCTCAAGATGTCTTGCCATCTTTATATACTGTGCTGGGTTTTAAAACACCTTTAAGCATCTTGTATCATACTCAAGAATGCCACCAGTTAAAAAGAATGCTGATAATTTCCTGGTTTGAGAAATCTGCCTGAAGGAAGTAGTCAAGACTGAGCATGTATTATTCAAATACTGTATTAGTGCATAAATAGTTGTTTTGAAGTAGTGAAGAAAGAATTTCAGAAGAATGTTGGATTCTGTAATTTGGGAAGGAGGTATAGGCAGAAACTGAAAATGTACTGAAATAGTTAAAGGGCACCTATCAAAGGACATTAAGAAGCTGCCCCACACAGTGCCTTTCTGCATTTCTCTGTGAGGTAAACCCAGTGTACATGACACAGAACTAGAACAAACACAGTTGTCCAGTGAGGGAAGGAATTAAGAAATGTGTTAACTTTAAAACATAGCAAACCGTCCTACTATAGAAGAGAAAGGAGAACTACTACTGGTCTCCACAAGATAATTTATTAGGATGACTCTTCTCATATATGGATGAGAATTTAAGATAGTTCAAATTCTGAGGACAATAAATGGGAGGATCCTCAATGACCCTCTTATACTTTCTACTTCCTTCCTCAAAAAGTGTTGACATTTGAGAACTTCCCTTCAATTTGAGTTACATTAGAATTAAATACTACTTATTTTCCTTAAGAATAATTGTAACTATATAGACTAAATTTTTAAGAAGTTAACATGCAAAAGAGAAATCGTTTCACCAACACACTGTTAATAGTCTTGTTCGGAAAAATAAAAACTCTTGCTTCAGAAGTAGGGATTACTTGGCACTTAATACCTTGCAAAACGCTTGTCTTCTGGCAGGATAGTTAGGTGTGCAGTTCCCTGGTTTCTGAAGCCAGCTACTTTAACTGCTATAGAGAGGACAGGAAGCTTGAGGGCAAATAAAACCCTAATGTAAAACACGATAGCAAAGAAAGAATTAAGCAAGAGAAGACACAGTTGTAGTTATAACATTGATAAATGATATCATGGCGCCAACGAGACATTTAAAATGAATGTGTATTAGCAAAGTACTGCAAAGAGCCTGAGGGAATCCTTCTTAGGCACAAGCTTAGAAAGAACACTTACTATTTATTATCAATGAATTTTTCTGAGGAATACCTATTTGCTCATTGAAAATGTACAAAAATAAAGACAACTAAACAACATTAATTTAGATAAACCACTTAATTGTTTTAGGTCAGTTGTTTTAGGGGTTATAGTTATCATTAGATAATTTTCAAATTACATAGAATTCAGTGTATTGCTCCAGAATCACTTCTCTGATGTCAACAACATAGCACGATATTGATACGTGTTAAGTACATTCATGAATATGTTTACTCAAAGACATGTTACCAGAACTAGTTATTAAAAATATTCAGCAACAGAGGACTGTGGCTGTGCCCAATGGCAGAGCACTTGCTGAACAAGCATGGGGCCCTGGGTTGGAATCTCAGCACCACAAAAAGAACAAAAATTAACACTAAGCCAAACAATCAATGGTAAAGTCCATGTAAAAGGCAAGGATGTCTCAAAATAAGGACTTCAAGTTTGAACTGTACCAACTGTACAAAAAGATTAGACTACTGGGAACACTGGCTCATTTGCGATGGCAGAGCCTTATGATATCTAAATATAATTAAATATCACAAACACCTTGGACATCTTGTGTGTATGATAGTTTACTGTAAATCTCAAAGATTTATAAAATAACGTCTCTACTATCAAATAGCTTATGATCCAGAATATCAGATAAAATAGCCAAAAAAGCAATAATATGGCTAGGTGTAGTGGCACATGCCTGTAATCCCAGTACTCAAGAGGCCGAGACTTAGGGAAACTCTCAGCAACCTACCAAGACCCAATTTCAAAATAAACAAAAAGAGCCAGGCGTGGTGGTGCACTCTTGTAATCCCCGCACTTGGGAGGTGGAGACAGGAGGATGGCGCAGGTTCGAAGCCAGCCACGCTGGCTTAAGAGACCCTGTTTCCAAATAAAAATATAAAAAATAGGTCTGGGAGTGTAGCCTGGAGGTAGAAGGGTTTCCAGGAACCCCAGTACCACCAAAAATAAATAAATAAACAAACGAACAAAAAGAGATTAAAAAAAAGACTGAGATTATACCTCAGAGGTAGAATGTCCCCTAGGTTCAATCCCCACTACCACAAAACAACATGAAATTTTTCATAAATGCCAATTTAATAACATTAACAAAGGGCTATAGGTATTCCATAGATGTTCTTGCTTGACAAAAAAATATAAAATAGAAGCTCTGTTAGATTTTGCAAGAGAGGGAAAAGATATCAAAGAGGGAACAATACACAAAGCATAAATTAGACAAAGAATGCAAGATTTATTTGAAGAATAAGAATCTGTTTTGGTGCACAGGTAAAAGAGAAAAATCAGGGCTATACAGAGATGTCTTTGAATGCCAGACTTAGGAATTAGAATGGTATACTTGCTGGCAGCTAATGAGGAATAATGAAAATCTTCTGATCAGGGAAGGTTTTTAGCAAGAATAATCAACAGATCAGAACTGCTAAAAGATTAACAACTGGGTGGGTGGCACAGTCTATGAATGGAAAAAGATTTGATACCACCCATTAGAAAGGTAATGAAAGTAACAGATAACACTAATACAAGTAACAAGGATTTGAACTGGGATGGTGGCAGCTGGAATGTAAAGAAAGAGATTCAAGTGACCTTTAGAAGAAAAAAATCCCAACAGTATACGGGCACTGATGAATTGTGAACGTGAGGCAAAAGGAAGACTATGGAATGACCAGCACGAGATGGGGATTTGGTTACCACACAGACCATGACTCTTTTGCCTTGAGTCAGCTCCTCTGAGAGGGCCTGCCTCCATCATCCTGTGCACAGCAAAGGGACCTGCGTGTTCCATCTGCTCACAATGACTGGCTCAACTACTCAACCCGCACACCTCCATTTTCCTAGCCACTGACCTCGCTACTTGGTCTCCTGGTACCCTTTTGCCTCGCCCCTCAGTCTGTAACTCTGGCTCTTCCTCTTCTTACACCATAATTCAGTTTCTTCACCCTGGCAGAGAATTCACAGATACTATTCTTACTGAACTCCTAACCCAGAGTTGCTCCCACCAGATCTTAGAATCAAGGGCAGGACTTCCATGTGAACATACATAGAAACAAATTAGTCTAGAAGAGGAGGTATTAAGTGGAATTTTAGGCACCGTGAGAGTTTAAGGTACAAGGGAATTATCTGGGCGTGTGTCTTGCTTTTAGAAAAGGGGCCTGGACTATTTAAAAACTACTTTGGAATTTTCTAAATGGTGAGGATAGTTAAAGCTCTTGAATGAGATTCCCTCACCCCCAAAAAAGTTGAAGATAATTATCTTGGTAATTCTCTGACAAGGAGACAATGGAAAAAACAATATACTGTTAAGAAACCCACAGAAAAGAAAGTTTGTGTGTGCATGTGTGTGTGTGTGTGTGTGTGTGTGTGTGTTTTAATGGTTTTTTTGGTTTTTAATTTTAATATGGAGATGACCTCACTACTGCTTAATGAAAAGTTTTATCAAGCACATAGGAATTGAGTCTGCCAAAGAAGAGTGGTCCTACTATTCCAAATATATACGAAATGTCTTCATTCTAATCCTGCTATGATGAATTTACCCTAAATAATTAAATCTCTCTGCTTCAACTTCCCCACCAAAAAATATAGGGATAGAGACATTGACCTACATTTGTAAGGATATTGTAAGGACTAATTACTGTAATATGTTCTGAAGATGAAAGGTCTGAACATTATTAGTGGGTACTGCATAAACAACTGCATATTATATGAACATTTTATCCTTGAATTTTATTACAACAGCAGTTGTAAAATAAATAGCATAGCTTCCTTAGAGATACTTCCCTTCTAATGTTTTCAAATTATTTAAAATATATATAGATTTTCTATAATATAAGTGTTACAGCATGTGAGTTCTAGATTCAATGGAAAGTCTAGAATACCTTTTTAATCTAAATGTAAGTGTAGATATTCATGATATATTTTTTGATAGTACCAATTGTAAATATTCAATAAATGCCAAAAGTTAAAACTCTTAATTATGAAATTTCAGATTTAACACCTAAGGAATTAAGTGGTAGGGGCAAAATGCAAAAGCACTGTGTTAAAAACACTACCAAGCCGGGCGTGGCGGCGCACGCTTGTAATCCCCGCGCTTGGGAGGCAGAGACAGGAGGATCGCGCAGGTTCGAAGCCAGCCGCGCTGGCTTAAGAGACTATGTTTCTAAATAAAAAAGTATAAAAATAGGTCTGGGAGTGTAGCCCGGAGGTAGAACGGTTTCTAGGAACCCCAGTACCAGCAAAAACAAAACAACAACAACAACAAAAAAAACACAACCAAGTCTTTATTTTAAAAACAAGCTTTTGAAACTAAATGAGTACTAAGAAAGGAAAAAAGAAATTTTCAAATTCATTGGACCCTCTCTCTGGTCTTTCATTTCTTCTTGGGTTTTAAGATTACAGAAATAATGCATACTCACTATATTTTAAACATCGACAATATGGAAATACCTATAGAGAAACCACGTGCTCCCTCCCACCTGCACGCTGGGCCCTGCACCGTGTCCTCCACACAGCTCCAGTGTGTCCCTACTCATGCTGACTTGTTCTGCATCTTTGTAAAGAAAGGATTTTACTGCAGGTAAACCTTGATATTTTTCCAGAGTATCTATATACATCGTAGATACTCTGTCAGCATATAAAACCAATCCCAGGGTTTAAAAGCAGCAAAATGTTCCATTGAAGAGTGATCATAGCTAACTTAACCATTCTCTTAAAAATTAACAATCTCTCTAAATTGGGTTTTGAAAACACACACACTTTATATTTTGATAACCTTAGATAATAGCCTTTTCTGTATATTTTCAACAGCTCAGAGAATTATCAAAATTTTAAGTTGTCAATCTGGTAAGTGAAAGATAGATTTTCATAATTTTGCATTTTGCTTTTATATTAGTAAAATAAAAGATCTTTTTAAGTATTTTTAAATCATTTTGTTTCTCCATAAATTACCTATTTTTATCTTATGCCCATCATTCTATTAAGTTCTTTATCCCTTTTTATATTAATGACATGAATCCTTTGTTATATACATATTGGACCTATGTAGTCATTTAACTTTTTCATCAACCTTATATTAAAAAATTAGATAATGTAGAACTCACATTTTAAAGAAAAACTGGGCATAACACATCAGAAAGCTCTTTGAACTCAGTTCAGCGAGTGCGGCATGAAGTACCAGAGATCTAGGCCTGGTGGCCAGTGTCGTTCTTCACAGCTGCTAACACTGGTCAGCAGCTATTTCTGTATAAAGCAAAAGTGATGGGTTTCCTCCTTCCAAGGGAACCTGTGCATCTTTCTTACTAAAAGAAGTTAGAAGAAATTTTATGCCTAGAAAGATAAGTGGGAATCCTTTAACTCTTGTGAAATAAATTGTGGCAAAAAAATCTTTATAAATCTTTTGTTATACTTAAATTTGGAAAATATTTCTCTAGGGCATTGTTTAAACTGTTTAATTCACTTAGCTAAACAGATCTTGTCAATTTAACATTTTCCGTATTGTAAGCAGTTTTGACATTTAGACAATTTATCAATGGCTTCTTCAGTGTAGCCTGCTTCCTCCTTTTCTTTTTACTCATTACATGCAACAAATTAAATTTCACTAATATTTAAAGATCAGTGCTGACCTTTGCATAGCCATTTTCTAGGTTCCTATTAATACAAACATCTTGTTTGCTGATGCTCATTTTAAATATTTTTCTACACACAGTTTTTCATTATCCCAAAGAGACTTATATCTAGCTGAAGTGCATTATTTCAGGACCTTGCAAAATTACTGCTATAGCTTATATTAGGAATTTTAGGAGAAAAAATATGCTTCCACAAGCAAATAATAATAACAACGGGAATTACAATTATCTTCTCTCACTCCCCTCCCAGGTACCCAACTTTCTGAACTTCAAAAATATGGACTTAATTCATTCTGTTAGAATATGCCTCAATTACAACAATAAAAACACAAGGAAAATAGAAATGTTGCCCAAATAATAATGATAATTTATTCTAGATTATAACTTTGTACATATAATTTTATGCTACACTTAAATAGAAAAAAATATGACTTTGAAGAGAAAATAAATTGAATTTCAGGAATAATTCCTAAATAGCTCAGTTAAAGACAAGAGAATACTGAAACACTCTTATCTAAACCAATGCTTATGTATTGAAATAATTTGTCAATGTAGAGTTACTGCTTTAAAAAGTCTATAAATCAAAGGCTTTTGTGGAGTAAGCGAGAATGAAAAAAAAGAGAGAAATCCTTTCTCTACAAATAGGAGAGACAGTGAAAAATACTGACGTGCCCTGCAGCTACACCACCTCAACCTTGTCAGATTTCACTTGTCAACACTTTGATGACAGATTGCTACCCCCTCCTCTAAAAAACAAATCCTAGCAACTGTTGAAAGAAATGGCTTCTTATAAAAGTGGAATA
This sequence comes from Muscardinus avellanarius, assembly GCF_963383645.1. NCBI lineage: Eukaryota > Metazoa > Chordata > Mammalia > Rodentia > Gliridae > Muscardinus > Muscardinus avellanarius. The sequence goes on from NC_137801.1 coordinate 58,571,386, forward strand.
TCTCATGCAACTTGATAGTTGTATACTTTGAAATCTTTTCTTTACCAAAAAAGGCTTGAGAACCTGTTTTTCTGTGGCTTCTATCAAAACTTAGAAGTGAAAAGAATCCTCCTAACATGGGTAAGAAAAAGGTGGATAACAGTTTGAAATCCCTACTAAATGTATTTTATGTTCATCATTTCATTTAATCTTCACAGGAACCCTCTGAAGTTATGTACTAGATTGCATATATGTGTGCATAAAAGCATTTTTCTGGGCAAAAAAATGGAAGTTTCTCCAAGGAGTCTCTCTCCAGATCAACTATTGGGCCCCACGCCCCTAAATTTACAAATATGGAAACAAAGGTCTGGAAAGGTAATTTGTACAAGTTCACCAGCTAATGGGGGGAACAATTAGGATTAGAATTCCTGCCCCTAGATTATCTATCTCTGTGGTGCCCTTTCTCTCCATCTCAACACTGTGCTAGATACAGCCCTTGACACCTGAGAAAGGTCATTGTGTAATTAGTCCACAACAAAAGATGCTTTTTCGGGCCAACTTTTTTTGTTTAGAAAGCTATTGGAGAAAGTTACTTGAACGACTATTTAAGGACTACCTTTAGTTAGTACATCAATAATTTTTAACTGATGTTATCAAAATAACTGATTAAAACTGATATTTCATAGACACCAAAGAATCTTTCTACTATTTGCTTAGCAAACTTCACAGATTATATGAAAATGAGCTCCGGTGTAAATTATCAACATTTTACAGCTGACTAGTAAATAAATGTCTTTTAAAATTATTATATCAGAGAAGCTTTTCTATTTTGACTACCCTTATGTGTAAATTATCAATGTTTTACAGCTGACTGGTAAATAAATGTCTTTTAAAATTATTATATCAGAGAAGCTTTTCTATTTTGACTACCCTTATTTGGTAGTGGCTTCCATTAAATTCCCAGCCCCTCAGTCTCTATGACAAGTTCTTAATAACAAATACAAACAAGCCCTACATGCTCAGTTTATAAGAATTCTTCAGTGAGCCCTTTAATATTATGATTGGATCTCCCTTCTTACTCTTTCTTTCATGGTTGGCTGTTTTTACCTTTTCTAATGATTTGTCACAGCATTCTTACTTAAATAAAAAGTTTTCCTATTTTGTTTCTACAACTGAATGGAGAACCAAAGTAGGTAACTTAGCAAAGAACAGTCTGTTCTTACTGAGTCGAAGGCTGTGAATAAGTACCAATGTTCCCCCAGAAGGGATCAATTTCACCTTAATATATTTGACACAGGCATTTATCATCACGGCTTAAGATGTTAGTAATTCCCTAATGCAGGAGAAAATTATCATTTGATATTTTAAAATCAGTAAAATAAGAAAGATTCTAGATTATGATATTTTGTCATAAAACCCAAACAAATTGGGGATTAATAAAATGTTTCCTATGCTTTTTAAAACTATATATTGCTATAGAAAAAAACATTTGAAAATATGTGGCAAATGAGAAATGTACAATAGAAGTTTCCTTTCATGAATATTCAATATCTATAAAATAATGTCTGAATTCAATAGTACCTAAGGAAAAAAATCTAAGTACTATGTTTCACTGGATATCATTTCATCTTCTAGTTAGTTTCAACCTACATTTACCAAATGCCAACCACTGAGTCAGGCATTGTCTTGGTTTTCAGGATATTAAGAAAAAAACACACAAGAAACTTGCCCTTGTAGAAGTTAGAACCTAGGTAGGAAAGGGTAGAAAGAGAAAACAATGAACACAATTACATCAGAATACGGCAAATACAACAGAACCATGCCCAAGAGGAAAGCATAAAGAAGACTTATCTCTAGTATTTAACACAATCACAATCACAAAAAAACAGGAATCATATTTGTATTTTCACAGAATAAAATGTCTTCAAAGAAAATGAATCATATGGCCCTGAATCTACTGTAGTTCCCTAATTCTAGTCACTGTTATTCATACTTGAAGGCATTTAAAATTTTATGTATCTTATAACTAATCGATTATATTTAATATGATACTGCTTTTTTTCATCAGAACTTGCAACTAAATCAACAATACCTAGGTTCTAATCAATGGTAAGTTAAAGGCAAGTAAATCTAGCATATGTCAATGCTTTGCTTTCTTTGATAGAAAGACCAGCTTCCAAGTGACTTGGCAACATACACAAAGTCCTGCACAGAGGGCCTCCCAATAGAGATGGGAAACTGTGCACATACAGTTACTTTCATTTCCTTACAAAGCTCACTAAAATGACAGTAACACAACAAATTAAAATTCCTAAGGCAGAGGAAGTAGGGGTAATAAACTAAAAGAGATAGATGTCCTCAAAATTTGGGAGGTTAAGAAGCAGATGAGCAAGAGATAATGAGGATAGACTCAAGAAAGCAAGAAGCTACATACCTATGATGGAATTGAAAGATGAGAGAAACAAACCACATGCATTGGAACTGTAGAAAGGCTCAGAAGCTGGAAGTCCCAAATACATCGAATGGAACTACAACATGAGAATTATCTGAAAACCTATGTAAATAATACTTAGTCTTCTTAGGTGCTCTTCCCTGCCAGTATTCCTAGAAAACTATCTCTCCCAATATATAGAAGAAAGTGGAAACAGACTCTTGAGAGACTATAAAAGAGCAATTTTTTGTTGTTGTTGTGGGGAGGGACTGGTGATTGAACCCAGAGGCATTCAACCTGCAGTTCTCCTGTCTTAGCCTCCAGAGTACAGGGATTCCAGGCATGGGCCACAGTGCCTGGCTGAGCAACTTCTTACAGAAAAAAAAAATTAGTAAGAGTGGAAAAACTATACTGAAAAGAGGGAGGGAAGGAACTCTTGGAAATAAAATATGAAAAGCAAACAAGAAATTTAAAAGATTCATATTATGAAGAAATGAAAAATGGAAACACACAGGCATGCACACACAAAGAAAGATTAGAAAAATCTGTCAGGCTGATCCCTAGTGAAACATATAAGTAGGAAAGTGAAAAGAGACCAAAGAAGGGAAGAAATCATCAAAGCTGGGTATGGTGGTGCACGCTTGTAATCCCAGTACTTGAGAAGCTGAGACAGGAGAATTTCTGGTTCACAGCCAGCCTCAGCTACTTAGTGAGGCCTTCTGCAACTTAGTGAGACCCTGTTTCACAATAAAGAATGAAAATAGGGCTGGGGATGTAACTCGGAGGTAGAATGCCCCTGAGTTCAATCCCCAATACTGCCAAAATAATAATAATAATAATTTTTAAAATTATGTAAAAAGCTGGATGTGGCAGCACACCCTCCTAATCCTAGTACTTGGAAGGTGAGACAGGAAGAACTCAAGATTCATAACCAACCTCTAGAACTTAGTGAGACGCTGTTTCAAAATGTAGCCCAGAGACTTCCAGAAATATGGCAATGGAGAAAAGCGGCGATTATGAGTCCTGCTAACAATCGATCTCTAGCACCACAAAATCAGTGCCTTTCATAGCCAGAAAACACCATCAGCAGAGAAATAAAAACTGTAAATACAAGGGACAGAGAAAAAGAGGGTTAGAAGAACAACCAGACACCAGAAAAGAAACTAGCCTGCAGTGCCACGGCTGGAGTCATGGCGCAGAGCCGCGCCAGCGCCATCTTCCCTTGCAGCACCAGGCTCCAGAGAGGAGGGGGACTTGAACTGAGCTCAAAACCAGAGAGGAGATACACCGGCCTCACGGCCGAGGATGCAGCAGCAGCGCCATACTGCCAGCAGCAACAGTGAGTTCACTGGACGGCTCCAGATCAGTGCACTCAACAAGCCACCAGGCTCCAGAGAGGAGGGGTGGACAGCGAGCTGAGGAGAGCAGCTATGGAACAGCCAGGCAGGATTCAGCAGTTTTTTCAGCGCAAGGAGCGTCTAAAGCTCCCAGGGGCAGGGCTCAGCATACCCTGCAGGGACTCACAGCGGAGCTCAAAACCAGAGAAGAAATATACCAGCCTTGTGGCCGAGGGTGTGGCAGTGACACCATATTGCCACCAGTGGTGGCAGCAAGTTCACCAAGTCCACTATAGCTCCATCAGCGCACTCAACAACCTTGAGTCAAATTGCGGCCCCTAGAGGAGAAATCCCAGTACTGTACTCCCAGTGACTTACCCAGATAGTCTCCCTGAGTTGGAGATTTTGGCAGTCCACCCAGTGGGGGAGTGGCGGCAGCAGATATATCACAGCAAAGTTGCAGCTCCCCATGGGAGAATGCCAAGCCTGGCACCCACATTGTCTAAACCAGCCTCGATTTACTCCCTGAGTCTGAGACTTTGTGACATAACCCAGTAAAGGAGTAGGGGTGACTGAGATACCACAGACTCGAGATCCACAGCACCTAAATGAAGTCGTAGTTACCCAGGGAAGAACCCAGAGAAGGCACAAACTTCCAAAATCATGGGAAAGAGGAATAAAAATGGAGCAATAAAGGCCCACAACCCCACAACATCAGAACCTGATAACACAGAAATTCAGAGATCTCTAGAAGATCAAATCAAGAAAATAACTGTAAAAATAATAGAGAAAAGAATTCAGAGAGAGTAAAAAAGAGTTAAAGGATGCAATCATTGAAGTAAAGGCCTCAATTCAAAGTATAAACAATCAATTAGACCACATGGAGAATAGAATCTTGCTCCTAGAAGATGATCACTCCAAAAATGAACGCACAGTCTCTAATTTAGAAAAAAAATCTGGCAACAGGAATTTGACACTGAAGAAATATGGGTCCATCTTAAGAGAGCTAAACTAAGAATAATTGAATAGAGGAGGGAAAAGAAGGTGAAATCAAAGGGATCAATAATTTCTTCAAGGAAGTGATAATAGAAAATTTTCCAAACATAGATCAAGAGGTAGATACAAAGATCCAGGAAACTTATAGAATTCCCTTTAGACAGGATCAGAGAAGAGGATCCCAACAACACATAATTGTCAAAATGACCAATGTGGAAGCCAAGGAGAGAATCTTAAAGGCAACAAAAACAAAGGGCCAAGTGACATTCAGAGGCAAACCAATTAGAATCACTCCAGACTTCCCAAACCAAGTCATGAGAGCCAGAAGGGCATGGAGTAACATATTCCAAATTCTGAAAGAAAAGAACTTCAACCAAAAATTTCCTACCCAGCAAAACCATCGATCAAATTAGATGGGGAAATAAGAAGCTTCCATTACAAACAGAAACTAAAGGAATTTATGTCTTCAAAACCAGCGCTAGAGAAAATACTCAAGGAGATTAACTGCAAAGAAGAAATAGGAAATAAACACCAGAACCAGAGAAACAAGATTTCCCATCCAGCACACAACAAAGCAAAGAAGAATAAACAGTATCTCAAACAGAAATAAAATCCTAACAGGTTAGGAATTAAAAATTATCTCTCAATACACACACTGAATGTAAATGGCCTCAACTCGCCAATAAAAAGACATAAAGTGGAAAATGGATTAAAAACCAGAATCCATCCATCTGCTGATTACAAGAAACACACCTTACAAATAAAGATAGGAACAAACTCAAGGTAAAGGGCTGGAGCAAGGTAATCCATGCTAATGGAACTCAAAAACAAGCAGGAGTAGCAACTATGATATCAGACAAGTTAGACTTCAAACCGAAACAAAGAAGGTCATAATTTACTGGCAAAAGGAATAATCCAGCAAGAGGAAATAACAATAATCAACATCTATGCCCCAAACATAGGTGCAGCTACTTTCATAAATCAAACTCTGTGTGACATGAAGTCACACATAAATCCCAATACAATAATACTGGGAGACTTCAACACACCTATTACAACATTAGACTGATCTTCCAGACAAAGGGTCAGTAAAGATGCCTCAGAACTAAAGAACACCATTAACCAAATGGACCTGTTAGACACATATAGAATATTTCACCCAACTACAGCGGAGTTTACATTTTTCTCAGCTGCTCATGAACCTTCTCCAAAATAGATCACATCCTCGGACACAAAATGAGCACTAGAAAATTCAAAAAATGTCACATACTTCCCTGTGTCATTTCAGACCATAATGGAATGAAACTAGAAATCAACTATAAGAAGACCCAGAGAAACAACATAAACATGTGGAGACTGAATACCACACTTCTGAATGAAGAATGGGTCACAGAAGATGTAAGAGGTGAAATCAAGAAATTTCTAGAAACAAATGAAAATAAAGATACAACATATCAAAACCTCTGGGACACTTTGAAGGCAACATTAAGAGGAAAATTTATAGCACTGAGTGATCACATAAGATAAACAGAAAATCTTCAAATAAATAACCTAACGACACACCTCAAAGCCCTTGAAAAGCAGTAACAATTGAACCCCAAATCCAGTAGAAGAAAGAAAATTATTAAAATTAGAGCAGAAATGAATGAAATAGAGAATAAAAGAACAATACAGAAAATCAACAAAACCAAAAGCTGGTTTCTTGAAAAAATTAACCACTAGCCAACCTAACTAAAAAAAAGAGAGAATCAACCCAAATTATGAAGATAAAGGATGAAAAAGGAGACATTACTACTGACAGTATAGAAATCCAGAGGATTATCAGAAACTACTTTGAAAAACTATACTCCAACAAAATGGAAAATCTGGAAGAAATCGACAACTTCCTAGATAAATACAACCTTCCTAAACTGACTCAAGAAGATATAGAACACCTAAGCCAACCAATAACAATCAAAGATATTGAAACAGCAATAAAGAGCTTACCATCAAAGAAAATCCCAGGATCAGATGGTTTCCCAAGTGAATTCTATAAAACCTTTATAGAAGAGCTAACCCCAATACTCCTCAAACTATTTCGCAAAATAGAAAAAGCCGGGACTCTCCCAAATACATTCTATGAAGCCAACATCACACTAATACCCAAACCGAATAAAGACAGTTCAAGGAAGGAAAACTACAGGCCTATATCTCTGATAAACTTGGATGCAAAACTATTAAACAAAATACTAGCAACACGCATTTAAAACCACATCAAGAAAATCATACACAAACTTCCGGGGACTTCCGGGAAGATGGCGAAAAAAAATTTCTCACTCTTCTCATAATGCTAACAGTAAAGATTGAAAATATAAGTGAAAAATATGTGAAAGAACTCTTCAAAGATGATTTCTTAAAAATTTGGACTATTGAAGCTGGCGACGGAGGAAAGCGGGGCTTACGAGCCCCGCTAACAACCAATCTCTGTTACCACAAAATCAGCGCCTTTATAGCCAGAAAACACCATCAGCAGAGAAACAAAATGTAATTACAAGGGACAGAGAAAAAGAGGGCTGGAAAAACGAGGCACCAGAAAGAAACCAGACCACAGTGCTGCAGCCGGAGCCACGGCGCAAAATGGCGCAGGCACCATCTTTTCTTGCAGCACCAGGCCCCAGAGAGGAGGGGGACTCAGAACGGAGCCCAGAGCCACAGAGGAGATAAGCCGGCCTCACGCCCGAGGACGCGGCAGAAGCGCCATACTGCCAGCGGCAGCGGTGAATTCACCGGACGACACCAGACCAACGCACTCAACAGCCCACCAGGCTCCAGAGAGGAGCGGCGGACAGCGAGCCGAGGTGAGCCGTTGCAGATCAGCCGGGAGGAATTCGGCAGATTTCTTGGCGCAGGGAGCATCTAAAGCTCCCAGGGGTTGGGCTCAGCACACCTTGCAGGGACTCAGAGCGGAGCTCAAAACCAGAGAAGAAATACGCCAGCCTCACGGCCAAGGGCGTAGCAGCAGCGCCATATTGCCACCGGCGGCAGCAGCAGCGAATTCACAGAGTCCACTACAGTTACATCTGCGCACTCAACAACAGTGAGTCAAATTGAGGGCCCTGGAGGAGAAATCCCAGTACTGACTCCCAGGGACTTGACCCAGTGGGGGAGTGGCGGTGGCAGAGATATCACGCCATGGGAGAACGCCCAACTTGGCACCCCCCATGGTCTAAAGCAGCATCGATTGACTCCCTGGATCTGAGACTCTGCCATACAACCCAGTAAAGGAGTAGTGGGGACTGAGATACCACAGACTCGAGATCCAGAGCATCTTAAGGGAAGTCATAGTAACCCAAGGGAAGAACCCAGAGAAGGTACTAACTTCCGAAATCATGGGAAAGAGGAATAACAATGGAGCAATGAATGCCCACAACCCCATAACATCAGAATCTGATAAAACAGAAATTCAGAGATTCTAGAAGATCAAGTCAGAAAAATAACTGTAAAAATAATAGAGGTGTTTCAAAAAGAATTCAGAGAGAGCCAAAGAGAGATAAAGGATGCAATTAATGAAGTAAAGGCCTCAATTCAAAGTACAAACAACCGACTACTCCACATGGAGAATAGAATCTTGATCTTCGAAGAAGATGATTCAAAAAATGAATGCATAGTTTCTAATTTAGAAAAAAAAAATCTGACAGCAGGAATCTGACATTGAAGAATTTATGGGCCCATTTTAAGAGAGCTAACCTAAGAATAATTGGAATAGAAGAGGGAAAAGAAGGTGAAACCAAAGGGATAAGTAATATCTTCAAAGAAATAATAGAAGAAAATTTTCCAAACATAGACCAACAGGTCAATACACAGATACAGGAAACTTATAGAACTCCCTTTAGACAGGATCAGAGAAGAGGATCCCCACCCCACATAATTGTCAAAATGACCAATGTGGAAGCCAAGCAGAGAATCTTAAAGGCAACAAAAACAAAGGGCCAAGTGACATTCAGAGGCAAACCAATTAGAATCACTCCAGACTTCCCAAACCAAGTCATGAGAGCCAGAAGGGCTTGGAGTAACATATTCCAAACTCTGAAAGAAAACAACTTCCAGCCAAAAATTTCCTACCCAGCAAAACTTTCTATCAAATTAAATGGGAAAATAAGAAGCTTCCACGACAAACAGAATCTGAAGGAATTTATGTCTTCAAAACCAGCGCTAGAGAAAATACTCAAAGTGATTAACTACAAAGAAGAAATAGGTAACACACACCAGAACCAGAGAAACAAGATTTTCCATCCAACAAACAACTAAGATGGGTTATCTGTGGAGATTCATTATTTTAGTCTTTTACCTATCTCTAAATTGTATTGTTTGCTTTTATTGTTGCTAATTTTTAGGATTTCTAGTTGGAATACTAATATACCTTCAGATATAGCATTTGGAAATATTTTATCCCATTCTACCAGTAACTTTTAACTATGTTTACATTGTCTTTGGATATACAATATGCTTTTATTTTTTAAGGAGTTTGTTTACCCTTTTGTTGCCTGTGCCATTGAAATCATATCCAAGAAATCACTGCCAATTTCAATGTTGTGAGGTTTTATGACCCAGATTTTCTTCTAAAAGTTTATAGTCTTAAGATTTATATTTAGGTCTTTTATAAATTTTGAGTTAATATTTGTATATGGTGTTAAGTAAGGGTCCGATTTTATTCTTTTCTATGTAATTATTATTTTTCAACAATATTTACTTAAAAGATTAGTATTTCCTCCACCAAATGTTCCTGAAAACTTTGTCAAAAATAACTTGACAATATATGGAAGAATTTATCTCTAGGCTTTTATTTAACTCCAATGGTTTATATATCTGCCTTTAGAACAGTACTACACTGTTTCAATTATTGTAGCTTTATATGGTTTGAAATCAGAAAATATACATCTTCTAGCATGTTCTTTTTCAAGATCATTTTGGGTATCTAGAGTCCATATTCCATATTAGGATAGATTTTTTTTCTGAAAAATAAATAAATAAATATATGATGGTTTTACCTTAAAAAAGAAAAAGAAAGAAATATTCTCTGGTAAGAAAGAAAGCAAAAAGAAATATTGAAATGTTATCCTTAAGTCATCAAAAGCTTGGTATCAGACAATTGAAACTGTTATGTGAGATTATCAATGTTAATATTGGATAAATTGCTATAATACTAGATGTCAACCACTAAGCCAAGCATAGGAAGGAGGGATGGGGAGGGAACGGGGTGGGGATCGGGTGGGGGCTAACTGGGCGATGTGTGCATGTATATCTACAAAAGTTTTTTTTTTTAATCCCATTATGATGTATGAATACAGTGTACCAATAAAATAAATTAAAAAAAAAGAAAATCATACACCATGTCCAGGTAGGGTTCATCCCAGGGATGCAAGGATACGAAAATCAATCCATGTAATTCACCATATAAACAGAATCAAGGACAAAAATCACATGATCATTTCAATAGATACTGAAAAAGCATTTGATAAAATTCAACATCCATTTATGATAAAAAAAAACACTGCAGAGAATTGGAAAAGAAGGAACATATCTCAACATCATAAAGGCAATCTACAATAAGCCCACTGCCAACATCATATTAAATGGGGAAAAACTTCAAGAATTTCCCCTAAAAACAGGATCGAGACAAGGATGTCCATTATCACCACTTCTCTTCAATATAGTACTAGAGACTCTAGCCAGAGCAATAAGGCAAGAAAAGGAAATCAGAGGAGTATACATAGGAAAAGAAATCAAACTTTCACTATTTGCAGATGACATGATACAATATTTAGAAAACCCAACAAACTCAACCAAAAGGCTTATAGAACTAATCAACAAATTCAGCAAAGTATCTGGATACAAAATCAATCTTAAAAAATCAGAAGCTTTCCTGTACACCAACCATAAATGCACTGAAAAAGAAACTCAGAAAACACTTCCACTGAGGATCTCCCACAAAAAAATAAAATACTTAGGAATAAACTTGACCAAGGAGGTAAAAGATCTCTACCAAAAAAAAAAAAATTATAAAACATTGAAAAAAGAAATCGAAGAAGATCTTAGAAGATGGAAAGATTTTCCATTTCATGGATTGGCAGAATAAATATCATTAAAATGGCCACCCTCCCAAAGGTGATCTACAGATTTAACGCAATGCCCATTAAACTACCAAGATCATTCCTCACATACATAAAAAAATAAGTCCTTAAATTTATCTGGAATAACAAAAAGCCCAGAATAGCAAAGGTAGTTCTCAGCAACAAAAACCATGCAGGAGGAATCACAATACCTGACTTTAAACTCTACTACAAAGCCATTGTAATAAAAACAGCATGGTACTGGCACAAAAACAGATACATAGACCAATGAAGCAGAATAGAAGACCCAGAAACAAGTCCACACACTTTCAGCCAATTGATTTTTGACAAAGGGGCCAAAAACATACACTGGAAAAAAAGATAGCCTCTTCAACAAATGGTGTTGGCAAAACTGGTTAACCATATGTAGAATTTTGGAAATTAATCCCACTCTCTCACCCTGTACAAAAGTCAATTCAAAATAGATCAAAGACTTGGAAATCAAACCAGAGACCTTGAAGCTCTTGGAAGAGGGCATAAGTCAAACACTGCAACACATAGACACAGATAAACATTTTCTCAACAAGACCCCAAAGGCACAACAAATTAAAAGGCAAATCAATACGTGGGATTGCATGAAACTGAAGAGCTTCTGTTCAGCAAAGGAAACTATCAAGAACCTCAATCGAGAGCCAACAGAATGGGAGAAGATTTTTGCCACCTACACCTCTGATAGAGGACTAATATCTAGAATATACAGAGAACTCAAGAAACTCAACACTAAGAAAACAAAGTATCCAATAACAAAATGGGCAAATGAACTAAACAGACACTTCACAAAAGAAGAAATTCAAATGTCCAATAAATGCATGAAAAAATGCTCAACATCACTGGCAATCAGAGAGATGCAAATCAAAACTACCCTGAGATTTCACCTAACTCCAACTAGAATGGCAATCATTCAAAACACAAACAATAACAGATGCTGGTGAGGATTGGAGAAGTGGGAACTCTCCAACATTAAAAGACATTGTTGGTGGGATTGCAAATTAGTGCAACCACTTTGGAAAACAGTATGGAGAATCCTCAGAAAAATGGTAACAAATCTACCATTTGTTTCCAGCAATACCACTTCTGGGTATCTACCCAAAAGATAGGAGACCAAACTACCAAACTAATGCACGTGTATCTATGTTCATAGCTGCACAATTCACCATAGCCAAACTATGGAACCAGCCAAGATGTCCATCAACAGATGAATGGATTACAAAACTGTGGGATATGTACACAATGGAATTTTACTCAGCCATTAAAATAACTCAATTACATCATTTTCAGGGAAATGCATGGAACTGGAGGACATTATGCTAAGTGTGATTAGTCAGTCACAAAAAATAAGAAATCAAATGCTTTCCCTAATATGTGAGAGTTAGGGAGAAATGGGTCATAGGAGGAACTCTAGATGAAAAAGGAAATCCTATAGAGGAGCAAACAAGACAACCTAAAGGAGGAGAAAGGAGGGGGGAAGAGGAAAATCTCTAAAACACACTATGTACTTAAACATATCGAAGCCAACCACTAAGCCAAGCAAGGGAAGGAGGGATGGGTAGGGAATGGGGTGGGAATTGGGTAGGGGTTAAATCAATGATGTGTACATGTATGTACACACAAGTTTTTTACCCCAATATGATGTATGAATATAATACACCAATAAAAAAATTTTTTTTGAATGTAGCCCAGAGGCAGAATGCCCCTGGGTTCAATCCCCAGTACAGGAAGGAAGGAAGGAAGGAAGGAAATGACCTTTCAGGTTGAAAGAAATCACTAAATACTCTATACAATAAATTATAAAAAGCTGCACATTATAAAATCTCAAAACCCTGGAAATAAATAAAATATCATAAAAGGTTCCAGAGAAGGAAAGAAAAAATTAGCAAATCACAAAAACTGGATCAAGGCATAACGCATCAGACAGACCTTTCAACAGTAACATTGAAAGTTCAAATACAAGAAAGTTATACTTTAACTTTCTGAAGGAAAATTATTTCCTACCTATAGTTGTATAACTAGCCAAACTTTTTGAGTATGAGGTAGAGACAAACATTAAAAGAAGTCTGGAAATTTAACTATTATGTATTATTTGGGGGAAGTTACTGAAAAATGTGTCCCACCAAAGAATGAAATAAACCAAAAAAGATGATGATATAAGAGCCAAAAAATAAAAGAGCAAAGAAAAAGAGATTTTCCAGAATAATGATAAAAAGAAATCTCAAAAGGGTATCTGTGTCTCATGCAGACAACAGTAAATTTAGACTTAAGGAAAAGGGCAGAGCACTCCAGCAAGGCTAACTATGAGAAAAGTTAAACTGACAGAGCAACAGATCACCTGATACATATGAACTGAAGATATTTCTGCTGGGGAAGTGGAAAAAGTAAATAAAGCTGAGTGCAGTGGCACAAACCTGTAATCCCAGTACTTGGGAGGCTGAGACTAAAGGATCTCAGGTTCAAGGCCAGCCGAGGCAACTTAGTGAAACCTTATTTCAAAAAAATAAAATGAAATAAAACAGGTTTGTGGGATATAGGTCAGAAGTACAATGCCCCTGGGTTCAATTCCCTATACCACAATAATTAAATAAGCAGAAAGAAAATAAAAGTAAGACTTTTTTTGTGTGTGTGTGAAGGTCTAAGGATGGAACCCAGGAGCATTTGACCTCTGAGCTACACTCCCTGCCCTATTATTTTTAAAACTTTATTTTGAAACAGGGTCTCACTAAGTTGCAGAGGGTCTCACTATGTGGATGAAGCTGTCCGTGAACCACGATACTCCGGTCTCAGCCTCCCAAATGCTGGGATTACAAGCGTGCGCCACCACGCCCGGCTAAAAATAAGACAATTATTAACTGCACAGAAAATAAAGTTGTAAAAGAAGAAAAATGTTATAATATGTGACATGATTACATAAGCTTTACCTTAAATATATAGCTAGTAAAGTGAAAAACATACAATATTGATTAACCAAAAATGTGGTGTTGGAAGGGAAAAAGGAAGTGTGTAGGGGAGGGAATGAGCCCAGGCAGGGCTGTCAGGGCTCAGATCATGGCTGCCAGAGGAGGATGCTTGGGCATGCTGGGTACTGTGAACTACAGGAGATTAGAAGAGCACAGAAGAATGGCTTCTCCTGCCCTCTTACCTCTTACCCCTCTTACTTTCCTGAAGCAAATCATAAAAACCAGAATTCCTCTTCCCAAGACAAGTCATAGAAACTAAAACTCCTCTTCCCCAAAGACAGCCATAAAACTTAGAAGGTCACTCTCCCTCCTCCCTTGAAGACTCTCATTCCAGAGGGATTCTGCCCCATACTGAGGAGGAAGGAATGCTGCACAGAGAACCCAAGAAAAATCTGAATACACAAATCTCCCTGGTTCCCCACCTCAGTCTTCGTTATGGTATACTTAGTCTGATCATACTTCTACATGGCAGTCCATTCTTCATCAAACCTAAGCATAGAACAAACAGTTTTCCCTCGGTCTTTGGGTTTTCATTTTTGAAGACTTCTGCATCACATAAAATTTTGATTAAATGTTATGCTTTTCTCTTATAAACCCACAAGTCTGTTGTCTACAAATATAGTGGTAAATTTTGGAAGAAATAACGAAAGAATTTAAAGTGTTTAGCTCTGGAGAGTGCTGGTGACAATGAATGCTCTTGTTAGTTGTGGGTATTGTAGAACTCTGACTTTTTATACTATATAAGAATGATATTTGGATTTAAAGAAAAAGTTGCCCACCTCCTACCAAGTTTATTCAGAACACATTTGTAGGTGGAAATACCAGTGAAAACTGAGTGAATGCCTCATCCCAGGTGCTTTGCCCTCCCTGTGCTAATACCTTTAATGTCTTGGTGAGCATCCTTTATTCTCCTTCAAATTGATGGTGGATTTAACCTCACAGGTTGCACCACTGATAGAGCTAATCGTGTTACTTTGACAGGTGCTTTCCATGAAAGAGTATTTACTACAGGAAGTACAACCAGGATTTTGGCTTTGTAGCATCACATGATGTCACCTGGCATTTAAAAACATGTGCAAAACTGCTTAGCTGCCCAGAGTTATCACTTATTATTTAGGATATGTATATTCTGTAGACTGTCAGACTAACATAGCTTTAGATAGTAAACACCTAAATACAGATATGGAGCTCGAGAGTGAGATCTAGAACAAAGATATGAGTTTAGAATCCAACCCTCTGGTTGAATATATAAATGGGGATCGAGTAGTCTAGAGGAGTCTCAAGACAGAGAGTAGGCTTATTTTAAGATGTAACAGACATGATCAATTATTCTTATCATCCTGCATTTGCAACCTCCCTTCCCATCACCTCCTTTCAAGAGGAATAAGCCAGGGCCAAGGCTGTAAAGAGGACAGCATCAGAAATTGATTTTGGTGCCTATTCAGGCTGCAGCTGAGTGTCTGTAAATAGCACAGTTCAGGATTTGTCAGTGATAGCACCAGCCAATGAGAAGGCACCTAAGTATTCAAAGCAGGGTTTACTATTTTTTCAGGAGGTACTAATGTTATATGTCAGTTATTTTCTAGTGAAAAAAGGTAGATGACACATTTAGCTACAATTTTTTAAATGTTTAGCTTTATATGAGTGCATCATGGATTTGGTACAAGCACTGGTAAACTACATCCTCTTTTGATGAACACTCTAATTTTCACTTATGTAAAGTACCTAATTTTAAAAACTAATGTTTGGACATAATTTATTTTTTAATATTTATTTATTTATTTATTTATTCATTTTGGTGGTACTGGGGTTCCTGGAAGCCCTTCTACCTCTGGGCTACACTCCCAGACCTATTCTTATATCTTTTATTTGGAAACAGGGTCTCTTAACCCAGCACAGCTGACTTCAAACCTGCGCGGATCCTCCTGTCTCCGCCTCCCAAGCGCGGGGATTACAAGTGTACGCCACCATGTCCAGCCAATTTAGTTATTTAAAGTATAAATTTTATAATGTGACTTTAGTGCAAATTGTTCAATTTGTAGCATACTCAAAAATACTTTTCCTTAAATATCCTGAAGGAAAGTTTAATACTGTACAAAGAACTGATTAAATCCTGAAAATAACATTTGCATTACCATCTACAATGTTATTTACCCGTCTATAATCAAAATCACTGATTGTGCTAATAAAGAAAAATGTACAATTTGCCTTTAGAAATGGCACTTACTTGTTTCTAAACTCAAAAAGTTTGGATAATCTCTAAATTCATTTTGTCTGATCCAGAAAAAATTTCTCTTCTTAGCTAATTATATAGTACCTACCTACTGTGTGCTGAGTGCTTTTCTATCAATGTTCTCATTCAGATTCTACAACAACTATATGAGGTGTTAACTCCTTATTTTATAAAGTAGAAAGCTGGTGGGTCTGTACTTTTAACCCAATTTAATTGCAGAGCCCTTCATTTTGCCACCACATGCTTCTTTCATTGTAGGGTGTTTTAAACAATTTTTTAAAAAGTTCTAACAGATGGGTTGCTACAGCCCTCTGCGAGGTTTGAACCTTCCTTCGCAGATGCTTGTCATACCAGGCCAGAGTAAGAGTCACTTTACTATAAAGGCACTCAAACTGCCTGTGGAGATGTCAATGTGGAGAGAAGAGAAGGGGACACTGGCCTCTGGTTGGCAACCAGCACACTCTTAACAGCTATGGGAGTGAATCACCTTGCACAAAAATCTGCCAGATTCAGGCAAGCCTTAGGATGTCTGCAACTCATGAAGAGGTCTTGAGCCAGAAGCGTCTAAGCCACCTCACACATGTGATGCACAGAAACTGTGGGGGTTATAAACATATACTTCACACACACACACACACACACACACACACACACACACACCACCATGTAAAATTTGTAAAAGTAGAGATAGTAGAGATGTTCTCGTTGAAACAAGGTCCAGGGGCCCCATTCCAATAATCAATGTTAGATATGAGGAGGCCTCCATTAGTTTTCATTTTCTAGTTGTGCTGCATTGACTGGACTTGACCTTCCATGTCTCAATCTCCTTCCTCTCATACTTTGTCTTTTAGCTCTAACTCTATAAGTATTTCTTTGATTTTATCTTCCAGACTGTTATTTTAATCAGTATTTTTTCTCTCTCTCCACTCATACACAATTTAGCATTATTTTATGTTTTTCTTTTCCTTTTTTGTGGTACTGGGGATTGAACCCAGGGGCTTTCTATCTCTGAGCTATATCCCCAGCCCTATTTTATTATTTTTTAAACAGAGTGTCACCAAGTTGCTGAGGCTGGTCTCAAACCTGAACTCCTCCTGTCTCAGCCTTTGATTTCATATTTTTACATATTTTTCATTTCAAGGATATTTTTCTCTCATTGCTTCATTTGGAGAGGGATCTATTATTCCGTTGTCTTCTGGAACCTCGCAAATGTTATTATTTAGAATATATTTTATGTGCTCTTCTGTTCTTTGAATTAAATATTTCATCCAAATCAGTTGTCTGTTCCTCTTGGCTCTTCTTTTCCCAACTGGTTCTAAGTGTCTGATGATCCTGGGCTATCCATTCATATTTATAAATGAAGATCTAAGTTGATGAGTACACATAGCTGGCCCAGGTTTTCCCTGTAGGCATAGAGCTCTGTTTCCTCCATCTGGTCTCTTTCCTGTGCAGAAGGACTGACTGCTGGTATGTATGTGGCCACAGCCACACTGCAATGTGTGGGCTAGCCCAGAAAGGCAAGCGAGGGGAGGGGGCTCCAGCTGGCAAGCCAAGTGGAGTTTTACTCTGTACTTTCATATATTTTCCTCCTGGGCAGGGTTGCCTTTCCTTTTCATTCTGTCTTTGGTCTACACCTATAACGCAGGGAAGTCCCAAGTTACTTCAGGTTCTGCGCTTTCTTCAAGTCAGAGCAGCCACACTGGAAGCCTTCCCAGAGAGGAGGCTCACCTTAGTTTTGTGTGGCTTTTGAATTTCAAAAAAAGGGAATTTTTGGAAAATGAAAATATATCTTGCTATTGCACATGTGTGTGCGCATGGTGTAGGTATGTGTGTAAGAGAGAGAGTGGTGCATACAAGCTTTAAGAGAAGAAGAACTGGAGAGAAAGACATAGCAACCCATCTTTCTAAGACACAGACTTTTAAATATTACTTCCTACAACCAAGAACTTGAAAACTTTGAAGTTCTGCACTCAAGCACAGTTATTTTCTCTTGTGTGCCATTTTGGGTTATTGTTTTCTAGTCTTCTGCTTCAGTCTCTCAGGAATGCCTCACACTCTCTGAGGGCACCATTTCTTGTTGTCAAATAATGTTGAGAATTTATCTCTTCATTCTTCCATTTTGAAGCATTTGGAAAAGAAAAGGAAATAGAGGTATCTGTTTAGAAAGTGATTTAGAAATTGGAAGGATCCTAGGATATTTATAAATTAAGAGGAAATATGCAATGGAGTAACAACGTTTAAAGATATAACAGTAAAATTCAAATTTTTGTCAAATCTACCTCTTTAAATTCACCCTTCATCATCTTCCCCCTTAGATCACCACCCTTCAGAAAATGGGCTTTTTTTTCCCTAAAATAAATATCAAGTTTGCTCCTGCTTCAATGCCTTTGTTCTTTTATGTGAAATCTCTTCTCTATGGTCTTTGCATGGCTGGCTGCTTCTCATGATTCAGATCTCTATGCAAATGTCATTTCTTCCTAAGTCTTCTCCAGTGACTCCATATAAAATAGTTCTATCCCAGTCCTTGTAGAATCATTCTCTGTGGTGTTCAACATTACTGGAGCTCATCTTAGACTACTACTATTTTTAAATTATTTTAATTGTTAAAATTGATGGAGAGCAATGTGATAATTTGATATATATATATATATATATATATATATATATACATACATTCTATAATGATCAAATTAGGGAGGTTAAAATTTTCCATCTCCTTAAATAGTTTTTTAAAGTTTTGTTCTTATATTATTTTGATTATTTCTTTGCATACTTGTCTGAGTACCTGGACTAGCACGAATGCTATGTGAACCTGCTCTGTAATATCCCCTAATATTAACATAAGTACTCAATAAAATATATGCTGACTAAAGATTTTAATAAGAAGACATAACCAATGAATTCGTATTTCAAGAAAAAAAGAAAAATAGCATCAACATCAAAGAGTGTCAGAAAATAAAAGACATAACTTTCATTTTTGAGATTTATGGAAGCAAACAAATGATATGTGTTGTTTTGAGATATTGGAGGACAATTCTGTCTTTAACATTTCTGCTTTATTTTAAACTCTCTTTCCGAGGACAGCAGTCAGCCTTGGAAAACAGAGAGTGTCTCTTCTGGAACAAAGGGCAAGCATGATTACTGCCCAATATCATTTGTTTCCCCAGAGCAAAAGGCAGGCATGCTTATGCCTGTTACGGAAGACTTGGGCTCCTAAAGCAAACCACTACAGTGTGAATGCATCGTCTAGCCTTCTTTATGCCACACTGAAAAAATGAGTTTCGGGGACCAGAGCAAAAAGGATGCAATTTCAGTTACTCTACTACTTTGAGTAGTAACCTGTCCTTCATCTCTGACCTAGCAGCCTCATATTTTTCACCAGCACCCATAAAACTGTGGTAGGTGACATTACTTTGGCACCAGGGTTAAATCTCAGACTCAATACTTGCTTCTTGCTCTGAGACAGAGAGAGGCAAAAATGAGACAAAGTTTAATGACTCATTTATTTGTTTCTGATGAAGACTAAAAAGAGGTCGTCTGCTGAATGAGGCAGGCTTAACAAAAGTGGTTTTGAAAACAAACACTGTAAAGCAAATTGCAAAGAAACACCTCCTCTTCACCCCGTCCCTTCTACCAGCTACATGTGATTGATAATAAGCTTCTGCCCTCTCCGCTCTGGGGTTTAAGTTGGTTCAGGCTCTCTACTTCTTTCCTCTCTGCCTCAACCCAAACCATGGATAGCTTAATTTATTAAAGAACTAATCTTATCATACAAGTCCTCTATTTAAAATTCTGCTTGGACTTCCTATTGCCAAGAGAATAGAGCCTAACCACAGCAATCGAGGCCTTCATAACCCTTTCCCTTGAGCACCTTTCTAGTCTACCTCCAGCACTGTCACCCCCAACGGTCACCGGGTGGTGTATGACTTGTTACCCTCCTTGCCGCATGACTACCTGCCTTTTACTAGGGTATTCCCTTCACCTAGAATACATTTCCTGCCATCAGTACCTTCTTTCATGTGCTTTCCAATGGTACCTTCTCAATAAAAGAGTCCTGAACCCTAGTTAGAATCCTTCCTTATGTGAAATCACACAGCGCTTCATCTGCATTTCCTGGGCCAAGTGTGTTTCCTACTCGAGGTTGCTTCTCCTCCGCCTGGAGCCTCCTGAGTTACTTGTGCCCCTCCATCTCATCCATCTCAATGATGCTATGCTCTCCTTGTTTTCCTCCTCTCTGCAGCTGCTTCCCTATTATCTTTTGCTGGTTCTTCTTTCCCTGTCCATCCCTTAAGTGTTGTGTTCCTCAGGGTACTATATCCCCTATCTTCTCTTTACTCCCTCCTTCCAAATATCTCGTTCACTCCAATTACCACCTTCGTGTTGATGTATTCTAGACAATGGTCCTCAACTGTCTCCTGAGGATCTGGCTTATATATCCAGCTTCCTACTGGCACACTCCCTGCAATATTCCTGTTGGACTTCAAGTTGCCACTTCTAAGCCTGAATTTGTATTCTTTGCTTTCAGACTCTTCCACACTTTCAATCACATTGAATGTAAATATTATCTGCCTAGTCATATAGCTCACTACTGTTTTTTCCTAAAAACCACCACATGCAGTTCAATCACCAATTCTGTTGTTGTTACTAGCTATGTATTTCACAAACCCATCTAGTTTCTCCATCTGTAATGGTACCATCAGTTTATGCCCACAACACCTCTCAACCAATTACTCAGAAAGTTCTCTTACCTCTACTCTCTTTCCAATTTATTCTTCACACTCCTGCCAGAAAATTTTTCCAAATAACAAGGACAAGCATGTTGCCTCTCTGAAAAACCTTAATGATTCCCCACTGCACCAAGGATAAAATCCTGATGACATAACGAGACTGTGCATAAGATGGTACTTATAGACAGTTTAGTCTCACCTCTGAACAACAAAGTCTTTAAGTCCCATGGGTCATACAATGCTTTCTAGTCTCTGCCTTTTTACAACATTATTTAATCTAAAATGCACTTTCCTAGCCGGGCATGGTGGCCCACACTTGTAATCCCAGCATTCGGGAGGCTGAGACAGGAGGATCACAGTTCAAGCCAGTCTCAGCTACTTAGTGAGGCCCTTTGCAACTCAGTGAGACCCTGTTGCAAAAATAAAGAAAAAAAAATTGGGCAGGGGGTATAGCTCGAAGGTAGAATGACCCTGGGTTCCATCCCCAGTGCCATAATAAAATAAAATAAAATAAAATAAAATAAAATATACTTTCCTATTCCTGCCTCCTTCTCCCTTCCAACCCCTCATCTGGCTAACCCTGGGCCTCAGGTTAGCCAAAAGCTTCTTGAGGGAGCTTTCCCCTATACCAGGCCCTGCTAAGATTAAAAAAGATGGCCAAATCCAATTCTACTGTAGACACTTTCAGAGTACCTTGTGCTTTCCTCAATCATAGCACTCACCAACTTACACACTTAGATTTTAATGACCTATTTACCTGTCTCCTCCACAAGACTATAAACAACCAGAATCATGATAATTACTATTTTATACTCTGGTTCATTAACATAATAATGTTCTATAAATACCTATTGTCAGCTGAATGAATTAATGATCATTCTGCCAACACAAACAAATTCTCAATGGAAAAATCTGAATCTGATAAATTTGCAATCATCATATACTATAAGCTTCTAAAAAAACACAATGTTTTGTGTTTTTGAAAAATCTCAGGTCAAAATAAGGCTTAATTTTCAAAAAACATAATCTGCAATGCAAGTACAACTCATATATTGGCAAAGAAGCCTTAAGAATCACATAGTCCAGGGGCCTGCATTTAAACAAGTAAATTATAATCAGTCCCTCAACTAGCAGATATAAATTCTGTCATGAATATTATTTAAAATATATAAAATTAGCCGGGCATGGTGGCGCATGCTTGTAATCCCTGCGCTTGGGAGGCTGAGACAGGAGGATCGCGCAGGTTCGAAGCCAGCCGCGCGCTGGCTTAGGAGACCCTGTTTCCAAATAAAAATGTAAAAATAGGTCTGGGAGTGTAGCCCAGAAGTAGAAGGGCTTCCAGGAACCCCAGTACCACCAAAAAAATAAAATAAAATAAAATAAAATATATAAAATTAAAGCTGGGCATGGTGACACACTTAATCCCAGTGTTCAGGAGGATGAGACAGGAGGATTGCAATTCACGGCCAGCTGTAGCTACTTGATAAGGCCCTTTGCAACTCAGCAAGACCCTGTTTCAAAATAAAGAATAAAAAAAGGTGTATGTCAGAGGTAAAATGTCCCTGGGTTCCATACCCACTACCGCAAAAAAAAAAAAAAAAAAAAAAAAAAAAAAAAAAAAATATATATATATATATATATATATATATATATATATATTGAGGTAGTGGATATATATACATATATATACATACACATACATACATATATATGTATGTGTATATATAATTACAAAATTAGATTACTAGAATCCCAAATAGGATATCATTAAAATAAAAACTGATTCACTAAAAATGAACTGATTTATTAATGTGCTGGTGAAAAAAAAAACTAAAAAATGTGATAATACTGTAGAATTCAAATGCTATGATCTACTTGAGATTATATCTTTTATAATTTTAAAATATCTTAAGCTATAAAATAATAAAAACTTTGCCTTTAAACAAAATGCCATGAAGAGAAATCTATATAAGTGGGGTTATTTAGTTATGAAGATTATTTCTATACCCCAATAATTTTAACATATGTTAATAAAATAAATTTGTTTTAAAAATACTGTATCACTGTATATTTTCTTTACAGGTTAATACCAACCATCAAAATCACTACTGTCATCACCTCTTTTAAAAACATTCATTCATGTATCATTCAAATAAAATATTTTTAAAGCATGTATAATTTTGACATGTATTTCCAAACTGACAAGAACTCAGCAATTATAAGGGTTTATAAGCAATTATAAAGGTTTATATCTTTTAATGAGATAAAGTGGCCAAAAAGAGGAAACTAGCCTGATAGAATTATACTATATAATGGTTGTAATAGTCAGGAACCTACAAGTTCTAATAAAACAATATTTAAGAAAAGCATTTGTAGATACCACTTTCATTTTGTTCCAAAAATGATGATTTGAGTTGCAAAACAACTTTGTGATTTGGGAAAATATTCTTCAAAACAATATAATTCGGTCATTAGACTTCATTGTGTATGTCTACTTATACTTTATACTGCTTATAATTTTCCCTATTGCAATTCTTGAACCCAAGTCTCTTAGAACTTTAACATACTGTTAAAGAATACTTGTTAAATGTCTGTTGTCATAGCACTTAAAGAAAACTTTTTTTTTTTTTTTTTTTTTTTGCGGGTCTGGGGATGGAACCCAGGGGCATTCGACCTCTGAGCTATACCCCCTGCCCTATTTTTGATTCTTAATTTTGAAACCAGGTCTCACCGAGTTGCAGAGGGCCTCACTAAGTAGCTGAGGCTGTCCACGAACCACGATCCTCTGGTCTCAGCCTCCTGATTGCTGGGATTACAAGCATGCGCTTTCACGCCTGGCTTAAATAAGACATTTTAACAAAGCTAGTATATGATGAAAACATAAACTTACCCAAGTGTGCAATTAAGTAAATACTTAAAAGTTAATTTGTATTCTCTGCTAAGACAGTTAACATGCCACTTTCACTTATGTGGAAAACTATTATCTCATTGCAATCTGGATAATTTTCTGATATCTAAAGTTCCCTTTTGGTGGGTTTAGTAGCGCACACTTGTAATCTCAGTGCTTGGGAGGCTGAGACAAAAGGATTGTAGGTTTTTGGCCAACTGCAACTACTTAGTGAGGTCCTCCACAACTTAGTGAGACCCTGTTTCAAAATAAAGAATTCACCAGGTGTGATGGTACAAACTTATAATCCCAGAGCTTGGGAGGCTAAGAGAGAAGGATCAAACTGGTTCAAAGCCAGCCTCAGCTACTTAGTGAGGCTCTCAGCAACTTAGTGAGACCCTGTTTCCAATAAAGCATAAAAATAGGTCTGGGAGTATAGCCTGGAGGTAGAAAAGCCCCTGGGTTCCACCCTCAGTACCACAATAAATAAATAAATAAATAAATAAATAAATAAATAAATAAATAAATAAATAATTCAAAAATAGGGCTGGGAGTATAGCTGGAAGATAGAATGCCCCTGGGTTCAGTGCAATAAATAAATAAGTAAATAAATCCACCTTTTTCATTTGCATTAGTAGTTATATGGATATTACAAGGTAAACAAAGAGAAAATTATTTTGCATCGCAAAACTTCTATAACATGTAGTTAGAGGAAACTGAGTGTACTGAATAATACCTGTAAATGATAGGTGAAAATAATTTCTGATAAAACTTTGATTATCCAAAGTTGGATCAATATCAAATTAATTTTCTATTAGTATACTTCTTGCTAGTAAAATATTCTATTACTTATAAAAATCAGAGAATGTCAACCTAATACTTCTAGTAGTATTGTCATTTACTTATGTATAGATGGATAGTTATTTCTTGAGTTAATCAGACTTATTTTGTATTCTTTAGTACTTAAATAATTTCATCCTTTTATTGGTATCATAAATAAAAGCAAGATATTCTATTAAAAGGTTATGCTACAGCCGGGCGTGGTGGTGCAAGCTTGTAATCCCAGCATTTGGGAGGCTGAGACCAGAGGATCTTGGTTCACGGACAGTCTCAGCTACTGAGGCCCTCCACAACTCAGTGAAACCCTGTTTCAAAATAAAGAATAAAAAATTGGGCAGGGAGTGTAGCTTGGAGGTCGAATGCCTCTGGGTTTCATCCCCAGACCCACACACACACACACACACACACACAAAAAAAAAAAAAAAAAAAAAAAAAGCCGGGCGTGGTGGCGCACACTTGTAATCCCCGGGCTTGGGAGGCAGAGACAGGAGGATCGCGCAGGTTCGAAGCCAGCCGGGCGCGCTGGTTTAGGAGACCCTGTTTCCAAATAAAAATGTAAAAATAGGTCTGGGAGTGTAGCCCAAAGGTAGAAGGGCTTCCAGGAACCCCAGTACCACCAAAAAAAAAAAAAAAAAGTTATGCTCCAAGAGCTATGTAATGAATTTTGAGAATTAAAATTTAAAAAACAAACTTTTTTGCCGGGCGTGGTGGCGCACGCTTGTAATCCCCGCGCTTGGGAGGCGGAGACAGGAGGATCGCGCAGGTTCGAAGCCAGCCGCGCGCTGGCTTAGGAGACCCTGTTTCTAAATAAAAATATAAAATAGGTCTGGGAGTGTAGCCTGGAGGTAGAAGGGCTTCCAGGAACCCCAGTACCACCAAAAAAAAAAAAAAAAAACCTTTTATAAACTATAGAAACCATTTTTGTAGCACTATTTAAAGGCAGCTTAAAAATGGTCTACAGAAGAATATTCAGGACAAAAACAAGTTACATACATTAAGAAATGGTATTTAACTTATTATTTATAAGTAAGGCATAAATATTTGGCTGCTTAATATTTTCTAAACTATCACAATATTTCTGCTTTTCTTTTATAATTAGGTTAAACTCTTACAATTCAGAGCATTAAAACCAGTGCAAACAGAGTTAACCAAATGAATAAAAAAAGATATGAAATCCAGAAAGTTCATTACACAAAATATTTACCTTTGCAGTAAATAATTATGTGAACTATTTAACCAGAGCAGCTTGTTGGTATAGAAGCCCCCTCTTATGGTTGGCAATGGAATAGACTCTGTGCTGGCAAGAGGTATCTCTAACCCTTCAGACATAAAGAAAAAGTATGGTAGACCAGAAACACATTGGAGGATATTTTATATTTTATATTACAGACGCTTATAATCATGTCTCTGAATGTGACTACTTATGCGTTTATAGAAAATGCAGAAAATCAGCAAACCAGAACTATATTTCCTAACTAAAACACGACTAAATTCTATATTTAGTCGTGTTTTAGTTATATTTATTCTATGATTTAGTTTTTTTTTAATTTGGTAGCATAATAATTATTTTTTAAATTTTTATTGAACATAAATGGTATACATTTAAACGATACTTGGTGCCCTCTCCCCCCTGCCCCTGTTTTCCCTTCCCCCCTCCCACCAATGATTGTCCAGGGTAACCATGCCATATTCATAATTTTACACATATTCAAATGTAGACCCTCATTAATCAAGTTCAGTCTTCCTCCTCTCCTATCTTTCCATTCAAGCTTTGCTGGTATTTCCCCTCCATTACCTGGAGTACCACTGGTATCCTCTACGTTCCCTAGTTTGGGCATATTAGAAGGAACATATGTACCCTCTCCTTCTGTGCTTGGCTGATCTCACTTAACATAATGCTCTCCAGGACTTTCCATCTTCTTGCAAATGGTATTATTTTGTTCTTCTTTATGGCTGAATAGAATTCCATTGGGTGTATTTCCCAGAGTTTTGCTATCCATTCATCTGTTGATGGAGATCTGGGTTGGTTCCATATTTTGGCTATTACGAATTGTGCTGCTATGAACATAGGTATGCATATGTTGCTATAGTTCTCTGGGTTCAACCCTTTTGGAAAAATACCCAGGAGTGGTAGAGCTGGATCGTACGGAGGATCTATTCCTAGCTTTCTTAGGAATCTCCACACAGATCTCCATAGTGGCTGAACTAGTTTGCACTCCCACCAACAGTGTATATTTAG
The DNA here is from genome assembly GCF_963383645.1 of Muscardinus avellanarius. Lineage (NCBI taxonomy): Eukaryota > Metazoa > Chordata > Mammalia > Rodentia > Gliridae > Muscardinus > Muscardinus avellanarius. Next base: position 58,598,155 of record NC_137801.1, read on the forward strand.
GTTTTTTATTGGCACATTGTAATCATACATCTTGATGAAGTTCAGGGTGATAGTGGCACATGTGCACAGAGCATGCGCTGACCCTCCTCCAGCTTCCACCCATGCCCGCAGCCTCCACCCCCTTGCTCAGCAGTGACTGGCTTTGATAACTCTGTGTGTGCATCATGCCCACTGAAGTACCCCCTCTTCAAGTCTTCCTCTCCACTCCCATCTCCCTCCATTAGGCCCCTCCTTCACTCCACTAAGGTTTCTCCTTTGTCTAGATTCCCTCCTGTGTTCCAATTTCTCCCTAGGTTCACATGAGGGAGCACATTAGACCTTTAACTTTTTGTAACTGACTAATCTCACTTTAGCATAATATTCTCTATTTCCATCCATTTCCCTGTAATGACATAAGTTTGTTCTTCTTTATGACTAAGTAGAATTCCATTGTGTATATTTCTATAACTTTGTAATCCATTCCACCTTCATTTAATACACATTTTAAAGGTATTTCATTAACAATTTTGTGCATTTTCAAAACTGCATGCAAACAAATGGCTCTGACTACCAAGACTTATAATGCCATATTGTGTAAGGTAGGCAATTATACATAGTTTTTCATTCTATATTGTTTTAACTGTGTAATGTGAAAAGTGATTTTTTTAGATTGCCTTTGTACTTTTTTCCATCACAGCATCTTTTGGGTTTTTTTAAATTCTTCATTATTATAAACAGAATAGCAAATGTTAAAATATATAACAAATGCCTTGGTTTTCACCTAAGTTGATATTACAGTACTTAGTCTGAGTTTCTACCTTTTTTCTTCCTTCTCTGATCAACCAAGGCATTGCTAAATATAAAGGTACAAGATTCATGTAAAAGTCAAAGACATACAGACTAGTTAATAACTTTAAACTAATAAGACTACAAATCAACTTGCTTTTTTGACATCATTTTCAAATCTCTTTGGGCTAAATTTTCAGTTAGCATGTGATAATCAGCCATAGCAATCCCGTTACCTTAATGAGTATTCTATGTGTAACTCCCCACATACCAAACATAAGGCCTGCACAATTTATACATAAGGCTTACACAGATTATCTTACAAATATCTAAATAAGCTTATATATTTATAATATAAATCCAAATTACTTATCAAACATAAACAGTGTATACACATAGAAAACATATATCTACATTACACACACATGCACACGTGCACGCGCGCACACACACACACACACACACACACACACACACACACACGCATCCACCTCCACACTCTACCAGTCTTCTACATAGCTAAGAAGTTGAATTATAGTCATTAAAAGGATTATCCAAAATAAGTGCCTGCATAGCAATATCTTGGATGGGGTTTGAATGAGCTATATATTTAACAGAGCGTGTCAAATGTGAGGATTCCCATTCTTGAGACTATATGTATTACCTAAATGAAACTATTTGAAGCCTGAATGCCACATTCAGTAATACAGGCCTGGGAAGGAAGCATTTTTTTTTTCTTCCTGAAGTGAATTTGATGCTTCTGAAAGACTGACAGATTTGGAGGAAAAAAAATATAGCTCTAAACTAAATTAAGTATTCACAGAACAAACACTGTGGCTGCAAGAGCAATTCAAATTTCCTATCACCAATGTTTCAATCCTCTTTTAAAAGAATGATTTCTTAGGTCAGAGGTTACTCCCATTTTCATGGCTGCTCAGCCTCTTGGCTAATGTAACTAACATGGGTGCCATTAAATAGTGGCAATTGCGATAATGGATATATCTGCAAGAGCAGCAAGTCATTTTATAAAAGCAGCCAACTATTATAAAAATAGTGGTTTTTCAATTCCACAAATTGTTTCTGTAACATTTCATCTAAGTTGGCTTGCATGACTCAAATAATAAATCCATATTTTTAAAATAAAATATTAATTACAAATTATATTCCAAAAGTTTCAAAGGAGACTGAAAATAAATTTAAAATAAAGATGTACAACACCAAGCCAGGCGTGGTGGCGCACGCTTGTAATCCCCGTGCTTGGGAGGCGGAGACAGGAGGATCGCACAGCTTCGAAGCCAGCCTTGCTGGCTTAGGAGACCCTGTTTCCAAATAAAAATATAAAATAGGTCTGAGAGTGTAGCCCAAAAAAGGGTTGATGTACAACATCAAATAAGCCCAGAGCAATTTTTTTGGTTTTGTTTTGTTTTAGGTGGTACTGGGATTGAACCCAGATGCGTTATACCTCTGAGCCACTGCACCCTCTAGCCCTATTTTATTGTTTTAATTTTGAAATACAGTCTCATTAAGTTATTGAAGGCCTTGCTAAGTTGCTGAGACTGGCCTCACATCTGTAATTCTCATGTCTCAGCCTCCCAAGTACTGGGTTACAGGCTTGTGCCACCACACCCAGCCACCAAAGAGCCTCTGATGTGTCTATGTCTGATTTTGTGCAAAAACATATCAATGTCACAAATAAAAGAAAAATAACTATTCCCTTCAAGCATCCTCTACTAATTACTGGGGGGAAATCTAAATAGTATTACACACTACAAAGAGAATAAAATACATTCTAACATGAAGGTGTAATGTATATTTTATTAATAGTAAAATTCTATTTTCTCAGAATAAAAATATTAATGGTTCAAGAGAAAAACATTAAAAGTGATAGTCTTAAAGAGAAGTATTAGGCCAGGTGTGGTGGTGCACACATGTAATCCCAGCATTCAGGAGACTGAGAAAGAAGGATTGCGGTTTGTGGCAGCCTCAGCTACTTTGTGAGGTCCTTTGCAACTCAGTGAGACTGTTTCTAAATTAAGGAATGAAAAAATAGGGCTGGAGGGTGTAGCTCGGAGGTAGAATACCCCTGGGATTCCATACCAGTACTGAAAAAAAAAGTATTATAACATTAGAGGGAAAGACTTTCATAAAACATCAATTTGTAAAATTGTTATAATTTTTACATAGTTACACATAGAAAATAAGTTATTTAAACAAAAATGAGTTCTATGTTGTTTCACTAGAGAAATATAAAATCAGTTTTGTATGACTCTGAATGATAGAGTATGTGATTCACATAAACATAAAAACATGAAAATACAAAATGTATGTAATTCTATAGCCTACTAAATGTTTATATTGATTTTAAGTTTTTTATGATTACCTAAGTGCTTTAAATGTTAAGATTGCCTCATTTTTGTGCTTTCAAAATATTAAAAAAATTAAATCCGAATGTAACAGATATAGCATTACAAACAGGACTTTTCAAGCTAGAAAAGAACTTAAAAACGACAAAACAAAATAGAATTTAGACAAATGGGTCTAAATTATTAATACAGAATTATTTTTCTTCTCTTTATTTTAACATAAAACTAAACTAATAATAGTTATTTTTCATTTCAGAAAACTGACAATTACTAAATATATGGAATATATATTACGATAATCAAATCACTTTAGAATGATTTGAAATAGTAAAGAAAAGCATGTCCATTTATTGTCTGAGAACAATTCAAAACCAAAATACTTATAGAAAACAAAAATTGTCTAGTTTTTATTTGTTTTGTTTTCTTGCTGAGGCACAGTTTATTGATCTTAAAATATGATCAAAATTATCATAATAATTGATATACAAATTGATAATTTGTATATCAAAAATATACAAATTATCTTGAGACCTCTGTGATCTAAATCACAAAATATATCCCCCACTTGAATCCCAGACCAATTTATAGAAGGGCAAGATTCTTTCATTCTGCTTTAATATTTTGATAATTCTACATCCAAAAAGTTTCCTCAAACCATAATTTTAATTTCACCGAGATATCTTTTAATAAAAATGCACATACTTCGTTATATAGTCCTGGCACAACTGCACCACCTAGTGTTAGCTATGCAATAATTCTACAAATTTAATAAACTCAGTTTAAACAAAATAAAAACAACAATCACTATCAGTACCACCACGACACCACCACAATATATCAACCATCCATACCTTAATTTTTTGTGTGTGGGTCTGACGATGGAACTTAGGGGTATTCGACCTCTGATCTACATCCCCAGCCCTATTTTTTTATTCTTTATTTTGAAACAGGGTCTCACTAAGTTGCAGAGGGCCTCAATAAATAGCTGAGGCTGGCTACAAACTGTGATCCTCCTGTCTCAGCCTCCCAAATGCTGGGATTACAAGCGTGCACCACCACGCTCAGCCCTCATACCTTATTATCAGTTTGCTTATGAAAGTCTAATAATTTGCTGGGCGTGGTGGCGCAGGCTTATAATCCCTGCTCTTGGGAGGCAGAGACAGGAGGATCACGCAGGTTCGAAGCCAGCCTCGCTGGCTTAAGAGACCCTGTCCAAATAAAAAAATATAAAATAGGTCTAAGAGTGTAGCCTGGAGAAGGGCTCCATCCCCGGTACCACCAAAAAAAAAAAAGTCTAATAATTTGAGATACATTAACTTTTTTATGTGGCACTGGGGATGGAACCCAGGAACATTCTACCTCCACGCTACACCCATAGTCCTATTTTTTAGTCTTTTTTTGGAAACAGGGTCTCACTGAGTTGCACAGGTCCTTGCTATCTGAGGCTCTCCACGAACCAAGATCATCTGGTCTCCACCTCCCAAATGCTGGGATTACAAGCGCGCTCCACTATGCCCAGCTACATTAACATTTTTTATTTTAATTGTGTCATATTTATTCTAAATGGGTTCAGGGCGATGACATATTATTTCAAAAAGAATGACTTTTTAAAATCTAGAATGCTTCAATGTAAAAATAGAAAAACAAGAATGGTAGACAGCCTCTTCAGAGCAAAAACAATGACATATACTTCTCTCAAATGGCTTTCTGAGAGCAAGAGAATAGGCACTTGTTCCTGTTTTCCCTCCAGAATCACATTTTAAGAGCTATTTATCTATGCATAAAGAAAAATACACTAATATAATTTCCTCAGTAAATATTATATTTTTAAATTAGTGTTTCTGTTGTAATGTTGACCAACAACTTCCTTAAGTGTTAGTTATGAGTGATACACTACTGCAATTATTAAATTCATAATATTAACCTAACTTATTTAATAATGTGCATGATGATTATCAGTCATTATTGTCATTCTCCATGGTAAGCAGGCATAAATGATAAACTGTTCACATGAATTACTATAATCATTCCATTACACAGTAAAAACTAAGCATTTATAAAGTGAGCTAGAAGGAAAGAAAAGCCCGGTAAAAGAGAAGGTACTCTGAGACCTTCCAGAGACATCCACTTGTGCACATGGGAGAGCCCATCTCATTCCTTTTCTAGCAGCAGGGTGCTATGGTCCTGGATTACAGAATTCCCTGGCTGGTAAGTATACCAGATCTCCAACTTGCCAGCCTCCAGTGTTGAAATCCAGAAGAGAGCCAAATACAGTTTGGCTTAGAATAGTAGCCCTAAGTGTTAACGTGTGTGTGCGTGTGTGTGTGCGTGTGCATGTGTGTGTGCGTACACTTGCATGAGAGACAGACAGGCAGACAGACACAGAGATATGAAAATGAAGGGATTCAACCCAAACTGAAAGCTAGTCTAGGCTCCCCACTTAACAGCAGAAGTATGAGGTACAAAATCAAATCTTACAAAATAAAATACAAATAAAATAAAATCTACTTTGGATGGTGTCTATTTCCACTTCTTCTTTACTAATAAAAAAAAATCATGCTCAACAGGCAATTTCTTATCTCTTAAATCCATCCTGTGATAACATACCCTTTCTTCTGGTGTCTTGGGACATTTTATCTTTTACCTTCCCTATAGTTATGATTTATATGATTTGTTGATTTGTCTAAAGCTGAACAAAAGGAGCGATCCAAGGATATTCTTGGTGAAATGATGTCAAGTAGAGCTCAGATCTACCTAAAAACATTCAAGTGTTCTTGGACCACTCAGAGCGTAGCACCGCCTTAGCAAAAAACAGCACAATGGCCTACTACTGCCCCTCTAGGCTCTGCTGACGGCTTCCAATTACTCATCATGAGAAATGGGCTTAGGGTGATATGAGGAGTTCAGAAGTAAAGGTTTTGTAAAATATGTTTGTGGTTTGAAAACTTTCTGAATTACGTAAAACATACTAAAACTTTCTCTTTGCTAAACGAACCCAGGCTCCTGTTCCTACAATCCTGGAAGCTGACTCTTGACAGGCCTCTCAAGATCCTAAGCCAGATCCCAAAGGACCATGACTACTACAGTGTTAAGGGACACTGTGTTCACTAAAGCACAGAGATATGCTTGTGAGAGCCTCTAACAGCAAAGAGAAGAAGTGAGGGTGACATTCATACTCATTTCTCCTAACCAAAGTGGAAATGCTATAAGAAGCTTCTTTTATGCATAAACTATGTGGTAATAAACTCTTGAACATGAACTCAGAGCAAAACAGTAATATAGCTTTTAAAATTAATAGAAAAGGAGACAAAAGCCCAGGCTTACCCAAGGCAGGAAATCTAATAGACAACTGATCTCTACCATGAAGCTTGAATTCTAACAGAAAGAGAAGGAAGAGTAAATCTACCCAATCTCTCCTACCCCTAGAGGAATCCAGTGAAAGTTGCCCTGACACTGAAATGGGACCAGAGGATGCTATTCCTGAAAATCCCTAATCTGAAGCCAGCCATCATACAGAGTTGCAGTTCCTTTTCTCTTGTGATGAGTTTAGGTATTCAAAGCATTTTAGGCCCTGAATTTAGCCAAAATGGTCTCTGCTAAGTGACCTCAAATGCATTTCAGAAGCAAACACACTTATTAGAAGAATAAATACACTTCCATTTTGGAGCCCAAAGACTTCCCTACATAATTATTCAAATAAAAAATATCATAATAGAACAAGGTATTATGAGAAACAACCGGAAAAGCAACAGAATGCAGAAACAAACTCAAAATAAGATATAGATTTTAAAATAACTATATAATTAAAAACATAAACAAGGTTGAAAACACTGCACAGAATGGTAAACTACAGTCATATATTGCATAACAATTTGTTCAATGATATACCACAAATACAATGGTGGTTCCATAAGATTATATCATCCAGTGACATCACAGTTTTCTTAATTTGTCTACATACACATATGATGTATGCACTATAATGAACACATTTCTCAGAATATATTACCATTAAGCAATGCATGATTACATTGGATAAAAATAGATTTTAGAGAGAATAAATATCCTAGAAATGAAAAAACATTATATCTGAAATGTAAAAATCAATGTAAAGAGTAACAGTTTATTTTTTTATTTTTTTATCGGTGCATTATATTCATACATCATATTGGGGTAAAAAACTTGTGTGTACATACAGGTACACATCACCGATTTAACCCCTACCCAATTCCCACCCCATTCCCTCCCCATCCCTCCTTCCCTTGCTTGGCTTAGTGGTTGACTTCGATATGTTTAAGTACATTGTGTGTTTCAGAGAATTTCCTTCTTCCCCCCTCCCATCCCCTCATTTAGGTTGTCTTGTCTGCTCCTCTATAGGATTTCCCTTTTCTAGATTTCCTCTTATGGCCTATTTCTCCTTAGCTTACACATATTAGGGAAAGCATCTGATTTCATATTTTTTGTGACTGACTAATCTCACTTAGCATAATGTCCTCCAGTTCTATCCATTTCCCTGAAAATGATGTAATTGAGGTTTTTTTTAAATGGCTGAGTAAAATTCCATTGTGTACATATCCCACAGTTTTGTAATCCATTCATCTGTTGATGGACATCTTGGCTGGTTCCATAGTTTGGCTATGGTGAACTGTGCAGCTATGAACATAGATACACATGCGTTAGTTTGGTAGTTTGGTCTCCTATCTTTTGGGGTAGATACTCAGATGTGGTATTGCTGGATCAAATGGTAGATTTGTTCCCATTCTTCTGAGGTTTCTCCATACTATTTTCCAAAGTGGCTGCGCTAATTTGTAGTCCCACCAACAATGTTTTAGAGTTCCCACTTCTCCACGTCCTCACCAGCATTTGTTGTTGTGTTTTGAATGATTGCCATTCTAAATGGAGTTAGGTGAAATCTCAAGGCAGTGGGGTTTTTTGTTTTTTTTTTTGTGGTTTTTTTTTTTTTTTTTTTTTTTTTTTTTTGGTGGTACTGGGGTTCCTGGAAGCCCTTCTACCTTTGGGCTACACTCCCAGACCTATTTTTACATTTTTATTTGGAAACAGGGTCTCCTAAGCCAGTGCGCGTGGCTGGCTTCGAACCTGCACGATCCTCCTGTCTCTGCCTCCCAAGCGAGGGGATTACAAGCGTGCGCCACCATGCCCAGCTCTCAGGGCAGTTTTGATTTGCATCTCTCTGACTGCCAATGATGTTGAGCATTTCTTCATGCATTTATTGGCCATTTGAATTTCTTCTTTCGTGAAGTGTCTGTTTAGTTCATTTGACCATTTTATTATTGGATGATTTGGGTTTTTTTAGTGTTGAGTTTCTTGAGTTCTCTGTATATTCTAGATATTAGTCCTCTATCAGAGGTGTAGGTGGCAAAAATCTTCTCCCATTCTGTTGGCTCTCGGTTGAGGTTCTTGACAGGTTCTCTTGCTGAACAGAAGCTCTTCAGTTTCATGCAACCCCTCTGACTGAAACGCCTTTTAATTTCTTGTGGCTTTGGGGTCTTGTTGAGAAAGTGTTTTTCTGTGCCTATGTGTGTTGGACCTATGCCCTCTTCAAGGAGATTCAAGGCCTCTAGTTTGATTTCTAAGTCTTTGATCCATCTTGAATTGACTTTTGTACAAGGTGAGAAAGTGGGATTAACTTCCAAAATTCTGCATATGGTTAACCAGTTTTGCCAACACCATTTGTTGAAGAGGCTATCTTTGTTCCAGTGTATGTTTTTGGCCCCTTTGTCAAAAATCAATTGGCTGAAAGTGTGTGGGCTTGTTTCTGGGTCTTCTATTCTGCTCCATTAGTCTATGTATCTGCTTTTGTGCCATTACCATGCTGTTTTTATTACAATGGCTTTGTAGTAGAGTTTAAAGTCAGGTATTGTAATTCTTCCTGCATGGTTTTTGTTGCTGAGAACTACTTTGGCTGTGCTGGGCTTTTTCTTATTCCAGATAAATTTAAGGACTGATTTTTCTATGTCTGTGAGGAATGGTCTTGGTAGTTTAATGGGCACTGTGTTGAATCTGTATATCTCTTTTGGGAGGGTGGCCATTTTAAGGATATTTATTCTGCCAATCCATGAAATGGAAGATCTTTCCATCTTCTAAGATCTTCTTTGATTTCTTTATTCAATGTGTTATAATTTTCTTTGTAGAGATCTTTTATATCCTTGGTTAAGTTTATTCTTAAGTATTTTATTTTTTGTGTGAGATCCTCAGTGGAAGTGTTTTCTGAGTTTCTTTTTCAGTGGATTTATGGTTGGTGTACAGGAAAGCTTCTGTTTTTTTTTTTTTTTTTTTTGGTGGTACTGGGGTTCCTGGAAGCCCTTCTACCTCCGGGCTACACTCCCAGGCCTATTTTTACATTTTTATTTGGAAACAGGGTTTCGTAAGCCAGCGCGCGTGGCTGGCTTCGAACCTGCGTGATCCTCCTGTCTCTGCCTCCCAAGCGCGGGGATTACAAGCGTGCGCCACCACGCCTGGCTCTTCTGATTTTTTAAGATTGATTTTGTATCCAGATACTTTGCTGAATTTGTTGATCAGTTCTATAAGCCTTTGGGTTGACTTTGTTGGGTTTGTTTTTTTCTTTTTTCTTTTTCTTTTTTTTCTTTTCTTTTTTTTTTTTTTTTTTTTTTTTTTTTGGTGGTACTGGGGGTGGAACCCAGAGGCTTTCTATCTCCAGGCTATACTCCCAGACCTTTTTTTTCAATATTTTATTTGGAAACAGGGTCTCACTAAGTTGCTGAGAGCCTCACTAAGTAGCTGAGGCTGGCTTCAAACCCATGCTATCCTCCTGTCTCAGCCTCCCAAGCACGGGGATTACAAGCGTGTGCCACCACGCCCGGCTGGGTTTTCTTAATATAGTATTATGTCATCTGCAAATAGTGAAAGTTTGAGTTCTTCTTTGATTTCTTGCCTTATTGCCCTGGCTAGAGTCTCTAGTATGATATTGAAGAGAAGTGGTGATGATGAACATCCTTGTCTCATTCCTGTTTTTAGGGGGAATTCTTGAAGTTTTTCCCCATTTAATATGATGTTAGCAGTGGGCTTATTGTAGACTGCCTTTATGATGTTGAGATATGTTTCTTCTATTCCAATTCTCTGCAGTGTTTTTATGATAAATGGATGTTGGATTTTATCAAATGCTTTTTCCATGACTAATGAAATGATCATGTGATTTTTGTCTTTGATTCTGTTCATATGATGAATTACATGGATTGATTTTCGTACGTTGACCCAGCCTTGCATTCGTGGGATGAACCCTATCTGGTCATGGTGTATGATTTTCTTTAATGTGGTTTAAATGCATGTTGCTAGTATTTTGTTTAATAGTTTGCATCCAAGTTCATCAGAGATATAGGCTTGTAGTTTTCCTTCCTTGAACTCTCTTTATTTGGTTTGGGTATTAGTGTGATGTTGGCTTCATAGAATGTATTTGGGAGAGTCCTGGTTTTTTCTATTTCAAGAAATAGTTTGAGGAGTATTGGAGTTAGCTCTTCTATAAAGTTTTATAGAATTCACTTGGAAAACCATCTGGTCCTGGGCTTTTCTTTGATGGTAAGCTCTTTATTGCTGTTTCAATCTCTTTGACTGTTATTGGTTGGTTTCAGTGTTTTATATCTTCTTGACTCAGTTTAGGAAGGTTGTATTTATCTAGGAAGTTGTCAATTTACTCCAGATTTTCCATTTTGTTGGAGTATAGTATTTCCTTTTTTAATTTATTTTTATTGGTACATTGTAATCATATATCACATTGGAATACAAGACTTGAGAGGATATACAAGCACACAACATCCAATTAGCCCTCATCCACTCCCCATACCATTTCCCCCCCCTCCCTCGATCCCATGCTTGTTTGGTGATTAACTTTGATACATTTGTTTATGTACCTCCTGAGTTTTAAAGAGGTTCCATCCCCCCCATCCCATATCCTCTGATTGGTCACTTTAATTGCTTCACTATAGGGCCCTTTCTATAACTCGACCTCTTCCTGTTACCCCTTTCCTCCTAGTTATTGGTGATTAGGGGAAGCATCTGGTTTTTATTTTCTGCAATATTTCTCTGTGCATGCTGCATTGAAAGTACCGATCCCACGCTTGACAGCCCCAGTAGTGGCCTGGCTACCCAGTGGACTGATCCAGACCTCGCTGGCTCCAGCACCAGCCTTGCCTAATGGGAGGCCCCGATTCTGGCCTCGCTGGCCTCCGCACCGGCCTAACAATTTGGCTGGCTCTGATCCCAGCCTCGGTGGCCCCAGCCCCTGCCTTGCCTCAAGGCAGGCTCTGTCCCAGCCTCGCTGACCCTGGCACCGGCCTAACCCCTCAGCAGTCTCCTATCCTGGCCTCGGAGGCCCCAGCACTGGCCTTGCCTCATGGCAGGCTCTGATCCCAGCCTCGCTGGCAACAGCACCGGCCTAACCCCTTGACAGGCTCCGATCCTGGCCTCGGAGGCCCCAGCACTGGCCTTGCCTCATAGCAGGCTCTGATCCCGGCCTTGCTGGCCCCGGCACCAGCCTACCCTCTCGGCTGGTTCCGATCCTGGCCTCGGAGGCCTTAGTAGCGGCTGTGCCTCATGGCAGGCTCCGATCCTGGCCTCACTGGCCCCGGCACCGGCCTTACTCTTCGGCAGGCTCCAATCCAGGCCTGGCGAAGGGTCATGTGGAGCATGCCGGACCCCCTGAGAATCCAGGGCCCGGGTCGCAGGACCCCGGGCCACAGGCCGGGTCGCAGGAGGCACACTATATCCCCGGAAGAACCAGCACCTAGGCCGTAGGACCCTGGATCCCAGGCAGGGTCGCACGGGTCATGTAGGACCCCTGGAAGAGCCAGGGCCTGGGCCGCAGTGCTACTGAGTGCCTGATCCCACAACCTCCTCAAACCACACGTACTGTGTTCTCTTATTTAAAAAAAAAAAAAAAAAAGGAAAAGAAAAGAAAAGAAAAAATATCAGAGAGGGGTCAAGAAGGCTGTGGTGGATGCCAGGATACTGGAGATGCAGACAAAACTTATCCAAATGAACTGGAACTTTTGGAAAAATTCCCCGCAAAGGAGGACTGCTTCTTCTCTACATTCTTAAGAATCATGGACATAACCTGTAAGGAGAGAGTTTAGCGGAGACCTAGGAGAAAGGCGGTGTTGGAAGTGGTCACCACGATGGCAGAGACTTGTATTCAGGAGAGTCAGAAATCTGATCCTACCACCTTATTTTTTGGAGAAATTACACCAAACATCGAATGCTACCATCACGCATGCTTAGGAACACTGGACAACATTCAGAGTGGAAAAAGATCTTGGGAAAGATTTGAAATGGTGGAGGCAGTGGCAATGGCAGTGGCCAGTCTCCAGGGGAGGCAGAGATCTGATGCATTACACCTGGAACTTTTGAAGTAATAACCCAAGAGGCAGAATGCTACCACCACGCACCCTCGGTAATGTGGGACAACCTGCTGGGTGAAGAGGGTGCTCGGATTGGAGATTGCTGAGGGGTGAGGCCGGTGCTGGGGACAGCAAAGCTGAGATCGGAGCCCACCATGAGGCAGGGCCAGTGCTGGGGCCAGCGAGGCCGGGATTGGAGCCTGCCGAGGGGTTAGGCTGGTGCCGGGGCCAGCAAGGCCGGGATCGGAGCCTGCCCCGAGGCAAGGCCAGTGCTGGGGCCTCTGAGGCCGGGATCGGAGCCTGCTGAGGTGCTAGGCCGGTGCCGGGGCCAGTGAGGAAGGGATCGGAGCCTGCCATGAGGCAAGGCCGGTATTGAGGCCTCCGAGGCTGGTATCGGAGCCTGCTGCGGGGTTAGGCTGGTATCGGAGCCAGCAATGCCAGGATCGGAGCCTGCCGTGAGGCAAGGCCGGTGCTGGGGCCTCCGAGGCCGGAATCAGAGCCTGCCGAGGGGTTAGGCCTGTGCCGGGGCCAGCAGCCGGCATCAGAGCCTGCCGTGATTGGAGCCCCTGTGCTCCGGTTTCTCTGGAGGTCTGGCGTGCCCTGCATGACTCCGCCCGGGGCCCAGAGTCCTAGGACTCGGGCCCCAGCACTTCTGGGGGCCCCAAGAGCCCTGCCTGACCTCTACCCGGGGCCCAGGGCCTTGCGACCCAGGCCCCAGTTTCTCTGGGGATCCCACGTGCCCCGACTGAATCCTGCCCAGGGCCCAGGGCCTTGCCTGGAGTATAGATTTTCAAAGAAGTTTCTGATAATCCTCTGGATTTCTAAACTGTCAATAGTAATGTCTCCTTTTACATCCCTTATCTTCATAATTTGGGTTGATTCTCTCTTTTATTTTTAGTTAGGTTGGCTAGTGGTTTATCTATCTTGTTAATTTTTTCAAGAAACCAGCTTTTGGTTTTGTTGATTTTCTGTATTGTTTTTTTATTCTCTATTTTGTTAATTTCTGCTCTAATTTTAATAATTTCCTGTCTTCTACTGGCTTTGGGGTTCAATTGTTCCTGGTTTTCAAGGGCTTTGAGGTGTGTTGTTAGGTTATTTATTTGAATATTTTCTGGTTTTCATATCTGAGCACTCTAGAAATTTCTTGATTTCACCTCTTAGGTCTTCTATGACCCATTCTTCATTCAGAAGTGTGGTGTTCAGTCTCCACATGTTTATGTTGTTTCTCTGGGTCTTCTTATAGTTGATTTCTAGTTTCATTCCAGTATGGTCTGAAATGACACAGGGAAGTATGTAACATTTTTTGAATTTCCTAGTGCTCATTTTGTGTCTAAGGATGTGATCTATTTTGGAGAAGGTTTTGTGAGCAGCTGAGAAAAATGTAAACTCCGCTATAGTTGGGTGAAATATTCTATATGTGTCCACCAGGTCCATTTGATTAATGGTGTTCTTTAGTTCTGAGGCATCTTTACTGACCTTTGATCTGGAAGATCGGTCTAATGTTGTGAGAGGTGTGTTGAAGTCTCCCAGTATTATGGTATTGGTATTTATGTGTGACTTCATGTCACAAAGAGTTTGATTTATGAAAGTAGCTGCACCTATGTGTGGGACATATATGTGATTATTGTTATTTCCTCTTGCTGGATTATTCCTTTTACCAGTAAAATATGACCTTCTTTGTCTCTTCTAATAAGTTTGGGTTTGAAGTCTAACTTGTCTGATATTGTAGTTGCTACTCCTGCTTGCCTTCAAGTTCCATTAGCATGGATTACCTTGTCCCAGCCCTTTACCTTGAGTTTGTTCCTATCTTTACTTGTAAGGTGTGTTTCTTGTAAGCAGCAGATGGATGGATTCTGGTCTTTAATCCATTTTTCCAATTTATGTCTTTTTATTGGAGAGCTGAAGCCATTTACATTCAGTGTGATTATTGAGAGATAATTTTTAATTCCTAACCTGTTAAGATTTTATTTCTGTTTGAGATACTGTTTATTCTTTGCTTAGTTGTGTGCTAGACGGAAAATCTTGTTTCTTTGGTTCTGGTGTGTATTACCTATTTCTTCTTTGTAGTTAATCTCCTTGAGTATTTTCTCCAGCACTGGCTTTGAAGACATAAATTCCTTTAGTTTTTGTTTGTCATGGAAGCGTCTTATTTCCCCATCTAATTTGGTAGTTTTGCTGGTTAGAAAATTTTGTGCTAGAAATTGTTTTCTTTCAGAATTTGGAATATGTTACTCTAAGCCCTTCAGGATTTCATGACTTGGTTTGGGAAATCTGGAGTGATTCTAATTGGTTTTCCTCTGAATGTCACATGGCCTTTTGTTTTTGTTGTCTTTAAGATGCTCTCCTTGGCTTCCACATTGGTCATTTTGAAAATTATGTGGCGTGAGGAACCTTTTCTCTGACCCTGTCTAAACAAAGTTCTATAAGTTTCCTGGATCTGTGTATCAACCTCTTGCTCTATTTGGAAAATTTTCTACTATTACTTCCTTGAAGAGATTGTTGATCCCTCTGATTTCACCTTCTTTTCCCTCCTCTATTCCAATTATTCTTAGGTTAGCTCTCTTAAAATGGGCCCATATTTCTTCAATGTCAGATTCCTGCTGTCTGATTTTTTCTCTAAATTAGAAACTATGCGTTCATTTTTGAAGTGATCATCTTCTAGGAGTGAGATTCTATTCTCCATGTGGTCTAATTGATTGTTTATACTTTGAATTGAGGCCTTTACTTCAATGATTGCATCCTTTTTTTTTTAAACTCTCTCTAAATTCTTTTCGAAGGTCCTGTATTATTTCTACAGTTATATTCCTGATTTGATCTACTGGAGAGCTCTGAATTTTTGTGTTTTCAGGTTCTGAGGTTGTGGGGTTGTGGGCATTCATTACTCCATTGTTATTCCTCTTTCCCATGATTTCAGAAGTTTGTGCCTTCTCTGGGTTCTTCCCTGGGTCAGTATGACTTCACTTAGGGTGCTCTGGATCTTGAGTTTGTGGTAATCCCAGTCACCATGACTCCTTTACTGGGTTGTATAGTAAAGTCTCAGACCCAGGGAGTTAATTGAGTCTGTGATAGACCATGGGGGTGCCAGGCTGGGTGTTTTCCCATGGGGAGCTGCGACTAGAGTGTGGTATCTCTGCCACTGTTACTTCTTCACTGGGTTGGACTGCAAAATCTCAGACCCAGGGAGATTATCAAAGCTGTGCAGGTCCCTAGGGTGCAGTACTGGGATTTCTCCTTTAGGGGCCACAATTTCACTTACAGTTATTGAGTGAGCTGATCTGCAGGTGTCGCAGGTGTGATGAACTCGCCACCGCCTCTGGCAATATGGTGCTGCTGCCACAACCTCAGTAGGCGTGAGGCTGGCGTATTTCTTTTTTGGTTTTGAGCTCCGTTCTGATTCCCTGGAAGGCATGATGAGCTTGGCCAGTGGGAGTTTTAGATGTTCTTTGGCTGAAAAACTGCTGAATTACACCCGAATGATCCGCAGCAGCTCACTTCAGCTCCGTATTTACCTTTCCTCTCTGGAGCATGGTGGGTTGTTGAGTGCACTGTCCTGGAGCTGTCCTGGGCGCGGTGAACTCACCGCTGCTGCTGGCGATATGATGCTGCTGCTGTGCCCTTGGCCATGAAGCTGGAGTATTTCTTTTCTGGTTTTGAGCTCTGTTCTGAGTCCCTTTCTTCTCAGGAGCCTGGTGCTGCAAGGCAAGATGTTGCCGGTGCAGCTCCACTGCTGCAATGCGGGCTGGTTTATTTTCTGGGTCTGGTTGTTCTTCTAGTCTTCTTTTACTCTGTCCCTTTTATTTACAGTTTTTATTTCTCTGCTGATGGTGTTTTCTGGCTATGAAAAGCGCTGATTTTGTGGCAATAGCGATCCATTTTTATCGGGACTCATAAACACTGCTTTTCTCAGTCACCATCTTCCCAGAATTCTAATAACAGTTTAGAAGAGTTAGAAAACTTGAAAGAGTAAACCATGCTGTTGCATGCTTGTAATCCCAATATGTGGGAGGCTGAGACAGAAGGATCACAGGTTTGCACCCAGCCTTAGCTACTTAGTGAGGCCCTCCCAAACCAAGTGAAGCCCTATTTCAAAATAAAGAATAAAAAACAGGGATGGGAGCCGGACATGGTGGCACACACTTGTCATCCCAGCATTTGGAAAGCTGAGACCAAAGGATTGGGGTTCACAGACAGCCTCAGCTACTTAGGCCCTCCACAACTTAGTAAGACCCTGTTTCAAAAATAAAGAATAAAAAATGGGGCAGGGGTATAGCTCAGAGGTTGAATGCCCCTGGGTTCCATCTCCAGACCCTCAAAAAAACAGGGCTGGGGGTGGGTGTAATTCCAAGGTAGAATGCCCCTGGATTCAATCACCAGCACCACACACACACACACAAAGACATCTAAGATACTTAGAATAACTTGAAATATTTAGAGTGAAAAGTTCTATGGTATTTGATTTTTGCTAAGGAAAAGGATTGGGCAAGAGGCAATGTTCTAAGAGATAGTATATCCCTACATTGATGAAAATCAATAATCTATAGGTTAAAGAAGCTCAATGAATCCAAAGCAAGATTTAAAAAGAGAAAATAATATATACCTAGACAGATCACATTGAAACTGCAGACGGCCAAAGAAAAACCCAAGATCTTAAAAGAAGCCAGACAGAAAGGTTTCAAAGAAAGAATAGTTAGATAGGCAGCTGATTTCAACATCCACCAGAGAAGCCATATATGGAGAGAAAGTAACTATGGTCCTAGAAGTTTATATACCCACCACTATAGTTTTTTTTTAATGTGCTTTTATTGGTACATTATAGTCCAGTACTATAGTCTGGATCTGAATGTTTCCCACAGGCAAATGTCTTGAAGACATGTTCCTGGGAGTGACACTGTTGGAGATGGTGGTGCCTAGGAGGCATCAGGTCACTAGGATGTAACCTTAGAGGAGACTGTGGGAACCCAGTTCTTTCTTCATCTTCTCTTTCACTTTCAAGTGATGGGGTGAGAAGTTTTGTTCTGCTGCCTGGCCACAGGTCTAAAGTGATGGAACTCAACAAATCATGAACTGAAACCTCCAAAATTGTGAACCAAAATAAAACTTCTCCATTTTTATTTTCTTGGAGGGATTAATTACTTATTTATTAGTACTACGGACGGAAAACAAGGGCCATTCTACCTCTAAGAGATGTACTCCCTGCCTTTTTAAATTTTTATTCAACAAATGGCCTCATCAAGTTGCTGAAGCTGGCCTCAAAGGTTAAGATCCTCCAGTCTCAGCCTTCAAAGTACTGGGATTTGTGTGTGTGTGTGTGTGTGTGTGTGTGTGTGTGTGTGTGTGTGTGGTACTGGGGTTCCTGGAAGCCCTTCTACCTCCGGGCTACACTCCCAGACCTATTTTTTATATTTTTATTTGGAAACAGGGTCTCCTTCGAACCTGAGCAATCCTCCTGTCTCCGCCTCCCAAGTGTGGGGATTACAAGTGTGCACCACCACACCTGGCAAAGTACTGGGATTATAGGCATGTGCCACCATATCCAGCAACTTTTTTTCTTTATAAGATGATTATTCCAGGTGTTTATTATAGTAACTGAAAGCTGACTAACACACAGTAATAATATTTTCAAGAATTAAGAAAGAATGGTTGGACTTGATGTTGTATGCCTATAATCCCATTACATACAAGGTTAAGACAGGCGGGGGATCGCAGGTTCAAGGCTAGTGTTCAGTAACTTAGTGAGACTGTTTCAAAATAAAAATTACAATAAAACTGATAGTGTAGCTTAGGGGTAGAATGCCCCTGGGTTCAATCCCCAGTACCACATACACAAAAATAGACATAAAAGAATTAAGGGGGGAAATTGACAGTTGAGATAGATAAGAGCTTTAAAAAAAACTCTAGTACTGGCTAATATTCACTAAAGACAATTCTCATTCATTCTTTCTCACATTCGTTCTCTCTTTCTCTGTCTTTCTTTCTCCCTCTCCCTCTCCTTCTCTGTCATGTGCTAGGGATCAAGCCCCTGTGCATGTTAGGCAACCATTCTACTAAAAACAGTCCTATTCTCCTTTTCTCCCTTTCTTCCTTTTCTTTTTTTTTTGCCTTATCTTCAAATATAATTTAGTATTAAGTATACTATCATTAATGCTCAACTTTTCAACCTCTTCTATATAATTTCTCATATAATTTTCTCAATGATTAGTAGGCTTGTAGAGAACATTATTTAGTAAGGTTTATACAGTGATATATGGTTTACTTTCAAATTATCGCTGTTTCTGGTGGATAGCCTCCTCAAAGCAGCTCTAGAGGCTGAACTTAGCACCCAAGCATGCTGATAGGACCTGAGGACACACTGTAAAGAGAAAAGCACTCACTACTAAAGGTCACACACACACACACACACACACACACACACACAGAGAGAGAGAGAGAGAGAGAGAGAGAGAGAGAATGAGAATAAGAGGAATCCATCTCATCTGATGAGCACAAATAGGATCTCAGGAAACATGAGGAAATAGGACAACAAAATGCCCCCCAAAATTGATAAACTCCCCAACACCCCCAATAACTTAACTCACAGATATAATGGGGAGGAAATCACAGACCAAAAATTCAAAAAGTTGGTGGCTAAAATGATAAATGATCTTAAAGAAGAGCTAAGGAAATAAGTGAGAGAAAATACAGAAAGTATTTCAATTATGACATTGAGATTCTGAAAAAGAATCAAATAAATTCCTGGAAAACAATGACACAATAAATCAAATAAAAATTTTAGTGGAGAGTTATCACCAATAGAGTAGACCACTTAGAAGACAGATTTTCAGGCC
This sequence comes from Muscardinus avellanarius, assembly GCF_963383645.1. Lineage (NCBI taxonomy): Eukaryota > Metazoa > Chordata > Mammalia > Rodentia > Gliridae > Muscardinus > Muscardinus avellanarius. Next base: position 58,617,478 of record NC_137801.1, read on the forward strand.
TCAAAGAGAGGTATATAATCTATAATCTTGAACACTCAGTAATAAAAATAAGGAATTAAAAGACAATGATCAGAACATTCAGGAAATCTGGGACATCAAGAGACTAAATCTAAAGGTTATTGCACTTGATGAAGGGCTTGAGATACAAGCTTATACATATAATCTTTTCAGGGAAATAAAATCAGAAAAATTAAATTTCCTTGTGTGTGTGTGGTAGGGAGGGTTCTGGGCATTGAACCCAGGGGTGTTCTATCTGCAAGCTACACCCCCAGCCCTGTTTTATTTTTATTTTGAAACAGGGTCTCACTAGGTACTACTTTCTGAGGCTATCCTCAAACCTGTGATCCTTCTGTCTAAGCTTCCCAAGTACTGGGATTACAAGTGTGTGCTACCATGCTCCAGAGAAAAATTTCTAAATATTAGAAATGAGATGGCCCTAGGAAGATGTAGGAAGCATTCAGAACTTCAATCAAACAAAAAAGAATAACTCAACAATACACTATAGTTAAAAATGCCTAATGTGGAGAATAACATAAGAATCTTAAAAGCCTGAAGAGGAGAAGGTCAGGTTACACTTAAATAAAAGCCAATAATAATAACCACTGATTTTTCAACCCAAACTTTAATAGCCAAGAGGGCTCTAAAATAAAGCAACTGGAAACCAACACTGCTATATCCAGCAAAGCTATTCCTTAAAATCAAAGGAGAAATTATAAAAAAATTTGTGACACCAGGTCAGCACTACAGAACATACCTAAAAAAAAAAAAAAAAAAAAAAAAAAAAAAAAAACACTGTACAGAGAAAGAATTAAAAAATGAACATTAGAGCCCAATAAGAGACAAATCTCACTAGAAGAGTAGCTAAGTAAAGAATTAGGACTGAATTAAACATCTAAGGTAAATCATAATAAAAGGAAATAATAAATATCTCTATAATAATGCTGACTGTAAGTGGTCTCAACTCTCAGTTCAAAGTCATAGACTGGCAGAATGGATTAAAAACAAGATCCAAGCTGGGTGTGGTGGTGCACGCATGTAATCCCAGCATTCTAGAGGCTGAGACTGGAGGATCACGCTTCGCAGCCAACCTCAGCTACTTAGTGAGGCCCTCCACAACTCAGTGAGACCCTGTTTCAAAATAAAGAATATAAAATAGGGCAGGGGGTGTAGCTTGGAGTTCAAATACTCCTGAGTTCCATCCCCAGACCCGCAAAAAAAAAAAAAAAAAAAAATTGACAGACCCTGCATTGAAGATGTCCAATGATTATGTAAGAAAACATCTCTTGAGCCAGGCATGGTGGTTCACGCTTGTAATCCCAGCATTCAGGAAGCTGAGACTGAAGGATCACAGTTCCCAACCAGCCACAGCTACTTAGTGAGGCCCTCAACAATTCAGTGAGACCCTGTTTCAAAATAAAGAATAAAAAATAGGGCAGGGGGTGTAGCTCGGAGGTCAAATGCCTCTCGGTTCCATCCCAGACACCCTGCAAAAAAAAAAAAAAAAAAAAAAAAAAAAAATCCAGCCAGTCGTGGTGGTACATACTTGTAATCCTAGTATTTGGGAGGTTGAGATAGGAAGATCACAGGTTCCAGGACAGTCTCAGCAAGTAGTGAGACTCTCATCAACCTAGAGAGATCCTACTTCCAAATAAAAATAAAATAGGGCCAGGGTGTAGCTCAGAGGTAGGATGCCTCTAGGTCCAATCCCCAGTACCACCAAAAACAAAACAAAAAAACAAAAAAAACAAGATTCAACCATATGTTGTTTTTAAGTGACTCACCTTACAGGCAAAGACATCTGCATGCTAAAGGTAAAAGGATTAAAAAAATACCATGCAAATGTAGACCAAAAAGAAGAAGTGGTTATGTCCATATATGACAAAGCAGACTTCAAGCCAAAACTAATTAAAAGAGACAAAGTTACTTCTAACTCTTAAAGGGAACAATCCAATAAGAAAATATAATGATAGTAAATATTTATGACCCCTATGTTGGTGCACCTACTTAAGGCAAACTTGACATGAAGACTCAAATAGACCCCCAATGCATACAATAATACTAGGAGATTTCAACACATCTCCCTTACCAATACGTAGTTCATCCAGACAGAAAAGCAGTAAAGACTCCTCAGAGCATCATCATCATCATCATCATCATCATCATCATCATAATACAGACCTAACAGACATCTAGATTATTTCATTCAACAATAGCTAAATTCACTTTCTTCTCAGCTGCTCATGAAACCTTCTCCAAAACAGACTATATTTTAGGCCACAAAGTAAGTCTTAGCAAATTGTGTGTGTGCGTGTGTGTAATTTCATACATATCACACTATAATGCAATGAAATTAGAAATTAACAGCAAAAATCCGGGCGTGGTGGGGCACGCTTGTAATCCCTGCGCTTGGGAGGCAGAGACAGAAGGATGGCGCAGGTTAGAAGCCGGCCTCGCTGGCTTAAGAGACCCTGTTCAAATAAAACATATAAAATAGGTTTGGGAGTATAGCCTGTAGGTAGAAGGCCCCTGGGTTCCATCCCCAGTACCACCAAAAAAAAAAAAAAAAAAAGAAAAGAAAAAAAAAGAAATTAACAGCAAGAAAAACCATAGAAACTACACAAATACACAGAAATTGAACAATATATTGTGTGTGTGTGTGTGTGTGTGTGTGTGTGTGTGTGCAGATGCACATGTGTGATGGGGATTGAACCCAGGAGCATTCTACCTTTAAGCTACACCCACAACCCAATTTTACTTTTTATGTTAAAACAAAGTCTCACTAAATTGCCAAGGCTGGTCTTGAACCTGTGACCCTCTTGTCTCAGCCTCCCAACCAAGTACTGGGATTACAAACTTGCACTACCATCCCTGGCTTGAACAATATACTTTTGAATAATAAATAAATTAGGGAGAAAATTAAGAAAGAAATTTTTAAAATTTTCTACCTCCGGGGTATACTCCCAGACCTATTTTATACTTTATTTGAAAACAGGTTATTTGGAAATAGGGTCTCACTAAGTTGCTGCAAGCCTAAATAGCTGAGGCTGGCTTCGAACTTGTGCAATTCCTCCTGTCTCAGCCTCCCACGCGTGGGAATTGCTAGTGTGCACCACCATGCCCAGCAAGAAAGAAATTTTTAAATTTCTAAAATTAAATGATAATAGAAATAATATCAGCATCTCTAAAACACCAAGAAGACAGTTCTAAGGGGAAAGTTCATAGCTATGAGTGCTTGTATAAAAAAAAAGAAAAAAGCACCTAAATAAACAACCTAACAACACATCTTAGGGTCTAGAAAAACAAGAACAAACCATTCCCAAAACTAGTAGAAGGCAAAATATTATTAACAGCTAAAATTAATGGAAATACTAAACAATACAAAGTACCAATGAAACAAATTGTTGGTTATTTGAAAAGATACACAAGGGCTGGGTATGGTGGCGCACACTTGTAATCCCAGTATTTGGGAGGCTGAGACAGACAGATGGCTGTTCAGGGACAGCCTCAGCTACTCAGTGAGGCTCTTTGCAACTTAGTGAGACCCTATTTCCAAATAAAGAATAAAAAATAGGGCTGGGGGTGTTGCTCAGAGATAGAATGCCCCTGGGTTCCATCCCCAGTACTGCAAAAAAAAAAAAAAAAAAAAAAAAAAAAGGAAGAAAAGAAAAAGAAAAGATACACAAGATTGATATCCCTTAGTCAATCTAAGTAAAAGAAAAAGAGTCAAATTAATAAAATTAGAAATAAAAAGGAGATACCAGCACTGAAATACAGGAGGTCATTAATGATTACTTTGAAAACTTTCATGCCAATAAATTGGAAAATCTAAAATAAATTAACAAATTTATAGAAATATATGCCCTACCAAAATTGAACCAAAAGGATATAGAAAATCTAAATAGAATAATAGCAAGCAATGAGATGAAACCTTCCAACACGGTAAAGCACAAAACCAGGTGAATTTCCAGCTAAATCACTTCAGACCTTTAAAAAACTAATGCCAATGATCCTCAAATTATTCTAAGAAATAGAAAGTAGGGAGAGAACACTCCCAAATTCATTCTATGAAGCCAGTGTCACCTTGATTTTGTAACCATAAAGTGAGAAACTATAGACTAATACCCTACATACATACAAATGCAAAATCTCATAGTAAAATACAATGAATTCATATTAAAAAAAAACTCAGAAGACTGTATGTACATCATGATCAAGTTGGTTTATTTCCAAGGATGCAAGGATGGTTCAACATATACAAACCAATAAACATATTTAATATAAATGGAAGGACAAAAATTATATGTTCATCTCACTAGATGCAGAAAAAGCCTTCAGCAAAGTTCAGCATACATTCATATTAAAAACACTGAAAAGCCAGGCATGGTGGTGCATGCTTGTAATCCCGGCATTTGGGAGGCCAACATGGTTCATGGCCAGCCTCAGCTACTTAGTGAGGCCCTTGGCATCTCATTGAGACCCTGTTTCAAAATAAGGAATAAAAAATAGGGCTGGGGGTATAGCTGGAGGTAGAATGCCCCTGGGTTGCATCCCCAGCACCACACACACAAAAAAAAAAACTGAATAAATTAAGGATAGAAGACACTTGCTTCAATATCATAAAGGCTATACACAACACACCTAAAGCCAACATCATACTGTGTGTGGGGGTCAAACAAAGCATTTTCTCCAAAATTAGGGAAATGGATGTCTACTTCACTACCCTGTTCAAAATAGTTCTTGAAATTTTAGTCAGAGCTATTAGGTAAGAGAAGTAAATAAAAGGGATACAAGAGAAAAGGAAGAAGTCAAATTACCACTACTTGTAGATGAGGTGATCTGATATTGAGAATATGTAAAAAACTCCACCAGAAGATTTTAAAATTTAATAACAACAGGAGGATACAAAAGCGTATACCAAAAATGCATCCACTGAAAAAGAAATTAAAAAAACAGTTCCATTCACAATAGCCTAAAAAAAATTAAATACCTAGCCAGGGGTGGTGGTGCACGCTTGCATGCTTGTAATTCCCGCACTTGGGAAGCAGAGACAGGAGGATCACACAGGTTCAAAGCCAGCCTTGCTGGCTTAAGAGACACTGTTTAAAAAAAAAAAAAAAAAAAAATATATATATATATATATATATATACTGTTTATATATATATATATATATATATATATATATACTGTTTCAAAATATATTTTTTTCAAAAAAAAATATATATATGGGGTCTGGGAGTGTAGCCCAAAGAATCTAATCAATGAAGTAAAAGACAGCCACAGTGAAAACTATAGAACACTAAAGAAAGAAATTGAAGACTTTAGAAGATGGAGAAAGATCTCCCATATTCTTGGAAAGGCAGAGTTAATATTGTTAAGTAACCAGATTACCAAAAACAATGTATAGATTAAATGTAATCCCCAACAAACTATCAATGGCATTCTTCACAGAACTAGAAATAGCAGTCCTAAAATTCATATGGAACAATAAAAACCCAGAATAGCCAAAGCAATTCTGAGCAATAAGATCAACACTAGAAGCATCGCAATCCCAACTTCAAATTATATTATAGATCTATAGTAAGAAAAAATTGCATGGCTTAAAAAAATCAGACACAGAGATACAATGTTTAGGGGGGCAATAAGTTAGTATAACCACTACGGAAATTGGTATGATAAGACTCAGCTCTATCTTTCCTGGGTAATTTTCCAAAAGATCAGAATCCAATAGTGATACATGCATACCCATATTTACAGCACCACAATTCACAACAGCTAAGTTATGGAACCAACTTAGGTTTCCATTGAGAGACGACTGGATAAAAAATGTGGTTTATACATAAAAGTGAATTTTAATCAGCCATAAAACCTAAAATCATGCCATTTGTTAAAAAAAGTGGAACTGGAAAACATATTAAATGCAATAAACAGACTCAAAAAGCCAAGGGTGATGTATTTTCTCTGATATAGCTAGACGAAAAGAGAAACAAAAACAGGATTTCATAAAAATTGATCAGTTGTATAGAGGAAAGGGATAGGAGGATGGTGACAAAAGGAGAAAATGGCAATGAGAGATACTGGGCAAAGAAATTGACCAAATTATGTTATATACATATATGATGAAATCACAATGAATCCTATTTAAAATTTAACATAAAAATTATATATAATATCTATATGTAATACTGAAATGTATATGGACGTGTGTGTGTGTGTGTGTGTGTGTGTGTGTGTGTGTGTGTGTGTGTGTGTTTCACACTGAGGACTGAACCCAGGGGCATGCTATCTCTGAGCTATACCCCTAGCCCCATTTTTTAAATGTTTATTTAGAAATAGGGTCTCACTAGGTTGATAAGGTTCTCAGTACTTGGTGAGGCTGTTCTCAAACCCTTGATCCTTCTGTCTTAGCCTCCCAAGTACAGGCATGTGCTATCATACCTGGCTAAAAAACTATATAGATAGATAGATAGATAGATAGATAGATAGATAGAGATAGAGATATATACACACACATATATACATATATATATACATATATATACATACATATACATATACATATATATAAAACAAGACCCCCAAGGCACAAGAAACTAAAAGGAAGATCAATACGTAGGGTTGCATGAAACTGAAGAGCATCTGTACAGCAAACTATCAAGAACCTCAAATGAGATCCAGCAGAATAGGAGACTAATTCTGCCTACTATTCCTATGATAGAGGACTAATATCTAGAATATATAGAAAACAAGAAACTCATCACTAAGAAGACAAATAGCCCAATCAAAAAGGGCAAGTGAACTAAATAGACACTTCACAAAAGAAGAAATTCAAATGGCCAATAAATGCATGAAAAAGTGCTCAACATCATTAGCAATCAGAGAGATGCAAATCAAAACTACCCTGAGGCTTCGCCTTACCCCAACTAGAATGGCAATCAGTCAAAACACAAACAACAAATGCTGGCAAGGGTGTGGAGAAGAGGGAACTCTAATACACTGTTGGTGGGACGGCAAAGTAGTACAACCACTTTGGAAACAGTATGGAGGATTCACAGAATGAGAATGAACCTACCATATGATCCAGCAATACCGCTTCTGGGCATCTCTACCCAAAAGAATGAAAACAAAAATACCAAACTAATGCATGTGCATCTACAGTCATAGCTGCACAATTCATAACTGTCAAACTAAAACTACTGAACTAGCCAAGATGTCCATCAACAGATGAATGGATTACAAAACTATGGGATGTGTACACAATGCAATTTTACTCAGCCATAAAGAATAAAATTAAGTCATTTACAGGGAAATGGGTGGAACTGGAGAACATTATGCTAAATGAGATTAGTCACAAAAAATAAGAAATCAAATGCTCTCCCTAATATGTGGAAGCTAGGGGGGGAAAAAGTCATTGGAACGAACTCTAGATGAAGAAGGAGAAACCACAGATAAAACCAAATAAAGAAACCTAGGGATAAATAGGTAAATAAAGGGGTACTAGGGATTCAACCCAGGGCCCCATACATGCTATGGAATAGAGAAGTGCTCTACTGCTGAGCCATAGCCCCAGCCCGTGAATGTCCTATTTAATAATTTTTTTGTGTGCTACTGAAGATTGAACCCAGAGGCAGTCTACCTCCAAGCTACAATCCAGCCCAATTTTATTTTTATTTTGAAACAGAGTCTCGCTAGGTTGATGAGGGTCTCACTACTTGCTGAGGCTGGCCTTGAACCTAAGATCCTCAGTCTCAGACTTCCAAATACTGGGATTATAGGTATGCTCCACCATGCCTGGCTAATATTTTATACTTGCTGTCCCATTAAGAAGGCAGGCCAGGGGTGATGGTACTTGCCTGTAATCCCAGTACTTGGGAGGCTAAGACAGGAGGATCAGATTGAAGACCAAAAGGCAAGCATGCTATTATAGTACACAAAGAAAGTTGTAAAAGTTCGTTCGCTAGTATCAATATTTAATCTGTTAGTATTTGGGCATTCTTAAATCAAGCAAAATATTGAGATGATAGTTTTCCTTATAAAAGATTCTTTTTTTTTACTTGTTCTGTTTTTCCCCCAGTAGTTCCCAAAGAAATATATCTACTTCAATAAATCAAAAATGATTTTAACTTTTAATAGATTCCAGAAAGTAATAATAAAAATGAAAATCTTAAAATGTTGATATCCAAATTAGGTAACAAGTATCAAAAGATGAAAAGCTGGACAGTGATAGGAAGACTGTGAGATTAAACACAGTAACTCCTCTTTCAGAGTTTACAAACTAGTTGAGAAGACACAAACAGTTAAACAAAAATGCAGAATGTTTAACATACAGTATATGAGTAAGTGCCAAATGAAAGGCACCACTAACAAGGAAGCGATGAGATGACGATGATATTGCAGTACTGGAGATGGAACCCAGGGGCACTGTACCCCCGAGCTATACCCCAGCCCTATCTTTTAGTCTTATTTTTCCTGTGTGTGTGTGTGTGTGTGTGTGTGTGTGTGTGTGAGAGAGAGAGAGAGAGAGAGAGAGAGAGAGAGAGAGAGAGAGAGAGAGAGAGAGAGATACTGAGGGATGTAACCCAGGGGCTTTCTACCTCTGGCCTATACTCCCAGACCTATTTTATATTTTATTTGGAAACAGGGTCTAAGTTGCTGAGAGCCTCACTAAGTAGCTGAGCTGGCTTGGAACCTGGGAGCTCCTCCTGTCTCAGACTCCCAAGCACAAGGATTACAAGCATGTGCCGCCACACCCGGCTTCTTTCTTTTTTTTGAAACAGGGTCTCACTGAGTTGCGAAGGGCCTGACCAAGAAGCTGAGCCTGTCCACGAATTGTGATCCTCCAGTCTCTGCCTCCCGAATGCTAGGATTACAAGCGTGTGCCACCACGCCCAGCCGAGGTTTCTTAATAATGAAAAATCACCGTGAACCAAAAGTGATCATAGTTTCCTGGGGGAAATGGAATTCAATGATTACATATAACAGGAACCGAAAAAAAAATTAGAGTAAAATAAATACAAGTGTGTCTAAAGATGATTTCTACAAAGCAGTAAAGAAAAGTTGGAACAACAGATCATCATTAATTATAAAAAGCCTGAAAGAGTGTGAAATGGAATTTAACCTCTCTGAGCCAAACAGCAAAGAAAGCAAGCATCTGACACTTTCACTAACACTTGGGGAAAGCCATAATTTTTTTTTTTTTCGGGTGTGGGGATGGAACCCAGGGGTATTTGACCTCCGAGCTACACCTCCTGCCCTATTTTTTATTCTTTATTTTGAAACCGGGTCTCACTGAGTTGCAGAGGGCCTCACTAAGTAGCTGAGGCTGTCCTTGAATTGCGATCCTCCAGGTCTCAGCCTCAGCCATAATATTTTAAAAGCGTTCGGGTCTACCACTGTCTGGAGTAGGAAAGAGGAAGAATAAATATAAATACAGTCTGATTTTATTTTACCCACTTTTCCCAAGTAACAATGAAGTCACAATAATTTGAACTTTTCAACTGTTAAATTACATTTATGAAATAGGATGCTACTTTTTCTTTTGTTCTCTTTAAAGACTAAGCATCTATTTAAGGTGATGGGAAGTACTTCCCCCATCCTGGTGCATGTCAGAGCCAGTATTTTGCAGCTTTGAAGTTGCTGCAGGCCTGTCATTTGCTTAGTGGAGGATGAAGGCCTCGGGTGTTCTGTCCTCCAGGATGCTATTTTCTTAATTCATCTCTGTTGAAATGATTTATGGATTTGGGGTTATTAGGGTATTTTCTAAGAGATTAAAAAAAAGTCCCATGTGACTTTTTTTAAGGCATGTTTTTCCATTCATCTATTTTATGTAAACATTTAAATTCACATTTACATCTTCCTGATATTTAAAAAAAAAAAAAACCTTTTTCCTTGGTAAGTAGAGCACTCAGTGTGAAATGATTCATAGGAATACTCAACATTAGAGGGAAAAAACATATTTTTCTAATTGTATTATGAAATAATTTGAAACTAATAGAAAAGTTACAAGAATAATACAAAGAACTGTTTTTAACATTTGACCCAGATTTCCCTATTCTTAACATTTTACTTCATTAAAAATTCTCTCATTGTACAAATATACAAATAAACTCAAACCATTAGAAATTAATTTATAGACCTGGTGTCCATCTTTTTTTTTTTTTTTTTTTGGTACTGAAGATTGAACCCAGGGACACACTATCTCCAAGCCATACCCAGCCCTTTTTCTTTTTTTTTTTTTTTTTGGGTGGGGGAGGCGGGTAAAAGGCTCACTAAGTTGCTTGCAGTCTAAGTTACCAAGACTGGCTTCAATCCTGTGATCCCCTGGTCTCAGCCCCCAAGTACTAGGATTAGTGGCATGTATCACCATGGTAGCCCCATTACTTCTTGATAATTCATTATATGTTTTCTTTTGTGTGTGTGGTACTGGGGATTGAACAGAAGGGGGTTCTACCTCTGAGCTACAGAGATACTCCCAGCCCTATTTTATTGTTTATTTTGAAACAGGGTCTTAAACTGAGTTGCAGAGGGTCTCATGTTGCTGAGGCTGACCATGAACCTGGGATATTCCTGTCTCAGCCTCCCAAGTACTGGTATTATAAGTGTGTACCATCACGCCCAGCTCTATACATTTTCTAAAACCAAGGACACTGTCCTAAATAACTACAATATAGCCACAAAGTCAATAAAATAATATATACATGATTTTACCACTTAAATCAAAGACTCAAAATTTACCCATTGTTCCAATAATGCATGGGATTCAACCCAGGACCATGCTTCAACCACACGGTCATGTCTATTTGAACCGCTTCAATCTGGAACACTTCAGTCTTTTTTTTTTTTACCTTGCCATTTCTGAAGCATAAAAGCTAGTAGTTACTTATAGAAATTCCTTAATTTGGATTTTTCTGATGTTGCCTTGAAATTAAATTTGGTTAACTTATTTTTGGCTAGAATAACCCAGAACTGATGCTCCGCTGTTCCACTTTCATTATTTCAGCAGGCACATGATGTCTATTTGCACCATTATTGGGGATGGTAACTTTCATCATTTGATTAAAATGGTATGTACAGTTGGGCATGTTATCTATCACACACTCAGGAGGCTGAGGTGAGAGGAGTACCTGAGGCCATGATGTTAAGACCAGCCCGGTAACAGTGAGATCCCACCTCAAGTACATTGTCTACCATGGTTTTTCTCAATATTTTTTTACTCATTAAAGAGTAATTAATACGTATTCTTCTGGGAAGATATTTTGAAACTATGAAGTATCCCACTTCTCACTGAAGCTCCACTCACTATAAAATCCTCTGATGACTTTTCTGAAATCAATTATTACTATGAGTTTCTTTCCAGAGGTAATTTTCTAACTTGAACATTTTTTTTTCTACATTTATTAGTTGATGTTCTACTGTAAAGATTTAAGCCCCCTTTATTTATTCTTACATTATAACTATACACATAGATTTCAATTTATTCAATGAGTTCAATCATCATTATTTATTTTATATTCAAAATGTCCCATACTTAGGCAGTGACATTCCTTCAAGTGTAATGGATACGCTTCTGTCATAGGTTTACCATTCTTTCAACACGTCATTGCTTTTGGCACAGCACACCATCTCTCTAAGGAGCCCCTATTCTTTTTAGTGGACAATGATATTCAGAAACCGAGATGGGGGCGCTAGCATCCTCATTACTACTAGACTGCCATTGCTTCTAGCCTTCTCAGGGATCAGAACTACAAAATAGCCGGGCGTGGTGGCGCACGCTTGTAATCCCCGAGCTTGGGAGGCGGAGACAGGAGGACCGCGCAGGTTCGTAGTCAGACTCGCTGGCTTAAGAGACCCTGTTTCCAAATAAATAAAAAAAGGTCTAGGAGTGTAGCCCGGAGGGAGAAGGGCTTCCAGGAACCCCAGTACCACCAAAAAAAAAAAAAAACTACAAAATATATAAGCATATACACATACATGAATATGTACCTATGGCTTACTGCTGGTTCAGTGTCTGAAAGGATTACATTTCACATTCTAGACTTATTCTAGACTTAAGATCATCCAAACAATAAGGCTTTAATGCATATAAAACTATTCTGATCTACACCCACAAGAGTCTAATGGAAACAGAACAGATAACAGAGAAGGGCAAGAAGACTTCTGCTACTGACAGCACCCCGAGGAAGTGTCATCCAGAAACTACCATCCTCACAAGCACAACAGCAGGAAGGTACTCTGTCTCACTGAAAAATGGTATCATTGAATACAGCAACCACTGTGGTGCACAAATGAAAAACTCCGGAGGCATTACTGGGTAACGAAGAAGCTACTGATTATAATAATAGCTTCTTAAAAGAGAAAGGCCCAACAGACACAAGAACCACATAGTGTATAATTCCATATATATGTGAAATGTATAGACAAATACATAGGACAAAAAGTAGATTACTTGCCAGGCTGGAGGGAGGGGAAAATGGAGAGTGATTACTAATGTACTTGGGATTACTTTTTGGAGTGATAAAAATGTTCTGAATTAGACAGTAGTGCTAGTGGTAAACTTTTGACTAAATTGTGTACTTTAAAGGGTGAGTTTTATGGTATATGAATTATATCTCAATTAAAAAAAGAGCTGATAATTAAAGACTCCTCCCTAATGGTGCATGAAACACTAACTTTAGGAGATTGTTGTGTGGCCAAATTTCTGTGGTTTTTCTGTACACCCAACACCATTGCCACTTAGGTAGAAAGGTTCATTAGAAAAACTAAAAAATATTGAATTTTCAATTTTTCACTTCACGAGTTGACAGAGGCCTGCCTTAGCATGGTGAGCTTTGTGTAGCATATAAACGTGTAGGTGTGTTTAGGAGTTTCTCCACTATAATTCTGTAACTGGTGCTTTTGGAATTTTTGATTCAGCAAATGTGCAGTGCATATTTGGGGGACTGTGTGCCAATGTCATTTCAACTTCAGCTAAAAGAACAGAATATTTATCATTCTGAAGAAAAAAAAATTTTTTTTTTTTTGTGGTACTAGGGATTGAAGCCAGGAACATTTTACCTCTAAATTACACCCCCAGCCCTTTTTATTTTTGTTTTAAAACAGGGTCTCTGCTAGGTTGTTGAGAGTCTCATTGCATTGCTGAGGCTATCCTCAAACCTGTGATCCTCCTATCTCAGCCTCCCCATGTTGTGGGATTGCAGGTGTATGCCACCATACCTGGCTTGAAGTATCTTTTTTTTTTTTTTTTTTGGTGGTGGTGGTACTGGGGTTCCTGGAAGCCCTTCTACCTACAGGCTACACTCCCAGACCTATTTTTATTTATTTATTTTTTTTACTTGGAAACAGGGTCTCTTAAGCTAGGAGGCTGGCTTCAAACCTGCGTGATCCTCCTGTCTCTGCCTCCTAAGCGCACGGATTACAAGCGTGGGCCACCACGCCTGGCGCTTTAAGTATCTATTTTTAAAAAGAGTTGTAGAGCTGGGCGTGGTGGCGCGTGCTTGTAATCCCCGTGCTTGGGAGGCAGAGACAGGAGGTTCGCGCTAGTTCGGAGCCAGCTTCTCTGGTTTAAGAGACCCATTTCCAAAAATATAAAAATAAGTCTGGGAATGTAGCCCCGCGGTAAAAGGGCTTCCAGGAACCCCAGTACCACAAAAAAGCTTAGAAAAAGATCCACTGAGATATAAACTTTTGAAACTGACAGGGACATGAGATTTGTTGATTATGAAAATTATAAACCCACAAACATAAATTTCACCTCTAGGGGGAAAAAAAGGAAAAAAATTAAATATGCTAAAAATAATAGGATACAAGGCAATATACTTTTTAACAGCCTAATTATGAAAGGAGGGAGAAAATTTAGTCTTTTAGGTTTCCTATAACACATGCCTACTGGGTGGCTATACACTGGTTATACTTTCATTTCTAAGTATTTTTAATAGATTAAAAACTATCCAAAGAGAAGTAATAAATGTTGTCTTAAGAACTGGTTCCAGGCCTAGTGTTAGCTAAGTACTTTCAGCCATGACATAGATGATTAACCAAAGTAATCACCTAGTATCTAAAGAAGCCAAAATAAAATTTTTAAAAAGACCTGATCAAGTTTTCCTTAAAAACAACTAAAACAATCAATAGTTTAGTTATTCATGTAACTATAGACCAAAAGACAGGGCTATTCTGTGTAGAATGACAAAAACCAAAACAGGATAGGATTCATCTCAAAGCACGAAGCCCATGACAGGCTGAGCATGGAATGATAATCAAATTCCAGAACAGAATTAAGAACTGCAATCCGCAAAGCTTACAGGAAACTGTTTTAAGACATAAGCAAATAAATGTTAGTACTTTTTTTTTTCTCCAATGGGTAGAAACCTATGAATGTGTTATAAAAAAAAATCCTTAAAAATACAATTAGGCTGGGTGTGGTGACACATGCCTGTCATCCCAGTGCCTGGGCAAGGCTGAGACAGGATGGCAAGTTCCAAGTCACCTTCAGCATGAGGCTCTCAGCAATTTAGTGAGACCCTGTGTCCAAATGCTTGTAATCCCAGTACTTTGGAGGCTGAGACAGGAGAATCTCATGTTCCCTGCCAGCCTTAGCAACTAGGTGAGGCCCTTGAGACTGTTTCAAAATAAAGAATAAAATAGGGCTGTAAGGGGATTAGATAAATGTATAGATGACTGGTCAAAATCCACAAAAAACACACTGGAGATATAAAATTGGGAAATATATAGTAAGCACTTAAATTAACTTCAAAAAGATTTAAGATATTTAAAATCTTTAGGATATGATTTAGAAAACAGAAAGGAACCACTGAGGAAAGTAAGGCGTCAGTAGTTTAGCATTGTGCCTATACTCAATTCATTTCTAATTGACTCACTCACTGTGTCTAAACCACTGCCTTACTCATTGTAAGTTCTTGAAGATTTAATAAATTAACTACTTTATCACTAGGTAATGTAAAAATAAAGCGGGAAATCAATATATACACAATACGCAATCAAAACATATACACAGTGTGCATGTGTGTGTGTGACCTAGAATCCCACAGTAATTACACCTCTATTTTTAAAAAGTACTGAACTAGGGTGTATTCATTTGAGTCACCCCTCCATGCCAGTCTGGTATGGAGCTGGACCTATCCTCTGTATTTCTATCTTTTTAATAAACTTCTTTAAATTTTCAAAAAAAAAAAAGTACTGAACTAAGAACAAAGTTTTAAACCTGGGCATGTTGAATAAAATAAAATAAAAACTCACACAATTTAAAAGTTAGCCAAAAGGCTCAAAAGTCATAAGCCTGAATTATGCTTGACATCTTCCTTTCTCAATCACCTACAGGCACATATACCAACATAATCTGGTCCTGTCTAGTCTGTATCTAAGCATTTCTGATGTCTAGTTCTCTCCATCCACTGCCACCTTGTCATTTTGTTACAGTCTCCTCACCATATTCAGTACCTTCTCTATGCCTCAACCAGATCCTTTAAGATATAAAATGGATCCTTCCCCTCTTCAACTTCTACTCCCCTGGAAGACTGCCCTCATTTGAGATGCTGTCACAATCCCAGGCCATCATTGATACATGTGATGGTTCAGCTATAAATTCAGGGAATCCCACAATCTCAGGTTTAATAATTTGCTCAAATAGCTCAGAGAACTCAGGGAGGTATTTTACTATTACTGTTTTATCATGAAAGAATACAAGGAATTCAGAGGACAAGATGAGTGGGGAGAAGGCTGGGCATGGTGGCGCTCCCTTGTAATCCCAGCATTCCAGAGGCTGAGACGAGAGGACTGCAGTTCAAGGACAGCGTCAGCTACTTAATGAGGCCCTTGGCAACTCAAGTGAGACCCTGTTTCAAAATAAAGAATAAAAATAGGGATGAGGTGTAGCTCAAAGGTAGAATGTTCCTGGTTTCCATCCCCAGTACTGGAAAAAATAAAAAGAATGGGGCGGAGGGTGAGGATGAACTCCCAGGCCTTTTAATAACATTGTACACTCAAAACATTTCAATATATTCACCAATTCTAAAGCACTCTAAACCCTTTTGCTTAGAGGTTTTTTTTTTTCATTTTTTTATTGGTGCATTGTAGTCATACATCTTAATAGAGTACAAGAGGGTAGAGGCACACATCATTCATTAGCCCTTCCCCAATTTCCACCCCATTCCCTCCCCATCCTTCCTGCTCATGTTTGGCTAACTGATTGACTTTGATATGTTTATGAATGTATGCCATGTACATTAGGGAATTTCTCCCTTCTCCCCACATCCCTTTCAGGTTGCCTTATTTGCTTATCTATGATTTCTCCTTCTTCATCTAGGGTTCCTTCTATGACTCTTTTTCTCCCTAGCTTCTGCATATTAGGGAGAGCATCCAATTTTTTACTTTTTAAAAAATTATTTATTGGTACAATGTATTCATAAATCATAATGGGATAAAAATTGTGTAGACATTTATGCATACATCACTCAGTTAGACCCTACCCCATCCCAACCACATTCCCTCCACATCCCTTCTTCCTATGCTTGGTTTAGTGGTTGACATCGATATGTTTCTTTAAGTACATCGCGTGCTTTAGAGAGTTTCCTTCTTCCCCCCTCCCATCCTTTCAGTTAGTTTGCCTTGTTAGCTCCTCTATAGATCTCCTTTTCACCTAGAGATGCTCCTATGACCCATTTCACCTTAGCTCTCACATGTTAGGGAAAGCATCAATTTCTTACTTTTTGTGATTGACTAATCTCGCTTAGCATAATGTCCTCCAGTTCCATCCATTTCCCTGAAAATGATGTAATTGTGTTTTATTTATAGCTGAGTAAAATTCCATTGTGTACATATACCACAGTTTTGTAATCCATTCATCTGTTGATGGACATCTTGGCTGGTTCCATAGTTTGGCTATGGTGAATTGTGCAGCTATAAACATAGATACACATGGATTAGTTTGGTAGTTTGGTTTGCTTTCTTTTGGATAGATACCCAGAAGTAGAATTGCTGAGTAAAATGGTAAATTAGTTCCCATTCTTCTGAGGATTCTCCATACTGTTTTCCAAAGTGGTTGCACTAATTTGCAATCCCACCAACAATGTTTTAGAGTTCCTACATTTCCATGTCCTCACCAGCATTTGTTGTTGTGCTTTCAGTGATTGCCATTCTAGTTGGAGTTAGGTGAAATCTCAGTGTAGTTTTGATTTGCATCTCTCTGTCAATGATGTTGAACATTTTTTCATGCATTTATTGGCCATTTGAATTTCTTCTTTCGTGAATTGTCTACTTAGTTCACTTGCCTATTTTTTGATTGGATTATTTGTTTCTCTAGTGTTGAGTTTCTTAAGCTCTCTGTATATTCTAGATCTTAGTTCCTCTATCTGAGGAATAGGTGGCAAAAATCTCCCATTCTGTTGGCTCTCGGTTGAGGATCTTGACAGTTTCCTTGGCTGAACAGAAGCTCTTCAGTTTCATGCAGTCCCACGTATTGATTTGCCTTTTAGTTTCTTGTGCCTTTGGGGTCTTGCTGAGAAAGTTTTTATCTGTACCTATGTGTTGCGGTGTTGGACCTATGCCCTCTTCAAGAAGCCTCAAGGTCTCTGGTCTAATTTCCAAGTCTTTGATCAATCTTGAATTGACTCTTGAGCAGGGTGAGAAAGTAGAACTTATTTCCAATTTTCTGCATATGGATTACCAGTTTTGCCAACACCATCTGTTGAACAGACTATCTTTCTTCCATTGTATGTTTTTGGCCCTTTTGTCAAACATCAATTGGCTGTGTGTGCATTTGTTTCTGAGGCTTCTATCCTGCTCCATTGGTCTATGTATCCATTTTTGTGCCAGTACCATGCTGTTTGTATTACAATGGTGTTGTACTATAAAGTCAGGTATTGTGATTCCTCCTGAATGGTTTTGTTGCTGAGAACTACTTTGGCTATTCTGGGTTTTCTGTTGTTCCAAATGAATTTAATGACTGATTTTTCTATGTCTGTAATGAATGATCTTGGTAACTTAATGGTTATTGTGTTGAATCTGTAGATCACTTTTGGAAGTATGGCCATTTTGATAATATTTGTTCTACCTATCCATGAACATGGAAGGTATTTCCATCTTGTAAGATCTTCATCGATTTCTTTCTTCAATGTTTTATAAATTTTCTTTGTACATGTCTTTTACCTCCTTGGTTAGGTTTATTCCTAAGTATTTTTTTTTGTTGGAAATCCTGAGTGGAAGTGTTTTCTGAATTTATTTTTCAGTGGATTTATGGTTGGTGTACAAAAAAGCTTCTGATTTGTTAAGATTGATTTTGTAGCCAGGCATGGTGGCACATGCTTGTGATCCCCGCACTTGGGAGGCAGAGACAGGAGGATCACACAGGTTCAAAGCCAGCCTCGCTGGCTTAAAAGACCCTGTTTCCAAATAAAAAAATAAAATAGGTCTGGGAGTGTAGCCTGGAGGTTAAAGGGTTCCATCCCCAGTACCACCAAAAAATAAAAATAAAAAAAAAATTTTAAAAAAATTGAATTTGTATCCAGATGTTTTGCTGAATTTGTTGATCAGTTTTAAAAGTCTTTTGGGTTGAGTTTGTTGGGTTTTCTAGGTATAGTATCATGTCATCTGCAAATAGTAAAAGTTTGAGTTCTTCTTTTCCTATTTGTACTCCTTTGATTTCCTTTTCTTGCCTTATTGCTCTGGCTAGAGTCTCAAGTACTATATTGAAGAAAAGTGGTGATAATGTGATAATGGACATCCTTGTCTTGTTTCTGTTTTTAGGGGAAATTCTCAAAGTGTTTCCCCATTTAATATGATGTTGGCTGTGGGCTTATTGTAGATTGCCTTTATGATGTTGAGGTATGTTCCTTCTATTCTGATTCTCTGCAGTGCTTTTATCATAAATGGATGTTGGATTTTATCAAAGGCTTTTTCAGCATCTATTGAAATGATCATGTGATTTTTGTCTTTGGATCTGTTTATATGATGAATTACATGGATAGATTTTTTGAACCAGCCTTGCATCCCTGGGATGAAGCCTACCTGGTCATGATGTATGATTTTCCTGATGTGGTCTTGAATGCGTGTTGCTAGTATTTTGTTTAGCAGTTTTGTGTCCAAGTTCATCAATAATATAAGCCTGCAGTTTTCCTTTCTTGAACTGTCTTTATTTGCTTTTGGTATTAATGTGATGTTGGCTTAATAAAATGTATTTGGGAGAGTTTCTATTTTGCAAAATAGATTGAGGAGTATCGGGATCAGCTCTTCTATAAAGGTTTTTATAAAAATTCACTTGGGAAGCCATCTGGTCCTGGGCTTTTCTTAGATGGTAAGGTCTTTGTTGCTGTTTCAATCTCTTTGATTGCTATTGGTTGGTTTAAGTTTTCTATGTCTTCTTGACTTAGTTTAGGAAGGTTGTATTTATCTAGAAAGTTGTCCATT
The DNA here is from genome assembly GCF_963383645.1 of Muscardinus avellanarius. Lineage (NCBI taxonomy): Eukaryota > Metazoa > Chordata > Mammalia > Rodentia > Gliridae > Muscardinus > Muscardinus avellanarius. Next base: position 58,636,892 of record NC_137801.1, read on the forward strand.
TCCTCCAGATTTTCCATTTTGTTGGAGTATAGTTTTACAAAGTAATTTCTGATAATCCTCTGGATTTCTGCACTGTCAGTTGTAATATCTTCTTTTTCATCTCTTATTTTCAAAATTTGGGTTGATTCTCTCTTAGCTAAATTGGCTAGTGGTTTATCTATCTTATTAATTTTTTTTTGAAGAACCAGGTTTTGGTATTGTTGATTTTCTGTATTTTTTTTTTATTCTCTACTCTGTTTATTTCTGCTCTGATTTTGACAATTTCTTGTCTTCTACTGGCTATGGGGTTAGATTGTTCCTGTTTTTCAAGGACTTTGAGGTGTGTCATTAAGTTATTTGAAGATTTTTTGTTTTTCTTTTGTGTGTGTGTGTGTGGTACTGGGGTTCCTGGAAGCTTTTCTATATCCGGGCTACACTCCCAGACCTATTTTTATATTTTTTTATTTGGAAACAGGGTCTCTTAAACCAGCAAGGCTGGCTCTGAACCAGTGCGATCCTCCTGTCTCCGCCTCCCAAGCACGGGGATTACAAGCGTGTGCCACTACGCCCGGCTTTTTTGTTTTTCTTATGTGGGCACTCAGTGCTATAAATTTTCCTCTTAACACTGCTTTCATGTGTCCCAGAGGTTTTGATACATTGTATCTCTATTTTCATTTGTTTTTAGGAATTTCTTGATTTCATCCCTCACTTCTTCTAGGACCCATTCTTTATTTAGAAGTGTGATGTTCAGTCTCCACATGTTTATGTGGTTTCTCTGGATCTTCTTATAGTTGATTTCTAGTTTTATTCCATTACGGTCTGAAATGACACAGGGAATTATGTCACATTTTTTGAATTTGCTAGTGCTCACTTAGTGGCCCAGGTTGTGATCTATCTTGAAGAAGGTTCTATGAGCTGCTGAGAAACATGTGAACTCTGCAGTAGATGGGTGGAATATTCTATATGAGTCTAACAGGTCCATTTGATTAATGGTGTTCTTTAGGTCCGAGGTGTCTTTACTGACCTTTTGTCTAGAAGATTGATCTAATGGTGTGAGAGGTGTGTTGAAGTCTCCCAGTATTGTATTGGAATTTATATGTGAATTAATATCACAAAGAGTTTGTTTTATGAAAGTAGCTGCACCTATGTTTGGAGCATAAATGTTATCGTTATTTCCTCATTCTGGATTGCTCCTTTTACCAGTGAAAAATGACCTTCTTTGTCTCTTCTAATAATCTTGGGCTTGAAGTCTAACTTATCTGATATCATAGTTACAACTCCTGCCTGTCATTGTGTTTCCTTGGCATGGATTACCTTGCTCCAGCCTTTTATCTTGAGTTTGTTGCTATCTTTATTTGTAAGGTTTGTTTCTTATAAGCAGCATGTAGATGGATTCTGGTTTTTAATCCATTTTGCTACATTATGTCTTTTTATTGGGGAGTTGAGTCCATTTACATTCAGTGTGATTATTGAGAGATGATTTTTAATTCCTAACATGTTGAGATTTTACTTCTACATGAAATATTGTTCTCTTCTTAGTTGTCTGCTGGATAGAAATTCTTGTTTTTCTGGTTCTGGCATGTATATCTTGTTTCTTCTTTGTAGATAATCTCCTTGAGTATTTTCTCTAGTGCTGGTTTTGAAGACAAATTCCTTCAGCTTCTGATTGTCATGGAAGAATTTTATTTCTCCATCTAATTTTAGATAGTGTTGCTGGTTAGGACATTTTTGGCTGCAAGTTGTTTTCTTCAGTGTTTGGAATATGTTACTCCAGGCCCTTCTGGCTTTCATGGCTTGGTTTGGGAAGTCTGGAGTGATTCTAATTGGTTTCCCTCTGAATGTGACTTTGTCTTTTGTTTTGTTGCCTTTATGATTCTTTCCTTGGCTTCTACATTGGTCATTTTGACTATTATGTGGCATAAGGAACCTTTTCTCTGATCCTGTCTAAAGGGGGTTCTATAATTTCCTGTACCTGTTTGTCAATCTCTTGCTGTATGTTTGGAAATTTTTCTGCTATTACTTCTTTGAAGAGATTGTTGAGCCCCGTGGTTTCACCTTCATTTCCCTCCTCTATATCAATTATTCTCAAATTAGCTCTTTTAAGATGGGCCCATATTTCTTTAGTGTCTAATTCCTGCTGTTAAATTGTTTTTTCTATGTTATAAGCTATGTGTTCATTTTTGGAGTGATATCTTCTAGGAGCGAGACTCTACTCTCCATGTGGTCTAAGCGATTGTTTATAGTTTGAATAGATGCCTTCACTTCAGTGATTGTATCCTTTTTTTTGGACTCTCTCTAAATTCTTCTCGGAATTCCTGTATTAATTCTACAGTTACATTTCTGATTTGACCTTCTGGAGAACTCTGCAATTCTGTGTTATCAGGTTCTGTAGTTGTGGAGTTGTGGGAACTCATTGCTCCTTTGTTGTTCCTCCTTTTCATGACTTCAGACATTTGCCTCTGTTGTTTTGATGAATTTCTCTCAGTTTCTAGGTGTCAGCTGGTATATCCAAGGGCAGTTTGTATTGTATTCAACAGTGAAAGTTGAGGAAGGAGGGAAGTGCAAGAGTAAATGGAAGAATAGGGTAAAATCTCAGGTAGAATCAAATAGAACGAAAGCATGAGTTTGGTACAGTAGTATAGACTAGAGATTAGAGATAGTAAGGATAAAGTAGTGTTCTAGTAACCAATGTAGAATTGGTGGTATAATGATATGAAGTAGGTTTGATACAAGACAATGGAGAGATAAAAAGCAGAAAAAAGATAGGAAAGGGATAGTGAGAAGAGAGTTGGTATGTACAAAGGAAGAAGCTTGGGAGAGGCTTTGGGGATAGGTTAAAAATAAAAAACAAGGCCAGCTGTGTGCAGGGACCCCCGGAGCACCAGGCCCTGAGCTTTAGGCATGCTCCTCTGGAGTCCTGAGATCTGAGGCATTCACCTTATTAATATGGGGGGAAAGTAAGACCAGAAGACACTGAGAGCTTCGGGGTGGGCTTCTGGTGACACTCCCAGGATGGTCCGTCCCTCTGCCAGCCACAGGCCCGTCCTTCATGCCAAGGACCAACCAGAGGCTGGGCGGAGAGCACTGCTACCCCACAGTCATTCTTCTAGTGCACTGTAGAAATTGTAGTGCATTTAAATCAATGCCAAGTGTATAAACAAATCCAATTTTGAAAAAAATTCCCAAAATGCACTAGATAAGCCAGTGTTTCAATATACTGTTCTTTCAGTAATTTCAACGAATTAGTGCTTTCATCAAAAACACACGGATGGATTCAGTGACCAGTGTCTTGTGGGCTTTTGGAGCGTTTCAAAGGCCAATCTGAAAAATCAAGATGTTAACATTTTGTTTTCTGTTTGCAAAGTTAAAAAATTGAACCATTTCCACCACTTACCTACACCACCAGAAATGTCCTTGTTTCTTGGTGTTTTGTAGCACCAAATTCTTTATGAACGTGGGCCCTTCTGCTCTAGGGATGGCAATTGGACACTAAAGTGTAAAGATCAGAAATTCACTTTCCTAGAGTTTCTCTTCGAATGACATTATTGGTGTGGGCAGAAGACTTTATTTTTGTAAGAAGATGGGATTGGACTAGACGATCCCTTCAAGTTCTGACAATCTTAGATCTGTGCATCCAGGAGGCAGTATAGCTCAGGTGATAAGTTTCAACGTGGAGAGGAACTGCGAAGCCAGAAGTGCTCTCAGCTGTGGCCTGGACTATTTTCTGTCAGGCGGCGCCAAGGACACCTCTGCTCTGCAATGACTGGCTTGAGGCGGGGTCCTCGCATTTGTCCAATATGGCGGCGCCCAGGGGCGGTGTGAACTGTGAGGAGTTCGCTGAGTACCAGGAGTTCGCTGAGTACCAGGAATTGCTCAAGGTGATGAGGACAATTGATTACAGAACAGTACATGAATTAAACACTACGGTTCCAACAGCTTCCTTTGCAGGAAAAATTGATGCCGGCCAAACCTGTAAAGAACTTTATGAGTCTTTGATGGCAGCTCATGTCAGTAGGGACAGAGTTATAAAAAACGGCATAGCACAGACCTCAGCAGTAGTAAAAGAAAAAACCTCCGAGAAGAAAGAGAAAAGAATTTGGACAATATAACGTTATTAAAACAACTTAGAAAAGAACAAAGTTAAAATGAATGCAGTCAGAACTGAATGTTGAAGAAGTGGTAAATGACAGGAGCTGGAAGGTGTTTAATGAACGCTGCTGAATTCACTTCAAGCCTCCAAAGAATGAATGAAGCGAGAGAGTTTACTGAAAGGACCAGGTCATCTCATCAGAGCTAAGCATGACACACATCAACAGAGTGGGCTTCCTAGGATGATTTCTGAGCCAACAGTCCAAGACCTCTTGTTGATTTCAGCCCCACTTAGCCAAGACCTCAAGTCTAAGTAATTCTGATAATTAGGAAATAATCAACTGCTATTTTATACTGATTGTGTAAAAATGTTTTGTAACAAAATAATTTTCTGAAAAAAAAAAATAATAATAATAATAAAAAACAAAACAAAGCAACAACAAAACAAACCAGGTATACACACACACACACACACACACACACACACACACACACACAGAATAAAACCAAAACAACCTCAAACATGAATAAATGCAATTCTACAACTAAATGACGATCCAGAATATAGGTCTACAGCAGTCTCTGTGCAGATATTGAGTACCACCGGCACCTTTCCTGCTGTGAGTTTGGTTCTCAGAGATTTTCTTAGTCTATGTAAATGGCCACTACCATTCAGCCATGTTAGGTTTTAAGCACAGGTCACCCTCCTGCTTTCCACCAGTTTGGAGTCTAGGTCTCTCTCTGCCACTATTAGTGACGTATGTCTCTGAGACCAATCTCAACGTAGCAGTGCCTGTTCTCCACAGCTAGGGCTGGTATGGTCTGACTTCTCCATGTTCGCCACGATTGGGAGGTGCTTCTGATGCTCACTGGGCTGGGACTCTGGGGGGCATGGTGGGCTGGGCTGTCACTGGGTTAATGGCATCACAGCGGCTCACTGCAAGAGTGGCGAATTTCTATTCTGGTGCTGAGCTCCACTCCAGGTCCCTGGGTGGTGTGGTTAGCTCCTATATGCTTTAGCAGGTCTCCGAGCAGGCTGGCTTACAACCCGTGGGTCTGCTGCGTCTCCCTTCAAATCCTTGTTATCCTTTTGTCATGGGTATGTGGTGCTGTGTGGGAAGCCTGCGCCCATGTCAGTGCCCGCTGCTGCAGGCGGGGTTTTTTTTTCTCTCTGGTCAGTCCTTCTAGTCTTCTTTTTCCCTGTCATTTGTGTTTATTGTTCTTATTCCTCTGCTGATAGTATTATCTGCTTTTGTAGTGCTCAGTTTTTGGGACAATGGGGATCGAGTGTCAGGATTCATATGCACTGCTACTCCTGGTCACCATCTTCCTGCCCTCTTGCTTAGAGGTTTTTATAAAGGTTCTATCAGTAGGTGTATTTGATTAAATCAATGGTCATGAGCTCCTCTCCCCTCCCTGGAGGTCAGAGAGCAAGGCTGAAAGTTCCAATCCTCTAATTCTAATTCTCTCTTGGTCCTTCTGGCAAGGATCTCTGATGCTATACAGGAGCCCTTCAGCCACCCCAGGATGTATCACTCTGGAGACTCCAACGGTTTTAGAGCTGTGTGCCAGAATCCAGGACCAAAAGACCACATGTATATTCCGTTTTCCATGATATCACACTTTTAACTCTATGCAGCTCCTACTTTGTTCACCAAACTCTAGCCTCTCTGTCTTCTCCTGTACTCCCAGACCCCATACTTTCCCACCCAAAGAGCCGGCACATAGCTGACCCCTTGAGAGGGAGGACTGTCCCCCCTACATAGCTATCATTGCAACTTACGTATTAGTTGCTAAAAGCAGCTTTCACCAATCTTTTTCCCTTTTCTTTGCTAGTTTAGGATGTAAGCTCCTGTTTTCCAGTTAGTTCACTGAGAGAGGGCTATGAAAGTAAAAGAAGGGCTAAGTTTAATTCAGGTTTCATTTTCTGAGGCAGTAGGAGGAACAAAACTCTGAAGTCAGATAGGAACCCTGGGTTCAAATCCTGACTCTGCCACTTATACTTAAATTTCTTTAAGTTACTTAGTATCACCATCTCCTCACCTTATGTAAAATGAAAATACTAACAGCAACTACCTTATAAGTTGTTGTAATTAATAAATGTGTTAATGTATGTAAAAAGTTAACACAATGTTTGACACATAAAAAAAAACACCCATCAAATGTTAGCTATTGCAATTATTATTTCCCAAAGACTTTCTGCACTATTTCAGAATTTTTACGTTGGGGTACTGAGGATTAAACCCAGGGACATTCTATACCTCTGAGTTCTATACAGTCCCCTTTATTTTTTTTATTTTGAATCAGGGTGTCACTAAATTGCTGAGGCTGACCTCAAACCTCCTATCTTCCTGCCTCAGCCTCTTAATTACTAGGATCACAGGCATGCAATATACATCCAGCACTTTTTAAATTTTTAAGTACTGAGCACATTCTACCTCCAAGCTATACCCTCTGCCCTATTTTTTATTCTTTATTTTGATGCAGGGTCTCACTAGGTTGCAAGGGGGCCTCACTAAGTAGCTGCAGCTGGCTTTAAACCTGCAATCCTCCTGTCTCAGCCTCCCAAGCACTGAGATTACAAGTGTGCATCACCACACCCGGCTTCATCCTTTTTTTGTTTTCTTTAGCATTTTTAAAGGATGCTGGTATTGTCTACCATTTTAAACTTACATTTAAATATCTGATCACTTAATTAAATTGGTAATTATTTAAAGGAAATCTGGATCTGCTATATGGCAGCATACTACAACTCACTGACTTCACATTTAGCAATTTTTTAGTGGTTGCTTCAGGGATAATAAAATACATCCTTTTCATAATCCATTGACACTCCTAGCCCTCATTTTTCTTTTTTTCAGTACTGAGGATGGAACCCAGGGACATTCTACCTCCAAGCCACACCGCCAGCCCTATTTTTCATTCTTTATTCTGAAACAGGGTCTCAGTGAGTTGCAAAGAGCCTCACTAAGTAGCTGAGGAAGCCCACGAACCACGATCCTCCTGTCTCAGCCTCCCAAATACTGGGATTACAAGTGTGCACCACCACGCCTGGCTCTTCATTCTATATTTTGAAACAGGGTCTCACTAAGTTGCTGATGCTGGCCTCAAACCTGCAATCCTCTTATCTCAACCTCCCAAGTATTGGTTACATAGGCATGTGCCACCATGCCTACATTCCTAAACTTTATGCTATAAATCAGAGTATATTTACACCTTACAAACCTCAAACTACAATGTGATCACTTTATCTTAAAGAAATACATATTTTAAATAAACAAAATTAAATATATTTACCTAAATATTTTCCATTTCCAGTGTTCTCCATTCCTTCAGAAGATGCAAGTTTCTGTCTCATTTCTTTCAGCCTGAAGAACTCCCTTTACCATTTTTTTAGTGCAGGTCAGCTAGCAACAAAATCTCTTTTTCCTTTATGCAGTGTTATTCCCTCTTTCTATATGCATTAATGCAGCTTCAATTTCTGTTTATGGTCACTACTCTCCAGTGCCTTCAGAGTTGTAGATATCTTTTTTTTTTTGTCCAGAATTTATAGTGGTTTTCTGAAGGAGGATGAGTTTGATATATATTCCACCATTACTAGAGGTGGCTTACTTTAAAATGCCAAAAAGTTTCAAAGATGACTCCTGGACATATGACTATTAGGTGAAAATGTGGATTATACTTCAAAATTATATATAGACAGTTTTCACTATTATTATATTAGTTAATTTATGTGACCTATTAGGCTATAACTCAACAACCTAAATTATTTCAACATTGTTTCTCTTTTACCTATAAATAATACACTTCTTCCTATGGAGATTTGATAATGATCATCTACCTAGAAACATAATCATGTACTTGGTAGTTTCTTCTACTAAAGTTTTATTCTGCTTGTTTTTGTTCAGTGTGTGTGTGTGTGTGTGTGTGTGTGTGTGTGTGTGTGTGTTATAGCAATCAGAAACCAATCCCAGTTAACTTTGGTAGAAATTTATTGCAAGGAAATCAAGTAAGTTACAATGAGGTAGGACCATGGCCTTGTCCTAGTACATAACTTTTGGATGAACAAGAGACCAGGAGAACACAGCTACCTCTTTAGACCCCCTCCCAAAATAAACACAGTTGGGACTTTCTGGGTAACTTCAACCACAGTGTAAGGCTCTTAAATACCAGAGCATAGAATGACATATACAGCTGACCACTGTCCTTCTTCTGAAAATTGCTTATGCTAGGTAAAAATTTTCTACTCTATCCCCCTTTCTAAGGAAACAAGTTGGCTGTTGTATAAAAAGCTTGTAACTTCTAGGCTTGGGGCTCAGACCTGAAGCTTTGATCTCTAAGCCTCACCAGCTGAATAAAATGCATTGCTTCCTAACCTGCCCTCTGGATATGCTCACTGGGGACCCAACTCTCCTGCAACATTTTGGTGTGCTGTCTAGGAAACCAACCTCTTCCTCTGGCAGGTCCTGGGGACAGGACCCAGGGAGCTTTGCATCTTCCCATCTGTGTCTCGGGACTTGGCCTTCCCTGGCACCGACATTGGTCCACTGAGTGGGAGACCTTGCCCAGAGGTGGTCGACTCCTGGACTGACAGAGGCCAAGGTTTTAGGCCAGCGAAGGAGTCATTCCTGAGCAGGGAAGTCTGAATCAGTAGGCTGCCCCGGGGCTCAGTCAGGTACAGTTATCAGAAGAGCAGAAGAGAGGTCTAATCACCCCTGTGGGGATTCTCCGAGTAGTGTTCAAGCAACATGAAACCAGATTTCAGCTCAGGATTCGGGCTGGGTGTGAGTGGCGAGTGCAAGTGTGTGACTGAGATAGACAGCAAGGGTAGACTCTGGTTTGCACCTCATAGAGCAGAAGTGAGTGTTAAGTCCGCTGCCTGGATCCAGAGCCATCCTGTAATGGCTAAGCAGCAGTCCATGAGGGCCTAAAAAGTCCTTGGTCTGACCCAGGCAGGTGCCATATACTGATCTGCCAAATGCCAAGAGACGGCTGAAAAACCTCCATGAGGAGAAGGCTGGGTGCAGACAACGCGAGTGCTGTCTGTTACCTATTCCAGGTGTCCCCACTCCAAATTGGACTTTCGAGGTAGGAATGAGAGGGAAACAAAGTAAATCCACTTCCTGTGGCTTTATGATTAGGAATTTTGAAAAGGCTTATACAAGTAATTATGAATTCAAGCTAGCCCCAGGAAAGCTATGTACTCTGTGCAAGGCAAAATGGCTCGGAGAAGGCTGGCCATCAGAAGGCACATTAGATTCAGGCTCCACCCATTGCATTTGGGACTGAGTAACTGACAGGCCAGGACTTCCAGACCAGTTTCCCTACACTGACATCTAACTCTTAACTGGTTCAGAACCCCCTCCATGGTTGCGAGGTCTGGTTTCCCGGATCTTACCTGCCAAGAAAGGGAGAAGTACTGGCAGGCAGAAGCAATACCAGGTGAAACCCAGCTGCCACCCAACGCCCCACAGGCTGCACCAGCGCCTTCAGCACCCCTCCCCAGCCATCGCCTCTCAGCCCATCTGACTGGCCCTCAAGTAGAGAGGCAGGGACCTCAACTCCACCATGCTTTTGTGCCAGTCCCACAACAATGTCTGACTGGGCCACAGATGAGTCCTCCCCTTGACCACCACCACCACTATGCCCACCGCTGCCAATACTGCTGCCAATCAGACCCTCCTGGAACTTGATGTCCCATGACCAACCTCATGAAAGAAAACCTGGAAGCGGATTGGAAAATGCAATGAAAAGCCCATCTCATCACAGCAACACAGAATGTGGCACTCCATGGCAAGTCCAACCAAGAACCAGAGGCCCTCTTACCCCCAACACCCAGGGCCACCCAAGGAAAAGAGAGCTTCTCTCTACAGTGACCAGTGTGTGTTCTACAAAGAAATGAGGCACTGGAAAATTGGATGCCTTAAGAAACGTCAATAGGCCCCTCCCCAGCTCCCTTTCTGGCAGTCAGCCAGGTCCGTTGGTTGGACAACTGAAGGTGACTGGGCCCTGAAGCCCCTCAGGGACCATGGTCCAAAGAGCAGTGGGGGGTGGGGCACAATCTCTGGTTCCTCATCAACACTGGGGCAGAATACTCAGAGGTCATCAGTCCAATAGCCCCCTCACCAACCATGTTGACATAATTGTAGTAACTGAAACAGCTGCCAGCAAACATTTTTTACCCCCACCAAGGAGGGAGAAAAGTAATTCACCTTCTATATATGTCAGACTGTCCGGTTCTACTGCTGGGTCAGGATCTCCTTGGCAAGCTCAGAGCTACCATCACTTTTACACAAAACAGTGAAATGAAGTTAACAGTGCCAACCTCTCGGCTGATATGCTTCCTGCAAATACCATAGAAGAGTGGAGACTCTCTGAGGGGCAAGAAAGGGGATCTATTAGCCCAGAGGTAGCAGCCCAGTGGCCCACAGTATGGGCAGACAATCCACCTGAAATGGCCAGATTTCAGGCACTAGTAGTCATTGAATTGCACCCTGACATCCAACCAGTGCAGTTATGTCAGTACCCAATCCCCCAACTGGTCCTGGAAGGACTTCAGCCCCACCTAGAGAGACTCCAGCAACATGGTATCATCACACCATGTCAGTCCCAATTAAACACTTCTCTCTTGCCAGTCAAAAAGAGAGGAACTCAGGACTCCTGACTGGTGCAGGACTTGTGAGTCATCAACCAAGACACTGTCACACTACATCCCATAGTGCCAAACCCTTATACATGTCTCATTTTGCTCTCAGCCACTGTGACCTGGTTCACATACCTGCACCTAAAAATGCCTTCTTCAGTGTTCATCTGGCTCCTGTCAGCCAAGAACTGTTCACTTTTGAATGGGAGGACTCAGAAACCAGAACCAAAGACTCCCCCACCATTTTTGGAGAAGCCCTGGCCTGTGAACTCAAGTATTTTCCTTCTTGCACCTTGGGTTGCACCCTCCTTCAATGTCAATGACCTCCTGTTTAAACAAAAGACTCAAAAAAGGCTGTGCCAAAGAGATATGCCGCTGCTCACCCTCCTAGAGCACTGTGGTTATAAAGTCTCTAAGAGCCGGGCGTGGTGGTACACACCACTTGTAATCCCAGTACTTTAAAGGGTGAGATAGGAGGATCAAAGCCAGGTTCAAAGCCAGCCTCAGCTACTTAGTGAAGCCTTCTGCAACTTAGTGAGACTCTGTTTCAAAATAAAGAATAAAATATGGCTTAGGGTATAGTTCAGAGGAAGAATACCCCTGGGTTCAATCCCCAGTGCCGCATACACACATACACACACACAAAAAATGCAAATTGTGTCTTGTGGAAGGCAAATGCTTGTTGTCCAGCTGATATTAACCAGTTTGGCCAGTTTTTATTCATTTCAATATCCCTTGACTATAAATGTGTGGTACTTCAACTGGCACTAATAATATAATTAATTAATGAGTTAAATAAAATCTTTGACACATGTTCATTTTATCTTTGTATGAGAATCATGGTCATTATTTACTTTTAAAATTTATCCTTTTAACAATAGCCTGCATGATAGAGGACTAAAACAAAAAATATTTATATATACATAGCTGCCACCAATAATTCTATACTACAGCCTTGAAAAATGTGACAAAGGTGAGCGACCTAGATGGCATAAACAATGAGAACTGTCTCAACAGTATACAGCCTCCAGACACACACACACACACACACACACACACACACACACACACACACACACAATAACTGCCCTAATATTTAGATGAGTGATCATTTTAACAGCTTAAGAATCCAAAAATAACTATATATCCTAGGCTGACTGAAGTTTAACTCTTCTCCTAGTTGTATATTACAATGAGAAAAAACAATTCTAATCTGGCATCAAAAGTTTATTTTACTTTTATAGGCACACAAGTAATTTTATCTTATCAACTAGACATAATATGGAGATAGGACAAACCAAAAAGTTTTTCCTACTCTCACACAACACTTCTGATACTATATGTGGGGAGAATTCTCCACAGACACCAAACAATTTTCCAGCAGATACCAACTGGGTGTCCCATAATTTAATTCAACCTGGGCCCAAACCTATCTACTTTTATATAGCAGTAGATGCTGCAAGTCAAAGGCCCAGTCTCACAAGTCTGCCCTGTTCTACTTCTGATGCCAATCGTGAACCCCAAGTTGTGGCCTCTCCTTCTGACCAGTTTCCTATAGATTGAGGTTGACAAAATTCTCTCCTTGGGTTTCAATAATTTGCTGGAGTAGCTCAGAGAACTCACGGAAACTTTACTTCCGTTCTGCTGAATTATTTTAAAGGACATACAAAGGATATAGATAAACAGTTAGATGAAAGAGATGCATAAGGCAAGACATGTGGGAAGAGGCAGAGGTGCCATGGTTTTTCCAGATGTCCCACCCTCCAAGAACCTCCATAAGGTTAGCTACCCAGAAACTCACTGGCCTCTTTTTGGGTTTTAGAGAGGCTTCATTAAGTAGGCATGATTCATGACATCCATGATCATGGGAAAGCAATCCACCCTTCAGCCCCTCTCCCCTCCCTGGAGCTAAGGGGTTATGGCTACAAGTTCTAATTCTCAAATGATATGGTTGGTTCCCCTGGTAGCCAACCACCCCCCCATCCCCAGTATATCCAGGAGCACCCAGTCACCTCATTAGTGTATAAAAAGACACACCACTTTGGAGATTCCAAGGGTTTTAGGAGCTCTGTGCCAGAAACCAGGGGCAAAGCCCTCATATAGATTTCTTATTATGCCATTCATAGCATCACTCATAGGTGAAATAACTACTATTAAAGAGCTTTGTCATAGTCAACTCAGAATGATACAATCAGAATTTCACAGTCAGAAAAGCCCATATTGTTCTATTCTTCACTGTAAGTTAGTTCCACAATTCAGTTTCAAACACTCTTAATTTCAAATAAGAGTAACCAAAACGCTTTTTTAAGAAATCCCTTGGAATGATTTCTAGTCAGTACGATAATTTAATTCATTTGAAATGCATACTTCAAATTTTTATATTTAATCCTTCCTAAAGAGTAATTTCCAAAGTGATAGTTCCTGAAGCCAAAACCCAGACTTTATGTCTCTAGTGTAATCTTGCCTTATAGAAGTTTTAACTCCAATGAGTCTGTATCACCTTCCCAAAGAAGCCCTGGCTGGTCTGGGCTTGTTATAAATAGTTGGTTCAGTCAGACAGCTTTTTAAATGTCAACACCCTTAACAATTCACATAACGTACAAGGAAAGTATTGTGGTTTAAAATAAAGATGTGTTTCCTCTTGTGAAATAAAGTTTATCATTTGGGAAAATCTGCTTAAGGAAATGGGATAGTTTCATATTCTCTAGAAGAGCTGAGAGGGCATCCCTCTCACTTTTCCTTCTTTTACCCCATTTCAAACATGCCTCAGAGATTAAATGTTTTATGTCTGACAGAAAAAGAAACATATTATTAAAGGATGCAAGCCTGAAAAATCTAATAGTCATATAATACAGAACGATTTTAAAATCCTTATTCTGCACTTTTAATATCTGAAAACAATCAAACAATTTTATGTTAAATACAAGTTTTCCAAGCTCCCTCCCTAGTCTATCGCTTTCAAAATTTTAAACAAATATACTTGATATGAAAAATGGTATTTTATCCAAATATCAAATATTGTATTAAGTAGTTAAACAGCAAATACAAACATTCTTAATCCCAATCATAGACTATGTTGTGAAATGTTAATGTATTTAAATTTTTTAATTATACACGGAATTAATGCAAATATTACCTTTAAATAATTAGTTATTAATATTTCACTCATATTAAATAACAAGAACATATAAACAAGTGATACCCAATGCACGAAATTTTTAGAGGCAAATTATGGGAAGTCTAATTTTGGCTTCTAGAAAATGTTAACTATAATCTATACAGATACCCATAGAAGTGCTAAATAGCTCTTTTAAAAAAATATATAATAAATTGTAAGTCTGTAATAAAAGAAATGTAAGATGAAAATACTGAGTTATATTTATACCTCTTAATCAGGCCAAAATAGTAAAACAGACTTATTAATTTTGTGTGTATGTGATGTTGGGGATTTAATCTAGGGCATTCTACCTCTGAGCTAAACTCCCAGCCCTATTTTATTTTTTATTTTTAAACAGGGTCTCGCTAAGTTGCTAAGGCTGGCCACTACCTACTATCCTCCTGTCTCAGCCTCCCAAATACTGAGACTACAAGTGTATACCACCATGCTCAGATTAAAAACACTTATTTAACAATCATAGCTTCACTATAATCTTAGTGAATAAAATGACTCAGTATTCCGTATTAAGTTACTAGAAATCTTGTCCATATTTTATGCCAATTTTCATAGTTACCATTATTTGAAATAATTTTTGTCAACACTGGGGATTAAACTCAGGGCATTCTACCTCTGATCTATATTACCAGCCCTTTTAATTATTTTTTAATTTTTTAGACAGGGTCTTATTAAGTTTCTCCAGGATCTTACCAACTTGCTGAGGGTTTCACTAAGTGGTTGAGGCTGGCCTCAAACCTGTGATCCCTGGACTCTATCTCCCACGTACTGGCATTACAGATATGTGCTACCACAACTAGCTAAAATAAATTTAAATAAATATCACAGTATTATTATGCTGCAAATAACTCAGGAAGCAAATCAATTTGCTCACACTGCCTAAAGAAAGTAGAGAACTCTTCTGGTAGGATGAAGAGGATACAGATATATATTGCCAAATATATCCAGAGTAGCCACTTAAGGAAATTTCCCTCCCCACCAGCGCTTGAGAGGACTCACAGGATATTCCATGAAGAAGAACAATATGTTCTAGACATGGGGATTCTCTCCTACTGTCCCCACACATACACCTGAGTGGGCTGGGAATGGGCACTGACCTAATCAAGAAGTGGATAAGCAAAATATGCGAAACCTGGGAGGGGAATCTTGATCTCTCAGACCCATCTAATTCTGCCTAAGGATGCACCCAAGGCAGTTAAGAGCAAGAAGACAAACAGAATTATTTAAAAACAAGTTGGGTTACTGATGGAACACTACGCACTGTGAACTCCTGAAGCTAGAAAGACTGTAAGATAACCCAGAATCCAGAACTTGAGGAGATTAGGAATGGCCATGCATTCTACTCTGCATGAGGCACACATAATTGTCCTACTTGTTCCTGTTCAGTGGAGGGCAGGACAGGTCTTGCCAAGTGACTGACGTGTGTCTTTTCTCATCATCATGTGTTTTCTTACAGTGTAGCTTCCTATTACAAAGCATCTGAGGTACTTTTCCTAAAAGCAAGAGTGCTACGTAAAAGACCTTCTTTTGTAACTTTTAGTTCATTTCCTATTAAGTCATGACAAACTGTACAGAAGTCTTCAATGTTCACTTAAACAAGCCCATAACCTACTAATAGAATCCACTGAATAAGATAAGAATCCTGGAGAGAAATAGATTAGACAGATTAGAGAAGAAGGGAGGAAGAGGATGGGCATGGTGGCACGGGCTTGTAATCCCAACATTTGGGAGGCTGAGACAGGAGGATCACGGTTTGCAGACAGCCTCAGCTACTTAGTAAGGCCCTTTGCAAATCAGAGAGACCCTGTTTCGAAATAAAGAATAAGCTGGGGGGGGGGGGTACCTGCTTGTTCCCAGCATTTGGGAGGCTGAGACAGGAGGATCACTGTTCACGGACAGCCTCAGCTACTTAGTGAGGCCCTGTTTCAAAATAAAGAATAAAAAATAGGGCAGGGAACATAGCTCAGAGGTCAAAATGCCCGAGTTCCATCTCCAAACCCACAAAAAACTAATTAACTAATTAATTAATTAAAAAAGAGCCATGTGTGGTGGTGCAGGCTTGTAATCCCAGCATTTGACAGTACCCATCTTGATGGTATTACATGAAATCTTATATATATATATATATATTTTTTTTTAGGGGGGGCGGTACTAGGGAGGAACCTAAGGACATTCTACCTCCAAGCTACATTCCCAGCCCTATTTTATAGTCTTATTTTTGAAACAGGGTCTCACTGCATTGCGAAGGGCCTTGCTAAGTAGCTGAGGCTGTCCATTGAATGGCAAAAAACTACACGGGAGACAGCCATACAGCCAAGAGATTTATTCAGGTGGTGGAGGTCAGAAGCAGCAGCAGAGAGAGAGAGAGAATGGCCATGTGAGTGGGATTATATAGTTTGGGGCTGAGTTGGTGGGTTGTCCTAGGTCAGCCCGACTGGAGGCTGGGCTGGCAGATAGCCATAGTTCTTTTCTGGTCAGAGGTAGTGCCCCATTGGGGTAAGCGGACATTTGAAATCATTAGCTAGCAGGAATGGGAACAGGGGTGGGACGCCAGGAGCCGGCATGATTTCCAGGAAACTGGAACTAGGTGTGGGGGCAGGGCCAGAGCTTTGTCCTAAGAACTTTCCGGGGACCAGCCTGACCTGTCTATCATCCACAAACTGCGATCTTTTGGTCACCATCTCCCGAATGCTGGGATTACAAGCGTGTGCCAGCACGCAGGTCCCTAAACATATATTTCTGATGAATAGCCTAATTCAAGGTATTGGTGCTCTTTCTGATGTTTGGGGCCAAAAATCCTTCTTGCTACTCACTGTTTTTCACATGTGCTCCAATTCCTTTGATGAAGATCAGCCCATGATGGTGCTTTGCTGTTATCTCTGTTTCTGGGGTTTTTACAGTTTTGTTACCTGTGGTGTTTGCATATGTGGCAGAAATAAACCGGGGCATGAAAGAAGTATGGCATCATATGAACTGGTTTCAGTAACAGTTGCTGCAAGTTTAGTCACCAGTCCTGCAACTGGAGCTATACACATGTATAGGGACAGCCTAGTAGTGGTCCTGGCTATAGCAACAGCTTTGTTTTATCCTTGTTGTTGTACAGGAGTCATCGCCTGATAAGATGCAACCAGCAGCATGCAGAGCACGGTCCTGGGAACAGGCTGGCCCCTTTGCATCCTTAAAGAAAGTGGGCCAAGATTCCACAATGCTGCTAATCTGCATTAGAGTGTGTCTCTTCCATCTACCAGAAGCAGGCCAGTATTCCAACTTTTCTTTTTATACCTCAAACAGAAAATGGAATTTTCACCAGAAAGTGCTGCAGCACTTATAGCAGTCCTTGGCATTCTTTCCATTGTTGCATAGACCATAGTCTTGAGTTTATGTATGTGGTCAAATGAAAATACCTTTTTTTTTTTTTTTTTTTTTTTGCAGGTCTGGGGATGGAACCCAGGGGCATTTGACCTCCAAGCTACACCCCCTACCCTATTTTTATTCTTTTATTTTGAAACAGGGTCTAAGTTGCAGAGGCCCTAAGTAGCTGAGGCTGTCTGCAAATTGCGATCCTCTGGGCCCAGCCTCCTGAATGCTGGGATTACAAGTGTGCATCACGCCCGGCTAAGAATGCCATTTTAATGGATCTAGAATTTCAAATATTACAGCTGGCATGGCATGGCTTTGGTTCAGAACCTTGGATGTTGTGGGCCGCCAGGGCAGTGGCAGTCATATCTAGCATCACCTTTGCAGCTGTTGGAGCGCAAAGGGTGTTTGCTGATCAACAGGGTGTTTTTCAAGATACAGTAACAGGAATTTAACAGGAATTCGAGGGTTATGCAATGGTCTGGGATCAGTCCTTTATGGATTCATTTTCTACATATTCCCTGTAGAACTTAAAAGAACTGCCAATAACAGGAACAAACCTGGGGACAAACACCAGCCCTCAGCACCACTTTGAACAGAATTCCATCATCTCTGCCTGTTCGGTACTGCCGGCTCTGCTTATAGCCTTGTTTACTCTGGAACATACCAATTTAAGCTTAAGGTCCAGCAGCTGGAAGAAGCACTGTGGCAGTCATTGCCAAGCTCAAAGCCCAAGGAGAGGCCAAAGAACCTTTAGTCCAGGACACAAATGTGTGAGGACCGACATCAGAAGATTTTCTATCAGCACCCAGGCCTTAGATTTCACCTGTGGTTCTGGATGTACATTCCATTTCCACCTACTTTTAAGATTGTTGTAAGAAACGTGAACTCTGTGGGAAATAAAGGAAGACTTGGACAGTTTTCTAATTTCTTTTGAAAAGAAACCTTTTGTGTGTGTGGGGGGGTACTGGGGTTCCTGGAAACCCTTCTAGTTCTGGACTACACTCCCAGACCTATACTTTTATAGTTTTATTTGGAAACAGGGCCTCTTAAGCCTGCACAGCTGGCTTCGAACCTGCGCAATCCTCCTGTCTCCGCCTCCCAACCGTGGGGATTACAAGCGTGCACCACCATGCCGAGCATGAAACCTTTTGTTTTTTAGCACTAATTTCTTTACACTAAACTGTTTTATTATCCATCCTTTAATTAAAAACTATATAGGTAACTTTTTTTTTTTTTTTTTGGTGGTATTGGGGGTGGAAACCAGAGGCTTTCTACCTCCGGGCTATACTCCCAGACCTTTTTTATATTTTATTTGGAAACAGGGTCTCACTAAGTTGCCGAGAGCCTCACTAGTAGCTGAGGCTGGCTTCGAACCCATGCGATCCTCCTGTCTCAGCCTCCCAAGCGCGGGGATTACAAGCGTGCGCCACCACGCCCAGCATATATAAGTAACTTCTTGGATACTAAGCAGATCTCCACTACCATTTCCTTAGGATGTTCGGCTTTAACTCTACTTATGCTGAATCTCAGCGAGACAAAGTAGATAGTATGGCTATGGACCTGTTAATTTTTTTTTTTTTTTTTTTTTTTTTTGGTGGTACTGGGGATGGAACCCAGGGGCTTTCTACTTCCGGCCTACACTCCCAGACTTATTTCATATATTTTTATTTGGAAACATGGTCTCTTAAGCCAGCTGAGGCTGGCTTCGAACCTGTGCGATCCTCCTGTCTCCGCCTCCCAAGTGCTGGGGATTACCAGCGTGAGCCACCACGCCCGGCTGGACTGGACCTGTTAATTTTAACATTGAAAATAGAGTCAGATTTACTTATTTATTCACGCGTGTGTGCGTGCGTGCGTGTGTGTGTGTGCGTGTGTGTGTGTGTGTCTATGTGTGGTACTGAGGATGGAAACCAAGGGCATTCTACCTCTGAGCTACACCCTCAGCCCTATTTTTTATTCTTTATTTTGAAACAGGGCCTCACTAAGTAACAGAAGGCCTCACTAAGTTGCTGAGACTGGTCATGAACCATGATCCTCCTGTCTCAGCTTCCCAAGTGTTACGGTGAAATATGTTATGGTGTGGGAATGTTATGGTTTTGGGAAATGTTCTCCTCTCCTATCGACTTGCTAATTACTTTTAGCTAAGTCAATCTAAGTTTCAATAGCTGATTGCTTCCTGACCAAAGCCAAGCCTTTCTCCCTCCAGGTCTGCCATTTTGACACAATTATTTCTGAAATATATCTATTAATAATCAGAGCTTTCTCAAATCTTCCTAAGCCATTCCCAATACTGGTACATTCCGCCCTCTGTCTAGTAACTTCCTGACACCTGTCAGGCCAAAAGTAGATACAGAAAATACATTTTGACTTTTACAATTTTACAAACAGTTAACATGAGCTAATTTCCCATCAATTTTCCCTCATTTCTATCACATGAATGTACCCCTTAGCAAAGGAATAAGGATATCAAGTTGGTCATAAACTGCTTTGAGCTGAACAGGGACGAAGTTGGGAGCTCCAGCTTTAGGGTAACATTCATGCATGTAGTTGGCATGGGGGAATCAGATGGGTCCGTGCCGTGTGCATCTATGACCATCCAAAGGGCTTTAATAGATGTTCCTCTTGTGTGCTCATCCCACCATCTGACGTCTGAAAGCTTCAACCCTATGAGACGACGCTCACAATACAGGTTAACCATAAAAACCTTAACATAGCACTTAAATGAGAAATGAAAACCTGTCTTTCTGACTTGTATTTAGTTTATTTTGTGGCATGTGAATCCAGGAATTAGTACTGTGGAGACCTGGACTAGGCTTTGAGGTAATTTGACTAAAAATTTTAGTGGCTTGAAGCTGAATAATAGAAAAATTGGTCTTAGAAGGCTTTGACTGATCTGTTAAATTTTTAAATCTCTACTGTTGAGCTATATGAGAAAATATTGTTTTTGTATCTTTTACCTATATTCTTATGGGAGAACTATGATTTGCCCTGCATTGTAATATTAAGGAATTTTCTATTGCCACTGTGTCATTGCTGTAACTAGAGGCTGTAAGATCTGTTAGCAATTGAACACATAACAATTGAAAAAAGACCAAAAATGAACTGCCGCATTGTTCAATTAATCTAGAAAAATGAGTAAAATTAGGAAAAGTGACACGACACAAATTTGAGTGCCTGTATACTCCTGGAACTTAATGGTTTTAACTCCATTGAAGACAAACTTAACCATATAATTTGGAAACTATGGGCCAAACATAAGTTTAAATAAAATGGCCTCCAGAGATCTAAAGAGAGGTAGACTTACTAGAAACCTATTTCTTCTTAACTATTAAAACCATCTTCTCATATGCAAACAAACATACCACAAACATTCTGCAGCTTGCTTTAAATGCTTTATAACTTGCTTTAACCCTCTGACTTTTATCCTGGTCCTTTCCCATTTGGGACAATCTTAGGATAAACCTTACAATATGCTTTCTTAATCTCACAAAATTTCCTTTTGTTACAAAGAAAATTTTATACCGGCACACACCTTATATCTATCGATTGTTGTTATATACACACTAACCAAAAACCGTATCAGTTAATAATGTTGTTTAGATACCAGCAATTTAAAAACCTATTTAAAAGACTTAAGTGTTATTTTAAACCTTATGAAGTTAAGAGCATTTTAAAGCATTGCATTCTGTCTTTCCCCAATTTAATAACTGAATACTAGTACCTTAAAACCGTAGTTCCGCAAAAGCAATAGAATTCAAAAGACAATGTGTAACACATTTGATCATATAACTTAATAAATGTATAATAGATTACCACAGAAATCCACAACATCATAAGCATCACGAGTGTCTTAAAACACTAATTTTGTCAAAGAAGAAAATAACTTTATTACACCTCATAGGAGTCTAATTGAACAATTTTTCTGAAGTTACCAGTTTAGCTAAGACTGATTGAGATTATATATATATAAACATATATATTAACATATATATTAACTTATATATAATAACTTATAGCAATAACTTTAGTACAGCCAGAAAAAGAAAAAAAACTTTTGTTTTTGTGACATTATACCTCCTTGTTAGCAGAGGAGGTGAAATATCTGGTATAGCTAAGAATGGCCTGTCTGGGCAAGGTCGCCCACCCTTCCCAGAGCTTCCCACTCAAAAACCAATTAATTATCCTAGCATTTAGGATATTGCTGGAATTCCACCTAAGACAGAGAGAGGTCTGTGTGGCCTTTCTCTATCCGGATGAAGTTCCCTGCACCCCTAAAACTAGTGGCCCAGCCGGGGGTGTCCAGCTGGGACCGCATGGAGCAGTGAAGTGGCGTCACTGTCCACCAGAAAGCCAGTGCAAGCTTGAAGTTGTAGCCACCTCCCTCCCCTTGCAACTGAACTTCCACTGTGCCTATCCCGTCTCTCAATGAGGTTTTCTAGCTGAAAATATTGCCATTTTCAACAAATTCTTATAAATTTGCTTCCCTGTAACTATTCCAATTTCTGACAGGCCTAAGAACCCCGAGCCGCCAGCAGTCGGGCATGGCCTCCTGCTGAGCTTCCTCCCCTGAGGGCTTCCTTATGCAAATGGAGCTGTAACAGCCTCTTGAATGCCAGACAATGCCTCCTGGGTGCTGGCTGCGCCTGCTATTTGGTTGAAACTTTTGACTTTTTTCTTGAACTCTTGGAGAAGCTTACCTAACATTTAGGCTTCCATTAGCTGCTGGGGACTACCAACTGCCATAATTCACAGACCAACATTGTGCACGTGCCCCGGTTGCCAATGGCAACACTTCCTAGATGCTGTCGCTAAAAACAAGCTAGCTTATCTCCCTAGAACTGGTTTCAAACTAAAGAAAATAACTCACTACCATTTTAGAAATGGGTGCTGGCTGGCGTCTCCTGTTTGGGGAGCTTTCTCTGTCCATTTACCCTCCTTTAGCTTATCTCCCTAGAACCGGTTTCCCATTGCTGGGGGGGGGGGGACTCACTGCTATTTAGAAATGGGTGCTGGCTGGCATCTCCTGTTTGGGGAGTTTTCTGAAGGTAGGCCATGAACCTTTCTCTTTTTAGATTTAACTTTGTATAGGGCTTTTAAAAGTGTCCCATCTGTGACGTGGGCAGAATGGACAGGCACTCATTGGACCTATCATGCCTACACTATTTAATGGGGAATGTTCCCCTCCCCTGCAGATTCTGCCATAGCTAGTCTGTGGCAGAGGTGGTCTCCATGGTTACAGAGAGCCCGTTGGCACCAGCAATCCAGCCATCCACCAGGATCTGGTCCTGTTTTGGGGAGAGTTACTGACCTTCAATATGCAGTGGCTTTTGGGCCACGGGCGAGATGCCCTGGAATTCACTTCCAGAGATGCCATGATACAAGGGCTGCTCTATAGTTGTCTTAAAGCTAAACAGCTCAACAGCTAGAGCTAAACCTGCTGCTGCCCACCAACCCACTGGCCAAAAAGTCCCATGAAAAGTACAGAGCCATGTGCCCCATGTTGCCCCAAGACGTTGGGCGCCAAATATGTTATGGTTAAATATGTTATGGTATGGGAATGTTCTGGTTTTGGGGAATGTTCCCCTCTCCTATCGACTTGCTAATTACTTTTAGCTAAATCAATCTAAGTTTTAATAGCTGTTTACTTCCTGACCGAAGACAAGCCTTTCTCCCTCCAGGTCTGCCATTTGACACAATTATTTCTAAAATATATCTATTAATAATCAGAGCTTTCTGAAATCTTACTAAGCCATTCCCAATACTGGTACACCAAGTACTGGGATTACAAGCGTACGCCACCATGCCCAGCTTCATGTCAGGTTTTAATACTGTAACATCTTGGGTCATATGATTCAAAGCCTTAAGGCAGATGCACTAAAATAAAGAAATGGTAAATGAATCATTTGCACTAAAAAATTTAAGAAAACTGTACTAAATCTGAATGTTTCAAGCTTGTCTGCAGAAATTGTATTTTAAAAGTCACCATTCACTATTCTTTCTGAAGTGAGAAAATATTAGCCATTTTGAATTTAAATTAGGGTGGTTAGAGTATGTAAATCTAAATGCTAGCTCAAATTTGTTCCCTAGCTACTTATATCACTATTTCTTAATGTCTGCATAATCATAAAAACCTCAACACTAATCTAAAAATTATATCATGAAAATTATATCTTGAAAATGTCAATATGATTTCTATCTGTAGATAAATATATATACACAGTGGCCTCTCAGAACTATCACAGTAACACTTTACTTACAGAGCTAAAGTGTGGCCTAAATTTTCAGGACCCTAGAAGAGAGCTTTATACAATTACTGATGTGAATTTCTCTAAAGTGTATTTTTGTGTCCAGTTATATTATTTTTTTTTAAATGTTACTTTAAGCTGGGCATGATGGCACATGCTTATAATCTTGGGAGGCTGAGACAGAAGGATTGCGGGTACACATCCAGCCTTGCTACTTAGTGAGGCCCTCTACAACTTAGTGAGATCCTGTTTCAAAGTAAAGAATAAAAAATAGGGCTTGGGTTGTAGCTCGGAGGTAGAATGTACGTGGGTTCAATCCCCAGTATTACAAAAAAAAAGTTACTTTGTAATAGTTGTACACAAACTATTGTGTAGTTTAAAAAAAAAAACTCACCTAATATCAATGTCAATGTCATGAAAGACAAAGCCAGCTGTTCCCAATTACAGGAGAATGAAGAGACATGACAACTAAATTCAATGCATGATTCAATACTGGAGAAAAATTGTTATGGATCATTATTGAGAAAACTAGCAGAAAGTGAACATAAGATAATACTACATTTCCTGAATATTACAATTGTTGGTGGTTATAGAAAATATGCTTGTTGTTCTTAGAAAATATACACTGAAGAATATAGGGGTTTGTATGGCATGATGTCTGCAACTTACTCTCAAGTAGTTCAGAAAAAATGTGTGGCAGGGAAGGCGAGGTATGAGAAAATGTGCGGTGAAGCAAATGTGACAGGATGCTAACTGGGGTTACGTTCTTTGTACTATTCTTTTTTAAAATTTATTGGTGCATTATATTCATACATCATATTGGGGTAAAAAAAAAAAACAACTTGTGTGTACATACATGTACACATCACTGATTTAACCCCTACCCAATTCCCATCCCATTTTGTACTATTCTTACAAGTCTTCAGTAAATTGGAAATAATTTCACGATAAAAGGATTACAAATCTGACTATGTAAGAAAGAGAGAACACTCCTGCTCACCAAATAGGAAGAAGTCAAAACCAGAGTGGAAGGCTCTGGAACTGTGTTAGAAGAGGAAAGGTTCAGCGCAGGAAAGTCAAGCAGGAGGAGCCAGCACAGTCTGCGTGGGACAAAGCTGGGAGACTGAGGTGACCAGGTCTCCAGAGTTTTCCAAGAGAGAAGGCTGCAGCAGCGAGGGAACTCCAGAGAGCTTCATATGGTTCTCCCTGAGACGTGGGTCCAGTGCTGACAGCACATGCATATGAGGAAACCCTGAGGACCAGAGAACAAAATTCAGAATGATCATAAATTTATGCCTATTTAACTTTCCTTTGGGACCCTGAACTTGTGCAACTGAGCCAGATGACCTCTCAGGTGTGCACAATCCTATGACTGGCTAAAACTAAATCACTGTGGAGACACACTACATACTGGTGAGCCCACCCTGGTATGCTGGAAATGCATTAATGTTTAAATACAATCAACAGGTGTGGGGCAAATCCCAGCATCCAGAAAAAAATCCACCGCGTACTCATCTCACTACACACACACATACGCACACAGTCTTGAATCCAGTAACTGCTCTAGAAATTTTTTTTCAGGCCTGGGGATGGAACCCAGGGGCATTCAACCTCCAAGCTACATCCCCTGCCCTACTATTTTAATTCTTTATTTTAAAACAAGGTCTCACTAAGTTGGGGAGGACCTTACTAAGTAGCTAAGGCTGTCTGTGAATTAGGATCTTCTGGTCTCAGCCTCCCGAATGCTGGGATTACAAGTGTGTGCCACCATGCCCAGCTTAGAAATTTTATTAACTTACTGGAGGTAAACTTTTTTAGCTTTTCAATTATTAACATAGAAAAATTTTAACAAGAAAATAAACTGGGTGACAAATTAGAAAAAAATAAAATGTGCAGTGTAATTTTGACTATTTGCAACTAAATATTTGGAGGTTAGAATGATTGGGCAGTAACTGGATCTCAAATATAATTCTCTTAAACAATATTTCTTAAGAGTGCCACTGCTGATGAAGATTGTTGCAAGCAACAAAATGTTGCTGCTGAGTAACAAACTAGTGCTGGTCAAGAAGAATAATGAATGGATTTAGAATGTCTTCAAGAGAGAGACTATGGATTCCTTTTCTTCTCTACACAGAAACACAGTCCTAAGGACGGGTAGTGGAGACTAGCTCCGTGACACAGAACCCAAGGCATGCACTGGCTGTCCCCTGCGTGTGGTCTCTGAAGCCTTGCCCCCCAGGGTGTCTGAGGAAGCAGTGTGGGCATGGCCTAAGTGTGAGGTCACCTGGGCCGATTCACACCCAAAATGGCCGACTAAATCGCAACTGGTATTAATGTGGGATCACTAGGTGGTCAGATGTGCATTAGTATTTGAGACCCATTGCTAAAGTTCCTTCAAGCTTGAAAGGTTTAAGATCTTTTAACAACAAGATCCAGTTCTTAATAATTGTGTCTCTGAAATAAGGTAGAAGGGAAATTCACTGAACCTAAAAATCCTAACATTCTAGTTAAAGGAAAGGCTTGTGCTAGTTGATGAAAAGTATTATCTCATTTAGTCTTCACAGCAGGAGGAATAAGAGATGGATGATATCTTCTTACAGAAGAAGAAACAGGTGCTAAGAGGTGAGATGGTCTGTCCAAGGCTCCGCGGCCTGGAAGCTTACACAGAAGGTGCCGTGGAGTCACAAAACATCCAACGGCGAGTACCAAAAACTACCCGGGCAGCACAAATAAATTCTGCTCAGGAACATATAGGCTGCTTAAAATTATAGCACGAAAAAATATAATGGGCAGAAGCATTTTTCCAAATTCATTCTTATGTAGAAGAACACTTCCTTGGCTGTCACAGAACCCTGTCCTGGGGCAGAGGTTTCACTCTCACCCTACCTGAGATACGAAAGTGGCCTTCCAAAACAAGTACTTGCTATGTTTGGATGTCTTTTAAGTTTACCCAGTCTGCTTTGGAAAGTTTTTTAGGATTTTTAATTCTTACTTTTCGCAACATCTGTGAAAAAAAAGAGATTATAATACTTTTGGTGATACATTTCTCCCAAAAGATAATCCAGAAGGCAAGACCAATCAAATATTGCAAATAAATTTTCATAGCATCATAAAAAAGACACGTTTCAAAAATGACACGGCAAGGGGATTTTACATTCTGCAAAAATGTGCCACCAGTGAAAGCACAGTAAGCAAGCACAGCTGGGGGCTCGGCCAGTCTTTATCCCTAACACAAATTTCTGCACTGTACTCCTATTGGTGGGATCAGGATTTCGGACTTATGCAATTGGCTGATTCATCTAGAATGAAATGCTGGGGGAGGGATTGGCATTCGCAATTTTTAGGAAATGACTTCCAAAGAAACAGGAACTTATACAAGGTTATAGAATTGATGGTTTCACAAAATGTAGTTACTTTATTGTTTGATTTGGGAACTGGGGATGGAACCCAAGGGCATTCTACCTCATAGCTACACCCCCAGCCTTTTTTTTTTTTTTTTTCGGGTCTGGGGATGGAACCCAGGGGCATTTGACCTCCGAGCTACACCCCCTGCCCTATTTTTTATTCTTTATTTTGAAACTGGGTCTCACTGAGTTGCAGAGGGCCTCACTAAGTAGCTGAGGCTGTCCACGAACCGCGATCCTCCAGGTCTCAGCCTCCAAAATGCTGGGATCACAAGCGTGCGCCACCACGCCCAGCTCCTATTTTTTATTATTTATTTTGAAACAGAGTCTCAGTGAGTTGCAGAGGACCTCACTAAGTAGTAGCTGAGGCTGTCCGCAAAGTCCACAAATCATGATCCTCCAGTCTCAGCCTCCCAAATGCTGGGATTACAAGCACGCACCACCACGCCAAGCCAAAATGTAGTTAAAGTCAATCCTTTGATAGAAAAAAATGAATTATATTCTCACACCTTTCTGCCCTAAAAAGAAAAAGAAATTATCATATAAAACAACACCATGCACAAATGTGGGGCTAAGAATAGTGTCCATTCCCACATGCCCCAAAGAAGAATTTCTTGATTCATGGTCACTGGGTAGAGTATACAGAAGTCTTGGCTCAGGAGTGAGCAATTTTGGGTCAAACTTATACAAATAAAAACTATAATGTATGAGATGAAAAATATCACTGGATGGAATTAATAGACTACTTGATACTGTGAAAGAAAATATTAGTAGCCTTGAAGACAGAATAATAGAAACTTGACAAAATGAAACCTAAAAAGAGAACTTAAATATGAGTATGGAAAAGGACAAAGTCTGACCACACCAGAGACCACCTCAAGCCAAGAGATTTATTGGAGGGGCTGGTATGAAAGGAATAAACAGAGAGAGAGAGAGAGAGAGAGAGAGAGACAGACAGACAGACAGACAGACAAGAATAAAGGAAGAGAGGGAGCATTTGCTGGGATCAATGTTATATAGAGGCTTGGGGTTACGGATTGGGGGCTAATAGGCTAGGAGAAATGCCCTTTGAACTAACTGGCTAGAGTCCCAATGGAGGGCGTCATGTGGCCAGGTAATTGGCTCAGGGTCAACAGGGAATATCCCTTTCACTGATTGGCCAAGGGGCACTCCAGGTGAAAAAGGAGATCCTATAGAGGAGCAAATAAGGCAACCTAACTGTGGGGATGGGAGGGGGGGAGAGGGAAACTCTTTAAAGCACATGATGTACTTAATCATATCGAAGTCAACCACCAAACCAAGCATGGGAGGGAGGGATGGGGAGGGAGTGAGGTGGGGACTGGGTGGGGGCTGGCTGGGTGATGTGTGCATTTATGTCTATACAAGTTTTTTACCCCATTTTGATGTATAAATACAATGCACTAATAAAAATATATTTTTAAAAATCCCAGTTACTTGGGGGTGGGGCTAAGAAAGGAGAATCACAAGTTCAAGGCCAAACTGGGGAATTTAGCAAGACCCTGTCTCAAAGTAAAAAATATGAAGGGCTGGCAATGTAGCTCAGTAGTAAAGCACTCCTGGATTTGATCAACATATCCTTCCCCCAAAAGGGAAGAATTGTAAGCAGAAAAAAACCCACCATATTGAAATATAAATCTACACAAAGAAGTGCAAGTTTTAAAAATATTACTATAAGTGAATAAGATATTTTCCTCATTATTTAAATTCCTTTAAAAGATCATTGTTTAAATGAAAATAACACTATGAGGTACATTATAGAGCTCTTTATTTAGCTCACAGTTTGAGAGGCTGAAAGGCCAAGGTTGGTGGCCACCCTGAGCAAGGCCTCATGCTGTGTCCCAACAATGGTAGAGGGCTCCCCGGCAGGAGAACAGCAAGAAATGTGCAAGCAATCCCGGTCCTAAACCCAAGAGGCAGGGCTCCAAATCCCCTCATCACAAACGCTGAAACTCTAAGAGATTAAAATCCCTAAAAGTCTGAAATCCCAAAAATCAGGGTCTCAAAGGATTAAAATCCTGAATGCTGAAATTCTGAAAGCCCAAACTGTGACAGCCACAATTCCCACTGGGGGAAGAAAAAAGATTATATTTAACGTTGTGTGTTTGGGGATTAAGACTGGCACCAAAATGACTTATCTGAGGAATCTTGTTTTTTGAGGTAGTGGAGATGAAACCCAAGGGCACTGTACCTCAAAGCAATACCCCCGGCCCTATTTTTTAGTCTTTTTTGTTTGGGGGGGGGGGGGTGTTTGTTTGTTTGTTTGTTTTTGCAGTACTGGAGATGGAACCCAGGGGCATTCTACCTCTGAGCTACATCTCCCAGCCCTATTGAAACGGGGTCTCGCTGAGTTGCAAAGGGCCTAAGTAGTAGACAAGGCTGTCCGCGAACCACAATCCTCCTGTCTCAGCCTCCTGAATGCTGGGATTACAAGCATGAGCCAGTCTGAGCAATTTTTTTTAAATTTTGTACATTATTGTAAAGACAAAACCACAGCAAAACAAATCAGTTCAAACATATTCTCCAACTGATATTTGATATTAGCTATTTTGTATCTACTATGTACACTGATGTAAATGTACTGGAATTAAAAAATGGAGAAAATAAAAGTGATAACAGGTTTATTTTATTTTTTTGTAAGAGGGAAGGAACCCAAGGGCATTCTACCTCAAAGATACACTCCCAGCCCTATTTTTTGCTCTTTATTTTGAAACAAGGCCTCACTACGCTGCAGAGGGCCTCCCTAAGTAGCTGAGGCTGGCAGCACACCCTCCATCCTCCTGTCTTGGCCTCCCAATTACTGGGATTACAAGCGTGCGCTACCATGCCTGGCAGAGATAACAGGTTATGAAAACATTTTACTAATATGTTAATGTGTGTGTCAGTATTTTGTTTTACAATCTTTTTACAACCTGAGGTTTTTCTTTATGGTGTTCATCACAAGTTGTAACAATATATTTTTATGACTTTGAACCTAAATAGCTTCTCTTTCATCTGGATTGCAATTTCCATGAAGAACAAATTGCCTCTGCCCTTTTCGTCATTTTATCCCTTAATAACAAGCCTTAATCCCAGAGTAGGTGCTCCAATAAATTCATTTTATAAGTGAATTAGAACCAGATATATATATATATAATGTACCACATTACTAACAAGCAAGTACTATTTTTTACAATCTTCTATTCTACACATTTCATCTTTGCATCATTTCCAATACTGGAAGTATAAGTTATGTAAAGTCTTTTAGAGAGTTCTAATTTCTTTTATGCATTTTTTGCAAATTGGACTCCATAAAAGCACATTATCACATAGACTTCATATGTAAGTACTATGCATGTAAAATGTTGAAACACCCTCAAAATGAAGCGTTATCCTTTTTGTACAACTGTATTTGTGAAAGATAAAATTTATTGAGATCTCAGCCCAAGCACATATGCAGTGGTAATAACTGTGGTTTCTGACTGATCTCTTCAAAAGACTCAGGTCATCCAGCACAGCAGTTCAGGTGACTATCCATCCTTACGAAGCTGAGTGAATGCAGTTAAGAACCACAGTGATATATGCTAACACATTTTCTCTTTTTGAACTGTTTATGAATATAATGTATCAGTTCATTACTGTTATATCCATACAATTGTCATTAGTATAACTGGTTACTTATACTTGCAACAATATGTATGTTGTTGCTGTTGCCTATTAAATTGTGTAAAGTAACCTATGGAATGTTCTGTTTTGTTTTTATATGTTTCTTTAATAATTCCCCTTCTAAAAATGTAAGCAAATATCTCAAATTCTTATTTTTCCAAAATTATATTTTTAGGATTTGGATCCTTTGGGATTTCAAGAGCTAGTAATTTTGATCTCTCAGGATTACGGCCCAACCCCATGCAGAAAAGACCAAATACAAGAGATGGCATTTGTATATTAACCCACTCTGGAGGTGATTAATCCAGTCCCTTAAAACCTAAGCCATTAAACCACTTTGAATGTAGTACCCCGCGACCTAATTACCTGCCACAAGGGCCCACCTTCTCTCATTACTGTTTTATTGAAAACCAAACTTTTCAGCAACTTTGAACCGTTGGTGGTCCAAACCATATCCAAAATATAAAATTTATACACTTTTAATTTTTATAAAAATGGAATAATATTGTATATATTCTTATGTAATTTTTTACTCAATATTACATTTCTTATATTGATCTATATGTGATATAGTGCTATGATCCATTTGTTTTCAATGATTTATTTGTTTTGGATACATGGGTTATTCCCAAAGTTCTACTCTTAGAAACAGTGCATATGAATATCTTGTATATTTTTTATTTAAATGGGTATCTATAGGAGTGTAATTGCCACACTGTTTCTAAATTTAATAGTCACTCTGTATTATTATTCCCAGAATAAAGGAAGCCCTACTGAGACCGAGAAATGTGTTCAAAGTCAGAGTTAGGTAGCAATGTTAAAGGAATGTGTTCAAGGTCACAAGGCTCCTTTAACTTAGTGAAAACCCTAAAGTTAGGCAGCTCATACACCTGGCAATGTGTAACAGCATAAAGAACCCTGGCACTGAGGGTGTAGCTCAGTGGTATAGTACTTGCCTAGCAGCCTGAGGCCCTGGGTTCAGGCCCCAGTTTGGCAGAATCCAGATGGATAGCTCTCTCTCTTGCTTTCCCTAGAGTTTGTTGTTGTTGTTGTTGTTGTTGTTGTTGTTTTTTAAAGGACCTAGTAACTAACTCCACTTAATTCTTCCTCTTGACTACTCTCCACAATTTAATTACATAAAGGTCACGTGACTTTTTTTTCTTCCAGAACTAGGGATTAAACCCAGGGGCACTCTACCACTCAGCTACACCCCACCCCTTTTTATTACGAGACAGTCTTACTAAGTTGCCCAGGGTGGCCTCCAACTTACAATCCTCCTCACTCAGCCTCCCAATACAGGCATGTGCCACCACAAGTTGGAGATAACTAAAATCTCTTTTTTTTCAATGGTACTGGGGACTGAAGCTATATTATACCCCCAGCAATATTTATTTTTGAAATAGGGTCTCACTACGTTGCTGAAAGCCTTCCTAAATGGCTAAGTCTGGCCAGGAACCTACGATCCTCCTGTCTCAGCCTCCCAAGTACTGGAATTACAAGCCTGAGCCACCACACCCAGCTAAAAATTTTATCCTTTTAAAATATTCTGTATTTCACCATTCCTGAACATTCTAGTCAAAAAGTTTGTAGCTGTGCTTGTTTCAGCAGCACTATCACTGAGGTTGGGAGGATAGAGAATGGCATAGCCCCTGCACAGGGATAACAGCAAATGCACCAAGTTTTCCATATACAGTAGTTAAATATGTTGAACTGTGTGTAAATTGTGTGTGTGTGTGTGTGTGTGTGTGTGTGTGTGTGTATATACATATATATAATAGTAATGAAGTAGTTTTCAATTTGTTGCATTTTTTAAATTAGAATCACGTTTATTTTTGCTGTGACTAAATTTAATTTTGAAATTACTATGTTTAAGACTCACTTAAAATGAAGTGAATGTAAAAATCATTTTCTAAATACCACGTATTCATTTTAGAATTGAAAATACTTTTTAAATGTTCTGCATGTCATCTAAACCAATCAAATAATTTTGATTCTTATGACTTATTCTTACATTTATAAAAGAAAACATTGTAATGAGAATACCTGGAAAGCTGGGACAGGAGAATCTGAGGTTCAAGGCCTGCCTCAGAAACCTAGCAAGATCCTATTTCAAAATTAAAAAATTAAAATGGCTTGGGAGTAGCTCCGAGGTAGAACATCCCTGCTCAATCCCTAGTACCAAGAAAAAAAAAGTGTAAAAAACGAACTTTTATTTTAACTAAATCAATTATTTAACCCTCCATAATCTTTCATTTTAAAAATGAAATAATTTGTTTTCTGATTTATTTCACAATTTTTTTTCTTGCGGTACTGGAGATAGAACCCAGGGGCATACTATCTCTGAGATACACCTCTGGTCCTATTTTTTAGTCTTTTATTTTTTAACCAGGGTTTCAGTTGTGAAAAGGCCTCCCTAAGTGGCTGAGGCTGTCCACGAACCACGATCCTCCGGTTTCCAGCTCCAGAATGTGAACCACCATGCTCGGTTTATTTCACAAATCTTAATCTTGCTTTTTTTTTTTTTTTTTTTTTTGGTGGTACTGGGGTTTCTAGAAAACCTTCTACCTCCAGCGGGCTACACTCCCAGACCCATTTTTATACTTTTTATTTGAAACAGGGTCTCTTAAACCAGTGCGGCTGGTTTCGAACCTGAGTGATCCTCCTGACTCCGCCCCCCAAACGCGGAGATTAGAAGCATGCGCCACCATGCCCGGCGCTTAATCTTGCTTTTTAAATTATCCTATTTTCAATTATACTCTATTATCTAACATGGCTATTTATTAATTACATAATGGCACACACCTGTAATCCCAGAAGTTGAGAGGCTGGGACAGGAGGATCGCAGGTTCACAGCCAACCTCAGCAACTTTGGAAGGCCGTGAGCAACTTAGTGAGGCCCTGTTTAAAACAAACAAACAAAAAAATAGACCTGGGAGTGTGGCTCAGAGATACAATGTCCCTGGGTCCAATCCTTAGTATCATAAAAAAAGAAAGAAATTGAGATTTTTGAACTATAAAATGTGGAAAATATTCATTCTACCACAGGATTAAATTATATATATATAATATACATACATAAGATTATGCATTATATATTTATATAATATACATTTTACATAGATATGTATTTTATGTATTTTTCACATTGAAAATGTTTAAACTATAAAACAATACACATAGCCAGGTGTGGTGGCACACACTTGTAATCCCCTACTTGGGAGGCTGAGACAGGAGGATCACGGTTTGAAGCAAGCCTTGGCAACTTAGCAATGCCTTCTGCAACTTTGTGAGACTGCCTAGGGGTGTAGCTCAGAGGTAGAATGCCTCTGGGTTCAATCTCTAGTACCAAAAATATATATATACATATTGTAAATACATCATAACAATCTACAACAAGGAAATATTAAATTTTTGAGAGCCTGGAAATATAATATCACCCCCAGTTTTTTGTGTGTGTGGTACTAAGGACTGAACCCAGAAAGGCTCTACCACTGACCTATTCCCTCAGCCCTTTGTTATTTTCAAACAGTCTTGCTAATTAACCATGCAGTAGCCTCAAACCTGTGACCTTAGTGTTTCAGCTTCCCAAGTACTAGAATCACAGACACCTGGCATACCTCCTTCAATTTTGCGTACTTTTTGGTTTTTTATTTTATTTTATTTTATTTTTCATACTGGAAATGGAACCTAAGGGTATTCTACCTCCAAGCTACACACCTAGGCCTATTTTTAATTCTTTATTTTGAAACAGGTTCTCACTAAGTTGCAGAGGGCCTCCCTAAGTAGCTGAGGCAGTCCTCAAACCAATATCCTCCTGTCTCGGCCTCCCGAATGCTGGGATTACAAGTGTGCGCCACCAAGCCCGGCTCTTGAGTACTTTTTATATGAGATGGACAAACCTACAAAGATAGCACACGGCAAATCCCAGCTGTAAGTCATGAAAACTTGATTTACTTCCAGAAGTTACAAATTAAACTGAATATAGAATTAGGTTATTCATGTGCCACAGTTCTTTAATATTAAACTTAGCCAAATATGGGAGGGTATTATAGAACTTGACTTGGGGACTAAGACATTCAAAGGTTCAATAAAAACAGCTACAGAAGACGTGGATTGATAAGAAACTCTATGGAGGACCATTTACTACACAATCTTACCTTCTGATGGCAGTGTGTGATGGCAGGCTGACTACCTTCACAGTAAACATTTTGCAGCACACACTGTATGGCCTACAGCAAGGTCCTGAAAGTAGTACGAGTACTCACCCACTTTCTGTCCTACTATTCTCCATCTACAGTTCTCAGCAGCTTCATTTAGATGGAGCCAAGTACATTCCCCAGGCAAACCACATGTCCATGATGATAAACACATCATCTTAGAGCAAAAGATAATTTCACTACATATATATTTTATAATCTAAACTACTCATAATTCCACCTAAAGGTTAAGCCTGATGACTTAAATAATGTGGTAAGCAATTAATAAAACGGATTATAGAACTCTCCCTTAGTATGAGGGGCTAATTCCAGGACACATGCATACCCACCTCAAAATCCAAAGAGACTCTAGTCCTTTCCGACGTGTCCTGGCAGTTGCAGGTAGTGCACACATCTCCTCCTCATACTTTAGCATCTCTAGATTGTTTGTAATACCTAATATAATGCAAACTTTATGTAAATAGTACTGTGGAGTTATGGGAATGACAAAGAATTACAGACTCAGTTTTTTTCAAATATGTTTAATCTGTGGATGGCTAAATCCATGGATGCAGAACACCCAGGTACAGAGAGATGGCTACATAAATTTTGTATTGAAGTATCAAACTGCACTTGTGAAACTCCTGATATGCATATAAAATAGTCTGCTGCCAGGCATAGTGGAGCACACTTGTTTTTTGTTTGGGGATTTGTTTGTTTGTTTGTTTGTTTTGGGGGCCTGGGGATGGAACCCAGAGCCATTCGACCCCCAAGCTACACCCCCTGCCCTATTTTTTATCCTTTATTTTGAAATCAGGTCTAAGTTGCAGAGGGCCTCACTAAGTAGCTGAGGCTGTCCGCAAACCGCAATCCTCCGGTCTCAGCTTCCTGAATGCTGGGATTACAAGCGTGCGCCACCACACCCGGCTAGTGGAGCACACTTGTAATCCCAGTACTTGGGAGGCTGAGACAGAAGGATCACAAGTTCATGGCCAGCCTCGGAAACTTGTGAAGCCTTCTGCAACTTAGGAAGACCCTGTTTCAAAATAAAAGGATAAAAATAGGGCTGGAGGTATACCTTGAAGATGGGATGAATGCCCCTGGGTTCAATCCCCAGTTCCACACACACAAAATAATTCTGCTTAGCTAAGTAAGTTTGAAACTGATTAAGTTCATTTAGCCAAGATTAGTCTTCCAGCTTCCACAAAGAGTATTTTACAGACTTTACTTGTACCTATTATAAGGAAGACATCATTTTGTGTTCTATGAGGCCCATATAGACATCCAAGACATAGTCTCTGAACATAAGGAAATTATTAGCCTAGTAACTGATAACAGAAATGTTAAAAACATTGTACAATGAACACTTAAATTCTATAACACTTCATTATATAGCATTTTGTCAGTTTACTATATTTGCTCTATTTATATTTAATTTTATGTACTATTTTTATAACTATTCAAACCTGTAAGCCTCATATCTCAGCCTCCCAAGTACTGAGATTACAGGCATGTGCCACCATGTCTGGCTCAATTCGTCTTTTTTTTTTTTTTTTTTTTTGGTGGTACTGGGGTTCCTGGAAGCCCTTCTTCCTCCGGGCTACACTCCCAGACCTATTTTATATTTTTGAAACAGGGTCTCTTACGCCAGCGCGGCTGGCTTCAAACCTGCGCGATCCTCCTGTCTCCGCCTCCCAAGCGCGGGGATTACAAGCGTGCGCCACCACGCCCGGCTTCAATTCGTCTTATTTTTAATACATTTCAAAGAAAGCTGGGGGTATGTATATGCTTCATCCCCTAAGCATTTCAGCATGCATAACATTAAGGCTTCACAATTTTAGTGTTTTGGTAAAAATTTACATAACATGAAATGCACAAATCTTTTTTTATTTTATTTTATTTATTTATTTTATTTTATTTATTTATTTATTTATTTGGTGGTACTGGGGGTGGAACCCAGGGGCTTTCTACCTCCAGGCTATCCTCCCAGACCTATTTTATATTTTATTTGGAAACAGGGTCTCACCAAGTTGCTGAGAGCCTCACTAAGTAGCTGAGGCTGACTTTGAACCTGTACGATCCTCCTGTCTCAGCCTCCGAAGCGCGGGGATTACAAGCGTGCACCACCACACCCGGCAAAATGCACAAATCTTAAGTGTATCATTTGTAAATTTTGACAAATGTATGTATACCTCTGAAACTGAAACCCCTATCAAGATATACAACATTATCATTACTACAGAAAGTTTCCTAATGCACATGTCAGTCAATCTACCCCAGCTCTAACACCAGAGGGAAATGTTACTGATTTTTTACCACCGTAGATTAGTTTTTGCAGACAGTCATTTAGAGTGAGAGTATGTGTGTGTATGTGTGTGTGTGTTTGTGTGTGTGTGTGTGTGTGTCTTTACTGGGGATTGAATGTTTACTCATTCTCCCTCAGAAGTACACCACCAGCCCTATTTTCATTTTGAAACTGAATCTCACTATGTTAATGAGTCTCACTACTTGCTGGGGCTATCCTACAACCTGCAACCCTCCCATCTCAGCCTCCCAAGTACTGAGATTACAGGTGTGCCCAGCATAGACAGTCATTTTTAAATTTAAAACAAGTGATAATTGGGTTAAGGAACCAAAGAAGACTTCATGTGGATGAACAGATACTTGATGAATACACTCAATTGCTTAGCCACTGTAGAAATTAGGTGATGAGCATATGGGTATTCCACTTACCAGTTCATCTCTCAGTTCTAAATCTACCTTTCTTTGTCCCACTTTGTGACACTTGGCAAACATTTCTCCTTTGCCAGCTAGTTGATTATCAGGCTTTAGTTAGACATTATTAGGCAGTAATGTCTGAGGAAACAGCAATGCTGCCGGGTGATATCAATAGAAGACACATCTCCTTCAAATGCTAGAACTCCATTATTATTCAACATGGGAGCCCAACAGCAGTTCTGAGAACACAAGCTGCACCTGTGGCTTCAGGCCCCATTCTCCCCATTAACAGCGGGCTCTTCCATGGACCATGTAAGCATAGTAGACAGATGCCCCCCCTTTTTTTTAGTTGGTGGTAGGCAGGATGGGGGTGCTGGGGATGGAATCCAGGGGCATTCTACTTCTAAGCTACACCCCCAGCCCTATTTTACTGATTTATTTTGAAACAGGGTCTCATTAAATTGCTGAGACTGGCCACAACCCAGTGATCCTCTTGTTTCAGCCTTCCAAGTATTGGGATTACAAACTTGCACCACCAAGCCAGGCTGAGGCCACTGTTTTGAAATGAGCTCCTGCACTAGGCCCTAACTGCATACCAAACTGAAACTTAAGGAAGCATCCAGATCCCAAAACAGAACTTTTTTTTTTTCTGAAAACAGGAGATTCCAGTCCACCTGAGTCAGTGTAATTAGGAAATCCCCTTTGTTTTTAACTCTTACTAAAAAATTAAACTAGTTTTGAGATAACAAGTCACAGCTCTTTACTACTCTACAGGTTACAATTTTGTAATCTCATCCACAAGCTGGGGGCAGGACATGTCATCTGTATCAAAGATAGTATATATACTTCTATATGCAGTTGTTTGGTAGGAAATATGGTAAAAACAGTGGAATTAATGCTTATCAGAAAATCAGGTGGAAATAACGAGTAGTTAGATATCCCCTAAAATTCAGGACAAGAAACAAACGTGGAAGTTTACAAAGAGGTAACAACTGAAGCAGTGCACCTCATGAGTTCACTTGGGGACTGAGTGTAGATAGATGGATACAGGCACTCTGATGTTAAGAGATCAGTAAGAAGACCTTGGAAGAACTAAGATGGGGCAACAGTGGGGGGGGGGGATAAAAGTATGTTACCTGAGAGCCAAATGAATAAAGTGATACAAGGAGCACCCATGCAGATATAAATACGAAAAAGGGTCAAGTAGGAAAGTAAAACATATTTCTTTCCCAAAGAGTAAATCTTCAAAAAAAAAAAGTAGAAAAAGTCACTTGGCATTCACTTACCAGTGACAGAGAAAACTCAGAAGTTATGCCAATGTTACCTAATATAGATATTCATTTTTATTACTCATCTGCATTCCAGAGCATCACATCTCCCTTCCAATACCACACGGAACAATCTTTCAGAGAGCGCCGGCAATTTATCGTGGGCAGCATTAATTTTCAATGAAAACTTCAGAAGTTGTTCTTCCAGCTAATATTGTGCCTGAAACAACCAGTGTCTCCCATTCAGCTGCCTCTCTTTTCTTGAAAATGCCGGCTTAGCATAACTTTAAGAGTCGAAATCATTTAAAGGGCATCTGGTTGCCAAAAGAGAATGACTGAACGTGTCAACGTTTGCGCAGAGACAGAGAAAACCCTGCACTACAAGCCTGAAGGGGAAGAGCTCACCTCCGCAGAGTAGACCTTCAATAAATACTATATAGATATAGATATAGACACGTGTGTGCATAATTTTTTTTCTTTTAACTTTAGAAGAACTGCACTTTACTGCAGGGAGGGGGCGCGAGCACCAGGATGCTTCTCCCTCTAGAACACTGTAGCCTTCCTACAGCCCCAATACGCCGCGCGGAGCAGGGACCCACTTGCGGGCATCCGCAGGGCAGATCTGCACCCGTGGCGCGCGACAGCATTCTGGACCCTGAGTTTAAAAAAATAATTAAAAAAAAAAAAACGACCTCGCCTTCGGGCCAGAGCTCACCTACCTCGAGAGTCGAGCGCACGCACGGCCTCGGGTGCCTGGGAGGCGGCGTCCGCGCAAACTGCTCCTCGTCGCCGGGTCCTGACGGGGACCGAGGGCTCCCGGCGCTGGGAAGCCAGAACCCGGGGGCGCGGCGAGCGCGCGGCTCCCGGGAGTCTCCCGCGGGTACCCAGCGCTCAGGTGCGCCTGCCTCGTTGCTTAGCAACGCGCGAAGCCGTCCCGGCTTCCCCTCACTTCAGCTCCCCCCGCCCCTCGGGAGCGCCCCGCACGTTTCAAAAGGTTCTGCTTCCGGGTGAGCGGCTCCCGCGGCGGAAGGTCTCTGCCCACGTTCAGTCTAGAGGGAGGCTAAACTCCAGCGCGCGGTGGGCCGCCGCCGGTCCCCCTCCTCCCCCTCCTCCCCCGGTCCCCTCCCGCCAATTGCGCAGTGCCCTGGGGTGGGGGGGTCGTCCTCCAATCAGAAGCTCCCCGCGGGAGTGGGTAGGGGAAGGACGTGCGGCCCCTCCGCTTTTGGGAAGTGTAGTTCAGCTCCGGGAAACACCCCGGGGACGGCGCCGCAGCCGGGGAAGCCCGCACTACACTTCCCAGAGGCCTGCGCGGCCGAGAGCCCGGCCTCCCCCCCCCCTCGCCCTCGCCCTCCCTAAGTCGGTCCGCGGTAGAGGTGACCTGGCCCTCCCGCTCTGGTTCTGCAGGTGCAGAGATCGTCCGCGCAGTCCCCAGCCATGGTGAGTAGTGCGGGCCCCGGCCCCTGAGCCCCGTGGCCTCCTGCGCTCGGGGGACTGCGAAGGGACCGTCCTTCGCGCCGCTGGTGAAGCCCTGCCATCCCGGGGACTGTCGCAGTAACCCAGTCATTGGGAAGGGGCTGATTTCCGCCCGTGGGGGGGTACGGGGCATCCTTGGAGGGACCCTGGAGAAATCACTGTCCTTGGAGAGGCGCGATCTCAGTCCTGCCGCACTGAGGGTTCAGAATGAGTCGTGATTTTCTCCAAAGGACTTTGGAAGGCTTAATAAGGCTTGGGGGGGAAGGGAAAGTTGGATCCTAACCTCTTTTTTCCCCTCTTTAAGACCTTTTTTTTTTTTTTTTCATAAAGTCTTTGAAAGCAGAAGGCCCTCTGCTGCTAAGATAGGGCTGGCTCACCAGGTGCTCCAGATTACGAGCTGCGTTTTCAAGAGACGTGTTTCCGCCATATCTGATTTCATAAAATGTCATTTAAACCTGTTCGTTTATCTCCTTTTGTAATGCCAAACACCTTAGCATCACTAGCCAAATAACTAGTGCAG
This sequence comes from Muscardinus avellanarius, assembly GCF_963383645.1. Classification (NCBI taxonomy): domain Eukaryota; kingdom Metazoa; phylum Chordata; class Mammalia; order Rodentia; family Gliridae; genus Muscardinus; species Muscardinus avellanarius. Next base: position 58,677,622 of record NC_137801.1, read on the forward strand.
GTATCCTTTACTGTTATGTGTTAAGAATTCCAGAAACATAACTTTTAAATGTAATGCAGTGTACCCTTCTTGTCATTGAAGATCCGGATCCCTAGAGCTCCATATCTTGTCCCTGCTGAAGGCACGCGGTGGAGGGGGGGGGGGGAACCCTGACGTAGAAACAATCAGCATACTGTTTGAAGGTGACATTTGCCATCAGGCTGAGGGAAATTGCTTCAGTACTTGTATTTATATTTGGAAATATATTTTCCTCCTTTATCTCGAAATACTAAAACGGGTAGAGAGTGTGAGGAAATGTTTGAATGAAATGGAAATTTTCTGGAACCTAAAAAGATATTTTTCAAGGCAAGGACATTACTCCCTTAACCTTATAAATAAGGGGACCAGCTACTAATTCGCATAACTGTTTTCTAGATATTTTGTCAAATAACATAATTGCATAATTGGTCATTTAAATTATAGTGGTTTCTGTCCCAGTAATCTTAGAAGGAAAACAGAGGTACTTATTATCAGAAAAGTTGGAACTGGATTATCAGAGAAGTTGGAACTGGATGTTTTAGAACTGGATGAAACCTTTTAAAGATCATCTTGACAAGCATCTCCACTATAAATATGAAAATTGAGTTTATGGAGACCCAGAGAGGTTGTGATTTGCACAAGGTCACACAATGATTTTTATCAAGGATTTTGTACTCTCTCCAGTTTACCATTATCGTGTTCTGCACTTATCAAATCATTCTGGAAATTTGCTTTTAGTACTGAGATTCCAGATGAAGATACAAGCTCATATTGCAAATATGAACTTAACTATGTTATCAACATGTAGGTTACCTAATAGCTGTATTCTTCAGAATATTGGAATTGTGAAATTGGGAGGGAATTTGGAGATTATTTCATATGTGTTTAAAATATAGTCTAATGAGGTCAAATGATTTTCCCAAGGTCACAGAAGGGTACAAGGACCCTGATTCTTGTTTTGATTTTTGCTGCACAATAGAGTGAGTCCATCTTTAACCCTGGAAGGTCACTGGGAAAGTACAAGATAATACAGAGTTGGATCATGGGCAAGAATTTTACCCATTTGCAGACTCAGAATCTTTCTGTCTCCTCAGACAAGCATGTGAACAATCACTGAGTTGGAAAAGAGCCATCTTTACCAGGCATGGTAGCACATGCTTGTAATCCCAATGTTTGTTGTTGGTGTTTGTTTGTTTGGAACTAAAATTGAACCCAGAGCCATTCTCCCTTTAAGCTATACCTGCAAGCTACACCTTCATATTTTATTTTGAAACAGAGTTTTACTAAATTGCTGAGACTGGCCCAAACCCATTAAGTGATCTGTCCAGCCTCCCAGGTACTGGAATTACAGACAGGAGACATCACTCCCCTCAAAACAATTTTGAAAGGAGGAATTCTTTGCTTGTGTCCATGGGGAGTAACAGCAAGAATAACTGAAGGAATCTGAATGACACCACTTATCCTTTGTAATTACAGAAACATATGTAAATTAGCAGTGCATATAAACTACAAAGTGAAAAAGGAATACATGTTTTTCTGTGGAATAACAGAAGGAGCACTTAAATTCAAGTTTTGTAACTGAGATTTTAAAACATTCTTAAGAGCCAGCATCTGCAAGAAGGTCATTAGTACCCTGCCATGAGCAAAGACTTTCCTTCTTGGATCTTGGCAGACAGCCCAGATATCTGAGCAAAGAATAGTAACCTATGTTCACACAGTAACATTGTGAGAAGCCAGCAGGACTCTCCCACCCTCCTGCTTTTCAACTGCAGTATTGCAAAAGAACAGCAAAAATCAAACATGTGTTTCCTTTACCTGTTTCATCATCAAATATCCAGACACTAACTAGGCTTCATACTGCTCTTAGTAAGACGAAATTGCCTGCCTGTGAAAATAATTTGTCCAGAGATGCAGAAGGAAACTCCTGGGTGGAATTAGCTGTTCATTAGTCGAACACAACCCTTTCACAAAGGACTTTGGCACTGTGAGCACATTTTTTAGTAGCTAATATTAACTCCTAAAATTGACTGCATTGCTCTATTCTAACGACCTATTTGACTTTCTGGGAGGTTGAGCCTTTTCTTATCCCAACTTGCTTTATAATGAAGGTGTGTGTGTGTGTGTGTGTGTGTGTGTGTGTGTGTGTATTACCTTTCATTCAAAAAGTAATTATACACACTATATACACAAGTGCACAGTTGAGTCAAAGGCAGACTGCTCTCCAGGGGGCTTCACGGCCTAGTAATAGATGTGCAAAAAGAAGACCAAAGGCTAAAAGAATCCTTAGAGGAAAAATTTGTGGTGACAGTGCTATAATTATTATACTTGCCTTATACCTTGTGCTTTGTATGCAACTCGGTGTTTAAAACTACCCTGATAGGTGGCTACTATTATTACCTCCATTTTACCTAAAAAAAAAATAGAGAGGTTAAGTAACTTGCCCAGGAGCATACAGATATTAGATTGTACAGCTAGGACTTGAGCCGAAAAGGTTTGCTCCAGGGGCTATCTCTTTAATTACTACTTCATACTGCCCCTAGCCCCTGTTTTAAAGAATTGGCTTTAGCCGGGCGTGGTGGTGCACGCTTGTAATCCCCGCGCTTGGGAGGCAGAGACAGGAGGATCGCAGGTTTGCAGCCAGCCGTGCGCGCTGGCTTAGGAGACCCTGTTTCCAAATAAAAAATGTAAAATAAGGTCTGGGAGTGTAGCCCGGAGGTAGAGGGCTTCCAGGAACCCCAGTACCACCAAAAAAATAAAAAAATAATAATAATAAAAGAATTGGCCTGTTCCCTTTCTAAATTCAGATAGTTGTCAGTGGATTCCCTAGCCAAAAGTAGTACTAAGTACATGATGGGGATTCAATAATGCAGGTTTAGTGAATTAAAGTAACAGTTTTTCAGTTGATTGATGAGGACATTAGAACTAGTGACATAAACCAGATGTGGTAATGCACATCTTTAATCCCAGTACATGGGCGTCTGAGACAGGAGGATTGCAGATTCAGAGTTAGCCTCAGCAATTTAGGCTCTCAGCAACTTAGCAAGTTCCAAGTAAAAGTTAAAATAGTTATCAGGGGCATAGCCCAGAGGTCAAACAACCCTGGGTTTCATCCCCACTACCACCAAAAGAGAATGGTGACATAAGTAGTTTTACCTACTATAGCTAAAACTATTACAGCCCTTAAGTTTCCAACCTTCTTAATAGAATTTCCATCTTTTAGGTGAAAGGACAAAGTTTGACCACACCAGAGACTGCCCTATAGCCAAGAGATTTATTGGAGGGGGCATGAAAGGAAAAAACAGAAAGAAAAGAGAGGGAAGGAAGCAGAGGGGGAGAGAAAGAAGAACAAAAGAGAGCAGGCAGGCAGGGGTCAGGGTTATAAACTGGCTTAGGGTTAAGTGTTGGGGGCTACCAGGCTAGGAGAAATGCCTTTTGAACTAATTGTCTGGGTTCCCACAGGAGGGGGTCCTGTGGCCAGGTAATTGGCTCGGGGTCAGTGGGAAATGTCCTTTTCACTGATTGGCCAGGGGGTACCAGGAGAGGGCAAGTCTTACTGATAACTGACCAAGTCTGGCTGAAGGGGGGATGGTGACTTATCTGGTCAGACCAAGGCCTCTCAGGAGATGATGTTTAGCCCCTAGGGTGTTTCTGGAATGGAAACCTAATTCATCTAGCATTAAGCAGTAGTGCTTACAGATACAGCTATTTCTCGAATAAATATTTGAGCTTCAATTATGGGCTAAGTATTCTAGTTAGTTGAGATATCAAAGTAAAGTATTGTAATCCCAGTACTTGGAAGGCTGAGACAGGACAATCAGAGATTCATGGCCAGCCTTAGCAACTTAGGCCCTCCATAACTTAGTGAGACCCTGTTTCAAAATAAAAAAAAAAAAAAAAAAATAGGGCTGGGAGTATAGCTCAGGAGTAGAATGCCTCTAGGTTCAATCCCCAGTACCACAAAAAATAAAATAGACAAATTCCTTGGCCTTAAGGAGCTTGCGTTCTAATGGGGAAGGGGCAGTCAGTTCTTCTCTTCACTTTTTCCTTATCTACTCAAAGGAAAAAGGAGAAATGACAAAGTGAAAACCCAGGTATGGGCTAATAAGGGCTTTTCATGTACTTATTACAAAAAGCAAAGGCTCCTAGTAATACAGATCATAACACAAATAGTGTATCATGTTAGATAATAGAAAATAGCCATATATTTAGTGTTCTTTTTAAATCTAGTCTGTTTTGTAATTTAAATATGTATTAAAATAGGCTTAAAGATTGTCATATTTTACATATTTAGAGATGAAAACTTAGGGAGAAAACAGGGAAGAGACTTAGAAGGTCAGGAAGAAACTTTCTCCATAGTTTTTTCTCTTTTTTTTTTTTTTCTTTTTACTATTCCCATCTCTGAGAAAGAAATGCATATATAGTCTACCATGGATAGATTTCATTTCCCTATAAGAATTGACACTTCTTTCTTGAGAAAACCTGAAATGAATATCATTTGGCTGAGTATTGTTGACATTCATAACTTAGAATAGTTTTTTTTTTCTAGTTTCTTTGGGGGGGGGGTACAAGGGATTGAACTCAGGGGCATTCTACCTCCAAGCTACACCCCAGCCCCATTTAATTTTTATTTTTGAAAGAGGGTCTCTTTAGGTTGATGAGGGTCTCATACTTGCTGAGGCTATCCTTGAATCTATGATCCTCCAGTCTTAACCTCCCAAGCACTAGGATTACAAGGGTACGCCACCTTGTCCAGCTTAGAATAGGTTTAAAGGACCCATCAAGGTCATCTCAGACATTTGACCCATCTGGAAGAAAAAATGCTAAATAAAAAATTTTTAAAACCACTTGTATCCCTAGTCATTTTAGTGACCCATTTTTCCATGCAGGTAAAGATAGAGGTGATGTTGGAGTGGAAGTCCATCTACCCAGCATTGTCAGGGAAAGGACCAGTTCACCTTGAACCTTGATTCTCTCTCTCTTTTTTTTTGGGGGGGGGGCGGTACTGGGGTTCCTGGAAACCCTTCTACCTCTGGGCTATACTCCCAGACCTATTTTATATGTTTTATTTGGAAACAAGGTCTCTTAAGCCAGGGCAGCTGGCTTCGAACCTACGCGATCCTCCTGTCTCCACCTCCCAAGCACGTGGATTACAAGCTTACTAGCGTGTGCCACCACCAGCTTGATTCTCTTTTTTAAACTCTCTGAGCATGTTGCCTTTTTTAATGACTCTGGGAATTCACTTTGTTTTTTGTTTATTTGTTCATTTTGTGGTACTGAAGATGAAACCCAGGGGTATTCTACCTCTGAACTATACCCCCAACCCTGTTTTTAAAACAGTCTCACAGAGTTGCGGAGGGCCTCAAGTTACTGAGGCTGGTCGTGAACCCGTGATCCTCCTGTCTCAGCCTCCCAAGTACTGGGATTATAAATGTGTACCACTATGCTCAGCTCTAGATCATCACTTTGAATATCAGTCATTGTTTTTGTTTATGTGTCTTATTTTATTCAGGATCTGTTGAAATCGTATAATGCTATTTCTCTCTGTTACAACTGTTGTACTTTCTGTATGTCTCCCTCTTTTAAAAATAATTTTCAAGCCAGGCATGGTGGCACATGCTTGTAATCCCAGCATTATGGAGGCGGAGACCGGAGGATCGTGGTTCTCAGACAGCCTCAGCTACTTAGGCCCCTTGCAACTCAGTGAGAGACCCTGTATCAAAAATAAAGAATAAAAAATTTTTTTTTCATCTGAGAATGCTGGTGCATGCTTATAATCCCAGTATTTGGAGGGCTAAGACAGAAGGATCCCTGTTTTCTGGCCAGCCTCAGCTACTTAGGCCCTCCATAATTTAGTGAGACCCTGCTTCAAAATAAAAAAATAAGAAATAGGGCTAGGGATATAGCTCAGAGGTAGAATGTTCTAGATTCAATTCCCAGTACCACCTAAAAAAAAAAAAGTATAAGAAATAGGGCTGGAGTGTAGCTTGGAGGTAGAATGCCCCCTTACTCAATCCCCAATAAAGCAAAATAAAAATAATTTTTTACCGAGCATGGTGGTTTGTGCTTGTAATCCTAGTACTTGGCTGAGACAGTAGAATCACAAGTTTGAGGATAGTCTCAGCAAGCAGTGAACTGTTATCAACCTAGTAAGACCATGTTTCAAAGTAAAAAATAAAACAGGGCAGGCAGTGAAGCTTGGAAGTAGAATGTCCCTGGGTTCAGTCCCTTAGTATCACACACAAAAAAAATTTTCTTAAGATTCAATTTGTCAACAATCACTACATGTTGCTGTTATTTATTTCTTTGTAGTATTAAAATTTATTATAATCCAGATATTATCATTTTATCACTTTTTTCTCCTTTAATAAAAAGTAAGAGCTTAATTTTCCGTCTCCATGTAGTTAAGTTGATGCGTGATCAATGGCTTTATTAAATTATTTTATTAAGTAATGGAAAGCTTTAAGCCTGCTACTCCCCTCTCTGGTGCAAAGACTTCTGAGCAGGTGGGAGTGGGAGATTTTCAAAATAAAGATGTGTGTGGCTACTCTGGCCAGCCAGGTTTGTATTACCATGCAACACCTCCATTGACATGGTTAGGCCTATTGTAATGGTAACATATTCCCTAAAAGATGATGATTATGTGAGTAAACATAGGATAAAACTTGTTGTTCCACATTTAGTAAGAGATAACATTACATAGACAGGAGCCAAAGGACACACATTCTGTAATTTGCTCAGTTGGTGCTGGACATACTGGAACAAGTCAAAAAGGTTTCTAACTTTTCCAAGCTAGATGTGAAGAGACTTAAAAATGTTACATTCGCTTAGAGTCTTGAATATCTCCAAGGTAAAGCAGCACTTCTTGAATACAGTCTTTTTCTTCACAGTCTGAACCCATCAGAGTCCTTGTGACCGGAGCAGCTGGTCAGATTGCATATTCACTGTTGTACAGTATTGGAAATGGATCTGTCTTTGGTAAAGACCAGGTAGGAGCATGTCTATAAATCTTGGCATTAGAGTAAAAATGTTGTTAATAAAACTTTGTATTTAGTTGGAGATAAATTACAAACCAATAAAGGAATGAATAGTCCCAATAAATGTAATAGGTGCATTGCTACACGTGGAAGCTGGTAAGGCATTAGTATGCATCCCTCCAAGCACTGAGAGCAATTTGCAGATCAAAACAAGTCCACGTACTATACTTAGTTAATGTGCAACCAACATGTCAGTCAGTTACGGGGCGTCACTAATGACAGTAATGGTGGCTAGAGTCCTGTGATAAGTTATTGATCAGCACTTCCTTCTGAGTAAGTGGGCTTTTGAACCAAAAGAGTCATACAGGAAATCTGTTTCCCAATTGTAAAGAGACACCTTCAATTCTAGAAAGTCTGATTAATGTACATTAAAATCCTTTTTGAAAGTACTTGGTAATTTGGTAATTCTTTTTCTTGATCCACAGATTATGAATTCTTCTTTCATGTCACTTGATATATTTAGCAATCCATGAGCTGAAATCAAATATATAGCTATTAACAATAAGAGCAAACTGGCATCTCACTTTTAATTTGAGGTTTTTCTAATATACGTTTTTAAAATTCAGTACTGGTGATTTCCTCTTACTGTGTCTGTTAATCCATTGCTGGTTTCATAACATTCCTTTTTCTAAAAGTAGAATCGTGTTAAATATCAGCTCCTAAAATTATTATGACGACGACTAATGGAAGTGTGTGTGTGTGTGTGTGTGTGTGTGTGTGTGTGTGTGTGTGTGTGTAAAGCTGCAGGAGGACTTTTTTGTGACTGAGTGACATAACCTACACTGATAGATGTTGTCCTTGCTATTTGTCAGCCTATAATTCTCGTGCTGTTGGATATCACTCCCATGATGGGTGTTCTGGACGGTGTCCTAATGGAACTGCAAGACTGTGCCCTTCCCCTTCTGAAAGGTGAGTTGGAGAGCCAAAGAGAAAGGGTTTTAGCTGTATGCAGTGGTGCATGCCTATAATACAGCTACTCAGGAAGCTGAGGTATAAAGAGCCAATTTGAGACCAGCCTCCGCAGCTTAGCAAGACCCTATCAGAATAAAAAATAAAAGGCTGAGGATGAAGCTCACGGGTAGAGCACCCTGGGTTCAATCCACAAGAAAGAGAAAAGGTTTGGTGGTATTTTATGTCTTCCAAAGTGTTTTATTTTTTTCATCTACAGCTGCATTTTAACATATACACCAAGAATAAATTGGCAAGGAATGGTGTCAACTAAAGGACCACTTTTTCCTCAGTGTGTCTGGATATATTTATTATACTAATAATTGTCTGGATATCAATTATTATGCTAATTGTGCTATTGCACAAGGATTATACACCTAAGATTATCTCTATCATGTTATTTACATTTTTCTCTTTTGTAGTACTTAGGATTGCTATATATTCAGCCCTGTGTTATTTAAAGTCTTTTTACATCCTGTTGATGGAAAACTTATTCAGTTCCAAAAAATGACCTCCTGAGACATATGCTATCCTGGAAGTTAATTATTTCTCATATGTGGTCCCATTCCATTTATCATTCATCAGGTTGAGACAGCACAAATTGTCCTAATATAATACATAGTTTGGAAAAAATACTAGAGTTCAGCTAATTGCCTTTGAGAATCATTGAACTATTATTTGATTGTAAGACAGAAGTCTTAAATTTGATTGAAAAGTGTGTCCGAATATCAGGTCAGGGCAGGCATATAGTGCATACCTGTAATTCCAGTACTTGGGAGCCAAGACAGGAGCATCACAGGTTTCAGGCCCTCCTCAACAACTTAGCAAGACTCTGTTTCAAAATATCAAGGAAGGAAGGAAGGAAGGAAGGAAGGAAGGAGAAGGAGGGAGGAAGAGTGGGTGGGCTGGGGGTGTGATTTAGAGGTAGAACTTCCCAGGAGTTCAATACTCAGTCATATTGTAAACTAGTTTGAATATTTTGCTTTTGGTAAAGAATGATATTCTCCTAGAAATTTATTTTCCAAAAAAAACCTTCCAAAATTAAATATCTGCTCAATAAACATTTACTAAAAGGAATGCTCTACTAATCTGAATTGTTTAGTTGCATAGTACTGTAAAAGAGTAGATGACTGGACCCAAATTTTCCCACTGGCTCCCTTTTCTTACCTTACAGCTCTATCCAAATCAGCTTCCTCTGTTTCTTTTCCTCGTTTGCATTCCTTTCTCTGCTGAGTTCTTTCTGTTCTCTCTTTCATGGATCCAGCTTGTTCTTTAGCAGCTATGAATTTAGTAGGGAAGGGAAGATTCCACAGATAAGGGTGAGAAGAGGAAGATGTGGATTTTTTTTGTTTGGTTTGGTTTTTGCAGTACTTGGGATGAAACCCAGGAGCATTTGACCTTTGAGCTATATCCCCAGCCCTATTTTTTATTCATTAAGTGGCTGAGGTTGTCCTCGAACTGCAATTCTCCTGTCTCAGATTACCAAATACTGGGATTACAAGTGTGCACCACCACGCCCAATTTGAATATGGGTATTTTTTTTTTCCTCTAACTGGTGTTCCTGCATATACCCATTTGGGAACTTAGAGCACCCTAACTGACCAATTCACTGGCCTAAATATTTGCCAATGATAATGCCAAAACTTGGTCATGATATTCTAAATACAGTCAACAAAGGAAAGCAAAGATATGTCTTCTTTAATTTAAAAGCAAGTTGTATGTGTTTTTTGGACTGAACTCGGCATAGTAGTTGAACTTGGGACTGACCTAGGCTAGAATTATAGCCTCTTTATCTTAATAATGATGGCTTCCTAATCTCTTTAAACCTTGATGTGTTCCTGGTAAAATGTGAAGACTAAATTAGATAATCATATAAATCTCTTAGCATTATCCCTAACACAATACTCCTTGATAAATGTTCACTATTTTTTTTAACTTATAATTGCTTAGACCTTAACGTAATTAAAGGGTTGGATGAAGCCAGTCTTGGTGGTACATACTTCTAAACCGAGTACTTGAGAGATGGAGACAGGAGAATTTCAGGTTCAAGGATAGCCTTAGCAACTTAACAAGACTCTCTTTTAAAATAAAAAATAAAATAGGGTGGGGTTGTATCTCAGAAGTAGAATGTCCCCGAGTTCAATCCCCAGTACCAAAAAAAAGTTAAGTTGTTCTTTTGTGTTATCTATGGTAGTAAGTGCCAATAACAAATGTTGCTTTGAAGTATATCATGTATTATTTATGATTATCAAAGAATATTTAAAACAGGCAATTATTATAAATAAGAAAAGCAAAATAGATTTATTAACATTTCTGCTGATATTATGGTGGTTAGGCACCTGAAAGGCGTAGCAATATGATATGGAAGTAAACATTTGCTACAAAGTGAAAAAATGATTAAATAGATTCAGTATGAAAAGGGAAACTTCAGACTTGGGTATTTATCATTGCATACTATTTGCCATGTTCACAGATGTCATCGCAACAGATAAAGAAGAGGTGGCCTTCAAAGACCTGGATGTGGCAGTTCTTGTGGGCTCCATGCCTAGAAGGGAAGGCATGGAGAGGAAAGATTTACTGAAAGCAAATGTGAAAATCTTCAAAAGCCAGGGTGCAGCCTTGGATAAATATGCCAAGAAGTCAGTTAAGGTGACCAACACTGTATTTCATGGGGTTTTTCTTTATTCTCATTTTAAATTTCTGCTTTCAGTGTTTTAAGTGAAAATAAAATTGTGTGTCTATTCTCCCCCCTCCCCTGTTCTGTGTAATGGGCAGTATATACAGATACGTTGTGTTGCTTGCTAAGGTCTCCTTTTCTGGGCTTTTTTTGCAGCTAAGAAATTTATATGCAGAAGTGTTCAAAATTATGTGGCTGTTACTTTGATATGGAAATTTAGTATTAGTCCTTAAACTTACAAAGCAGACACAGAACTGAGTGCCTTTTTGCTGTATGGAAATACTTGTTTACACATCTAGATTTGTGTGTGTGTGAGAGATGGCTATAAGGTGCATTTGTTCTCAGCAACAGGAGATGGTAACTTCTGCAAGCTCAGATTTTCTCAGTGCAAACAATTTTAATATGCTTATCTTTAGAGAAATTGATCAGTATGACTTTCTGTTGTTCATGTTCAGGCTGTTTACCTTAGTTTCTAAATCTGTCTTAAAACCACAAAAAGCTTTCTTTTACCAATAATCTATCAATTAGAACCAAATGATCACAGAAAAAAAGGCTTGCTGGTTAGAGATTTTACTTTCAATACATTTCTCTGTCCTCGCTTCAAAATAAAAAGTATAAAAAGTTTTTTTTTTTTAATAATTTTCAAGTTGGAGACTTTTTTTCCTTTTTGGTAATGGGGATTGGACCCAGGGGCATTCTACTTCTGAGCTATACCTCCCAGCCCTATTTTGCTTCTTATTTTGAAAATGGGTCTTGCTAAAGGCCTCACTAATTTGCTTAGGCTGACCTCCAACCCTGATCCCCCGTCTTGGCCTCCCAAGTGCTGGGATTATAGGCATGTCCCACCACACCCAGCTCAAGTTGGCAATGATAATGTTGTATCTGTGACACTTCATAGACATCTACAATTTTGCTTTCGATGTACAACTTTTTTTTTTCCTTTAGCAATACCAGGGGTTAGACCCAGGAGCATCTACCTCCAAACTACACCCTCAGCCCTATTTTTTATTCTTTATTTTGAAACAGGGTCTCACTAAGTTGCAGAGGGCCTCACTAAGTAGCTAAGGCTGTCCGTGAACCTGCAATCTTCCTGTCTCAAGGCCTTTCAAGTACTGAAATTACAAGTGTATGCCACCACACCTGGCATATGTGCTTAAACGGTTAAATTTTATTTCTGAAATTATTAACAGAAAATAATAATAGAATTAAGTTGAATAGAAATCTATAGGTCTCTTGGTAAAAGATTGCAAGGGTGTGCAGACTCCTAAGGTCTAGGCTGTCTGGATTTCTGGTGCTGTTTCCATGATGATCTCGCCTGTTTGTATGATAATCCCACCTCTAAGTGCCCTTGTATGAGGGCAGTATTAATGAGACTGGAGTACTTACATGGACAATAGTTGTTTTGTTTTGTTTTGTTTTCTGGTTAAACATTATATATATATATATTTTACTTATTTATTTATTTATTATTTATTGGTGCACTATATTCATACATCATAGTGGGATACAAACTTTTGTAGACATACATGCACACATCACCCAGTCAGCCCCCACCCGATCCCCACCCCATTCTCTCCCCATCCCTCCTTCCCATGCTTGGCTTAGTGTTTGACATCTAGTATTATAGCAATTTATCCAAAATTAAAAATGATAATCTCACATAACAGTTTCATTTGTCTGATACCAAGCTTTTGATGACTTAAAGATAACATTTCAATATTTCTTTTTGCTTTCTTTCTTACCAGAGAATATTTTTTTTCTATTTTTTAGGTGAAACTATCATATATTTATATATTTATTTTTCAGAAAAAAAATCTATCCTAATATGGAATATGGACTCTAGGTACCCAAAACGATCTTGAAAAAGAACAAAGCTAGAAGATATATATTTTCTGATTTCAAACCATATAAAGCTACAATAATTGAAACAGTGTAGTACTATTCTTAAGGCAGATATATAAACCATTGGAGTTAAATAAAAGCCTAGAGCTAAATTCTTCCCTATATTGTCAAGTTATTTTTGACAAGGTTTCCACGAACATTTGGTGGAGGAAATAATAATCTTTTAACTAAATATTGTTGAAAAATAATAATTACATGGAAAAGAATAAAATTGGACCCTTACCTAATCCCATATACAAGTATTAACTCAAAATAGATAAAAGACCTAAATATAAATCTTAAGACTATAAACTTTTAGAAGAAAATCTGGGTCATAAAACCTCACAACATTGAAACTGGCAGTGATTTCTTGGATATGATTTCAATGGCACAGGCAACAGAAGAGTATACAAACTCCCTAAAAAATAAAAAAAAATTGTATATCCAAAGACAATGTAAACAGAGTTAAAAGTTACTAATAGAATTGGATAAAATATTTCCAAATGCTATATCTGAAGGTATATTAATATTCCAACTAGAAATCCTAAAAATTAACAACAATAAAGGCAAACAATACAATTTGGAGATAGGTAAAAGACTAACATAAATAATGAATCTCCACAGATAACCAATCTTAGTTGTCTGTTGAATGGAGAATCTTGTTTCTCTGGTTCTGGTGTGTGTTACCTATTTCTTCTTTGTAGTTAATCTCTTTGAGTATTTTCTCTAGCGCTGGTTTTGAAGACATAAATTCCTTCAGTTTCTGTTTGTCACGGAAGCTTCTTATTTCCCCATCTAATTTGATAGAAAGTTTTGCTGGGTAGGAAATTTTTGGCTGGAAGTTGTTTTCTTTCAGAGTTTGGAATATGTTACTCCAAGCCCTTCTGGCTCTCATGACTTGGTTTGGGAAGTCTGGAGTGATTCTAATTGGTTTGCCTCTGAATGTCACTTGGCCCTTTGCTTTTGTTGCCTTTAAGATTCTCTGCTTGGCTTCCACATTGGTCATTTTGACAATTATGTGGCGTGGGGATCCTCTTCTTCGATCCTGTCTAAAGGGAGTTCTATAAGTTTCCTGGACCTGTGTATCAACCTCTTGCTCTATGTTTGGAAAATTTTCTGCTATTACTTCCTTGAAGAGATTGTTGATCCCTTTGGTTTCACTTTCTTTTCCCTCCTCTATTCCAATTATTCTTAGGTTAGCTCTCTTAAAATGGGCCCATATTTCTTCAATGTCAGATTCCTGCTGTTGGATATTTTTTTCTAGATTAGAAACTATGCGTTCATTTTTGGAATTATCATCTTCTAAGAGCGAGATTCTGTTCTCCATGTGGTCTAATCGGTTGTTTGTGCTTTGAATTGAGGCCTTTACTTCATTAATTGCATCCTTTATCTCTTTTTGGCTCTCTCTGAGTTCTTTTCGAAGCACCTCTATTATTTCTACAGTTATTTTCCTGATTTGATCTTCTAGAAATCTCTGATTTTCTGTTTTATCGGGTTCTGATGTTGTGGGATTGTGGGCATTAATTGCTCCATTGTTATTCCTCTTTCCCATGATTTCAGGAGTTTGTACCTTCTCTGGGTTCTTCCCTGGGTCACTACAGCTTCACTTAAGGTGCTCTGGATCTCGAGTCTGTAGTATCCCAGACCCCACTACTCCTTTACTGTGTTGTATCACAGAGTCTCCGACCCAGGGAGTCGATAGAGGCTGCTTTAGACTATGGGGGGTGCCAGGTTGCACGTTCTCCTATGGTGTGATATCTCTGCCACCACCATTCCCCCACTGGGTCAAGTCCCAGGAAGTACAGTACTGGGATTTCTCCTCTGTGGCCCGCAATTTGACTCACTATTCTTGAGTACGCAGATGTAGCTGTACTGGACTCGGTGAATTCACTGCTGCTGCCGCCGGTGGCAATATGGTGCCGCTGCCACGCCCTCGGCCGTGAGGCTGGCGTATTTTTTTCTTCTCTGGTTTTGATTTCCACTCTGAGTCCCTGCAGCGTGTGCTGAGCTCAGCCACTGGGAGCTTTAGATGCTTCCTGCGCTGAAAGATCCCACCTGGCTGTTCCGCAGCGGCTCATCTCGGCTTGCCATAGCCATCCGGTGAATTCGCCGCTGCCGCTGGCAGTATGGCGCTGCTGCTGCGTCCTCGGGCGTGAGGCCGGTGTATCTCCTCTGTGGCTCTGAGCTCTGTTCTCAGTCCGCTTTCTCTCTGCAGCCTGGTGATTTTTTTGTTTCTCTGGTGATGGTGTTTTCTGGCTATGAAAGGCGCTGATTTTGTGGTAATGGAGATTGGTTGTTAGCGGGGCTCTTAAGCCCCGCTTTTCTCGGTCGCCATCTTCCCGGAAGTCCTATATATATATCCACGGACAATAGTTTATCTCAGACACAGTTTGCTCTCAAATGGGTCAAAAAAGATTATAAAGTATGTGGTATGTCTGTTTGTGTGGAGGGAGTGAGAAAAATGGAGAAAATGTAAGAATCTGAGCAAAGGGGATATGGGAGTCAATCTTTGTAGTATGCTTCCAAATTTGATAGTACTTCAAAATAAAGTTTTTTACATTACCATGTTATTAAACATTCTTATACATGTATATTTTTGTGCACTATATTATAAAATAGTGTCAGCTAAACCTCCCCAATACAGGGGGGGGGGGAGCCCGAAGTGTTTTCTCCTAAACATTGATTCAGTAAATCTGAGGAGGTGGGAGGAATCTGTGTTTAAGCAAATAGCCAAAGTAATTCTTAGGATTAGGCAAGTATAAAGAATACTTTGTTGATATGGATAAATTATTTATCCTAAAATAAACTCAAAAAGAAAGCAGGAAAGTTTTATAAATAAATTTCAAGATGATGAAACCTTAGATTACTTGTCTCTGTAGTAAGTATAATAAGTGCTCCGTTTTGCCACAAAAACAAAATGAAAAGACATGCACTTTAGGTCTTGAACATTGCTCCCTGGAAAGCACCTTAGGTGCCTAACAGTGGCACTATCAAAGAAAGGTTTTCAGCAGTTGACATCAAGCATAAACAAGTCCAACCAAAAACAGTTTTTAGGAGGAAGGATAGTAACCTACAAACTACAACCATCATTATATATATTTAGTTCATACAGGCTATCTGTTGTATTTTTCAGCCAAATTCTAAGACAGTTTAATTCATAAGTATGTAGTCTGTGACTCTTCTGTGCCCCCATCCGTCCTAGGTCATTGTCGTGGGAAACCCAGCAAATACCAATTGCCTGACGGCCTCCAAGTCTGCGCCGTCCATCCCCAAGGAGAACTTCAGCTGCCTGACTCGTTTGGATCATAACCGAGCTAAATCGCAAGTAAGAAAAACATCTTTTAAATCTTAGGAATTTCAGCTTTAAAACTTCTTTTTGTCATTGTTAAAATAACTGCTGAGAGAGAGAGAGAGAGAGAGAGAGAGAGAGAGAGAGAGAGAGAGAGAGAGAGAGAGAGAGAGAGTTTTGTTGAGAATTGAACCAGGGGCATTCTGTCTTTGAACTGCACCTCTAGTTCAATTTTATTATTTTGAAACAGGATCTCTAACTAAGATGCTAAATTGGCAGAGGCTGACCTCAAACCTGTAATCCTCCTGTCTCAGTCTCCCAAGTACTGGGATTACCAGCATGCACCACGACACCCAGCTATAACTGAATCTTAGTGTGTGCTTTTTGTGTGTGTGTTTAGTAGTTATTAAAGGTATATTATTACTTAATTTGTTAGGGAGTCTTTAATCTGCTCTTTTAATGACTGTATTTCAATTATTAACTATATTTAATGTTTAAATGCAGTTGCTAAGGTTCTTTTCATATAGTTAAAAATTATTCACTAGTGTGAATCATAGTGAGGCATAATTTTAGTTTAGTTTTGGTAGATATATAGATTATAAAACAGAAGAGTTGAGGCTTGTTTATTGTGTGGTTCTGCTTTTTCCTGAGCAATCAAATTCAGATTTTAATTTTTAATTTTATATTTACTTTAGTTTTTATGTTTTTTAAATATTCTGTGTTCATAAAATTTCCTTTCACTAGTTAGGAGTCAGATTTTAATTGTTGTTAATTTTCCTTATTCTTTTGACCCTTAGATAAATATGCAAAGAGTCAATGGCCAGGAGATTAACAATTACTTTTTAAAAAAAATTAGAGACCACGCTGGGCATGGTGGCACGCATCTGTAATCCTAGTATTTGGGAGGCTGAGATAGGAGGGTCACAGGTTCAAGGATAGCATCAAAACAATTACTAGACTCTCCGCAACCTAGCAAGAACCTGTTTTAAAACAACAACAGAAAAAAAGCTGGGGGTATAGGTCAGAGTTAGAATGACCCTGGGTTCAATCCCCAGTACTACCAAAAAAAAAAAAATTAAGAAACCAGTTCACTTATCCATGCTAGTTTCTTAGGCTTCCTCAGATCTAACTGGCCCTGATGCCCTTGGAAAATGAAAAGGTGCGTGGTACGGTTACAGACTTTGCATTGCCAGATGGTTACTTATTTAGTTCCTACTGGGAGAAATGGGTGAAGAGACGACACTGACAGTCCTTCTTTGCTGTTTTGTCTGAGGCCTTGGTCGAGGCATGCTTTGGAAAATGCCACTTTTAGAAGTATTACCGAGTGACACTTTGTTCCAGTGCCTGAAACAGTTTTCCTTGTTGGGGCAAAAGGCATGAATGAGCCAAGAGGGAAGAAGCGATCTTAGCAACTTGAACCATCACTTTTGGCACACATTCCTTATTATTCACAGGCCCTCAGTTAGGCAGTGTTTCAGCATGTCAGTCTGGCACAGACAGAGCTCTTAGGAAGTTTTTCAAAAAGCAGGTTCTTCCTCTTACAGAAGTTGTTTATCCAGTGACAAAATAACAAGGCCAAAGATCAATTTTTCTTAGATGAACAGTGGCTAGTCTTACATAATTTGTTTTGAAACATGGAGGTCTTAGCTACCTAGTTACTGTTTATCACCTGGAGAGCTTTCCTGTGTATTTGCAAACCAGAGCTTCATATGTCTGTAGACAAGGTAATTAGACAATGATGCCAGGTAGCTGGTTATTAGGGGGAAGAAAATTACTAGGCCTGGAGAATTAGTCAAAAGCTTCAAAAGACACAAAAGTGTCTAAGGAAACAAGAAACTCTTATCCTGGATACATGTTAATTTGGACTAACTCTGGCATGAATGGTAATCAAAAACAACATGCACTGGTTATATCTGGCCTTTGTTGTTCGTACAGACCTAGATTAGTTCAAGACGAGATCAAAGGAAGTAAGGGTACGGGCGCTGAGGAGGAGAGGCGCAGGCACTGTTTGCAACTTTGGAAAGTTGAAACTGACATTGGCTGGGGTTATGTGTCCTAAGTTCTTGGTAAAGTGCATCTTGGGTTACTCACTCCCCAAAATATAAATATAGATACAGATATTTAATAAATATTTCCTTCCTTCTTTTTTTGTTCCTGGAACCAAACCCAGGGCATAATGCATGCAAAGCAAGTGCTTTACCATTGAGCTATATCCCAACCCTATAAATATTTCTATGCTTGGGGAATGGCTGGGATTTGAACCCAGGCCATTCTGTCTCCAAGCTTTACCCCCAGCCCTTTTATTTTGAAACAGGGTCTCAAGCCAAGTGTGGTGGTGCATGCTTGTAATTCCAGCATTCGGGAGGCGGAGACTAGAGGATCACGGTTCGTGGACAGCCTCAGCTACTTAGTGAAGCCCTTCGCAACTCAGACCCTGTTTCAAAAAATAAAAAAAGCCGGACGTGGTGGCGCACGCTTGTAATCCCCACGCTTGGGAGGCAGAGACAGGAGGATCACGCAGGTTTGAAGCCAGCTGCGCTGGTGTAAGAGACCCTGTTTAAAAAAAAAAAAAAAAATAGGTCTGGGAGTGTAGCCCGGAGGTAGAAGGGCTTCCGGGAATCCCAGTACCGCCAAAAATAAAAATAAATAAATAAATAAATAAGACTAAAAAATAGAACCAGGGGTGTAGTTCAGAGGTAGATTCCCCCTTCCCCCAGGTTCCATCCTGAGTACACAGAAAGAAACTGGGTCTTGCAAGACTGGCCTAGAACCTGCAACCCTCATGTTTCAGCTTCCTAAGTACTAGGATTACAAGTATGCACCAGCACATCCAGCTAAAATATTTTAAATAAATATATTTAACTTTTTTTGTGTGGTACTAGGGGTGAAACCCTCAGTATAGCCTCTCGGCTATACTCCCAGACCTATTTTATACTTTATTTGGAAACAGGGTCTCACTAAGTTGCTGAGAGACTCACTAAGTAGCTGAGGCTGGTTTTGAACCTGTGTGATCCTCTGTCTCAGCCTCCCAAGCACTGGGTTACAAGTATGCACCACCACGCCCAGCTTAACATTTTATTTTTAAACAGGGTTTGTGTTGGATGATTTTTGCCCAATAATAGGCTAATGTACGTATTCTGAGCATGCTTAAGCTAGGTTAAGTTAACCTATCATGTTTGCTAATAAGTGAATTTTAACTTGAGATATTTTCAACTTACAATGGGCTTTCAGGCTCTCAAGGGTGTGTGTGTGTTACACTTTGGTAATGTGAGCCTTTTCAACTCCAAAATTTTACACTTAGAATTATTAGAATATATATATATATGGTATATAATAAAAAATTTTACCTAACTATGGAGAAAGTACCTAAAATACTGATTACTCAGAAATACTAAGAAGATAGCTTTATGTAAGCATTAGTAACAAAATAAAAATCAAGAAATACTAACTTTAATTGATGTTTTATATTTGATAAGTATACTGTGCTGCTTTATCACAAATTGTAGGATGCTCTCTGCCCTTGCAAACTCTACTTCATAATGTTTTAAGTTCATGAATGTAACACTAGTAAGCTGTTTTACAAATGTTTTGCAACATTTACAAATAACTTATGTTCTCTAGAGATTTTAGAATGAAGCCTTTTTTAGGGGGTGGGGAGTGGAACTGGGGATTGAACCCAGGGTGTTCTGCCTCGGAGCTATAACCCCTGCCCTGTTTTATTTTGAAACAGGGTCTCACTAAGTTTCTGAGGGCTTCAAATACGCAATCCAGGATCCTGCCTCTCCTCCCAAGTAGTGGGACTATAGGTGTGCGCTGCCACACCCAGCAGAAGCTTTTTATCTTTGCTTAAGGGCCTTGGTCAAACAGATCACAATTTGAAATAAAAGTAATTTGCTAAGTAGTGTATTTGTTTTAAATTCAACTAGATTGCTATTAAGCTTGGTGTAACTGCTGAAGATGTGAAGAATGTCATTATCTGGGGAAACCATTCCTCCACTCAGTATCCGGATGTCAACCATGCCAAGGTGAAATTGCAAGGAAAGGAAGTTGGTGTTTATGAAGCTCTGAAGGATGACAGCTGGCTCAAAGGAGAGTTCATCACGGTAAGAAGAGCTGAGTCCTCGTAACAGCCAGAGAACTCTCGAGACACAGCGCTGCTGCCCTGAGTATCTCTCCGAGGGGTGGAAGAAAACATCAAGGAGAGCAGGTCTCACAGTTGCGCTGAGGATGCATACTGTAGGACTGTGTGCTTTCCTTTGGCTTCCTAAAAAGCCAGTCATGATTCAGTCTGATCTGATCTGTTGTATGGCAGTTGAGATGATTGTCAAAATGGAAAAAGTCTGAAGAACTCTCAGGTCAATTTCTTTGTAATATTCTCTGGAAATTTTTACTTTTTTTTTTTATAAAAAGATGTTTATAAATTCCTTAGGTTAGTAAGGTTAATACTGGATAGTTGCATGGTTTGGGAAGAGACACATTAAGCCATGGTTATAGCCTTTCAACCCAGGGTCATTGTTGTTTGTTGTTTTGTTTTAGTGCTGGGGATGGAACCCAGGGGCATTCTACCTCCGAGCTTTTTTATTATTTTTATTGTTTGAAACAGGGTCTCACTGAGTTGCGAAGGGCCTCACTAACTAGCCGAGGCTGTCTGTGAACCTCCGCCTCCCAAATGCTGGGATTACCAGCGTGCGCCACCAGGTCCGGCAGTGTTTTGCTGTTAATATAAGTAACACTGCTCCCTCTGCCTGTCTCCTGTGCAGACCGTGCAGCAGCGAGGTGCTGCTGTCATCAAGGCTCGAAAACTGTCCAGTGCAATGTCTGCTGCGAAAGCCATCGCTGACCACATCAGAGACATCTGGTTTGGAACCCCTGAGGTAAGGGCTCGGTGATTTATTTGGGGCACTCTTTGATTTTTGTCTCCTGATGCTGTATAAAAAGAGCTTTAGTGGTCATTACCCATCTCCACTCCCTGCGAGCTATATAACCTTGGGGATAGACTTAACCTTTCTGAGGTGTTTGCCATCTGTTATTTGACACTTAACACACAGGATTATAGTTAAATGAGCTTAGATATGAAAAAGTGTTTTTCTTCTTAAAACCAGTATTAGGACACAGCTTTCTTCATATAAAATAAAGATTATCTGGCCTCCTTCACATAAAATTTAGAAGGGTAAAATGAAAGAATATCCAGTGCCGGGCGTGGTGGCACATGCTTGCAATCCCAGCATTTGGGAGGCTGAGACAGGAGCATCGTGGTTCGCGGACAGCCTCCGCTACTTAGTGAGGCCCTCTGCAACTCAGTGAGACCCTGTTTCAAAATAAAGAATTAAAATGGGGTAGGGGGTGTAGCTCAGAGGTCAAATACTCCTGGATTCCTAAGGAAGGAAGGAGGGAAGGAGAAAGGAAGGAAGTCAAGAAGTCCATGAAAGTTATCTTGTCATGGAAGTGCCTTGTGCTGGTGATGGTTTCTTAGACAGTAATGAAGTTATGCACATAGCAAGAAAGTCACCTGATTTTACTTTTAACGCACATCAGTTGGGTAAACTCACACCTGTGCGTTAAGAATGTAAAACATTGTGTTTTTCAGGGAGAGTTTGTGTCCATGGGTGTGATCTCTGATGGCAATTCCTATGGTATTCCTGATGATCTCCTCTACTCCTTCCCTGTGGTGATCAAGGTAAAGTATTTTCAGGGTTATTTTCTTTCTATGAGAAAATAATTACATATTTTTCTTAAAATGGTATAATTTGGCCTGGAAAGTTGTTCCTTTATAAATTAGACATTTTTCCTCAGCGTGGGGGGGGGGTTTACTGGGGGTGGAACCCAGGGGCTTTCTACCTCCAGGCTATACTCCCACACCTATTTTATACTTTATTTGGAAACAGGGTCTCACTAAGTTGCTGAGAGCCTCACTAAGTAGCTGAGTCTGGCTTCGAACCTGTGCAATCCTCCTGCCTGAGCCTCCAAAACGTGGGGATTACAAACAAGCGTGTGCGCCACCACGCCCGGCTCCTCAGCTTTAAAATATTAATAATATCACAACTTCAGGTCATCCAAAGATTGCAGTTAATCCAAAAATAAGACTCTTAACACTAGACATAGTACAGTATCACACAGATACCTACAAATGGAATCTATTTCTAAATGAAACAATAATTCTCAGTATTATTGCTGTTTAGTTTAACCATGCTACAATCAATAGTTTTTATAGACATTTTCAATATTGAGTTTTCAAATCAAGCATTGACTTTTTTATCATAATTATCTGTTAATTAAGATGTTTAGATTTTGAGCCGGGCCTGGTGAAACATGCTTGTAATCCCAGTACTTGAGAGACTAAAACAGGAGGATCTCAGGTTCAGAGCCAGCCTTAGGCCCTCCGCAACTTAGTAAGACCCTGTTTCAAAATAAAAAAAAATAGGGTTGGGGGTGTAGTTCAAAGGTAGAATGGTCCCAGATTCAATCCTCAGTACCAAAGGAAAAAATATTTAGATTTTGGGCTGCTGATATGATAGAGCGCTTGCCTAACATGTGCAGCGCACTGGGTTTTATCCCCCAGCACCTCACACAAATAAAAGGTCTGAAGTCTCATTTACTTTTTTAAAGTGAGACTTTAAAACAGTTGTACCTCTAGACATAAATTTAAGCCAGGTTGTTGTTTGTTGGAAGATCATTCTATTTTATTTTTAAATCTCTTACTTGCAATTATTTCCAAGCAGAACAAGACCTGGAAGTTTGTTGAAGGTCTTCCAATTAATGATTTCTCGCGTGAGAAGATGGATCTTACTGCAAAGGAACTGACAGAAGAAAAAGAAACTGCGTTTGAATTTCTTTCCTCTGCGTGACTAGACAATCATTTTGATGTTATTAAATGCCTGAAAGCTGAGGAATCTAAATGTCGTCTTTGACTGTAGTACCAAATAATAATGCTATACTTAAATTACTTGTGAAAACACATTGTAAAGATTCTGTGCTGCTTGGTTCAGAATTATGAAATAAAATCTGTCATCATGCATTCTAAATTAAAATATATATTCAAGTGAAGTGACTCAGACTCTACTTTCTAATATTTAGTATCTATTTAGAAAGCAAAATTTTAGCTAGGTGCGGTGGCACGCACTTGTAATCCCAGTACTTGGGAGGCTGAGACAGGAGGATTGCAGGTTTGAGGACAGTGTCAGCAAGTAGTGAGACTCTCATCAACCTAGTGAAACCCTGTTTCAAAATAAAAATAAGAAATAAGGCTAGGGATAGAGCTAAGAGGTAGAATGCTCCTGGATTCCAGCCCCAGTACCACAGAAGGAAAGAAGCTAGGAAACTTGTGTATTTCCCAGATAGGTGAAGGGGTTGTGATTTAAAAAAAAAAAAAAAAAAAAAAAGCAAGGTAATAAAGTTGGAAAATGTTACAAAGTAAAGCAAAAATAAGTTTTTGCATTTAACTAGAAAAAGATAAACCAGGCGTGGTGGCACAAGTTTGTAATCCCAGCGCTTGGGAGGCTGAGACAGGAGGATTGCACAGATTCGAAGCCAGCCTCAGCTACTTAGGTTCTCAGCAACTTAGACCCTGTTTTCAAATAAAGTATAAAATACGTCTGGGAGTAAGTATAGCCCGGAGGTAGGAAAGCCCCTGGGTACCTCCAGTACCAATAAATAAGTAAATAAATAAATAAATAAATAGAATAGAATAGCAAAACCCACCTTGTAATATTTTAGGATATATTTTAAACATCACTGATGTTTAGTAAACATTCTTTAAATCTTAAAGGTTAGTTTGCAGATAATTTGTTAATAGTTTTATGCCATTTGATGAAATGAAAATAGTCATTTTCATGATAGAAGAAAATGGTAGTAATAGGTCTTCCCTTGAGTTATCCCACCATAGCAGAATAAGAAGTCATTTACATTTTATAACCTATAAATACCACAGAAATGTATGCTAGTATTTGTTTGAAATCTAAATATTACTAGAAACATAGTAACAAGTTTGTTTTTTATGAGAACAGAATTCATTGTCCATCTTCATCCTTTTACTTAATTCATTACCATAAATATACCATAAATCAGCCTGATGTAATGCTCTTTATGAATGTTCAAATACTTACAGGTTAGATTTGTTATTTAAAATTACTTAGCAGGGTGTGGTGGCACACGCTTGTAATCCCAGCATTTGGGAGGCTGAGACAGGAGGATTGTGGTTCGTGGACAGCCTCAGCTACTTAGTGAGGCCCTCTGCAACTCAGCGAGACCTTGTTTCAAAATAAAGAATAAAAAATAGGGCTGGGGGTTTAGCTCGGAGGTAGAATGCCCCTGGGATCCATCCCTAGTACCACAAAAATAAATTACTTATATTTTATGTGATCTAGAAAAGATAAAAGCAAATGAATAAAGTACTTTTAAAACTACTATGAAGCAGAAGCATAAGAACAAACCATGTAGAATGAATAAAAGGTTTTCATATAGAATGAATATAATTTTAGGTATGAATGTGTACCAAATACTATTATTCTTTCTCAATTTCAAAATACTCTTCTATATTCTTGTGACAGTGGGACTGGAACTCTAAACCATTTCTTTTCTAGCTTCTGCTTGCTAAAAGTCTGCTAGTAAGTCAGGCGTGGTGGTACACGCTTGTAATCCCAGCATTTGGGAGGCTGAGACAGAAAGATCGTGGTTCATGGACAGCCTCAGCTACTTAGGCCCTCCGCAACTCAGTGAAACCTTGTTTAAAGTAAATAAGAAATAGGGCTGGGGGTGTATCTCGGAAGTACAATGCCCCTGGGTTCCGTACCCAGTACTGCAAATAAAATCTGCCAATAAAGGTTTCTAGAGAAAGACTGGGATGTAGAACAGGAAGAAAGCATGTTCTTGTTCCTTACCTTCACTCTACTTATATATGTCAGGAATGAAAACACAAACATCTTTGGAAGGAAAGTTCATTGGAAGCATGAAAACCAATTTCATGTAGAATTAGAAAAAATGCCCTATGAAGAAAGCATGTACCTGTGATGTAACTAGAGAGACTTAAGATTACTTGTAGACAATTACTCTCCTGCACGATTTCATACATATCTTTATTTTTTTTCTGATTAAAATGCTCTTCTTTGCTTCTCTAGAGGGCTTTACATGTAGGCAACATGTGCTTATATGGTTAAGATGAAAAGCCCCCCTCCCCCAATTCATCCCATGGACTTAATACTACTTCAGAAATAGATCCTAGGTTGTTTTGAGGATTCTGGTGCATGTGATTCGCCAAGGAAGTGCTGCCAGAAGAAAGAAATCTAAGGAAGAGGGAGAGCAAGGGCAGGCAAGAGAAGGAAGTTACACACTGGCACACCGGCTCCAGGCTGAAGAGAACTCTCAGACTCCCAAACCTCTCAACTGTTGGAAAGAAGATAAAGAAGGTAATTCTCAGCCATCTGTTCTCTGCTGCCAGCAGAGTCTCTACCAGCTCGGCACAGTCCTCCAGAAAGAACTAAAGGTTTGCTGCAAGCAAAAACAAAAAACAAAAAAACAAAAACCCAAGGGATGAGAGCATGGATGCTAAATCATCTGGGCAGAGCAACAACGTTACCATACCCACCAGCTCAGTCTTATTGACTCCTAATAAGGCCTAGATGCACTCAAAGGGAGAGGACAATTATGGGGCTCAGAAGATGATACTTCAAAGTGTGATGCTTTAGCCTGCTGGGTACTTTGAAAAGAACCTGAGAAGCAGTATTTTTCAGGCCTTCTGTCCTGTCTACCACCCCTTTTTTCTCCCAGGAAGCAAAGAATGTATAACTCCTCATCCTCAATGTGAGTGACAGCAACTAGAGCTCATCTACCCCCAAAGCCGGCCATACCACTTTACCCCTTCTACCTTGAAGATCTTCATTCCAGAGAAGAACACTGGGGGAGGGGGGCAGAGGGGGCGCTAGGGTGCAGGGTAATGCTACGTAGGACAAGAAGGATCTAGAGAAGGCTCACTGGGCCCCCTCCCTCAGTCTGTTACGATTATATCATACCATTTTGTCCAGTCACATTTCTACAGTGCCCATTCCTTAGACAAACTAAGTATGAAAATAAGGAGACTTCTTTGGATGTGGGAGTGTTCAATCAGGATTATAAGTAAATTTGTTATGCCTTTGTATTTTTAACCTGCCTTTTGTTATAGAGGTATTGAACATGACCCTTCGGGTGGGTAAGGAAAAGTATCACAGCTTTCCATCCTATTCCATGAAACGTGTGCCGTGTTATTTGTGTCTGCATGCTTTTCCACTTAGGTGTCTTCTCTCACTTTCTGGCCCTGTAGAGCCAGATCTCATGGCACTATCTCCTCCAGCTTTATTTTATATTCTTTATTTTGAAACAGGGTCTCGCTGAGTTGCAAAGGGCCTTACTAAGTAGCTGAGGCCGTCTGCAAACCGTGATCCTCCCATCTCAGCCTTCTGAATGCTGGGATTACAAGCGTCCACCACCACACCCAGCTATGGCACTACCTTCTTATTAAGACTGGAAGCTGAGTCAGGCGTGGTGGCGCACACCTGTAATCCCCGCACTTGGGAGGCTGAGACAGGAGGATCGCACAGGTTCAAAGCCAGCCTCAGCTGCTTAGTGAAGCTCTCAGCAACTTAGTGAGATCCTGTTTCCAAATAAAGTATGAAATAGGTCTGGGAGAATAGCCCAGAGTTAGGAAACCTCTGGGTTCCACCCCCAGTACCACCTAAAAAAAAAAAAAAAAAAAAAAAAGACTGGAAGCTGCCTCAGTAATAATGATATTTTCACACTTGAGCTGAAGAGTTTTCAGAATAAATTCGCTCAGTCTTACTCCCCTGTTCATTTATTTATTCAACAAAGAGGCTTGTTTGTGCAAAACACTATGCCAGCCCCAGGAACACAATTCTGTCCTTACTGACCATACATAAATTATAATAAGTTCTTTGGAGGAAACAGTAGTGCAATTGTTAGAAAATAACAAGAATAAGAATCCCTTAAGAAAGAAATGGTTCTCTAAGTGTTTCCAAGAAGTTGATATTTAAGGCCAAAACCTGAAGATCAAGAAGGGTTTGCAAAAGGAGTCCCCCACCTCCCAAGACTCCAAGCTTGGAAAAGCTTACTCTGCTCCATGAAAGAAAAGGCCAACAGGCCTGGAGCAAACAGGGGTGGAACAAAGGGCTCAGCCTTGATCAGGAGAGAGGCAGGAGCCAGTCAGTGCTGGACCCTCACCTTAGACTGAGGTAGGCCAGATTTCCTTTAACATACAAATGTAGGTCTAATGTCAGCCACATTTTGCCCTTTATATATCCTTGATAGCCTGTAATAAAAAAAATCACAGAAGGCCGGACATGGTGGCCCACGCTTGTAATCCCAGGATTTGGGAGGCAGAGATCAGAGGATCTGGTTTAAGGATAGCCTAAGCTACTTAGCGAGTCCCTTCACAACTTAGGCCCTATTTCAAAAAATAAAAAAAATACTAAAAAGTAGGACTGGGGGTGTAGCTCAGAGGTACAATGCCCTGAGTACCATCCCTGGTAACACACACACACACACACACACACACACACACACAAATTATATATATATATATACACACACATACATATATATATTTTGTATATATATTTATATATAAATTTTATATATATTATATATACAAATATATGTATATATAAGTATATAATATATTATATATAAATATATATTTATATATTATGATATATTTTTCTATATATTTGATATATATATCAAAGAAGATAGAGATCATTTTCAAATTCTAGTGGCTTTGGTATTGTCCATAATGCTAATTAGTGGACAATTTTGTTTATTCTGAGTAGAAAGAGGCCATATTTGTTCCACCTACATTAGAATGCAAAATGTTACTTAAACACAGCATTCATGTGCAGAAAAGATATAATAGAAATAAAGCAAATAAAGATATTAATATACTGTCAAAAGAATAATGAAATTACAATCCATAGAAGGACTTTTAAAACTATGAAAAAACCTTTGAGATTATCAATTATCAGTTTTTTTTCAGTACTGAGGATTGAATTCAGGGGATTTCTACATCTGAGCTACACTCCCAGCCCTATTTTTATTCTTAGTTTTGAAACAGGGTCTCACTAAGTTGCAGAGGGCCTCACTAAGTAGCTGAGGCTGTCCATGAACTGCGATCCTCCTGTCTCAGCCTCCCAAATGCTGGGATTACAAGCGTGCACAACCACACCAGGCAACAAGTGAGGAATTAGATTAGAAGTGTCTCATCCCTCATCTCCTATGTATGTGGTTGGGGGGGGGGTACTGAGCATTGAATCCAGGGCCTCACACATGCTAGGCAAGCACTCTACCACTTAGCCACATCCCCAGCCCCTTAATCATGTCTCAATGTATTTGTTGGAGTGATAATGGAAAATATGGCTGGGGGGTGTAGCTCAGAGGTAGAAAGCCCTAGGTTCAATCCCCAGTACCATAGAAAACTGTCTCAGCCTCCCAATTACTGGGATTGCAAACCTGCACCACCACTCCAGAAGATGTCTTTTTTAGATCCAATGAACCGCAACAGTGAAGGAGATAAGATATCCAACATCCACACTCCAAAAATAGTCTACTTTCAAAACACTGGACAAGTGAGTGATACACCCACCTATGAAAAACCCACGTACCTTCCCTTGAAAAGTTATAGAGAAGGCTCTCCCTTAGGATGAAGGGTAAGATGGTCGTTGAAGGCCAGAGCCAACCATCTTCCAAAATGGCAACTTGTTGGTAATACAGCTTTTCTTTCTCCATCACTCTGCCTCTTGATTCTTTGGCTCTTGGATGGCAGCAAACCGAGCCTTGTAATTCTGTCTTTATTGCATATATGTAAGGGGAAAATGTTTTCTTCTCTTCTAAGTTTTGTGCTTAGAACTCCTAAAAATGAAATTGACAAACAACAGGAGAAAAACAATTTTAACACACACACACACACACACACACACACACACACACACACACACGGAAGTCACACTGAAATATGAGATTCAAAGAAGTTACCAGATGTCTAACACTTATATATCATCCTGAATTGCAGAAAAGAAGGAGAGTTTGGGGCTTCTGGAGAGGATAGTGGAGGCAAATCACAAGATGGAATTGAGGTAGAAGAAATAAAATAAATATGTAGAAACGAGACATAAAGTCGGGCATGGTGGTGCAGGTTTATAATCCCCGCGCTTGGGAGGTGGAGACAGGAGGATCGTGCTGGTTCAGAACCAGCCTGTTTCCAAAATAAAAAAATACAAAATAGGTCTGGGAGTATAGCCTGGAGGTAGAAGGGCTTCCAGGAACCCCAGGACAACCAAAAAAAAAAAAAAAAAAACCCCAGGACAACCAAAAAAAAAAAAAAAAAGAGAGAGAGAGAAAGGAAGGAAGGAAGGAAAGAAAGATAGAAAGATAGAAAGAGCCGGGCATGGTGGCGCACACTTGTAATCCCCGCGCTTGGGAGGCAAAGACAGGAGGATCGCACAGGTTCGAAGCCAGCCGCGTGTGCTGGTTTAAGAGACCCTGTTTCCAAATAAAAATGTGAAAATAGGTCTGGGAGTATAGCCCAGAGGTAGAAGGGCTTCCAGGAACCCCAGTACCACCACCAAAAAAAAAAAAAAAGAAAAGAAAAGAAAGAAAGAAAGACCCTGTTTCCAAATAAAAAAGTATAAAACGGGTCTGGGAGTGTAGCTCGGAGGTAGAAGGGTTTCCAGGAACCCCAGTACCACCACACACACAAAAAATAAGACATAAAGAGAGAACAAGAAAATGTTACTTTAATATGGAAGCCTGTGGCAATATTCCCCATGCCCTCAGTTCTCAGCCAGACCTGTTCATCTCAAAAGTTTCTGAGGAATTTACAAGTCTTTACTCATTACCCTGAGCTTTGTTGACTACCCTCTGGATGGTATCTGTTTATCAGACAACAGAGCTTACATGAAAACGTAATCTGGCTGGGTGTGGTGGCGCACACTTGTAATGCCAGCATTTGGGAGGCTGAGACAGGAGTTATCTCGTTTGGCAGACAGCCTCAGCTACTTATACTTAGGCCCTTTGCAACTCAGTGAGACCCTGTTTCAAAATAAATAATAGAGCCAGGCGTGGTGGTGCACGCTTGTAGTCCCTGTGGCTTGGGAAGCGGAGACAGGAGGATCACAGGTTCGAAGCCAGCGTGCTGGCTTAAGAGACCCTGTTTCCCAAAAAAAAGTATAAGAATAGGTCTGGGATGTAGCCCAGAAGTAGAAGGGTTTCCAGGAACCCCAGTCCCATAATAATAACAATAATAATAATAATAATAATAATAATAATATAATAGAAAAACAGGGCTGGGGGTGTAGCTTGGAGGTAGAATGCCCCTGGGTTCCATCCCCAGTATCAAAAAACAAAATAACAAAAAAAAAAAAGAGAGAAAAAGTAATCTCCTTAGGCATAATTAGCTATCCCACCTGTAAACAACCTAAATGAAAGAGCCATCTCCTTGTTGTTATCCTTGAACAGTTTGAACAAAATGGACAACCTACTGATATGGAAGCTCTGTCAGAACCCAGAAGATGACTAAAACTTGTTCTGGCATTCTCACTTCCCGTCTCCTGCCCACCCCTCAGGAAAACCCTGCACTTCCAAACGCCTCTCTCACTTTTAAAGTGGCCGCCATTCCCCATTGAATGGGTGTTCCTTACTTTCCTAAGTAAATCTCTGTCTGTCTCTGAAGGGCTCATGCTGGAATTCTTCTCTGTCTCTTAAGCCAAAGACATACTCCCCCATCCTGAGTTGGGTTCCCGTCTTTTCCCCATTGGGAACTGCTCCAGACCATTGGTAGAATCAAGTCTTGACCCCTTCTCCTGTGACAGGATGGGGAAGAAATGTACAATGAATAAATGTTGCCCTGTCGTGTAGATGAGGACCAGGTGAAAAAGTTATCTCCAGCAGCGCCATTCTTCCTGGTACAGGTATCTTTACTAGTGGGAATTTGCTTTATAAATGAAATTTTCTTTTTTGCGAAAGGTGGGTGGGAGGCTGTCTATTTTAGATAGTTGAGCTAAAGACCTGGCTCTCAATTTCCTTTGGCCCCAAATAATCAATATGCCAAAGAAGCATATTTCGAGGTGGCTTGTTCTGAACCCCTTCACATGCATACACATACAAATTCTTATTTCAGTCTTCTACTGAGAAAATCCAAATATCTTAAAATCACACTGCTTTTAGGCAAAGACATTTTTTTAAAAAAGTGATTCGTTAAAATTCTTCATCTGTACAATTTATTTCTCTTATTTTTTATTTATTAAAAAATGCATTTTGCATTTTAACTACTAAATCCCTGGGGATTAAGACAGATTTAAATGAAAGAGAAGCTTATGTAAATACACCGCTTTTGAGTTGGAAATGAAAACAATTTTCTATTCTGCTCAGATATTCTTCCTGTTGAGAAGATTCCCCAAAATGCTGAAGCCAGTGCTTAGAATGAAAACTCAGCCAGCATGCAGTAGAGTAGAGAACCAGAAAGGCTTTATTTATCTGGAAGGCTTTATTTCCTGGGGGATCCGCTGCATCTTTGAACTTAATAGCTTAAGGGGGGGTACAGCTTGCAACTTAGGTAAATGAACTCCATTGTATTCCTTCAACACAAACAGTACAGTTGGGGGTAATCACAATTTAAGAATTTAATTGCCCAGATGTTGGGCCTTTTTTTTTTCTTTCTTTCTTCTGAATCTATTTGTCACAATTTTCAAATAGTTGGTGATTATCTTCTATATTCATCCCTTAGAAGCTCACCACTCCCATACTGGAACAATTTCTCATTCAATACCTTTGAGCACTAGTTGATACAATTCCCCATGCCCTTGGTTCACTTTTTGAAACATGGGTGTTATAGCCCTTTTAAAATGTGTTAACTCTTGACAGAGAAGAGATAATCATTTTGTCTTAAATTGGTTATAAATTGTATGGTGCGAGGAGAGTCTATTTCATCCTGATCCAAGTTAAGATGTAAAGTTAAACACAACTACTATTAGGTCTCCCGGAATGATTTTCTTTATTCTCTGAACCGCTTTCATTTCTTTACCGCTGCTTCCTTCTCCATGTCAGTCAGCTGGCCATTTGGGGAACAAGACAAAATAATGAAGGGTA
Source organism: Muscardinus avellanarius (assembly GCF_963383645.1). Taxonomy (NCBI): domain Eukaryota; kingdom Metazoa; phylum Chordata; class Mammalia; order Rodentia; family Gliridae; genus Muscardinus; species Muscardinus avellanarius. The sequence goes on from NC_137801.1 coordinate 58,709,591, forward strand.
GAGAAGAGTTTTAAGCTTGTATCAGTATGCTGGGTCACGGGCAACTCAGATAATACAAGAAGATTACTCAAATAGCATCCTTTAAAAAAGGCCCTGACAGAGGGAATTTTAAGGATTGGAATATCCATCCTCTCTCGCCTCCATCTGTCTCCATCCCTCCTACCCTTCACAACTTGACTCTACAAAGTTCAACCTGAAGTGATTCTTCCTCTTCGAAACTCCCATAAAAATTTTTGATACAAATAACTCACTGACCACGAGTCATCATAGATGACTTGCAGTATCGCCTCCCTTTGAATTTCACCAGCTAGTATTGTGTACTCTCCCTTTGATCTATGTCATATTTCACTAGATCTTAAATGCCTGAAGAGCAGGACTTATAATGCCTGGCACCATATTGTGTATCTGGGGGACTTCCAACAATTATTATTGATTTTATTTTAAAAGCACCATAAATTAGTTCACATGGAAATCCAAGGATTAGTTAAATAACACATATTTTTACTATTTCCAAAAAGGATAATTATTTTCTTTGATCTTATTAGCTGATTTTGTTTTCTAAAATTTTAACCTCAAATACTGAAATTTATTCTCTGTTTTCTTTCTTTCTTTCTCTTCCTTTCCTTCTTCTTTCTCTTCTTTCTTTCTTTCTTTCTTTCTTTTTCTTTCTTTCTTTCTTTTTGTGGTAGAATCCAGGGGGCACTCTACTTCTGAGCTACACCCACAGCCCTATTTTTTTGGAAACAGGGACTCACTCAGTTGCAGAGGGCCTAAGTTGCTGGGGCTGACTTCAACCCTGTGATCCTCCTTTCTCTGCTTCTTAAGTACTGGAGTTACAGGGACCACCATGCCTGGCTTGTTTTTTTTTCTCTTCTCTTTCCTTCCTTCCTTCTTTCCTTCTTTCCTTCTTTCCTTCTTTCCTTCCTTCCTTCCTTCCTTCCTTCCTTCCTTCCTTCCTTCCTTCCTTTTGTTCTTTTTTTAGTTCTGGGGATGGAACCCAGGGGCATTCTACTTCCGACCTCCACCCCCAACCCTATTTTTTATCCTTTATTTTAAAACAGGGTCTCACTGAGTTGAAAAGAGCCTCACTAAGTAGCTGAGGCTTCTCTACGAACCACAGTCTTCCTGTCTCAGCCTCCCAAATGCTGGGATTACAAGTATGCGCCAACAAGCTCAGCCTGGCTTCTGTTTTCTAGTGGCAGGATTACTTAGCAGAAACCTTTTATTCAAAACACATAGCTCATTTTTTCTTAACTTTCTTCAAGATTGTCATGATCTGGAATTGTGCTGCTTAAGAAAATTTAGCTGCCAATTTTTGCATTCTAGTCAGTAACAAAATTAGAAAGTCACAGAGAATTTTTGTTTTTCTTTTTTAGACTTTTAAAATACTGAAAAAAGACTAGGCGTGGTGGTGCATTCTTGTAATCCCAGTACTTAGGGGGCTGAGACAGGAGGATTGCAGGTTAAGTCTGAAAGTATAGCGCAGAGGTATAAAAATAAGGCTGGAGTATGGCATGGTGGCACACGTTTGTAATCCCAGCATTTCAGAGGCTGAGAACAGAGCATTGTGGTTCATGGACAGCCTCAGCTACTTAGCAAGACCCTACACAGTTCAGTGAGACCCTGTTTCAAAAATTAAAAAAAAAAAGACTAAAAAGTAGGGCTTGGAGTGTAGCTTGGAGATACAATGCTCCTGAGTTCCAATCCCAGTACTGCAATAAATAAATAAATAAATAAATAAATAAATAAATAAATAAGGCTGGAGTTGCAGCTCAGAAGCAGAATGCCCCTGGGTTCAATCCCCAGTACTACACAAAAATAAAAATAAAAATACTAAAAATTATAACTGTGAACTGCACATGGTGGTGCACTCTTGTAATCCCAGCATTTTGGAGGCTGAGACAGGAGGAGCACAGTTTGCAGACAGCCTCAGCTACTTAGGCCCCTTGCAGCTCAATGAGACCCTGTTCCAAAATAAAGAATAAAAAATAGGGCTGGGGGTGTAGCTCGGAGGTGGAATGCATCTGGGTTTCATCTCCAATACTGAAATTGTGTGTGTGTGGGGTGTGTGTGTGTGTGTGTGTGTGTGTGTGTGTGTGTGTGTGTGATATTATCATTTTGTATATATATCAGCTTATTCTTCTATAAAATAAGATGATAATCCAGGCATAGTGGGGCACACTTGTAATCCCAGTACTTAGGAGACTGAGACAGGAGGATCGCTGGTTGGAGAACAGCCTCAGCAATTTAGCAAGACCCTGCTCAAAAACAAACAACAACAACAAAAAAAAAAAAACCAGGCTGGGGTTGTAGCTCAGAGGTAGGATACCTCTGAGTTCAGCCCCAAGTACCACAATAAATAAATAAATCTGAACACCTCCCACTAGGCCCGACCTCCTAAAGGCTTTAACATCTACCAAGAATGCCACCTGGGGACCAAACCTTTAATATATGAGCCTTGGAGGAATACTTACTGTCTAAACTATAATATAGCCCTACCAAACTAATATTGTATACTTTCCTTTTAATATTAGGAACAATGCAAGAATGTCTAGTCTCTCAATTCTTATTCAGCATAGCACTTCAAGTTCTACCTAGCAGAAAAAGGCAAGAAAAAAAATGCATACACTTTTAGAAAGGAAGATATAAAGTATTTGCAGTTGACTATGTTTATGCAAAAATTCCCAAGGACTCTGTAAAAAAGCAAATTCTAGAATTAGTTTTCAATAAGTTGCAGTTAACAAGACTAACACAAAAATATAAGGCCATCATACATTACTTAATTGTATTTAGATATACTAGAAACAAATAGACACCAAAATTAAAAGTGCAATATCATTTAAATTTTATTTTTAAAATGAAATGAAGATATCTAAGTATAAATCTAAATCCATATAAATTCAACAAAACATGTATGTGACTTATATGCTGAAAAATACACAAAGCTGATGAAAAAAAATCAAGGAAGATATAAATAGCTGAGACTGGTGACATATGCTTGTAATCCCATCATTCGGGAGGTGGAGACTAGAGGACAGTCTCTGCTACCTAATGAGGCACTTCGCAACTCAGTGAGACCCTGTTTCAAAAATAAAAGGACTAAAAATTGGGCTGGGCATGTAGCTCGGAGGTAGAGTGTCCTAGGTTCCATTTCCAGTACCGCAAAAAAAAAAAAAAAAAAAAAAGGAGGTATAAATAAACGGAGAGATACTGTTTTATGGGTTGGAAGATATAAAGATGTCAATTCTTTTCAAATTGGTATTCAGATTTAACACAATTTCTACCAAAATCCCAATATGATTTTCAAAGATATTGACAAGATTATTCTAAATGTATAAAGGAAAAAGAACTAGAATAACTAATAAGAATAAAGTGAGGCGGGCATGGTGGCGCACACTTGTAATCCCAGCATTTGGGAGGCTGAGACAGGAGAATCACAGTTTGCTGACAGCCTCAGCTACTTAGGCCCTTTGCAACTCAGTGAGATCCCGTTTCAAAAATAAAGAATAGCCGGGCGTGGTGGCGCACGCTTGTAATCCCCGCGCTTGGGAGGCAGAGACAGGAGGATCGCGCAGGTTCGAAGCCAGCCGCGCGCGCTGGTTTAAGAGACCCTGTTTCCAAATAAAAATGTAAAAATAGGTCTGGGAGTGTAGCCCGGAGGTAGAAGGGTTTCCAGGAACCCCAGTACCACCAAAAACTAAAAATAAAAATAAATAAAATAAAATAAAAAATAGGGCTGAGGTGTAGCTTGGAGGTAGAATGCCCCTGGGTTCCATTCCAACAACAACAACAACAACAACAACAACAACAACAACAACAACAACAGAATAAAGTGAATTTCTACATGATTTCAAGATTTATTATATAGCTACAGTAATCAAAATTGAGTAATATTGTCAGAGCATAAACACATATCTAAATGGAACAGACAAAAGTTGGAAAGCAAGTAAGAGAAGGAAAGACAGCCTTTTCAAGAAATGACGTTAAAACAATTAGACATCTAGATGCAATGAAATTAACCTTAGCCAAAAACTCTTACCTTATACAGAATTTTCCTCATAATGGGTCACAGGATTAAATGTAAAACATAAAACAACTTCAAGGAAAAAGTTGGTTTTTTTTGTTTTGTTTTGTTTTTTTTGCGGTGCTGGGGATGGAACCCAGGGGCAGTCTACTTCGAGCTACACCCCCATTCCTATTTTATTCTTTATTTTTTGAAAGAAGGTCTCACTGAGTTGCAGAGGGCCTCAATAAGTAGTAGCTGAGGCTGTCGCAAACCACAATCCTCCTGTCTCAGACTCCCAAATGTTGGGATTACAAGCGTTAGCCATCACGTACAGTATAATTTACATACAGTAAAAATTAATCTTGTATGGCACATAGTTCAATGAGTTGGAAAATGTATAGTTGTATAGCTACCTGTACAGTCAAGGCACTTACTACACCCTATCATATTACACCCTTTTCAGTTAACCCATGACATCAAACTACTAATATGATTTCTGTTTGTGTAGTTTTATCTTTTCCAGAATGCTGTATAAATGGAATAATAGAAATATGTAACACCAGGTGTGGTGGTACACGCTTGTAATCCCAGCACTTGGGAGGTGGAGGCTTTCTTTTTTATGGCTGAATAATATTCAATTATATGCATAAATCACATTTTGATTATTATTATCAATGATACTTAGGTCTTTTCACCCTTTATTTGTTGTGAATAGTTCTGCAATGAACATCTATGTATACTTTTTTGTGAAGATATATGTTTTCAACTATCTTTAGTGTGTGTGTGTGTGTGTGTGTGTGTGTGTGTGTGTGTGTACTTAGGAGTGGAATTGTTGGGTCATATGACAACTCTGTGCTCAGTTTTCTGAGGAACTGACAAATTCTTTTCCACAGAAATGCTTATCATTTCTCTATAAGTTTTATCATTCATCAAATATCATTTTGTGAGCCAGCCAACCTTTAAAAGGTGCAACTTAGTAACCCAGTAACTTGGCAAGATCCTATTTAAAAAAAATAAAAAGGTAGAGGGTGTAGCTCAAAGGTAAAATGCCCCTGGGTTCAATCTCCTGTATCAAAAAATAATGATAAAATTAAAAGGAGGGGGTTTAATCTGGCATTCTAGCTTCCTTTCCCAAGTAGTGTGAGGTTTGGGATGGAACCAAAATGACCAATAACTGCAGGGATTGGAGCAAAAAAGGGAAACAGGAACCAGAAGAGAGGTTTGTTCAGAAACCAAAGAAACAAACCAGACAACACAACAGGTAGATAGGGTTTGGTCAGAGAGGTTCAAACCAGAGAGGGGGGTTCTGACTGCAGAGAGAGAGAGGAGAGAGAGAGAGAGAGAGAGAGAGAGAGAGAGAGAGAGAGAGAGAGAGAGAGAGAACACGCCAGTAGGTATGATGTGTGATTAGAGAAATTTTCCAAAAGACTGATTTTTATAGCCAAGACTCCAGAAAAGGCTGTGTGTCCTTCTGCAGGTCTGGAGTGAGGTGTTGGAATAAAACCTTGGTATATAATTTCCAAGATCTTTGTTCAAGGTGTCATGGGGATGGAGTTTCCACAGATTTATTCAGAGCAATAGTTCTCAAACTTCAACTTGAACCCCTGGAGGCTTGCTAAGACACAGATTGCTTTGCTCGAGAACTCGCAATTCCAAAAGCTTTCCCAGTGATGTGTTATTCTGCTGGTCTAGGGGCCACACTTTGAAAAGCTCTGCCTTAAGGAATGACTTTATCCCATCAAAAAGGCACAATTAATATTAAGAATTAGAATTATGGCCTAGCTCCAATGACACATAAAATCAAACATAACAACTTCTCACAAGATGTGGTATTTAAGCTTAGCCTTGAAAAATGTATAAGATTTCAATTGGCACTGAATTTTTTGAATGAGGGAGGCAGTTCCTATCACCTACTCAGGACATACCCTTCTCTCAGTGAATTTGGTACTGCAGTTGTCCACGGCTTGTATTCTTACCTTACATGACCTACAGGTTCATCTTACTTGGCTTCTGCAAAGAAAAAGCCAATGTATAGAAGAAAGAATGAGGTCTCAGTGATTGCTGTAAGTGAAATTAGTAGGAAAATAGTGAAATGAAAAAGATCCTGAATTGATGCTTTAACTTCTTGTACTAAACCTTGGCTAAGCAGAGGGTTTCCTGGAGATCTTTCTTGGTAATCATACATCAGTTTTCTTAGGAGCTGGCCAGCTATTTTGGTCTCCACGATGCTGGAGGGTGAGTGGAAAGAATAGGAACTATAGTTCTCATGCAGCGCGAGGTGCAATGCTTTGGTTGCCAAATTCTCTGATAGAAAGATGAATTATTACAACCGCAGAATTGTTGGACGGGGGTGAAGCAACGTAAGAACTTCAAATACCTCACCAGGTGTCTTGCCACATGGGCTGAAAGACAGCATGGGGAACTGGCAGTAGTCCAACGGACGTGGAATTACGGAAATGTGACTTTAGAAATGTGTCACTCTCAAGTACTTAGAAACAAACTCATGACTATCGTCAGATAAAGACAACACTTACGGAGGTGACAGGATAACAGTATGGATCCTGGCTTGCTTGCTTTCTGACCATGTGGAGCAAAACCACCCTGTCAGCCTGGACTTCTCACCCTTCTAAATGTTGACGGAGACACACTCAATTTTTAAGCCACTGTACTTCTCAGTCTCTTAATTACAGCAACTTAGTCTGTCCTTTAACATGTATGAGTATGTTAAAAATACATACCATAAATATTTGAGGAAAGAAGACACGAAAGCATGAAAATAAAGGTAGTGCATGGTAAGTGCTAACGCAGAAGAAGCGGAAATCATTTTGGGATAGAGATGTCAGAAAAGACTTCTGTTTCAGTCAGGGTTTGCCAGAGAAACCAAACTTATTTGCGTGTGTGTGTGTGTGTGTGTGTGTGTGTGTGTGTGTGTGTACACATAAAGAGATTTATTTTAGGGAACTGGCTCATGGGATGTGGAGGTTGGCAAGTCTGAAATCTATAGGGCAGACAGGCTGGCAACTCAGGCAGGAGTTCATGTTGAGACTTTAGACAGATTTTCTTCTCCAGTAAATTCCATTTTCTGTTCTTTCTTAAGGCCTTCAGCTGATTTGATGAGATCTACCAGCATTATTGAGGTTAAACTTTATTTAAAGTCAACCATAGATGGTAACCACATCTACAAAATCCTTTCACAGTAACATCTGGATTGGTGCTTGCTTAAATAATTCAGTACCATGGCCTAGATCCATTGACATGTAAAACCAATCATCTAGGAAGTGGTATTTAAGCTTAGCCTTGAAGACTACATGGCTTATATCAGGATGATTTTCGCACACTTATTATCTGGCCATGTGTTCCAGAAGCTATAACTTTCCTCCTGGATATAAACTGCCTAATTTAAGCCTTGGTTCCATATGGAGCAAGAGATAATTTAAACCCACAGTCTGGTTCAATCAGTGACTTAAACGCTGCAGTTCCGAGGGGCTACTTGTTCAGATAATGCAATAGTGAATGAAGCAAGTGGCCCGGCTGGCTCCCCGTGGACACTGGCATGGCATTTGCAGAGTTGCTCTCTGGCAATGGCAGAACACTAGCCCGACAGGAACCACTCACACACGCACACGCAGGCGCGTGCACACACCCTATCCCAGGACTTGTGGAGCTTTTCAGAGTTCTAGCAACTTAGATGGCACAATCTCTGGGTGAAGACGGGTCTCGAGACTTACGCAATTCACCGATCCTTGTGAAATTCAAGCACTTGAACTTTCCCTGAGAAACAGTGAAGCCATCAGGTGAAGCAGATCTCAATCCAAGGAAAGGTGTATTTTTATTTGACAAGAAAGGAAGGAATTCGTTTGCTTAAAATCAGTACTGCCTCTGGGTCTGTAAGTAGGCAACTATGTGGAAGAATCCCACCAGATGGCTCCCCTGCCTGCCTCCAAGTCTCCACCATCTGCTTACGTTTATCAGCTCTGGAGCTTCCTTTCCTCCCATTAAGGCTTGATCACTTATAAAACGTTTTAGAATTCTGCAGGAAAAGGTTTTGATGGGAAGAGTAGAGATAGCAGGCACCCAAGGATAGAAAGGATTCAGAATGGAATGTAGTTGGCTCAAAAGACAAACTGTCAAAATTCCAATAAGCCAAACTGCTTTTAATACCTGGTTAGAAAATGTAAATCCAGTTCATTGTGGGCTATCTTGGTCCCGTTTGTTCTCAGCCAAAATGTAGAGAATATAGTGTACAGATGGATCTAATTCCCGACAGAGAGTTAGAATGTAAGACTGTGGCCCTTAAGAGAGTCACTGCAGGTCTGTGCGCATCCCCAAACCCCATAAAATCAAACCATATAACTAGACAAAAATGAGACGACCATTTCCAGATTTGGGGTACTAGGTAATGCAGCATTATACTGTCTAAGAGAAGGGGGTACAGCAATACAAACACTACAGTTGCTCTGGCCAGCTTTCTAGAAGCAGTTTTCTGGAAGTGTTTCAGGAAAGGGCAACCTGGATAGTAAAGAGTGGATAGGACTGAGCTTTATCAAGAAAGAGTTATAGAAATCTGCATAGAGGTTCTTCTGAGACTTGGGTTGACTTTCAATTTGTGTATGCCAAGGGTAAAATTCCATGAGGTTGGACCAAGAACTGAGGAAAAAGCATTACTGGGACAGCATAAGCCTAATAGTGCCCAAAGTTCACACAGGATTGAAACTGAATGAGGTTCCCACCAGCCAGAATGAGGAAAGTTTGCTGAAAATACAGGGATTCAGTAGATATCTGAAATGGGTTAAACCTTACTAATGGGGCTAAATTAGACCTAAAGTAAGGTTATACTGATAAATCATAAAAAAGAAAAACTTGAAAGCAAGCCTAGAAAAGATTAAGCTAGCCAGGTGTGGTGACACATGCCTGTAATCCCAGTACTTGGGAGGCTGAGACAGGAGGATCGCAGGTTTGAGGACAGTCTCAACAAACAGTGAGACTCATTAATCTAGTGAGACCCTGTTTCAAAATAAAAATAAAATAGGGTTGGGGGTATAGCTTGGAGGTAGAATCCGTGTGTGTGTGTGTGTGTGTGTGTGTGTGTGTGTGTGTGTTGCTGGGGATTGAATATAGGGGCATTTTACATCCAAGCTACACATTTATTTAGGTGCTGGGGACTGACCCAGGGACATTGTACCTCTGAGCTACATCCCCCATTCCTATTTTTTCCTTTATTTTGAAACAGGATCTCACTAAGTTGTGGGGTGCTTCACTAAGTAGCTGAGGCTGGCCACGAACCTGTGATCCTCCAGTCTCAGCCTCCCAAGTACTGGAATTAGAGGTGTGGGCCGCCATGCCTGGCTAGCTTAAGCTAATCTTCAAATAACTTCCTGCCAGAACAAAGTTAAATAATATTAAAGAAAAACAATAATACCCAGCCTTCAGTCATGTGAAATTTGAGTACAACACGAAATAAAAATTAGTAGACATACAAAAAACACAAAGAAAGTATGATCCATAATACAGAGAAAAACCATTTGATAGAAACAGATTAAAAAATGAGAGATGATGGGATGAGGCAAGAAACTGAAAAGGATTTCTAAAAGCAAAACAAATATGCTCAAGGATTTAAAAGGGTACACGAACACGTTGAGGCAATAAATGGGAAAACAGGAACCTGAGGGGACCCAAAGAAACATCTAGAAATGAAAAATACAACACCCGAAACAAAAATAAACTCCACGGCATAAAATAGACATCAGGTAGACCTTGGAAAAGGATTAGTGAACCTGAAAAGAGGGCAATAGAACTTACCTAAGACGAGTAGAGCGAGAACGACTATTAAGAGTACAGGCAATGGCAAACAAAATAGTGGTCTTTGGAACTAGAATATTTACAGTTCTCTCTACTGGAAAAATGATCAGGGTCTAGATGGGCAGAGAAGTCTCTATAGGAGACATTTGTCACTGGTTGTCTTATCTTCTGCCACATAAATTCTATTATTATAAACACACACACACACACACACACATATATATTACATATACTTATGTGTATATAAATATATGTATGTGTGTATATACATAAATTATATCATATGCTATACATTCTTCTATACTTTAAAAAACTAAATAGAGCCGGGTGTGGTGGCGCACGCTTATAATCCCGGCATTTGGGAGGCTGAGACCGGAGGATCGCAGTTCGCGGACAGCCTCAGCTACTTAGTGAGGCCCTCTGCAACTCAGTGAGACCCTGTTTCAAAATAAAGAATAAAAAACTGGGGGCCGGGCGTGGTGGCGCATGCTCGGAATCCCCGCGCATGGGAGGCAGAGACAGGAGGATCGCGTAGGTTCAAAGCCAGCCTCGCTGGCTTAAGAGACCCTGTTTCCAAATAAAAAGTATAAAATAAGTCTGGGAGTGTAGCCCGGAGGTAGAAGGGTTTCCAGGAACCCCAGTACCACCAAAATAAATAAATAAATAAAAATTGGGCAGGGGGTATAGCTCGGAGGTTGAATCCCCCGGGTTCCATCCCCAGACTCGCAAAAATAAAATAAAATGAAATAAAACAAAATAAAATACATTCACGTGGTTCAAAAGGGAACTGAACAGCGTGCAGTAAGAATCTCCATCACCCTTGTCCTCTCAGGTTGTCACTGTTACCAGTTTTGTGCATCCCTTCAGAGGTTCTTAATGCATACAGAAACAAAATCTATGTATCTCCTTGTTTCTGCCTTTTTACACACAAAAAGTAACACTTAGTGTTTTAAGGGAGGTCTTGCCTGCCTCCCTGACCTAGATCTGGAATCTAGAGTGGACCGGGCTGGGTTGGTCCCGGGTGCAGGCCAGGGTGGGAGCTAATCTTGCTTCACACTCAAATTCTGATTCTTGTGTTTTTGCTGTTGTTGTGTGGCACTGGGGACTAGACTCCGGGGCAGTCTACCTCTGAATTATACCCCCAGCCTGCTTTATTTTTTGTTTTGAAACAGGGTCTCACTAGATTGTTGAGAAACTTGCTACACTGTTGAGTCTGGTCTCGAACCTGTGATTCTTCTGTCTCAGCCTCCTAAGTACTGGGATTACAGGCATGCGCTACTGTACCTGGCTGCTTTTTTTTTTTTTTTTATTTTAATTTTGTTTGTTTTAAGCTCCAGTTTGTGTTTTAAGTGGCTTGAAGAGAGTTGCTTCATAAATATCCTACAATGGTGCAAGGAAGAGGGTACAAGGGCCAGATAAACTATGTTCCGGATAATCTGTATCAAATGTCAAAATTTGTTCCTGGAAAAAGACAGAGTGGATTATTTAAGAAAACCCTTCCAGGGATGTGTCAGCTGTTTTTATGCCATGTACTTTTCTGCTGCATTTTTGTGGTGTGTAATCAGCTCTTTGGACTGACTGTGTAGAAAGGTCACTTGGATCCAGTAGTAAGTGAAAGCAGCCATGTAGGATTGCAGAGAATACAAAAACAGAGAATATGAAAGAGGGAATATAGGATTTTAATCAAATGAAGCCCTTAAAAATAATGCTTAGCTTATTGGGTGTTGTAGCATATACCTGTAATCCTAGTACTTGGTAGGCTAAAGCAGGAAGATTGCAGGTTGAAGACCGGCCTCAGCAACTTGTTAAGAACCTCAGGAATTTAGTGAGACCATATTACCCTATTTTAAAAAGTGGGGGAGGGCGTTGGGAATGTAGCTCAAAGATAGAATGCAGACACACACACACACACACACACACACACACACACACATTTATTTATTTATTTATTTATTCATTTATGTTCTGAGGATTGAACTCAGGGGCATTCTAACTTTGAGCTACACCCCCAGCTCTATTCTTTTATTTTTTATTATTATTTCTTTTGGTGGTGCTAGGGGTGGAACCCAGGGGCTTTTCTACCTCCGAGCTATACTCCCAGACCTATTTTATATTTTATTTGGAAACAGGCTCTCACTAAGTTGTTGAGAGCCTCACTAAGTAGCTGAGGCTGGCTTCGAACCTGTGTGATCCTCCTGTCTCAGCCTCCCAAGCGCGGGGATTACAAGCATGCGCCACCACGCCCGGCTTCTATTCTTTTATTTTGAAACAGGGTCTTGCTAAGTTGATAACAGCATCACTAAATTCTTGAGGCTGGCCACGAACCTGAGATCCTCCTGTCTCAGCCTCCCAAGTACTGGGATTACAAGTATGCACCGCCATGCCTGGCATCCTTATTTATTATAAAATCAAAATTGTTATGGTTTTGGACTGTTATGGTTTGGAAAACTGTCCCCGGGGACCTCTGTTAGGCTCCAGAAACTATTTCCATAAGACCGCGGGTTCTTGTTCTGAGCTAAGGATAGATATGCAATAGCCCAGACTCTTGCTGAAGATTTAAAGGAGTTTATTAAAAAGATAGAAATACAGAAGACAGTTACAGCCCCATGCCAATCAGGAGTGGCATGGGGGGTGGTTCAAACGAATTCACTGAAGATTTCTGGGCACAGAGTATTGTATAGTCAGTCCTCAACCAGACCCGTCCCCTCTAGAGCCCACCCTTTTGATGTGGGGGTATTCCTTCCTGCCAGTCTGTCCTGTTTTTAGTACTGACCCCCAAATGTGTTATTTGATAATCGAATTCTGGTCTTTCTTGAAGGCTTCAGGCATCCTCCCATGATTACTGAAGTCTGGGATCTCCTGAAGGTTTATGGCATCCTTCCACTTCCTTGGGAAATCTTATCTTTATAATGAAAAAGGCCCTGAAACTATCTCTATTGTCTTGCTAATCTCCCTTGGTCCCTGGAATCCCGCAACTTCTTTTTCTGAAGCTCTTGGCTTTTTTACTACCAAAGATATTTGAAAAATTGAAAATCTTTTCCAATACTGGTATATTAATACATTTTGAAGCCTCTTCCCAATACTGGTACAAAAATAATATGAAAAATTTAGGAAACACATGCAATGTAGAAGTTCCCAATGTCAGGTTATCTTGACTTTTAATGCTCAAATAATACTACTTTGCATTCCCAACTTTGTGTATTGGGATGAAGTCTAGCAATTGATTGGGTTTCCTCATCTGAGTGTTTATATTGTCATGTTCCACAAGTCAGAACCACTGGGAATTAAACCTGGAACACTCCTCTACTGAGCTGCATCCCAGCCCTTTTTAGTGTGTTTGAGACAGGGACTCACTAAGTTGCCTAGGCTGGGCTTGAACTTTCTATACTCTCACCTCAGACTCCCAACCTGCCAAGATCCCAGGCACCACACTGCAGCACGGGCTACAACCATTTCTTGTTGATTTCCTCAGCTGGCTAGCTCGGCTGCCCCAATTGGGTCTCCTCTCACTGAACTCCACATTCAGCTGGACTCTTGCTGACAACTTCATCTCAAGTGGATGAAACCAAATGGGGCCTAATCATAATTGACTGAAAGTTTTTTCTATTGAGGATTTTAATTTCAGAAGAGCAGAAAGAAATTATAATGCTCAGTAGAAAAAATTAAGAGTACATGTAGTGTGCTGCACGGTGGCTCCCCAAAAGGCACATCCTTATCTCCAGAATGATAGAGAATGTGCCAGTATTGGGCAATGGCTTTGGAAAATGTATGGAAAATAGCTTTGGTGCAGCGCAGGCACTCAGGCAGGGAAGAGGAGGCAGCTGTTATCCTGCAGAGTTCTGGGCATCAAAAGTGACTAGCAAGAACACAAGAATTGTAGCCCAGGGCCTTCATATTTTAAAGGCAAGTTTACATTAAAAAAAAAAAAATCGAGCCGGGTGTGGTGGCACATGCTTTTATCCCAGCATTCAGGAGGCTGATACCAGAGGATCATGGTTCGTGGATAGCCTCAGCTACGTAGTAAGGCCCTCTGCAACTCAGTAAGACCAGGTTTCAAAATGAAGAATAAAAAATAGGGCAGGGGGTGTAGCTCGGAGGTCAAATGTCCCTGGGTTCCATCCCCAGACCTGAAAAACAAAAACAAACAAACAAACAAAAAAAAACCAAAAAAACAAACTTGTAGCAGATAGGCTAAAACTCCCCAAGGACCAGGAGAAGGGTACAGGCCTTCTTCAAAGATGGCAGATACTATGAGATTTCTGACCTCAGGAGACAGGAGCAGGCCTATTTAGGTCAGGAACAAATGGAAAGACTTAACAGGATGTAGGATAGTGAATCCTCATAATCACATCAAAAACTTGCCCCAGAGTTAATGGGTAGATTATTGGTTAAGCAAAGATAGGAGAAAATAAATCTTTATGAAAACTGTCCTATATTCAAAACCCCAGTGTTTTACCTTCAAGTAGTAGTGCTTTATAATTTCTCTCCCTTCTTTCTACCTTTGTAATAATAAAATTTCTTAAGCTTACAGCAGAACGGTTCTAGCTATTCTTTTCTAAAAGCTAGGAACAAGAGCCTGAGGCTCCATCTCATACCGTTACACAGAACCTTTGATTGTTAATAGATTTGCAAAAAGGATCTTTATATCTGTGAATTTAAGTTAAGGATCTTGAAAGAAGGAACTTCTCTTGCATAATCCAGGTGGGCACTAAACTAGAGACACAAAGAAGAAAAGCAATGTGGCTTTGGAGACAGAGTTTAGTGTGTTGCAGCCACAAACCAAGGTAAACTTGCAGCCACTAGCAGCTGGGAAAGGCAAGGTAGGGATTGTCCTCAAGAGCTTTGAAGGAGAACGCCTTGATTTTGGACTTCAGGCCTCAAGAACTGTGAGAGAATATGTTTGTGTTGTTTAAGTCATCAGTTTGTGGTAATTTGCTACCACAGCCCTATGAAAATAATACAGTAGATATTTCTGAATGTGGCCCTGTGAACTTCCACAAAATGAATATCCTCTAGTGGCCACATCCATCCTCAGCTCCTGGTCTTTGGGCAGGTTGTAGGATTGACTAATCGCAGTCTAGCTACATGATCTGGCTGCAATCTAGGACTACAAATCATCTTTTACTCTGAAGAATAAAGAAAATCTCCATTTTAATAATCCAAATGTTTTAATAATCTCTGCAAAGATTTAGCTCTGGTCACAATAAAAAGAGCTTTCAAATGATTGTGTTGTACACTATATTTGCCCCTAACTTCTTTCATTTTCATTTTTACTTTTGATTTTTTTTTCCTGGCCAAAGACCCCACTGAGTGTTTTTCACAAAACAAATTTATTTTTCCAGGAGGTGAATTAGAGACCTTTGTCTTTAACAATATCATAATAAGCTACAGCTGAGATAGTTTAGAGTTGATTTGTTTGTTCCAGACTGCAAAAGTTCTAGATCAGTTTCTAAGTCAGGGATCAAAGTCAAAGTTTGTGGGAGGCTCCCACCTCTACACTGATAAACCTAGGCTTCATACTTGTATTCACAAACCAAAGAGGGAAAAAAAATCGATTTCCCAACTTCAGGATGAAGAATTCCAGGGAAGAATGCTGATAAGCCTATCTTGAACTGTGTCCTCAGACTAAGAAGTGTTTGTGATTGGTAATCACAGCAAAAGTGTAGGGAGGAGGAGAAGAGTGATTCTACAAAGAACATGGATGTGAAGCTATTGTTTAAAAAAAGGAAGAAACACAGAAGAAGAGAATAATGTCCATTCCAACAGGCCTCCTGCCTCCTAGTTTAGTGTCTTGCCTCTGCTCACTATATTTTGTTATTCTGGCACCTCAAAAACTAAGGCTCTTGAAGAGTCCTAAAAATGAATTGTCACATTTTAAATTTCCTCAGCTTTTGTGTTTCAGAGACATACTAGTGTGTTTGGGGACCAACTGAAAACTTCAAAGACATAAAAATATGTTTCTTTCTTTTTTTTTTTTTTTGGTGGTACTGGGGTTCCTGGAAGCCCTTCTACCTCCGGGCTACACTCCCAGACCTATTTTTACATTTTTTTTGGAAACAAGGTCTCCTAAGGCAGCGCGGGCAGCTGGCTTCGAACCTGCGCGATCCTCCTGTCTCTGCCTCCCAAGCGCGGGGATTACAAGCGTGCGCCACCACACCCAGCTATGTTTCGTTTTTAATAACACTTAATAGCAGTATAGTGTTTAAAAGGTGTAGTAATTGAGTGTAGTGAGAACACTTAAGAATATATTCAGTCCAGGTGTGGTGGCACATGCTTATAATCCCAGTAGTTGGGAGGCTGAGACAGGAAGATTGCAGGTTCAAGGCCGGCCTCATCAATTTAGCGAGGTCCTCCGCAACTTAGTGACACCCTGTTTCAAGACAAAAAAATAAAATAGAGCTAGGGATATAGCTCAGACTAGAATGGCCCAGAGTTCCATCCTTAGTACCACACACACACACACACACACACACACACACACACAAAGAAAAATAATATATTGAAGTATAAATTATTATTAAAATTTTTCTTTGACATCACTAAATAGGACCCACTAACTACACATATTTGATAAAATTCAATTCCACTTGGTAGTTGAAATATAAACCTAAATTTAAACTAGGAAATCCTGTTATAATCTCTCATTCTATCCTCTACTGTTATTTTGGAGCATTTATACCATCTGTAGTTAGTATGTTCATTTGTGTGAATGTATGAGTTATCTATTGCTCTATGACAAAGCTCCCCAGAACTTTGAAGCTTAAAATAACACATTCACTATTTCACTGTTTCTTTGGGTCAGTTTCTATGAGTTCTATGGGTAAAACTTATCTGGGTCTTCTGCCTCAGAGTCTCTACCACTGCAACTATCAAGGTATCACCTGGAAATGTCTCATTTAAGACTCAACTAGACAAAATTTAATTTCTGTTCACTCAAATGCTTGTTGGTAGGATCCACTTCCCTGCAGACTACTGAACTGAGGCTTAAATTCCATATGAGCTGTTGGCTTCTTGCCTCATGGGCCTTTCCTAGAGAATCTCCCAAAGTGGCAGAAAATAAGCAAAGGCACAAAAGAGACAAGAGACAGTAAGGGAGCAAGGGAGCAAGACAGAACTCAAGTCTTCTGTAACTAATCTTAGAAAGATTAGCAAAATAAAAGAGTGTCTCTAGGGAGAACTCAAAGACAAGGTAGGAGGAGAAACAGAATCTTAAAGTGATGGAATTGATATGAACATGGTGGTCATATAACCTAATCCTTCCCTGTTAAATATCGGGGGAAAAGCCAAGTCATTTGGGGGTTAGGGAGGGAGAGCAAATATCTTCATAAGAGAGGGGCAAACAGCTCCCGGGAAGAGAAGGCTCTAAATCTCTCCAGAACAATACTCTTTTTTTTTTTTTGGTTGTACCATGAGACCCAGGGCATTCTACCTCCGAGCAACACTTCCTGCCCTATTTTTTAAGTCTTTTTTATTTTTTTGAAACAAGGTCTCACTGAGCTGCGAAGGGCCTTGCTAAGTAGCTGAGGCTACCTCAATCCTCCGGTCTCCGCCCCCGAAAGCTGGGATTACAAGTGTGGGCCACCACGCAGGGTCCCAGAACAATACTCGAAACATTCTATTGTCCTTTAACCCAGTTTCCTGGTACTCTATTCAAAAAGCCCATAAGGTGCAGAAACATTCAGAAAATAATTGTTAATTCCACTAGTAGGCACCCAACAAATGTTATTTCCCCTCATGAATCTAAAAACAGTGTACTTTATTTTGAAAGTGTTCCACACTTTTTCTGTTGTTGAGAGGCAAGGGGATCACTGGCCATAGACGGCTCATGGTGAACAGCCCCACTGACTATGCCATGGCGTAGTTCTTTCCTTTGGTCATTTCCTGGCTTAACAACTTAGCCCAGAAATTTTTTTGGCTGCTTTACTGGACCTCCTTCCCACGTATAATTTCTGCAGATGAGAATTTCTGGAGAGTATCTTTTAAGTAGTAGGCTAAGAATGTTAAATATTAACTGATATTATATTATATTAAATATAATATAATAAAATATAATTATATAATATTATATAAATATTAACTGTGTTGATCCCCTGCTTTCCCCCAAATGTAGCAGCTGAAACACAGGATCACTATTATTTTGGGAAATTTTATTATAAAGGAACCTGAGAACAAACTGCTAAAACCTTCAAGAGCCGTGGTTCAGAATGGAAACACCGTTTTTGAAACTATACAGTTATATAAAACCAGCTCTACAATGTTCTCCTTCTGTACCTTAGGACTAGATACTGATAAGTGGGTGTATAAGTAAGGAGGACAATCTTGAACGCTGGTGTGGGTTGCTTCCCACCCTGGCTCAGACTGTGGGCATAAGGAGGAAGTAGATGTAGGACCCCCAGAAAGTGGCAATGTAGATTACAGATGAAAGCTGACTGAATCATAATAACAGAAATGGAGAAAGGTCACAGGGTGAACTTGGGAGGTGTTAAAATTTTGTAGGTGGGGTTTATAAGACTTGGTAACTGAATACAGTTTGAGAAAGAGGATGAAGTTTAGGATGACTCGGTTTCTAAGTTGGGTGTTGTGTGACTAAAACATTTGGAGGGAGATTGTAGATGAAATGGATGTTATAATGATGGGCTTTTACTTTCTATTTTGATAAGAATACTGTGACTCTGCTTTTATATAATAACCAAAACTAGAATTTAAAAATTTGATAATTGTGGATTTTATGCATTTTTTCTTTTCTTTTTCTTGTACTGGAGATTGACCAAGGGGCATTCAACCTCCAAGCTACACTTCAGCCCCCTTTTCATTTTTTATTTTGAAACAGGGTCTCACTAAGTTGCTGAGGGTCTTGCTAAGTTACTGAGGCTGTTTGTTTGTTTGTTTGTTTGTTTGTTTGTTTGTTTGTTTGTTAGTACTGGGGATGGAACCCTTCTACCTCGAGGCTACACTCCCAGACCTATTTTATATTTTATTTGGAAACAGGGTCTCTTAAGCCAGCCAGACTGGCTTCAAACCTGCATGATCCTCCTGTCTCTGCCTCCCAAACAAGGGGATTACAAGCGTGTGCCACCACGCCCAGCCTGAGGCTGGTTTTGAACCTAAAATCCTCCTGTATCAGTCTCCCAAGTAGTGGGATAGACACGTGCCACCAGGCTCAGCTTTTTCATGTAATTAATAGAAATATTTTTTTCTCCTCATTTTGGAAGAAATTGGTAGGGTATTTTCTCCCATATATCCACACCCACCCCACCTTTAACTCAAGCTGTACTGAGGGGATTTAAACATCTCATAATTACATTAAATTAAGAAAATGCATATTAGGAAGTTTGGGGGTAATTAAATCATAATTCAGTTATACACATATTTGTTTCAAAGTCATATATAAAACATACCGATGGAGAGGCTAGATAAAATTCCATGTGAGAAGTAGAGGCTTGGAACTGGTTGTGGTGGTACATGCTTGTAATCCCAGCATTCAGGAGGCTGACACTGGAGGATCACGGTTCGCAGACAGCCTCACTACTTAGTGAGGACCTCCATACCTTAGTGAGAACCTATTTCAAAATAAAAAATAAAAAATAGGGCAGGGGGTGTACCTCGGAGGTAGAGTGCCCCTGGGTTTCATCTCCAGACCTGCAAAACAAAACAAAAGCAAAAACAAAAACAAAAACAAAGAAGTAGCTGGGCATGGTGGCATGCTTGCTTGTAATCCCCAGGCCTGGGAGGTGGAGACAGGAAGATCACGCAGGTTGGAAGCCAGCCTTGTTGGCTTAGGAGACCCTGTTTCCAAATAAAAATATAAAATAGGTCTGGGAGTGTAGCCCAGAGGTAGAAGGGTTTCCAGGAACCCCAGTACCACCACCACCAAAAAAAAAAAAAAAAATCTGTTTCCAAACAAAAGAAAACTAAACTAATCTTGGTTAGTTTAAACAGGAAAATAATTTATTAATGATAATTGGTAGCTCACAGAATTTCCAGGATGACAAAAGATCCAAGATTATAGCCTATTTGATGATAAGCAATTCCCAAATCATATTGTGAAGCCCACATTACCAGCACAGCCAGCACATGCATGCTACCATTAACCTCTGCTGCGACTACCTCCAGATACTGGATGTACCAGTATTGGGAAAGGACTTCAAAATATATTTGATAACAGCTTTAGTATTAATGTGCCGATATTGGGAAATGGCTTCAAAATGTATTTGAAAATAGCTTTGGTATTAAGGTGCCAGTATTGGAAAATAACTTTGGTATTAATGTATTGAAAAATGAATTTGGTAGTAATGTATCGAAAATTGGTTTCAAAATATAAAAAGCAGTCAGGGCCTGGTTACTGCCAGGCACTCAGGCAGCTGTTATAATGCAGAGTCCCCTCTCTAAAAGTAATTAATAAGTAGATAGAAGAGTTGGGACTTGGGGCCTTCATATTCTAAAAATAGGTTTACATAATAAATGACATCTATCAAAAAAGCTAAGAATTCCCCAAGAAGTACTGGGAGGGAGGAGAATAGAGTGCAGGAGGAGGGTACAGACCTCTGTCAAAGGGGAACAGATACCACATGACCCCTGACTTTGTTAATCATTCTGGTCCTAACAAAAAACCTAGGCTTATACCTGCAGTAAGGCATGAAGAAGGTTTTTTTTGGCTGAGCAAGAAATCCCCATAATTATAATCCCCATAATCGTAATTCCTATAATCATAAGAAAGGGCCTGCATGGAGTTAATGGGTGGACTTAGAAGATTATTGAATGAGCAAGATGAATGACCATGTATCTATAAAAACTGTTCTGTATCTAAAACTCCAGAAACTTATTTTCAAGTTACTCCCCTATACTGGTATAGGGCTTTAATCTATCCTTTCTTTCTGCCTTTGTAATGCTGTACCACCATTACAGTTTTACCATAACACTGGAGGTGCTGCTTCCAAGATTGGCAGAGGGCTCTGTGACAGACTCCTATCTTCCTGGGCTCCCAAATCAGTCCAGCATGGGTACCACTGAAATGTCTGTGTTCTAACTACAAGGGAGGCCGGATACATGACTACCAATCTCATCTCTACAGTAGAAGGCAAAGACTCTTAAGGTGGGAGAAGGAAGTTCATTATGCTATATGCCCAGAAGGTAAACAAATGTCCAGTTTAAGAAGAGGAGATGAGATGGTAATAATATAATATAATAATTAAGTTATTAATAATTTATAATAAAATAGTATAATAAATAAGTTATTAATAATTATTATATAATGATATAATAAATAGAGCAACTATTTCCTGAGTACTTACAGGTTGACCACTCTCTTTATATATGTTTATATTTACATATATATGTTTATATATGCATATATTTATATATGAAATAATTTACTTCTTAAAACAATCTTGTCTAGTAGGAACTGTTTGTTTGCAGATAGAGAAATGAAGTCATCAGAGTGCTCAAACACACTGCCCAAAGTCACCTGGCAACGAGGTGTGACTCCAGAACTTGTGCTCTTACTACTATATTGTACTTCCTACGGAATTACTGGAAATACAAACCGTTAGTAGGTAGAGGAAGGGAAATGGGCTGAGAAGAAACAAATGATCAGAGAGCTGGAACAACCTCAAGGAGTGTGCTCTCTATACCAGAAGCCCTGGGACAAGAGTGTCTCAAGAAATAGTGGCTGCATTCGCTCATCAGTGCTACTCTAACAACTATCTCCCAGTGTTGAGGTGGGAAGCCCACGATCAAGGTGTCAGCAGGATTCGTTTCTTCTGAGGGCAGTGATGGAAGGCTCTGTGTCACACTTCTTTCCAAACTTCTGGTGTTCTCTGGCTTGTAGATGTATCACCACATTCTCTGCCTTCACATGGTATTCTGTATCTCTTCACACAGTCTTTGCTCCGCATATGTCTCCCTTCAAAGTTTGGGGCCTATCTCATTCCAGTAGGACCTCATCTTAACTAATTATATCTACAATGACCTACTTCCAAATAAGATCACTTGCTGAGATATTGTCTGCGGGTTAGGATTTCAAGATATGAATTTGGGGGTACACCATTGAACCCATAGCAGAGGTCAACTACACAAATGTAAGAGAGAAGTCAAGAAGGATGCAGGCAAATAAGTTATGGGATTTGGCAACTAGGATGTTCCCAGAAATTTGATAAGAACAATTTCAATAGCACAGTGCTGATAGACATAGATTATGGAAGCTGACATGGGGAAGGGGTTTGGGAGAGGACATGGAGGGAATAAAAACAGAAAATGCTCTATATAAATTTGGTGTGATTGGAAAGGTAGCTCTTGCCATACACAGGGAGGCAGACCCCTAAGTAGCCTTTACCAGGTGCCTGATACTGCAAACAGAAGTGTTATGGCTTTCTGGTGTTATTTCCTATGTGTGAAGCCAAATCATTAGAAATTGTGATTTAAAGTCAACGACTGGTTTGGGGCAGACATCTGCACCACATGTGGTGATGTTGCCATAGTGATGGTTACTCTAAGAAATTCAGAGTAGGATATTTACACGGAAGCTTCTGCGTACCAATATGCAGACATAATTTTAGATACTAAGGACTTTTGCGTACATCCCTCCTGAATGTTAATATTATTTAAACCAGTAATAAAATATATCAGACATTTTTTCATTCCTTGAAAATGAAATGCCTTTCATTTCCTGAAAATGAAATATCTCCTCTGTCTGGAGATACTCTTCTGAAATGCAAGAGCTCAAATAGCTGAAAATTCAAATAGAGTTTTGAGCTGTACAGCAGGAAGGAGTTAGGATTTAGGAGGCTGATTTCGTTACCTGCTGTGTGTTTCCATTTCTCTTTGCTAGAGCCAGTTGTGTTTCTAAGACAGAGAAGTTCTGAAAGCAAAGATGCACGGCTAAGAACATGGAATTGGTTTTCTGTATGTTTAAAACTCTAGCTTGAGAGAAATGTTTTATTCCTTTCACACTTCCCTGCTGTGCTGGTGAATTCATGAGCCTGCAGGACGAATGTTGTGCTTTCACCTTCAGGCAGGAAACAATTTAGTCCTGTGTGCTAATGACCGATTCCCCGAGTGTGACCACCTGGCTGCCGGGGGCTTTTGAACTTCCTGCTAGAGCCAAGCTTACTCAGTGCTGGGCATTTTTCACTCCCTTCTGTTTCTGCCTCACAGCTTTTATCTGATTAACATGATGGGGGACCTGACTGAGCACATTGGAACCTTACCATGACTCCTACTCTACGTGAATGTACCCACATTCTCAATTCCACAGACGTTCTTTGCTGGAGAACCAAGGAAATCAACATTGGAATCTTGTCAAATTTCCTACTGATAGAGGGGGGAAAAAATCTACAGAAAGGGGCTTAGAAAATCACAATACAGATGTTTCTTGTTAAAAAAATTTTTTAGGAAGTTTATTTCATTTGATGAACTACTTGACTAAATAAACCATCCCCTGAAAACATTCGTATTTATTAAAATTGTGGGCCCCTCTCCTGACTGAGGTAATTATTTGGGGGGGTGCATACACATGTTTAAACTTAACAAATTGTGCATTTCAAATGAGTGCAGAGTCAAGCATGTTGGTGCATGCTTGTAATCCCAGTACTTGGGAGGCTGAGACAGGAGGATCATAGGCTCAAGGACAGCCTCAGCTACTTAGCGAGGCCCCTTGCAACTCAGTGAGACCTGTTTCAAAACAGAGAATAACACAGGGCTGGGGGTATAGCTCAGAGATAGAACGTCCCTAAATTTAATCCCTGGAAAAACAGAGGGGGAGAGAGGGAGAGAGGGAGAGGAAGAGGGAGAGAGGAGAAGAAGAAGAAGAAGAAGAAGAAGAAGAAGAAGAGGAGGAGGAGGAGGAGGAGGAGGAGGAGGAGGAGGAGGAGGAGGAGGAGGAGGAAGAGAGAGAGAGAGAAAGAAAAAGAAAGAAAGATAAACTAAGAACCTTTCTGGTGTTTTTCTCTCTATTGTCATGTTTTCTTCTTTTCTTCCTTTTCCTAGAGCTACATTAAACTCTTTTTTCCTCCATGATCATCTTCTGCAAGGTAAAGCAGAGGGTGGGGAGGAACAAAGGAAATGTATAAGGACAAGATTGCACGATAATTTGGGGGACTAGCAGCTGGCTTCAGCTAATATTTGCTATACCTTCCAGATTCTGGCTTGTGAAATCAAGTTGTCTTTAGTTTATCTAATTCCAAGGATATTCACTTCCAGGGCATGTTCATATTCTCTGGACTCCTTCCCATCCCCTACTTTTCTCTATTTGATTAGCTTCTTCAGGACTCTCTCTCGGGTTCTCTTTGTTCCCAAACCTGGGTTCTCTAAGGCAGTAACTACTAACCCAAGTCTGATACAGTAACAGCATTATTTTCATAGTGAAAAGGTTTGTTAGCCCTAGAAAATAAGAGGCTTGCCCAAACTTACCAATTATGTTATAGAATACAGAGAAGTCACAAATGTAGCCTTTAAGCAGCACTCATTCTTGCTCAGAGGTGGCAGGAAGCATATGGTTTATTGCTGTATAGCTTACCATAAATATTAATAAGATACATCAGAGTTAGATAAACTTCAGGAGGCCTGATATGGTCACCTGGCCTGAAATTCAAAAATAACTTCTTGATTTTTTTTTTTTTTTTGGTGGTACTGGAGTTCCTGGAAGCCCTTCTACCTCTGGGCTACACTCCCAGACCTATTTTTATATTTTTATTTGGAAACAGAGTCTCTTAAGCCAGTGAGGCTGGCTTTGAACCTGCGCGATCCTCTGTCTACACCTCCCAAGCACGGGGATTACAAGTGTGGACCACCACGCCTGGCTAACTTCTTGATTTTATGTATATCCCTTTTCTTCTCAATTTTTAAAACCTTCTCTTTAAGAACTCCTGGGATGTGAGGGCGATCTGGCTGTGACATCTGTCACCCCATTGATCGCCAGGGTCGATTCGGCTGATCTGGCTGGCTAGGCAGGTGTCCCCTTCCTCCCTCACTGCTCCATGTGCGTCCCTCCTGAAGCTGCGCGCTCAGTCGAAGAGGACGACCTTCCCCGAATAGAGGAGGACCAGGACCGGTCTTCGGTTAAGGGTATACGAGTAGCTGTGCTCCCCTGCTTCAACCTCCAAACAAGCTCTCAAGAACTTCTGGCTCCCAGGAGCAAGATGAACTTTGAACAAGAATCTAGCTTCTCTCCCTACCCCATACTGAGGTTGGAACCCAGGGGCAAAGGGCATTCTCTCTGAGCTACACCTGCAGCCATATTTTATTTTTTATTTTTGAAATAGGGAACCACTAAATTCAGAGGGCTTTGCTAATTTGCCAGGGCTGGATGCAAAACTGTAATCCTCCTGTCTCAATCTCCTAAATACTGGGATTACAAGCCTGTATGGCTCCACCAGACTTTTTTCTTTTTCTTTTTCTTTTGAAATAAGGGTCTTGGTAAGTTGCTGAGACTGTCCTGGAACCTGCCATACTTCTGTCTCAGCCTCCCAAGTACCAGGATTATAGGCAGGAGCCACCATACCTGGCTCATTCTGCCAACCTTTTTAATAAAGTTTCTTTCTTTTCTCAGTACCTTGTCTGTCAACATAATTGGCCTGTCCTATGGTGAGCAACTGTACTTGGGTCCAACAATTTCAGCTTGTGATGACTTATAAAAGCTTTTTTAAAAAGCATTGGTGGAATCGGTGGCAATAGAACAGGACACAAAATGCTATGTTTGGAGCTCGGCCATGGTGGCACACGCTGGAGGATCGAGGTTTTTCGGACAGCCTCAGCTACTTACTTAGTGAGGTCCTTTGCAACTCAGTGAGACCCTGAAAAGTAGGGCTGGAGGTGTAGCTTGGAAGTAGAATGGCCCTGGGTTCCATCCCCAGACCACAAACAACAACAACAACAACAACAACATGATATGTCGGCACCCACTCCTAGAGCCACTGTCTACCCTCTTTGTAGGGAGTCTCTGGCCCTCATTGTCTCCCTATGACTCTAGGGCCATCTCTCAATCTCCCCTGTATTCTTTCTCCTGCCATTCCCTGGGCTTCAAATTTGCAGTTTGAGTATCCACAGGAGAATGGAAAAGACTTAACACAAAAATAGTGTTTTCACAAAAGAAACCAATCCTTTTATAATCATCAGCAGAAAAAAACTTAGCTAACACTATTCTATACCTAATTTTTCTGAATTTGGCTTTAGCACAACCAAAGAAGCATTTAAAGTGAACCAGTTCCAACTCCAAAGAACAAGTGCCTATCCTCAAAGAAAATTCAGATCTGTACTTTTAGAAAAGCAAAGTACCAAGAAAAACTATGAAATTTTACTTTTTATTTGTAATATAAATATTTATTGATGGGCAGGACTCAAGACTAAGAAGCATTGGTGGAATCGGTGGCAATAGAACAGGACACAAAATGATATGTTTGGAGCCATGCATGGTGGCAAATGCTTGTAATCCCAGCATTTGGGGGCTGAGACAGGAGGATGGAGGTTCACGGTCATCCCACAGATGAGGTGAGTGCGAGACAGTAGATTTGCTTTTCACACACTCTCTCCTTCTCCCTGCACACTTTCCAAGGCAAACAAGTGTTTGGCTTGTTGTAATTTAAAAGACACTAATTGCTTTCTATAAGAATCTCCCTTTCCCAGGAGGGAAAGCATAGGCTTTGGAAACTGCTGCTAGCAATGTTTTTACTAGACTCTGATCAATAGCACGTAGTGATCTCAGGAGCTCAAAATGGCAGTAGGTAGGTAAACTCTGGGATGCATAGGTCAGTTGCATGTTTGCTCTTTTCTAGTATGAAATCAATAGTGATATCTCAAGATCTGCATTCAGGCGAATCACTGGGCGGAGAGATTCTACATTAGCTCATTTGGAACTCTATTCATTCCCTTTGGAACTCAAAAAAATAAAGCTAATGCCAGGCGTGGTGGTGCACGCTTGTAATCCCTGTGCTTGGGAAGCTGAGACAGGAGGATCGCACGGGTTCGAAGCCAGCCTCAGCTACTTATTGAGGCTCTCAGCAACTTAGTGAGACTTTGTTTCCAAATAAAATATAAAATAGGGTTGGGAGTATAGTCTGGAGGTAGAAAGTCCCTGGGTTCCATCCCCAGTACCCCCCCAAAAAAAAAGAAAAAAAAAAGATAAAGCTAAGAAATCTGGAAGGATATAAACAGCAGTTAAAGCCTGTATAAGGCTAAGTAGTAAAGTAGTACAAAATCTAAAAGCAACAAGGATACAGTATGTGCTCAAATGCAATCAGATTCTTCTACAATGTTTAATTTTTGGCTAAGTGTGGTTAAGCATGCCTGTAATCCCAGTATTGGTGAGACTGAGACAGAAGGATAGCAGGTTCGAGCAAAGTGAGGAGATTCATAGCAACCAAGTGTTTCGAAACAAAAAATAAAAAGAGTTGGGGGTACAGCTCAGAGGTAGAATGTCCTTGTTTAGCCTGCTGCAGCTTACAACTCCTAGGAGTGTCTTGTGCATCTTGGTCTGTGAATAGTTATCCCAGGAGTTGTCCAGTGCACAGCCTGCATCATAGCACATGGCTATGCAAACTCAGGGAAACTTATCTGCTCTAAGCTTCATATTGCATATTCCTGAGCCATAAGAAGGGAATTATAATGGTATCTACTCCTTAGGGTTGCTGCAAGGATTAAATGAAGTAAAGTAATTAAGGAAATGGTAATAATCATTAGGTATTATTGATTTAAAAATGGATACTAAATTCCTGATATCTCAATGTTTTCATTTCTCTGATATCTGAGCCACACAGAGCACAGTCTGTCATTGTGGTAAAATGAACACTTTCACAAAGCAGGAGCACATTGCTATCATCCACAGGACCACAGTTTTTGAAAGCTTCAAACATGATGTAATTTTATGAATATTGACACCCAGAAAGCTCTTTCCGAGTGGCAGCCATTTGTGTTACCTGATCTTACTCCCAGTTTGTTTAGACCTGACATTGTCAATATAGACCCTGTGCTGTCTGACCCGTCTTCGCCCTGCCACCAAGCCCTTTCCCCTCTTCTCCTACCCCAGTGACTGTCTACCCTGCAGAACTTACATGAATCTTGAACAGAATGAGGAAGGACCTAGATGAAATGGAATACTGGAATCCTGTGTAGGAAGCTGCAAGTAACAGGACCAAGTATGCCAGGAAAAGTGGCTTCTGTGTTTTCCCTCTCTTGCCCTTGAACACCGAAGAGAAGACCGGGGGAGAAAGAAGCCAGAGAGATAGCAGAGTATCAATGTGGCAGAAAGATTACAGCATGTGAGTGTTCACGGGTGAAAATATGTAGGGGAAGAGTAGAGAGGATGTGGTGTTTAAAAAAACAGGGAAAAGAGGAGACGAGATGGAAGAAAGTCCTACAGTTGCTAGAGACCAGGTTCCCTTTGCCCTTTGTCAACCTACGTCAGTCTGGGACCTGGTTAGAAATGGTGTTTGAGGTTATTAGTCATGCTTACGTTTGAACTGAGTCAGCACTGTAAATAACAAGGGTCAATAGCCTCTCATCTGGGATAGTGGGAACAAATCTAAGTGTGAGAGGGGAGAGAAGAAAAAGAGGAGCAGGAGGAGGGAAGGAGGAAGAGAAGGAGGAGAGAAGGAGGAGGAGGAGGAGGAGGAAAAAAGAAGACATTAAAAAACGGTTCAAAACAAAACAAAACAAGAGGTTCAAGTCGGGCATGGTGGCACACACTTATAATCCCAGCATTTAAAGGGCTGAGACAGGAGGATCCAGGTTTGTGGACAGCCTCAGCAACTTAGTGAGGCCTTCTGCAAATTAGTGAGACCCTGTTTCAAAATAAAGAATAAAAAATAGGGATGGAGGTGTAGCTCAGAGGTAGAATGCCCCTGGGTTCCATCCCTAGTATCGGAAAAAAAAAAAAAAAGGTTCAAAGTTTCAGCTCTTAGAGAACCAGTGAGAGGTATGGTTGCCACCATGACTATACTGCACAAAGTGAAAGAGAGGAAGTCCATAGCACAGCTTCAACACTTAGTTCTGTTTCCACGCAGGCTCAGCTTTAGAACTTTTAGAGAGACTACAGTAGTCCCAGATTGCCCAGGAAGACAGTCAGGATCCTCTTTCTCTTGTTGGCACAATTCTTCCCATCCTTGTGACAGCCTTGGGAATATCCCTCCAGAGCTGTAACTACAGGGTTCATTATTGGTCGAGGGATCAATCCATTATGGCATTTCTTCTGAGGCCCCAGTTCCCACTGACTGCCCCTTGTCACTGACAGAGTGCAGCAGGGGTACTCAGGCTAGAATGTACGTTCCCCTTCTAGGAATCATGAAATCTTCTAATGGCTGCTTTGGCTTAGAGACTCCTCTAATGAACAGCCTTGAGGAGCCTCCTTAGACTGGCAAATCTAGAACACTTCCACACAAGCTCCTTCCCCCCTTCACAGAGGGTCAGACAGCTCTCCCATCTTCCCCTACCACCTCCTCTTTTCTTTTACAGGTAGCCATTTCCCCAACACAGAATTCTTGCACCTTTAATCTTCCAACCTCGATCTCCAAGCACTATCAGGAACATGAAATCCTAGCTCCCAATGCTCATACTCAGTGCAATGCCCTAAATCAATGCTCGCTAAATATGAGACTTAAATAACCTTCATGTCCACAGTGCTCTGGGCATGATGTAAAACCCCAGTGGCTTGACCTGCTGGTCCTATGTTGAATGGGTCCAGGTTCCTGGGAAGCAGTTCTAGTTTTGTCTGTGGGTACTACCTTAGCCCATCTCTGTGGAAGGTGGGCTAATGAGAATAATTTTCCCAGGCAAAAGACTTGGTTTTACTCTTCACATTCTTTTGGAAAGAAGTTAAGTGCAACATCAGCTTGCTTAGTATTTATATTATATATTTATATTATATGGGGGTTTACCCTAAGCAAGACATGGAGTACTTCTCTGGAGTGCTTCCTAGAACCCTCGACCTTGAACTGCCTTGTCTAAGAAAAGCCTATTTGCCGGGCGTGGTGGCGCATGCTTGTAATCCCCACGCGGCTTGGGAGGCGGAGACAGGAGGATCGCACAGGTTTGAAGGCAGCCGTGCTGGCTTAAGAGACCCTGTTTCCAAATAAAAATATAAAAATGGGTCTGGGAGTGTAGCCCGGAGGTAGAAGGGTTTCCGGGAACCCCAGTACCACCACTAATAATAATAATAATAATTAATAATAATAATAATAATAATAATAATAACAGCCTATTTGGAATGACAAGAGAGAAGCCTTGTTTGGCTAGCCATTCCCACAGATTCTCAACTAGACCCATCAGAAAGATAAATACTCTCACACTTCATCTTGTACCCACAAAGAAAAAAAAAATGAGCTCATTCTAAGACTATGTGCTCAGCTTTGTTTTGTTTCTCTGAGAAGCATAACTTTAATGAGATAATAAGTTCTATATAAATAAAACAGATGAACACATATTTGAGGATGTTGGCATGAAAATATTTGGCAGAGTAAACATGTAAACTTGAATACCTTTTCTTGTTTAAATAAATTGACCAAACACACAGATTTCTAAAGAGAAGGCTTACTTTATTTCTTGGTAAGATCAAGAGTTTCTAAATTTTTTATTTTGTTAAAATACACCTAACCTAGCTGGGCATGGTGGCGCATGCTTGTAATCCTAGTACTTGGGAGGTTGAGACAGGAGGATCATGCAGGTTCGAAGCCAACTTCAGCTACTTAGTGAGGCTCTCAGCAACTTAGTGAGACCCTATTTCCAAATAAAATATACAATATACAATAGGTCTGGGAGTGTAGCCAGGAGGTAGAAACCTCCTGAGTCCATTCCCAGTACCACACACACAAAAATACACCTAACCTAAAATTTACCATTTTAATATGTATGTGTGTGTGTGTGTGTGTGTGTGTGTGTGTGTGTGTGTGTGTGTGTGTGGAGATTGATCCAGGGAGTTTCTACCTCTGAACTGCTCCCAATCTTATTTTATTTTATTTTTGCAGTACTGGGGGTGGAACCCAGGGGCATTCTACCTCTGAGCTACACTCCTAGCCCTATTTTACATTCTTTATTTTGAAACAGGGTCTTGCTGAGTTGCAAAGGGCCTCACTAAGTAGCTGAGGCTGTCTGCAAACCGCGATCCTACTGTATCAGCTCCCAAATGTTGAGATTACAAGCGTGCGCCACACACCTGGCTCCTTATTTTATTTTTATTTTGAAAGAAGGTCTTGCTCATGTGATCCTCCTGTCCTAACCTCCCAAGTACTGCGGTTATAGATATGCACCACAGCTCCATTTTAACCACTTTAAACTGTACATTTTAAAAAAATTAAGTAAAATTTTGAGTGTGAATAATTAGCAAATCACCTGTCACATAGTGAGTGCTTGATAAGTGTATGTATGTGCATATGTATGTGGGTTGCTAGAGCAGGGAAGAGCTATGAAGACAGTAAACCTACTTGGACAAATGTACCACATTAAGCAGAGGCCAAGATGGGATTAGATGTGCAAAGACTTATTGGGGCACTATCTACAAAGGTTAAAGAGGGAGGGAGCAGGATTAGAAGGAAGTGCCTTGAGAGCATGGATAGACTTGTCATGTATGAAAGGAGAGAGGAAAGGCAGAAAATTGAGTAAGAAAGCTTGAAATACAGTGTAGTTCTGAGCAAGTTTTAGCCAGGCTGATGGGGAGTCCCTGAGCCAAAGATGCCAATGAAGGATCCCCATTAGGCGGAAGCCCTGACTTGAGTACTCTTACTGTGCCCAGTTATGGAGTGGGAGCAGCTGGAGGCATTGGACAGCACATCCCAACAATGTCCTGTGAGAACCCTTTACTATGACTGAACTTTTTGTGAGGACACAAAAACATTTTCTATCATGTATCTGGGCCTCCTGTAGAAAGCTTTGTTTGAGAAAGTTTTCATTTATTAATTCCTTTTATTTTTTCACTTTTTATTTTTAATTTACTTTTATTGGTGCATTATAGTCTCACATCATGTAAATCATGTTAACAGTGAAATACATGCACATAGCACTTGGTGGGTCCCCCCACCAACTCCCTCTCCATTCCTCCCGTCCCCTACAAAGTACTAAGATTGCCTTTGATTATTTTCACATATGTACACAAAGCTGATGGTAGTAATTCCTTCAATGAATCTCACTCCTTCCCTAGGTCGCATTCCTGGCTCCACTGGGGTTTCTCTTCCATTATCTGGAAGTCCTCTGGTATCCTGATTACTCCCTAGCTTCCACATATTAGAGAAAACATATGATCCTTCACTTTATCTGACTCGCTAATCACTTAACATAATGTTCCCCAGGGCATTTTCCTGCAAATGACATAATTTTTATTTTCTTTATTGCTGAGAATAATTCCATTGTGTGGATATCCCATAATTTTGTAATCTGTTGCTGGATACGTATGTTGGTTCCATAATTCTGACTATTTTGAATTGTGCTAATATAAACATGGATAAGCAAATATTACTATAATTCTCTGATTTCAATCTCTTTGGAAAAATACGCAGGAGTGGTATAGCTGGATCATATAGTAGATTCATTCCCAGTTTTCTGAGGAATCTTTACACTAATCTCCATAGTAACTGAACTAATTTGCAATCCCACCAACAGTATAGAAGAGTTCAAGCATGTGCCACCATGCCTGGCTCAGTATAGTTTTGATTTGCATCTCTCCACTTGCTAATGATATTGAACATTTTTTCATGTATTTATTTTGGCCATTTGTATTTCTTATTTTGTGAAGTGTCTATTTAGTTCAATTGCCCATTTCTTAATTGGGTTTTTTTTTTTTAGTGTTAAGTCTTTAAAGTTCTTTGTATATTCCAGATATTGGTCCTGTATTAGAGGAATAGCTGGCAAAGAGCTCCCATTCTATAGGCTCTCTCTTTAGACTCTTGCTGGTTTCCTTTGATGAGAAGAAACTTATTAGTTTAATGACATACCACTTATTGATTCTGTTTTAATATCCTGAGCTGTGGAGATCTTACCTGTGCCTATATGTTGGAGTGTTGGACCTATGCCCTTCCTCCTCTACTAGCTTTAAAGTCTCTGGTATAATTTCCAGGTCTCTTATCCATCTAGAGTTGACTTCTGTGCAGGGTGAGAGGTAAAGATTTAGTTTCATTTTTCTACAAATGGATAACCAGTTTTCCCAACACAATTTGTTAAAAAGGTTGTCTTTTCTCCAATGTGTGAATCTGGCATCTTTGTAAAAAAAATCAATTAGCTATAAGAGTGTAGATCTTTTTTCTGTATCTTCTATTTCTTTCCATTAGTCTATGTGTCTTTTTTGTGCCAATCCCATGCTGTTTTTATTACTATAGCTCTGTAAGATAATCTGAAGTCAGGAATTGTGATGCCTCTTCATGGTTCTTAATCTTGAGAATTACTTTGGTTATTTTGGGTCTTTTATTTTTCCATATGAAATTTAGGACTGATTTTTCTAGGTCTGTGAAGAATAATATTAGTATTTCAATAGGGATTTCCGTGACTCTGTAGATCACTTTTGGTAGAATGGCCATTTTGATAATGTTTATTCTGCCTATTCAAGAGTGAGTGAGATATTTTCATCTTCTAACATCTTCTTCAACTTCTTTCTTTAGCGTCTTATACTTTTTATTGTAGGGGTCTTTTACGTTCTTGGTTAGGTTTATTCCTAGGTATTTTATTGGTTTTGAGGCTATTGTGAATGGAATTGTTTTCTAGATTTCTTTCTCAGTGGATTCATGGTTGACATATACTGAAGTGCTGATTTTTAAAATCTACTGAGATGATCATGTGATTTTTGTCCTTAGTTCTATTTATGTGGTGAATAACAAGTATTTATTTGCATATGTTGAACCAACCTCACATTCCTGGGATGAAAATTGGTGTACAATTTTCTTGATGTGGTTTTGAATGCACATGGCTAGTATTTTGTTTAGAATATTTGCATCTATGCTTATCAATGATATTGGTCTATAATTTTCTTTTCTTGAGGGGTCTTTATTCAGTTTTTTTTTAATTTTATTTTATTGGTGCACTGTATTCATACATCATAGTGGGATACAAACTTTTGTAGACATACATGCACACATCGCCCAGTCAGCCCCCACCCGATCCCCACCCCATTCTCTCCCCATCCCTCCTTCCCATGCTTGGCTTAGTGGTTGACATCTAGTATTATAGCAATTTATCCAAAATTAAAAATGATAATCTCACATAACAGTTTCATTTGTCTGATACCAAGCTTTTGATGACTTAAAGATAACATTTCAATATTTCTTTTTGCTTTCTTTCTTACCAGAGCATATTTTTTTCTGTTTTTTTAGGTGAAACTATCATATATTTATATATTTATTTTTCAGAAAAAATCTATCCTAATATGGAATATGAATTCTAGATACCCAAAACGATCTTGAAAAAGAACAAAGCTAGAAGATATATATTTTCTGATTTCAAACCATATAAAGCTACAATAATTGAAACAGTGTAGTACTGTTCTAAAGGCAGATATATAAACCATTGGAGTTAAATACAAGCCTAGAGCTAAATTCTTCTCTATATTGTCAAGTTATTTTTGACAAGGTTTCCACGAACATTTGGTGGTGGAAATAATAATCTTTTAACTAAATATTGTTGAAAAATAATAATTACATGGAAAAGAATAAAATTGGACCCTTACCTAATCCCACATACAAGTATTAACTCAAAATAGATAAAAGACCTAAATATAAATCTTAAGACTATAAACTTTTAGAAGAAAATCTGGGTCATAAAACCTCACAACACTGAAATTGGCAGTGATTTCTTGGATATGATTTCAATGGCACAGGCAACAGAAGAATATACAAACTCCCTAAAAAATAAAAAAAATATTGTATATCCAAAGACAATGTAAACAGAGTTAAAAGTTACTAACAGAATTGGATAAAATATTTCCAAATGCTATATCTGAAGGTATATTAATATTCCAACTAGAAATCCTAAAAATTAACAACAATAAAGGCAAACAATACAATTTAGAGATAGGTAAAAGACTAACATAAATAATGAATCTCCACAGATAACCAATCTTAGTTGTCTGTTGGATGGAAAATCTTGTTTCTCTGGTTCTGGTGAGTGTTACCTATTTCTTCTTTGTAGTTAATCTCTTTGAGTATTTTCTCTAGCGCTGGTTTTGAAGACATAAATTCCTTCAGTTTCTGTTTGTCATGGAAGCTTCTTATTTCTCCATCTAATTTGATAGAAAGTTTTGCTGGGTAGGAAATTTTTGGCTGGAAGTTGTTTTCTTTCAGAGTTTGGAATATGTTACTCCAAGCCCTTCTGGCTCTCATAACTTGGTTTGGGAAGTCTGGAGTGATTCTAATTGGTTTGCCTCTGAATGCCACTTGGCTCTTTGTTTTTGTTGCCTTTAAGATTCTCTGCTTGGCTTCCACATTGGTCATTTTGACAATTATGTGGCGTGGGGATCCTCTTCTTCGATCCTGTCTAAAGGGAGTTCTATAAGTTTCCTGGATCTGTGTATCAACCTCTTGCTCTATATTTGGAAAATTTTCTGCTATTACTTCCTTGAAGAGATTGTTGATCCCTTTGGTTTCACTTTCTTTTCCCTCCTCTATTCCAATTATTCTTAGGTTAGCTCTCTTAAGATGGGCCCATATTTCTTCCATGTCAGATTCCTGCTGTTGGATATTTTTTTCTAGATTAGAAACTATGCGTTCATTTTTGGATTGCTCATCTTCTAAGAGCGAGATTCTGTTCTCCATGTGGTCTAACCGGTTGTTTGTGCTTTGAATTGAGGCCTTTACTTCATTAATTGCATCCTGTATCTCTTTTTGGCTCTCTCTGAGTTCTTTTCGAAGCACCTCTATTATTTCTACAGTTATTTTCCTGATTTGATCTTCTAGAAATCTCTGATTTTCTGTTTTATCGGGTTCTGATGTTGTGGGGTTGTGCATATTCATCACTCCAGTGTTATTCCTCTTTCCCATGATTTCGGAGGTTTGTGCCTTCTCTGGGTTCTTCCCTTGGGTCACTATGGCTTCACTTAAGGTGCTCTGGATCTCGAGTCTGTATTATCTCAGACCCCACTACTCCTTTACTGGGTTGTATCACAGAGTCTCCGACCCAGAGAGTCAATAGAGGCTGCTTTAAACTATGGGGGGTGCCAGGTTGCACGTTCTCCTATGGTGTGATATCTCTGCCACCACCACTCCCTCACTGGGTCCAGTCCCAGGAGGTACAGTACTGGGATTTCTCCTCTGTGGCCCGCAATTTTACTCACTGTTCTTGAGTACGCAGATATAGCTGTACTGGACTCATTGAATTCACTGCTGCTGCCGCCGCCGGTAACAATATGGCGCCGCTGCCACGCCCTCGGCCGTGAGGCTGGAGTATTTTTTCTTCTCTGGTTTTGATTTCCACTCTGAATCCCTGCAGCGTGTGCTGAGCTCGGTCACTGGGAGCTTTAAATGCTCTCTGCGCCGAAAGATCCCACCTGGCTGTTCCGCAGCGGCTCACCTCGGCTTGCTGTAGCCGTCCGTTGAGTTCGCCACTGCCGCCGGCAGTATGGCGCTGCTGCCGCGTCCTCGGGCGCGTGTGTCTCCTCTGTGGCCCTGAGCTCTGTTCTCAGTCCGCTTTCTCTCTGGAGCCTGGTGGTTTTTTTGTTTTTCTGGTGATGGTGTTTTCTGGCTATGAAAGGCGCTGGTTTTGTGGTAATGGAGACTGGTTGTTAGCGGGGCTCTAAAGCCCCGCTTTTCTCGGTCGCCATCTTCCCGGAAGTCCCAGTTTTTGTATTAAGGTGATATTAGGCTCACAGAAGGAGTTTGGAAGAATTCCATGTATTTTGATTTCATGGAATAACTTGTGAAGTATTTGGTTTAGTTCTTCTGTAAGGTTTTATAGAATTCAGCTGGGAATCCATTTGGACCTGGGCTTTTCTTTGATGGAAGCCTTTTTATTATTCCTGTGTCTATCTCTTTGCTTGCTTATGGTCAGTTAAGATTTTTTATATCTTCTTGGTTCAATTTAGGGAGATTGTATGTGTCTAGAAATCAGTTGATTTCTTCCATATTTTCCAGTTTATTGGAGTATAAACTTTCAACATAGTTTCTAGTGATACTCTAAATTTCTCCACTGTCTGTGGTGATGTCTCCTTTTTCATTTCTGATTTTAATAATTTGGGTTGATTCTTTCTTTTAGTTAGATTGGCTAGGGGTTTGTCAATCTTGTTAATCTTTTCAAAAAACCAGCCTTTTGTTTTGTTGATATTTTAGATTGTTTTGTTATTGTTGTTGTTCTTTATTGATTTCTGCTCTGATTTTAATTATATTTTGCCTTCTACTCGCTTTGGAATTAGAATGTTCCTGTTTTTCTAAGTTCTTGAGGTATCATTAGGTTGTTTATTTAGTGAGTTTATATTTTTCTTATGTGGGCACTTAGTGCTATAAATTTCCCTCTTAAAACTGCATTTAAAATATCCCATAGATATTGGCTCATCATATCTCTATTTTCATTTAATTCTAGGAATTTTCTTATTTCCCCCTTATTTCTTCTCTGATTCAGTTATTATTCAAAAGTGTTATCATTCAGTCTCCATGCATTTTTGTAATTTCTTCTGGTCTTCTTGTTGTTGATTTCTTCTTTCATTCCATTGTGATCTGAGAAGATACAGGAAATTATAATATAATTTTTGAATTTTCTAGTATTTGGTTTGTGGCCCAGAATGTGGTCTATTTTGGAGAAGGTTCTGTGAACAGCTGAGAAGAATGTGTATTCAGCTATTGTTGGTTGATATATTCTGTATACATCTATTTGGTCCATTTGATTTATAGTGTTCTTTAAGACTAAAGAGTTTTTACTCATCTTGTGCCTGGAAGATCAATCTGGTTGTGTGAGTGGTGTGTTAAAGTCACCCAATATTATTGTATTTGGGTTTTTGAGACCTGATATCTTAAAGAGTTTGTTTCACAAATGTGGGTGCACCCACATTTGGGGCATAAGTATTTATTATCATTATATATTCTTGTTGGATTGTTCCTTTTACTAATAA
Organism: Muscardinus avellanarius; assembly: GCF_963383645.1. NCBI lineage: Eukaryota > Metazoa > Chordata > Mammalia > Rodentia > Gliridae > Muscardinus > Muscardinus avellanarius. Next base: position 58,747,393 of record NC_137801.1, read on the forward strand.
GAAGTGATCCCCTTTGTCTCTTCTGATACATTTTAGCTTAAAGTCTGCTTTGTGGAATATGAGCACTGCTACCCCTGCTTGGTTTTGGTCTCCATTTGCATGATGTGTCTTTTTCCATTGTTTCACCTTTAGCCTATGTATACCTTTGGCTGTGAGTTTCTTGCAAGCAGCAAATCGTTGGATTATGTTCTTTAATCCACATTGCTAGTCCATATCTTTTAATTGGGGAGTTTAGACCTTTGATATTCAGTGTTATTATTGAGATATTATTTTTGTTTTGTTGAGTACTGTTTTCTGTTTGATGTTGTGCTATTTTTATTTTGCCAATTTGGTAATGTTCACCCCTCCTCTAGTTTTGCATTTTCTTTTTTCTTCTTTGTGTCTTATTTTTTTAGGTATTTTATCTAGTGCTGGCTTGGCAGTCATGAATTCTTTTAGTTTCTGCTTGCCTTTGAACATTTTAATTTTTCCATCAAATTTGAATGATATCTTTGCTGGATATAGTAGTTTTGGTTGGAAATTGTTTTCTTTCAGGGTCTGGAGTACAACATACCAATCCCTCCTGGCTTTCATGACTTGGGTTGAGTAGTCGAGTAATTCTTATTGTTTTGTCCTTGAATTTTACTGATTCTTTTATTCTCACTGCTTCTTAAGATATTTTTCCTTGGCCTCTATTTTGGTCATTTAGATTATTAAGTGGCATGAGTAAGTCCTTCTTTGATTTTGTTTTGTTGGTGTTCTGAATATCTCCTGTACATGGATATCCAAGTCTTTTTCTTTATTTGGAAAATTATCTGTTATTTCTCTGAAGAGGTTTCGCTTCCCTTGGTTGTGCTTCTAAACCTTCTTCAATACCTATTATCTGTAAGTTAGGTCAATTCCCATATTTCTTGGATGTTCAGGTTGTGTGTCTTCTCTATATTGTTGACTGTGTTTTCAGTTTTGAATGAACTCTCTTCCAAGAGTGTTTTCCATGTGGTCTAACCTGCCAGAAGTGGTTTATATTGTGGAATTGATCTCTGGGAGCCACTGGTCCCAGTAGCCACCAACTCTAATGTGGGTTCACAAAATTGGCACTGCTGCTGCTCTCCGCTCACCAGGTGAGAAAATCTTTCAGAATGTCTCAAACTTGGTCCCTGTGACAAATGCTTCATGAAACTCCTTAAGGGCCTGACACTCTAGTTTTCATCTGAGGTCATTTTATCAAACTTCCTTTTAATCGCTCTCATGAACTTGTTTCATTTTTCCAATTCCAGTAGCAGTGGGATTTGCCTTTCTACATTAGTTCCTGTTTGATATGAAGTTGGATCTGCTTTATTAGTTCTCAGGCCTGAGTTTTCTTTAGAATACTATTCATGCTTCTTTGTTTATTTTATGACCTCAAAACCTCATGCCAGCACTGTCCTATTCCTGATACCAGCTCTGGTTTCCAGAAACCAAACTCACATCAGAATCCCAGGACCTCATTGGTCTGAATCTAGTCACTGAAAAATTACTGTTTCCTCCTCATGAATAAAAAAAAATGTGATTGATTTACTTTATATACTTCCTTTTCTCTTTGATTAAACTCTAACAAATTAATTTTTTTGTTTATTTTTTCGGTTCTCTCTCAAATTGCTATATAGACTTGTGTAGTATATAATAATCAAAACTTCCAAAGTTTTTTTGAGAAATTTGATGAAGTATAATATTTATCAAGTGGAATAAAAACGGTGAGAGAATAGAAATGCTTCTAAAAAAATGAAAGAAATGCTACTAAGGGGTACTTCCATACATGATATAAAAATGTAATGTGTGTTCCAATTTCCAATGTAGATAATGTAGAAATGTGATACACACACACACACACACACACACACACATGCACATACACACTTATTTATGTAATGAAATATTATTCAGTGTGTGTGTATGTGTGTGTGTGTGTGCATTTTACTGGGAACTGAATACAGGGGCATTCTACCTCTGAACTACACCCACAGCCTATTTTACCTTTTGTTTTTTGAAACAGGATCTTCTAGATTGCTGAGAGTTTCACTATGTTATTGAGGCTGTCCTTGAACCTGTGATCTTCCTGTCTCAGCCTCCCAAGTACTGGGATTACAGGCATCAGCCACCATGCCCCACGAAACATTATTCAGCCTAAAGGAAGAAAATCCTTCCATTTGTAACAACATGAATGAACCTTGAGGACATTATGCTAAGTGAAACAAACCAGTCATAGAAAGACAAACACCGCATGATTCCACTTATATGAGGCATATAAATAATCCCAGACCTTAGGAGGAAGAAATAGAAGGACCACAAATCCAAGACCAGCCTGAGTAATTTAGTGAGACCCTGTCTCAAAAAAAAAAAAAATGGCTGAAACTGAAACTGGAGCATGTATCTCAGCAGTAGAACTCCCCTGAGTTCAATCCCTAGTAACACACACACACACACACACACACACACACACACACACACACACACCACACACACACACACACGGTCAAAGTAAAAAAAAGAAAGAGAGTAGGACTGGGAGAAGGGGGAATAGAAGTTGCTGTTCAACAGTACAAAGTGTCAGTTGTGCATGATAAATAAGTCATAGAGATTTGCTATACTACTTTGTGCCTACAGTGAACAATACTGTATCATACAATGAAATTTTTATTAAGAGGGTAGATCCCACATAAAGTATTTTTAGCATCATCACCACCAAAAAAAGCATTGTAATGGTTTAAAATTTATAGAAAAGATGTGTTATAACTGAATTTGTTTTATCATTTCAACTCTTTGTTTTCTTTGATGGTGTAAAATGCTCATTTTTTTGTGGTACTGTGGATTGAACCCAGGGCCCTTTATCTCTGAGCTCCACCCCAGCCTGATTTTTTATTCTTTATTTTGAAACAGGGTCTTATTAAGTTGCAGAGGGACTCACAATTAACTGAGGCTGCCCACAAATCTGTGATCCTCCCATCTTAACCTCCAAAGTATTAGGATCACAATGACTATTACATATTTTCATGCACTCTTTTTACTCTGGTTTTTAGTATAAACTATGTTTAGCTCCCACATTGGCATTTTTTATTGAAATAGAGTGTGGAATTATTATTATTTTTTGTGGTACTGGGAGTGGAACCCAGGGGCTTTTCTACCTCCAGGCTATACTCCCAGATCTATTTTTTATACTTTATTTGGAAACAGGGTCTCACTAAGTTGCTGAGAGCCTCACTAAATACCTGAGGCTGGCTTTGAACCTGTTTGATCCTCCTGATTCAGCCTCCCAAGTGCAGGGATTACAAGCTTGAGCCACCACGCCCGACTTAAAGTGTGGAATTATAAAGAAAACTTATTTTTCTTTTAACAAGGACTGAGTCTTGCAAATCAAAACTGACTAGGTTATTTTGGACTAATCCTGACATTGACAAGAATCATAGAAGTTGGGGGAAAATATAAAATAGACACCTGTTGGAAGTCATTAGAAAGCCAAAGAGAGAGTAAAAATGAGCAGGGCCAAGATCCTAAAGCAGAAAGAAGCTTAAGGAGAGGTTATTAGCATTTGGTTCTCCTTTCCCTCAGGCAGTTGCTGATTTTGAAGGTAAAAGCTATAGCTGAGTGCATGGAATTCAGAACTTTTGGCAATCTCTTTGGGAAAAGCCCCCAAGGAGGAGTGACCCTGGGAAGCACCCCAGCCTTTAGTTTGGACCTTGAAAGGCTCTACTCTAGTGGTAACAGTGAATGAGAAGCAGATGTCCCCTTAGTGCAGTGGTTCTTAATCATCAGTGTGTTTTAGAGTGACCTAGGGAGATTTTTTAAAGCCACCAGTGTCCCATACCTTAAAAATATCTACAAAATTATGCTGGTGAGAAGGGCCAGTTTCAAAGGACACATCTTCCACTTATAGAACAATCATAGAACAATGCCAAGGATGGAAAACAGATTAGTGTTTGCTAGGAGATGGAAGGGCTGGGTATGGCTATAAAAGGATAACAAGGAGCGATGGTACAGTTCCATATCCCGATTTTAGTGGTTGTTATGAAAGTATATAGATGTGATAAAATCTGTAGAGCTACACAAACATGAACACATATATAGTGACTTCCTATGCAATGAACAAAATCTGAATAAGCTCTGTACCTGTGCCAATATCAAGTTCTTGGTTTTGATTATACTGTGGTTGTGTGGAATATTGGTATTTGGTGGAGGGGAGCTCTGGAGAAAGGGCATACAGACTTTCCAGTATGTTTCTTTGCAACTTCTTGCCTCAGTACACCTCTTTAGGTTCCCAATACCCATATATTTTCTTTTATTATATATTATTATATATACATATATATATAAGCCGGGCGTGGTGGCGCACACTTGTAATCCCTGCGCTTGGGAGGTGGAGACAGGAGGATCGCGCAGGTTCGAAGTCAGCTGTGCTGGCTTAAGAGACCCTGTTTCCAAATAAAAAAAGATATAAAAATAGGTCTGGGAGTGTAGCCCGGAGGTAGAAGGGCTTCCAGGAGCCCCAGTACCACCAAAAATTACATATATATGTAATATAATATATATATGTAATATATATATATATTCATTTGGAAGAAGTTATTAATTCCCCCAGATTTCATCCAGTTTTTGCACTCAGCTTGAGTTATTTCTATTTCTGTAAGGTTCACATGTGGCTCCATAGGTCATCAATCTGCCTTCAATAGTCCCAGTCTACAATGCGTGAGTAACCACAGTCAAAGTATTATTTTGAGACAGACTTTTAGTTCAAAAAATTTTTCTTTACCTGTAGGCTTGTGTGCTTTGTTTTTCTCTGTAGCCCTAAGCTTTCATGAACACTGCCATGAAGAACTATAAATCAGTAGTGTCCTTTGAGAAGATACTACCTTTAATTAATTTTTTTCCTCTAGGGATTGGCCTTGTCCCTCTTCTCTCCAGTGGAAAGTTTTTAAGATAAAATTCCTGGATTCTTATTCTTGTTTCTAGGTAAAGTTGTTCCTTAGTTGCTCCTTCCTTGCCCCTTAGATTAGTTTCTGCAAAATTATAGAAATTGGCTTTAAAAAAAACCTATATGGGCCCAGATTTGGGGGTTTATGGGCAACTGAGAATATCTGTGGCAGGCAGAGCATACATAACCCAACAAAGCTGTGCTTTCTGCAGTTTTAGACCGGCTATTTCTAGGCCAAGTGCTTCCCTCCTGTGGGAATCTGTGAAAAGTGAAAAAGCATTCTTAATAGTGTGTTGGGGTTGGGAACATAAAAAGCAAAACTTGAATGAATCAAATTATTTTTAAAAAGCTATTCAGAGTATTCTGAGCAACTAAATTATAGAGCAAAAGTATTTTTCTCTGTAATAAAAAGATTGAAACTAGATCCCTATCTCTCACCATGTATAAAAACCAACTAAAAATTGATCAACAACTTTAATATAAGACCTGACGTGGTGAACCTACCAGAGGAAAACATAGGGAAAACACTCAAGATACTGATTGAGGCCATAATTTCTTGAATGGACCTCAATAGCTCAGGAAATAATAGCAAGAAATGGTAAATAGGGTTATATTAATAAAAAAGCTTTTGCACATCAAAGGAAACAATAGCGTGAAGAGAGAGCATAGAATGGAAGAACAGCTTTGCCAGTTATATATCTGACAGAGTATTATTATTCAAAATATACAAAGAACTCAAAAATTTACCACCCAAAGAGAGGTAATCCAATCAATAAGTGTACAAACCAAGGTTTGTGGTGCATGCTTGTTATCCCAGTACTTGAAAGGCTGAGACAGGAGGATCCAAAGTTTGAGGCTAGCCTCAGCAATTTAGTGAGATCTTATTTTAACATAAAAAATAAAATAGGGCTTGAGGTGTGGCTCAGAGATAGAATGTCCCTGTGTTCAACCCCTAGTAACACATACACACACACACACACACACACACACACACACACACACACACCACATGCACTATAATATATATTATAGTATATATATAACTATAATGAAAAATGCGCGGATGCTCAACATTTTTGGCCATCAGGCAAATGCAAATTAAAACTATAATGAGATTCTATCTCACCCAAATCAAAAAATCGAAATTATTTTTTTATCAAGAAAACAAAATAGCTGGGTGTGGTGGCGTATGCTTGCAAACCCAGCATTTGGGAGGCTAAGACCAGAGGATCACGGTTTGTGGACAGCCTCAGCTACTTAGTGAGGCCTTCTGTAACTCAGTGAGAACCTGTTTCAAAATAAAGAATAAAAAATAGGACAGGGGGTATAGCTCGGAGGGTTCCATCCTCAGGCCCACAAAGAAGAAGAAGAAGAAGAAGAAGAAGAAGAAGAAGAAGAAGAAGAAGAAGGAGGAGGAGGAGGAGGAGGAGGAGGAGGAGGAGGAGGAGGAGGAGGAGGAGGAGGAGGGGGAGGGGGAGGGGGAGGGGGAGGGGGAGGGGGAGGGGGAGGGGGAGGAAGAAGAGGGAGAAGAAGAAAGAAAACAAAATAATAAAACATAAAAATCCCAGTGAGAATGTTGGGTGTGTGTGTGGGGGGGGGAGGAATGCTTATACACTATTGGCAGGAATATAAACTAATACAGCCTCTAAAGAAATCTGTATGTAAGTCCTAAAAAAATAAAAATAGTAACTACCATGTGATCCAATACTCCTGGATACACACCTGAAGGGGTCAAAGTCAGATTACAATAGAGATATCTGCATACTTATATTTACTGAGGCATCAGACACAACAGCCAGGTTATGGAATCAGTCTAGATGCCTGTCAATGGATGAATGAATTAGAAAAATGTGGTATAATTAAAAATGTGGTATAATAGTAATAAAATAAATAAAAAGTGAAATAGAACTGTAACTGTAGCTTTAAGGTAGAATAAAAGCCAGACTCAAAAAGACAAGTATCACATGTTTCCTCTCTAGGGATAAAAGAAAGATGACATGAAAGTGTAAGGGGGACTATTAGAGAAGGGGAAAGTAGGGTGGGAAAGAAAGGGAAATAAGGTGGATATGATCAAAGTATGCTATAAGCATGTAGAAAATATCACAAAGAAACCCATTACTTTGTATAATTAATATGTGCTAATAATTATAATTTTAAAAGCATATGTATTAAGGTAGGTGTGATGGTGCATGCTTGTAATCCCAGTACTTGGGAGGCTGAGACAAGAGGATCGCAGGTTGGAGGACAGTCCGCCTCAGCAAGTAGTGAGACTCTCATCAGCCTAGTGAGACCCTGTTTCCAAATGAAAATAAAATAGGCCTCAGCTACTTAGTGAGGCCTTCTGTAACTTAGTGAGAACCTGTTTCGAAATAAAGAATAAAAAAGAGGACAGGGGTTATAGCTCGGAGGGTTCCATCCTCAGGCAGAAGAAGAAGAAGAAGAAGAAGGAGAAGGAGAAGGAGAAGGAGAAGGAGAAGGAGAAGGGGAGGAGGAGGAGGAGGAGGAGGAGGAGGAGGAGGAGGAGGAGGAGGAGGAGGAGGAGGAGGAGGAGGAGAAAGGGGAAGGGGAGTGTGGCTTGGAAGTAAAATGCCCCAGGTTCCATCTCCAGTACCAAAAAATAAAAGTTTATGTATTTATAGAATCTAGATAATCAGGTCAAGTCAACTAACTGCAGAATATTGGAGTCAGTGATTCTGTTCATTCTACTGAAAAGCACTGTTTAAAGTAAGGTCTGGCCAGGCGTGGTGGCGCACGCTTGTAATCCCCGCGCTTGGGAGGCAGAGACAGGAGGATCGCGCAGGTTCGAAGCCAGCTGCGCGCGCTGGCTTAGGAGACCCTGTTTCCAAATATAAAAAAATGTAAAAAGAGGTCTGGGAGTGTAGCCCGGAGGTAGAAGGGCTTCCAGGAACCCCAGTACCACCAAATAAATAAATAAATAAATAAATAAATAAATAAATAAATAAAAATAAATAAAGTAAGGTCTGATCCAATGTTTTTACATCATTTTCTCTTATTTACTGATCTATTCTGAGTTACTAACTCAGCTGCTCAATACTATACAAAATAAAAGTACCTCCAAGGAGCTACATACGAATATGTGTAATAGTATAAATATAACATGATTAACCTGGACACTCTCTATTGGGAGGGGGGAAGGGAAATGGAGGGGGAAGGGCATGAAGCACAATATAAATGTACACCACTTTCAATATGTTCCACTTAAAAAAAAGAAAAAAATAAAAAGAAGTACCTCCAAGCTGGGCATGGAGGCGCACACTTGTAATCTCAGTACTTGGGAGACTGAGACAGGAGGACCGCAGATTCGTGGCCAGCCTCACTACTTAGTGAGGCCCTCCACAACTTAGTGAGACCCTGTTTCAAAATAAAGAATAAAAAATAGGGCTGGGGGGTGTAGCTGGAGGTAGAATTCCCCTTGGGTTCCATCCTCAGTGCCATAAAAATAAATAAATAAATAAATAAATAAATAAATAAATAAATAATGTCTTCAGAAATTGCCATGTTCTAGTCAACTTTCCTTGCAAAGAGTCAACTTGATGCTATTAGCACACTGTATTACACTGGAACAATGAGGAAAATCATAAAGCAGCATTGCAAAGCAGATTTTTAAAAGAGGATCAAAGACAGATATGAGTAATATATTATTATACTGAATATACTTATTAACTTTGCATTCAGATAAGAGATGAAAATTTAAAGAGGTTAAGAATGAAAGCATGACTAGACATCAGGTACCTTTGACCAAATGGAACCATGGACAAAGAACAGTCAAGAGGTAGACCATTTGTCTCTTTCATTTCTATAGCCTGAAAAAAACACTTACAGTAAGTTATTTTAATTGACCTGTAAAACAATTTCCTGTTAAGCAGACTGGAAAAAAATTATTAGGAAGGCATACTCAACTCTTAAGTTTATCCACAAAGGCTAATTATAATTATTGTTACAGTTTTACAAAAGAGGAAACTGAGAAACAATGAGGTCAAGTGATTTACTGCAGAGTTGGATATTTAATCCCTGGTTAACACATGGCTCTGTGGTTTTTTTTCACACCACTCAGTAACTCCCTCTCAGGAATACCCTGGCCATCTGCATTCCACAATACACATCAAACACTTTAATCAGATAGCTATAAGATAATAAGATGGATGTGTGTGAAATTTACTTGTAACAATTCCATTGGAGAGTTCTAGAAAGAATAATATTGGAATTAATATAAATACCTACCAAACATGACAAACTAAATTACACAGAGGAATGCCACAGTGATAGGAGAAAATCACATAATTTAAGAAGAGTAGGATATGGAAACATACAGTCATCTCTCAGTATCTATGGGATATCCCTGCAGATATCAAAATCTGTGGGTACTCAAGTCTCTCAAGTAAAATTGTGGCTGGACGTGGTGGCGCACGCTTGTAATTTGAGTATTTGAGAAGTTGAGACAGGAGGACCACAGGTTCGAGGATAGCCTCAGCAAAGTAGCCAGAATCCCAGCAGCTTGGTGAGATCCTGTTTCTAAATAAAAAATAAAATAGAGTCAGGAGTGTAGCTCAGAGGTAGAACACCCCTGGACTCAATCCCCAGGGCCACAAAATAACAAATTAAATTAAAAATAAATAAAATTATATAGTATTTATATATAACCTACACACACCATCTGCTACACGTTAAGTCATCTCTAGATTACTTATAATTTCAAAAACAATATAAATGCTATGTAAATGGTTGTTATACTATATAGTTTAAGGAATAATGAAAAGAAAAAGAAAAAAGTCCATGTGTTAGTTTAGCCACTGTTTTTGTGTGTGTGTGTGTGGTACAGGGGGTGGAACCCAGGGGCATTCTATCTCCAAGCTGCACCCTGAGACCTATTTTTTATTCTTTATTTTGAAACCGTGTCTCACTGAGTTGCAAAGGGTCTCACTAAGTAGCTGAGGCTGTCCACGAACCACGATCCTCCAGTCTTAGCCTCCGAAATGCTGGGATTACAAGCGTGCGCCACCACGCCCAGCTTAGCCACATTTTTTTCTATTCATGGTTGGTTGAGTCTGCCTGATGTAGACCACATTAATACACAAGACAAACTTCAATACTGAATATAAAATTAATAGAAATCTATATACATGCATAATCTTAAAACTTATTTACCTGGCTCTGTCATAAGCAACAGCAATATCAACAATAGCATTTTCGCTCACAATTAAATCTCACATGGGCACTGTTAACATCCAGCTTTTAGTCACTAACATTATCATCTATTAAAACAAACTATGATTCTTGTATGATAGTTGTCTCAATAACTTAGAGATGGGAAACAAATTGTGTTAGATTTAAAATATTAGGTTATCACTAGAAAAAAAGGAATGCAGGGACATATTTGTTCAAGGGCAAAACACATTATGTATGGGAGCTTCCCTTGAATAGGTTGTAAACATAGGAGCATCAAAACAGAAGTGTCAATCAATAATAATGGGTACCTGAAAAGAGATGAGACTGTACAGGGCATGAATTCGTACTGGTGCTCAAGGAGGAAGGTTAATTAAAAGTGACAAAATGTAGTTGCCATACAAAAGGATAAATATATAGTTTTAGTATACTTTGTTATTAATTCAATTAGTAGAAAGGTATTGATCTATACAGATTCTTAAATATTTTTATACTACAAAGTAGGTATGGGGGTTTCTGCGTGTATTTTTCAATCCTATTAGCAGGAAGAAGCATGCAGAAACTTTGTTGAATTAATGAAACAATTCATCAAAATATAGGACCAACTCGTTTTATAGGCTGGATCATGTTCTCAATTATACCGTTACCAAATTACTCTAATTATTTCTTGAAGTTCATTTTCAGCAGGTATTATTGGACCACAATTCCTAGCTATACCCTAATCTTGGGGCCTGATTTTATACATTCAGAAAAAACTTTCATGTTAGTAAAAAACCGTTATTGACCAGAAGATGGCTCCACAGAGCAACAAAAAAATACCACTTGAAATAATTCACAATCTTTTTTACACTGTGTGTGTGTGTGTGTGTGTGTGTGTGAGAGAGAGAGAGAGAGAGAGAGAGAGAGAGAGAGAGAGAGAGAGATCAAGACAGAGAATTATTTTCACAATCATAATAAATTTAAATAATTTAAAAGGAAATATTTAACTTGCCAAATTAGGCTAAATGTGTTGGTAACATTTTAGGGGCAAATACTTTTCATGAAGTTCATCGGGGATGGAACCCAGGGGCATGCTACCTCCCAACTAAGCTCCAGAGACCGGAGGATCGCAGTTGGCGGACAGCCTCAGCTACTTAGTGAGGCACTTCGCAATTCAGTGAGACCCTGCTTCACACATTAAAAAACAATCATAATAAAAAATAGGGCTGGGGGTGTAGCTTGGAGGTAGAATGCCCTTGGGTTCCATCCCCAGTACCACACACACACACAAAGTACCAATAGATATATAGAAAACTAGTCAACACAGATATCAAGAGAAAAAATTTGGTATTGCCTTTTTTTTTTCTTTTTCTGTGGTACTAGTAATTGTCTCAGCCTCCCAGTACTGAAATTACAAGAGTGTGCCACCCCACCCAGCTTATTGACCCTTTCAAGTACCATCTTCTATAAATATGAATCAAAGTGAGAAATATTCAGCACTAATTATTTATTCAGATCTAAAAATAATGTGATGTTTAAAAAATTAGTGTACTAAAATATATTCTAGACAGGCCTTAGATGATTTTTAAAGACAAAAATAAATAATACAGAGTATAGGCTCTATTCTATAAAATAAATCTAAAAATAAATATGCATATAGTGGCTTGTATTTCAAAGAGATGTATTAGTTTCCCTTCACATTCATATAAACTACATGTTATTTTATAATCACAGTTCCAAGGGTAACAAAAGCTATTGTTCTCTCTAGATTTGAACTACAGTCCATTCTTTCTTGTTACTCATTCAGACAGCTAACGTTTAGTGAGCACTTGCTGTGCCAAGCAAGCTTTGAGGCACTTTACAAGAACAGACTCATTTAATTCTAAAAGTCCTATATGTGAGACAGGAGGATTGCAGGTTCATGGCCAGCCTCAGCAACTTAGTGAGACCATGTTTCAAAATAAAATAGGGCGAGAGGTGTTGCTTAGAGGTAGAAGAACCCTGGGTTCAATCCTCAGTACCCTCTCCCTCCCCCACTAAAAAACTATCCTATGAAGTAGATTCCATTATTATCCCTGTTAGTCAGATAAGAAAGGTGAGGCACAGAAATTAAATAGTCTAAAATCAGGCGGGTGAAGTGGGCAAATGCAAACTGGTGGTTTAGTTCTAATTCCAGTGGTCTCCCATGTATTCATTCATCAGAAGATATTTATTGTGGGATCATGGAGTATGTTCTGCTCTCCTAGATATCATATAAAAATACATACTCAGCCCCCAGCTCAGGGGGCTATAATCTAGTTAGTGAAAACAATAATATATAGTCCTTCGTCACCATTCATACAGGACTGGTTTCAGGGCCCTCAGATATAAAATCTGTGGAGGTGCAAGTCCCTTATACTAAATGACTAGTACTTGCAAATAATCTACACTCACCCTCCCATAGATTTCAAATCATCTCTAGATTATTTATAATACCTAATACAATGTAAATGCTATGTAAATAGTTGCTATGCTATATTGTTACAGAAATAATGATTTTAAAAGTCTGTATATGTTCAATAAAGACATAATTATTTTAAAAATATCTTCCATCAGCTGTTGAAACCATGAATGTGGAACTCATGGACGTGGAGAGCTAACTATTTACATTAATAGGAGATACTTTTAGTTTATAAAAGGACATTCATAAATCCATAAATACAAAATAACTTTTATGAAAACAGTGCTGGGCACATGCCTGTAATCCCACTACTTGGGAGGCTGAGACAGAAGGTTTGGGACTTCCGGTTTGGGACTAACTTCAGCAAAAAAAAATAAAAATAGGGCTAGGGGGTGTAACTTGGATGTAGACTGCCCTGGGTTCAATCTCTAGTACTATCAACCAACCAACCGAAAAACAAACAAACAGGGCAGAAGATGGTACAAGCTAATAATAATAAAACACCATATTAACGATACAAACAGTAATTTAAGAATATAACTAGGCAAAAGAAGAGATGGCTGTAGACAAGAGTAGGCATATTTAATTATTTAATTTAATGGTGGTGACAAGAGTTGAGTGCAGGTAGGCCAAACGGTGGAGAAGACTTGAGTGGGCAGGAAGAAGTACAAAAGGTGGTATTTTTTTGGCCCCTGGGTACAGAGATTTATCTAGGAGCTAATACAGAGACCAGATTAGAACAGAGTGCAAAGTAGATAGATTATGGAAGATAAAATTGAAAAAGTAGGTGGGAATAGTCTTTAGAGACCTTTGGGTATTAGGAACTAAAAAGGCAAGTAATCAGTAAGTAAGTTCTAAGAACCCAGCACATCCCTGGGAGCTTATTTAGCTGCTTGAGGTTTCTATTGCATTTGCAGGGGGACATTGAGCTGAAAATACTGTCAGAGTTGTTAAGGATTTTGCAACTATATAAGTCATTTGTTGATTAATGGACCTTTCATTAATGCTTAGGAACTGTTCTAGAAAACCCAGAGTTACTTGATATATGTATCTATGCTAAGACTATTTCATAAAAATTAATGCTGTTTTTCTGCCTCATTAATGATACTTTCATACTTATTTGTCTTTATGTATTTTTTAAATTATTCTCTGAAAATATTAGGGATTTATCATTCTGCTCTCTCTTCCAGCAAAAGCATTTTAACAGAAAACTCATTAACACAGGAGTTAAGGTTACATAAAAACTATATGTCTCATTCATGATTTAAAAAGAAATTCTTTTTGTGGGATGAGAAAATAATGTGTGCATAATAATTTGTATCATTCTGAATCTCACTATGCTGTATAGTTACGGTGCACCAATAAAACATATAAAAATAAATAAAATAAAAGGTTCATTTTATGTCAAGATAGCTAATAGTTCAATCATGTGAAAGATAACTAGTGAATATAGTACCACATGTCATTTAGTGTATAACAATGATTGATGAAGTGATCCAATCAGAAATGCGACAACACTGCAGAATGCCCACTAGCTTTTGAAAAGGTCAGGGTGATCAGCCTGTAGAGTAGAAGTTCCAAACGTGGGTTGTTGAATCTCCTGATCTTTCTTTGATGTGAATACAACTTTCTCCTTTCCACTTTCCTTCTCTCTTCAAGTGTTACAGGACATGTACTTATTTAAAGAGATGGATATTAAAATATCATTCTTGACTTAGATATTTTACTGGAAAAAAGTGAGTAACAATCCTGGTGACTAGGCCAGAGGCCCAACTCCACAGGTCCCAATGATTAGGGCTGTCCCAGAAACCAAGTTAAAAAAGTAATGGTCAGGACTTCCGGGAAGATGGCGACGGAGGAAAGCGGCACTTACAAGTCCCGCTAACAATCCAACTCTACTACCTCAAAACCAGCGCCTTTCAGAGCCAGAAAACACCACAGCAAAGAAATAAAAACGGGAACATCTAAAGCTCCCAAGGGCTGGGTGCAGTACAACTGGCAAGGACTCAGAGCAGAGTACAAAACCAGAGAAGAAATACGCCGCATCACGGCCGAGGGCGTGGCAGTGGTGCCATATTGCCAGTGGCGGCAGCAGCGAATCCACCGAGTTCACTACAGCTCCATCAGCGCACTCAACAACCGTGAGTCAAATTGCGGCCCCTAGGGGAGAAATCCCAGTACTGCACTCCCAGGGACTTGCGCAGATAGTCTCCCTGGGTCGGAGATTTTAGCAGTGCAGCCCAGTGGGGGAGTGGCAGTGGCAGAGATATCATACCATAGTCACAACTCCCCACTGGAGAACGCCCAACTTGGCACCCCCCACGGTCTAAGCAGCCTTGGGTCTGAGACTTTGTGATACAACACAGTAAAGGAGTAGTGGTGACTGAGATACCATAGACTAGCGATCCAGAGCATCTTAAGTGAACTCGTTGTGACTCAGGGAAGAACCCAGAGAAGGCACAAACTTCCAAAATCATGGGAAAGAGAAATAACAATGGAGCAGTGAATGCCAACAACACCACAACATCAGAATCTGATAACACAGAAACCCAAAGAGCTCTAGAAGATCAAATTAGGAAAATAACTTTAGAAATAATAGAGGACTTTCGAAAAGAATTTAGAGAGAGTCAAAAAGAGATAAAGGATGCAATTAATGAAGTAAAGGCCTCAATTCAAAGTATAAACAACAGATTAGACCACATGGAGAATAGAATCTCGCTTCTTGAAGATGATCATTCTAAAAATGAACGCATAGTTTCTAATTTAGAAAAAAAAACCCGACAGCAGGAATCTGACATTGAAGAAATATGGGCCCATTTCAAGAGAGCTAACCTAAGAATAATTGGAATAGAGGAGGGAAAAGAAGGTGAAACCAAAGGGATCAACAATCTCTTCAAGGAAGTAATAGCAGAAAATTTTCCAGACATAGAGCAAGAGGTCGATACACAGGTCCAGGAAACTTATAGAACTCCCTTTAGACAGGATCAGAGAAGAGGATCCCCACGCCACATAATTGTCAAAATGACTAATGTGGAAGCCAAGGAGAGAATCTTAAAGGCAACAAAAACAAAAGGCCATGTGACATACAGAGGCAAACCAATTAGAATCACTCCAGACTTCCCAAACCAAGTTATGAAAGCCAGAAGGGCTTGGAGTAACATATTCCAAACTCTGAAAGAAAACAACTTCCAGCCAAAAATTTCCTACCCAGCAAAACTATCCATCAAATTAGATGGGGAAATAAGAAGCTTCCATGACAAACAGCAACTGAAGGAATTTATGTCTTCAAAACCAGCGCTAGAGAAAATACTCAAGGAGATTAACTGCAAAGAGGAAATGGGTAATTCACGCCAGAACCAAAGAAACAAGAATTCCCATCCAGCAGACAACTAAGCAAAGAAGAATAAACAGTATCTCAAACAGAAATAAGATCTTAACATGTTGGGAATTAAAAATTATCTCTCTATAATCACACTGAATGTAAACGGCCTCAACTCCCCAATAAAAAGACATAAAGTGGCAAAATGGATTAAAAGCCAGAATCCATCCATCTGCTGCTTACAAGAAACACACCTCACAAGTAAAGATAGGAACAAACTCAAGGTAAAGGGCTGGAGCAAGGTAATCCATGCTAATGGTACTCGAAGACAAGCAGGAGTAGCAACTATGATATCAGACAAGTTAGACTTCAAACCCAAACTTATTAGAAGAGACAAAGAAGGTCACATTTTACTGGTAAAAGGAATAGTC
This sequence comes from Muscardinus avellanarius, assembly GCF_963383645.1. Classification (NCBI taxonomy): domain Eukaryota; kingdom Metazoa; phylum Chordata; class Mammalia; order Rodentia; family Gliridae; genus Muscardinus; species Muscardinus avellanarius. The sequence continues at coordinate 58,763,670 of NC_137801.1, forward strand.
CAGCAAGAGGAAATAACAATAATCAACATCTATGCCCCAAACATAGGGGCAGCTACTTTCATAAATCAAACTCTTTGTGACATGAAGCCACACATAAATCCCAACACAATAATACTGGGAGACTTCAACACACCTCTCACAATACTAGACCGATCTTCCAGACAAAGGGTCAGTAAAGATGTCTCAGAACTAAAGAACACCATTAACCAAATGGACCTTTTGGACACATATAGAATATTTCACCCAACTACAGCAGAGTTTACATTTTTCTCAGCTGCTCATGGAACCTTCTCCAAAATAGATCACATCCTGGGACACAAAATGAGCACTAGCAAATTTAAAAAATGTTACATACTTCACTGTGTCATTTCAGACCATAATGGAATGAAACTAGAAATCAACTATAAGAAGACCCAGAGAAACAACATAAACATGTGGAGACTGAACACCACACTTCTGAATGAAGAATGGGTCATAGAAGATGTAAGAGGTGAAATCAAGAAATTTCTAGAAACAAATGAAAATAAAGAAACAACAGATCAAAACCTCTGGGACACTTTGAAGGCAGTATTAAGAGGAAAATTTATAGCACTGAGTGCTCACATAAGAAAAACAGAAAATCTTCAAATAAATAGCCTTATGACACACCTCAAAGCCCTTGAAAAGCAGGAGCAATTGAACCCCAAAGCCAGCAGAAGACGGGAAATTATTAAAATTAGAGCAGAAATTAACGAAATAGAGAATAAAAAAACAATACAGAAAATCAACAAAACCAAAAGCTGGTTTCTTGAAAAAATTAACAAGATTGATAAACCACTAGCCAACCTAACTAAAAAAAAGAAAGAATCAACCCAAATTATGAAGATAAGGGATGAAAAAGGAGACATTACTACTGACAGCGTAGAAATCCAGAGAATTATCAGAAACTACTTTGAAAAACTATACTCCAACAAAATGGAAAATCTGGAGGAAATCGACAACTTCCTAGATAAATACAACCTTCCTAAACTGAGTCAAGAAGATACAGAACACTTAAACCAACCAATAACAATCAAAGAGATTGAAATAGCAATAAAGAGCTTACCATCAAAGAAAAGCCCAGGACCAGATGGTTTCCCAAGTGAATTCTATAAAACCTTTATAGGAGAACTAATCCCAATACTACTCAAACTATTTCGGGAAATAGAAAAAACCGGGACTCTCCCAAATACATTCTATGAAGCCAACATCACACTAATACCCAAACCGAATAAAGACAGTTCAAGGAAGGAAAACTACAGGCCTATATCACTGATGAACTTGGATGCAAAACTATTAAACAAAATACTAGCAACACGCATTCAAAACCACATCAAGAAAATCATTCATCATGACCAGGTAGGGTTCATCCCAGGGATGCAAGGCTGGTTCAATATACGAAAAACAATCCATGTAATTCATCATATAAACAGAATCAAAGACAAAAACCACATGATCATCTCAATAGATGCTGAAAAAGCATTTGATAAAATTCAACATCCATTTATGATAAAAACACTGCAGAGAATTGGAATAGAAGGAACATATCTCAACATTATTAAGGCAATCTACAATAAGCCCACTGCCAACATCATATTAAATGGGGAAAAACTTCAAGAATTTCCCCTAAAAACTGGAACGAGACAAGGATGTCCACTATCACCACTTCTCTTCAATATAGTACTAGAGACTCTAGCCAGAGCAATAAGGCAAGAAAAGGAAATCAAAGGAGTACAAATAGGAAAAGAAGAACTTAAGCTTTCATTATTTGCAGATGACATGATACTATATTTAGAAAACCCAACAAACTCAACCAAAAGGCTTATAGAACTGGTCAACAAATTCAGCAAGGTATCTGGATACAAAATCAATCTTAAAAAATCAGAAGCTTTCCTGTACACCAACCATAAATCCACTGAAAAAGAAATTCAGAAAACACTTCCACTCAGGATCTCCCACAAAAAAATAAAATACCTAGGAATAAACTTGACCAAGGAAGTAAAAGATCTCTACAAAGAAAATTATAAAACACTGAAAAAAGAAATCGAAGAAGATCTTAGAAGATGGAAAGACCTTCCATGTTCATGGATTGGCAGAATTAATATCATTAAAATGGCCATCCTCCCAAAAGTGATCTACAGATTTAATGCAATGCCCATTAAACTACCAAGATCATTCCTCACAGACATAGAAAAATCAGTCCTTAAATTTATCTGGAATAACAAAAAGCCCAGAATAGCCAAGGTAGTTCTCAGCAACAAAAACCGCGCAGGAGGAATCACAATACCTGACTTTAAACTATACTACAAAGCCATTGTAATAAAAACAGCATGGTACTGGCAAAAGAACAGATATATAGACCAATGGAGCAGAATAGAAGACCCAGAAACAAGTCCACACACTTTCAGCCAATTGATTTTTGACAAAGGGGCCAAAAACATACACTGGAAAAAAGATAGCCTCTTCAACAAATGGTGTTGGCAAAACTGGTTAACCATATGCAGAAAATTGGATGTTAATCCCACTTTTTCACCCTGTACAAAAGTCAACTCACGATGGATCAAAGACTTGGAAATTAAACCAGAGACCTTGAAGCTCCTTGAAGAGGGCATAGGTCCAACACTACAACACATAGGCACAGACAAACATTTCCTCAACAAGACCCCAAAGGCACAACAAATTAAAAGGAGAATCAATACATGGGATTGCATGAAACTGAAGAGCTTCTGTTCAGCAAAGGAAACTATCAAGAACCTCAATCGAGAGCCAACAGAATGGGAGAAGATTTTTGCCACCTACACCACTGATAGAGGACTAATATCTAGAATATACAGAGAACTCAAGAAACTCAACACTAAGAAAACAAAGCATCCAATAACAAAATGGGCAAATGAACTAAATAGACACTTCACAAAAGAAGAAATTCAAATGGCCAATAAATGCATGAAAAAATGCTCAACATCACTGGCAATCAGAGAGATGCAAATCAAAACTACCCTGAGATTTCACCTAACTCCAACTAGAATGGCCATCATTCAAAACACAAACAACAACAGATGCTGGCGAGGATGTGGAGAAGTGGGAACTCTAAGACATTGTTGGTGGGATTGCAAATTAGTGCAACCACTTTGGAAAACAGTATGGAGAATCCTCAGAAGAATGGGAACAAATCTTCCATTTGATCCAGCAATACCACTGTTGGGTATCTACCCAAAAGAAAAGAAACCAAACTACCAAACTAATGCATGTGTATCTATGTTCATAGCTGCACAATTCACCATAGCCAAACTATGGAACCAGCCAAGATGTCCATCAACAGATGAATGGATTACAAAACTGTGGGATATGTACACAATGGAATTTTACTCAGCCATCAAAAAAAACTCAATTACATCATTTTCAGGGAAATGGATGGAACTGGAGGACATTATGCTAAGTGAGATTAGTCAGGCACAAAAAATAAGAAATCAGATGCTTTCCCTAATATGTGAGAGTTAGGGAGAAATGGGTCATAGGAGGAACTCTTGGAAGAGGATCAGTAACTTTTAACTCTGTTTACATTGTCTTTGGATATACAATATTTTTTTTTATTTTTTAGGGAGTTTATTTACTCTTTTGTTGCCTGTGCCATTGAAATCATATCCAAGAAATCACTTCCAATTTCAATGTTGTGAGGTTTTATGACCCAGATTTTCTTCTAAAAGCTTATAGTATTACGATTTATATTTAGGTCTTTTATCTATTTTGAGTTAATATTTGTATATGTGTTAGGTAAGGGTCCAATTTTATTCTTTTTCATTTATTATTATTTTTCAACAATATTTAGTTAAAAGACTAGTATTTCCTCCATCAAAAGTTCATGGAAACCTTGTCAAAAATAACTTGACAATGTATGGAAGAATTTATCTCTAGGCTTTTATTTAGCTCCAATGGTTTATATATCTGCCTTTAGAACAGTACTACACTGTTTCAATTATTGTAGCTTTATATGGTTTGAAATCAGAAAACATACATCTTCTAGCTTTGTTCTTCTTTGAGACTGTTTTGGGTATCTAGAGTCCATATTCCATATCAGGATAGATTTTTTCTGAAAAATAAATAAATAAATGTATGATAGTTTCACCTAAAAAAAAAAGAAAAAAATATTCTCTGGTAAGAAAGAAAGCAAAAAGAAATATTGAAATGTTATCTTTAAGTCATCAAAAGTTTGGTACCAGACAAATGAAACTGTTATGTGAGATTATCAATGTTAATATTGTATAAATTGCTATAATACTAGATGTCAACCAGTAAGCCAAGCGTGGGAAGGAGGGATGGGGAGGGAATAGGGAGGGGATCGTGGTAGGGGCTAACTGGGCGAGATGTGCATGTATGTCTACAAAAGTATTTTCTTTATACCACTATGATATATGAATACATTGCACCAATAAAAAGTAAATTAAAAAAAAAAGCAATGGTCAAAATCAAGAAAGGAATTAATTCAGTCTAGCTATGTGAGATGACAGGAGGGATGTACTATCCTTAGCCCTGTCTTCTGGGGGTACTGACATGAATTCCCAGATTATATAGGGAAGGGGGATCATACGTATGCATAGTCAAGCAGTCTGGGCCAAACAGTGGTCTTGTTGATATTTCCTTTTTTTTTTTTTTACTATTAATAAAGTAAATAGTTTATTTGATATTTTTCAATGCTTATTTCTAGATCAGCCAACAAGCTTTGTAAGCAGCAATAAAAAAAAATTGTCATTGCCTGGCAGGTAAGTTTTAACTCATCACAGGATGTTTATCAACCAGACTTGCCATTCCTGGAATCCAAGGTGCAGCTGAGAAAGAACAACTCTGAACAGAAGTCAGGTCATAAAAGCAAGGTGGTGTAGATACCTTCTGGCCTAGGGCAATGACCGGAGACTTTTGCGTGCTGCCCAGCAGTCTTGATATCTTAGGTCCAAGTGAAGAATCAGTGCTTTTGGCAAAAGCAGTCTCTATATCTTTAAGTCAATTTACCGGCCAGGGTGGCACACACCTATAATCCCAGTACTTGGGAGGCTGAGACAGAAAGATCCAGGTTTGAGGCCAGCCTCAGCAACTTAGTGAAGCCCTCAGCATCTTGGTGAGACTCTGTTTCCAAAGTAAAAAAAAAAAAAGCTGGGGATGTAGCTCAGAGGTTGAACACCCCTGGGTTCAATTCCTAGTACCACCAAAACTAAGACAAAAACAAAAAACCCCAAACATGAATTGGAAACTTTGAGGAAAACAGGAAATAATTCCGTTTTATTACCACTCATCTCTAAGTACTGAAAATGTGTTAAAGCACAGTTCCTGGGGGATTTGGTTACACATACTGACAGAGCCTAGTTGTATCAATAATTTGTTCTGGAATTTCTTCACCTGTAAGAGAGGGAAACATACGGAAGGAGGTGGGATGGAATTCTGAGGCTTTGGCTCAAATCTACCAACTGCGTAATAAATATAGCTGAACCATACCAAGTGCATATTATTTAACATTTGTGGAGAGAAGAAATGGGGAAAGTGGCCTAAGACCAATAACAAATATATATTTCAACTTTAGCCCATGAAGGCTAAAGATAAGAAAAGGCAGAGAAAACACTGATTAAACTGAGAAGGGTTCAATTTCCATCTAGTCAAAGGTTATGGGCCAAGGTTTCAGAGAGAAATAAAAGATAAGAAACAAGAACACAGACAAATGCAGCAGTGACATTTTCAGAAACACCAACCAGTACAGTTGCAGATTCAACTTTACTAAATAAAAGTGTAAAATATTTTGCCCTACCTTTTTCTCTTTTACTTATTTCTCCTCCCTCCCAATGATATGAATGTGAGAGTGAGAAGCTAAGAAATAATAGGAGAGGTATTAAATGAATGGAAAATAGAGAAAATGGAAAGCTAGAGCATTTATCATTTCTCTGTTTATATTTTACTTATACATTTCAATATTTCTTTTTGAGACTATCTATCCTTAATATATATTGTTCAGTATGTAACCTTTTTCACTTTATAACCTTGAAAATGAGACATGATTTAAGAGTATAGTTGTTAGAATAAATAAAGGAGCAGTCCCCTGGAGGCCTCTCTCCTGTACTTCCTCTTCTCACTAAGGATGACAATTATCCTGACATCTAACACTATAGATTAGTCTTGTTAATTTCACCATTATTTTTATTTAGTGTCAGCGTCTACATTCTTGTATTCCAAGAGGATATCTACCTACTTGGCAGAAACACAGACCCCTGACTTCAGGCTAAATGACCAGTTGACTGCAGATAACTAAAGTTGGGGAAAGTCCTTGTTTCTCCATGCATTAAGTGAATTATGCAGGGTATTTATCCAGAACCCCATAAGGATTAGCAGATGGGCAAGTGGGCATGGCCTTTCATGGGATCTAGAAGATTTAAAAAAAAAAAAAGGGCATGAGTCTAAAAGTTAAGGATACTCCAGAATCAGGTTATGAACTTTTGGCTAGGAGGAGCTGAAGGTCAATCAGGTGGTTGGGTCAGTGATATCTGAGAGATGGTAAGATTCAGGTATTAGACACATTCCCATGTGCAGCTTCATGAAGGTGATCAGATGAGTCACTGCTCCTCCAGCAGGGGGTGCCCATCGGCAGTGTTCTGTGCACTGGCACAACTTTGTTGCGTAAGTTTGAGCCATGAAGCCACAAAAAATTCTTCTTCTAAGTCTGTAATTCCCTTGATTTATAAGTAGAATACCATTTCCATTCTACCAGAATGTATCTAACCATTCCCCAACTAAAGATACAGAACCAAGACCCCAAAGAAATCCCCATCTTCTTTTCTTTAGTAGTGTTGAAGGGGAGGATCATATGAATAGAGCCCTCAAAGTACCTCTAACAAGACTGTTAAAGCAGTTTATAGGGGGCTGACAGCCTCTGGGGGCCCCCCCTCCACCAGCCTGGAAAAGATGGAGGCTCCAGAATCATTACAATTCACTGAGTATCTGCTAATTCTTCCTGGGAGCCGAGCCCTCAGGGCTGACTCATTCTGTGGCAGTTATTGGTGATGAGCTAGAAGTATATGACACAGTTGGCCAAAGATGCTTCTCTGAGCAGAACCTGAGGATAGGATTACTGGTGATTTGATTTAGAAAGGATCATTAGATATTTGGGTGGAACCAGAAAGTCTAAATAATTTCTGAGCAGCAGGCAAAAGTGAAGTACTGATATCCTCTCCGCCAACTCCAACCAAGCTCAAAACCAAGGAAATAAAATATAACTACTTTCTTCCCCCTACCTGGCACATAGTCAGTCCTTCTACAAATGCTATGGGAGATTAAAGGTATCTGTACACCTATGTTCACTGCAGCATTGTTGACCCCAGCTAAGACGGGGAAACAACCTAAATGTCCATCAGTGGACAAGTGGATACAGAAACTGTGGTCTGTACAATAGAATGTTATTGTGCCTTAGAAAGGAGGAGATCTGCCATTTTCCAGAATATGGATGGACTAGAGGACATTATGCTAAATGAAATAAGCCATACCCAGATTGAAAAATATTGTATGACCTCACTTATTTGTGAAATCTATTTTTTTTTTTTGGTGGTACTGGGGATGTAACCCAGGGGCCTTCTACCTCTGGGCTACACTCCCAGACCTATTTTATATTTTTATTTTATTTGGAAACAGTATCTCTTAAACCAGCTGAGGCTGCCTTCGAACCTGCCTGATCCTGCTGTCTCCACCTCCCAAGCACGGGGATTACAAGTCTGCGCCACCATGCTCAGGTGTGAAATCTTTTTTAAAAGGTAAAAAATATAGTGCTAGAGTATACTAGTGGCTACCAGGGTCAAGGTGAGAAAAGGAGAAATGGAGAAATATAGGTCACAAAATACAAAATAGCAAATATTAGGATGAACAAGTGGAAGGAAAGATGTACAACATGAGGACTATAATTCATAATAGTGTATTGTAGTCAGGACTTTTACTAAGTGAATAGATTATATCTGTTTTTGCCACAGGCAATGGGGGGAATTAATGTCAGATGATAGATATATTCAATATGTTTCACTATAATACCTGTGTGTGTATCTTATAACATCATGTTGTACATCTTAAAACCTACACAATAAAATTTGTTTTAAGAAACAATAGACAAAATGGGTAAAGGATGTTTGTTTCACTCTTTTTCATGATAACAAAAAGTAGAACACTATCAACACTATCAACAGGACCTTGGCTAAATGTATTAAGCTACATCTAAACACTATAATCACAACCAGTCTTCAAAATAACATTGTAGAAGAAAATGTAGCAGCAGTCATAGTAGCTTTATCTAGCCCTCTAAAAGAAGCCCTTATTACCTGCCAGCACTGTTGTAAACACTTGGTGATGGTGGTACTCTCCTGTGATCTCAGTACTTTGGAGGCTGAGACAGGAAGAGACCAGCCTCCACAATTTAGAAAGACCTTGCTTCAAAACAAAACAAAACAGCTGGGCGTGGTGGCGCACGCTTGGGAGGTGGAGACAGGAGGATTGCATAGGTTCAAAGCCAGCTGTGCTGGCTTAGGAGACCCTGTTTCCAAATTTAAAAAAATACAAAAAATAGGTGTCTGGGAGTGTAACCTGGAAGTAGAAGGGTTTCCAGGAATCCCAGTACCACCAAAAACCAAACCAAAACAAAACAAAAAAACAAAATGCACACACACACAACAACAACAAAAAAACCCAAACAAAACAACAACAACAAAAATAAATAAATAAAATAAAGGGAGGTGGGAATGTAGCACAGAGGTACAATGCCTCTGGGTTCAATTCCTAGTACCAAAACAAAACAAAATAAACACTTGGTGAATGTTGACTAACTTAAATATTTATGACAACTCTATGAAGTAGGAATCATTATTCTCCCATTTTACAGATGAAGAATCTCAAGTAATTATGTCCATTAAAGGCCATGCCCAAGGGTCACACAGCAAGTGACAGCTAAGATTCAAATTTAAACAAGCTTGCTTCAGAGTCCACTCTGAATTGTTAGATAGCAACAAGGGAAAATGTTAATCATTGATCATTTAGGAGAAAAGCAAGCTTTAAAAAAAGCTTAAAAAGTCTTATTCCAGAGCTATGGGGGTTGCTCAGTTGTACAATGCTTGCCTAAAAAAATCTAATTCCAATTCTGTATCAAACATTCAAAAAATTGACTATACACACAAAGAAAAATTATTATTGCAAGGGTACATATCCATGCCATAGTGCTAAAAATATACCTCTGAGTGGTTTGTGTTTAAATGATTCTTATATCCTTTAAAAGTTTCTACATTGCTTGGCTTTTTCATAATAAATACATGATTTTTTTTGTGTGTGTGGTGCTGGGGATTGAACCCAGGGGCTTTCTACCTCTGAACTACACCCCCAGCATGTTTTTTAATTCTTTATTTTTAAATAAAGGGGCTCACTAAGTTGTGAAGGGCCTCACAAAGTAGCTGAGGCTGGCCACAAACCTGCGATCCTCCTGTCTCAGCCTCCCAAGTACTGGGATTACAAGCGTGTGCCCCCACGCCCAGCTATGATTATGAGGAAAATATTCCTAAGACAAAATGGATCCTTTTGGGAAAATTAGCTCAACAAATGTGACCTTTCTGCAAGGCCTTCTGGGTTGAAGCTATATAGAGAATGTCACATTCTGGAAAAGATGTCAAGGGACATGCCCAGATCACATCATGCCAACCCTTTTGCCTCAGAGGAAAGCGCGCTTCAAATTCATTTGTGTGAAACTCTGAGCCTGGGAGGTGAGCTCTGTTGAGCACCAAGCAGATGTTGGGATGCTAAATCTGGCAGGGACCTCCTGCCTCTCAAGTCACACCCCTCAGCCAGTGAGGGTCTGAGGCTGAAGGGATTACTCACAGAAAGTCAAGCTGGGTAACTGGGAGGCCCTTATAGAAAAGGTCATTAGGCCTGTGAAACAGCAGGAAATTTTAAATTTAATCACAGAATGCTTTAAATTTAATCGCGGGATTTCATGGCCATAGCACGAAGGCACTTGAGTAGATTTTTGTTTTCTTGTGGCCCCAGAATTTGCTGACAAGAAAAGGAAAGGGACGGAAAAAGCTCCTGGCTGTAATGCAGTAAAAATTTACCCCATAAGACTTAGGAAAGTTCAAAACTAGCTGTGATGGAAAAGTATTTGTCATGGACCAAAATGAGACAGACTCCCCTTTTCTGAGGCTACACTCTCTGACAGGCCTGGGTCATATTCAGTGTTTCCCTGTATAAGTGCTTGTGTGGGTGACCTCAAGTTCGTGGATTTCCAGCTACCCCAGTCTGGGTTTCCCAGTAGAAGCTATTGCTTAGCCCGGCACCATCCTACCCAAAATATCACAGTATCTCACGAGGATAGGAGAGAAGGCTGGCGATTCAACCAGCACGCTTTCCCAGACCTTGACCGTTCCAATAGCTACTCCCACAAACGGGGCCAATCAGCACGTCCTGCCTAGAGCAGCTGCTGCCAACAGTCCGGTCCCAGCTGGGCACTGTCCAGTGTCTCTCACTGAGCCCATGTCTGGACTTCTCTCTCTGTTCACTAATGATGTGTTTTCTCTTGAGGGCAGTTCAAAGCAGGGCTCTTACTGAGTTCTGACATAGTTATTCACAGATTAAAAAAAAAAAACTGTTCAAAATGTCTTGTATTTGCCTAAATGAAACAAACCTAAGTCCTCCCACAAAGTGTCACAGTTTTGACTGCACTCTCGAGCAATTTGCAGGACTCCAGGAGGGCAGACTGAATATGTACACAAGTATTTAACCAAGAGGAAGCCTGTGAGGACATCTGTAGAGCTACAAAAGAGGAACTGAGAACTCAGGGGGTGGCTGTCCAGCTGAGTGAATAAAGCATTCTTTGAGGCTGGCCTTAAAGATGGCCTGGAGTTTTACAGACCACCTTTAAGGAGATGAGGAGAGGCAGGGGGAAGAATATACAGAAGGGAAAATGTCTAAAAAATGTTTGGAGTCCTGAAAAAATGAGTCAAAGCATAGCCAAATTGAGACATTGTGTTGTCTAGAATAGTGGTATCCTGTAGCCAAGGTGAACTAGTTAAAGAACCATTGAATCTAAGATGGTACTATTGCGCCAGGCATGGTAGCGTATGCCTGTAATCCCAGTACTTGGGAGACTGAGAAAGGAGGAGTTCAGGTTCAAAGACAGCCTCAGCAATATTGAGAGACTCAGCAATCTAGTAAGATCGCATTTCAAAAACAAAAATAAAAAATAGAGCTGGAGGTATAGCTTGGAGGTAGAATGCCCCTGGGTTTAATCTCCTGTACCAAAACACAATAAAAGAAGAAGGAAAAGGAGGAGGAAAAGGGAGATAGGAGGATAACACAAATTAAAAAAGATGCAAGATGCTATGATTGCCATCAATCATAAGATCTATTTTAAAATGTCCTTTTTAGGCCGGGCATGGTGGTGCACACTTGTAATCCCAGCATTTGGGAGGCAGAGACAGGAGGATTCCAATTCGAGGACAACCTCAGCAATTACTTAGTGAGGCATTTGGCAACTCAGTGAGACCCTGTTTCAAAGTAAAGAATAAAAAATAGGGCTGAGGGTGTAGCTCAAAGGTAGAATGTCCTTGGGTTCCACTCCCAGCCAGGCATGGTGGCCTATGCTTGTAATTCCAACATTTGGGAGTCTGAGACAGGAGGATCCTGGTTCTCAGACAGCTTCAGCTACTTAGTGAGGCCCTTTGCAACTCATTGAGACCCTGTTTCAAAATAAAGAATAAAAAATAGGGCTGGGGGTGTAGCTTGGTGGTAGAATGCCTCTGGGTTCCATCCCCAGTACTGCAAAAATAAATAAATAAATAAATAAATAAATAAATAAATAAATAAAATGTCATTGAAAAAATGTGTCTCAGAATTGATGAAACACAATTAGCTGGGTTCATATTTTATCAGTTATTAACAATATGTAAGAGAGGTAGATGATAAGCAACTGGGAGCCCCTTTAGGGCTTTTATTTTACCTCTGAGCCATACCCCAATTCTATTTTATTTTTTATTCTGAAACAGGATTTGTCTAAGTTGCTGAAGGTCTCACTAAGTTGCTGAAACTGGCCTTGAATCTTCAATTCTCTTGTCTCAGCCTCTCAAGTACTAGGATTACAGGCGTGTGCTACATGCCCAGCTCCCTAAAGGCTTTTAAGAAGGGTGTGATGCTGTGGTTTATGATTGCCTTAGTGGCTGCGGATAAGACTAAGATAGGATGTGCTGTGCTAAAGCTACTGCATTAGTGTAGGCCCAAGGGACCTAAGGGCGTGGTGGTAGGAACGCAAAGGGTCAGACATGAGCATCTTTTCCAAGGAAAAATAAAATGAGTCAACTTCCCAGACATAGTGACTGAAAGAAGAGTCCAAGATGAATTCCAGATGGATAATAAAGAATCTGGTAAGCCCATAATTTATGTTTCCTACTTATGTTTTCTTGTTACATATTTTTTTCCTTTCCTGAGTTTTGCAACATGGTAAAGTTTTTGTTAATTCTCTTCTCCCCTACTTAGTGTTTTAAAAGTTTTGGTTCCAGCCGGGCGTGGTGGCACACGCTTGTAATCCCCGTGCTTGGGAGGCTGAGACAGGAGGATCGTACGGGTTCAAAGCCAGCCTCAGCTACTTAGTGAAGCTCTCAGCAACTTAGTGAGACCCTGTTTCCAAATAAAATATAAAATAGGTCTGGGGAGTATAGCCCGGAGGTAGAAGGTCCCTGGGTGCCATCCCCAGTACCACTAAAAATATAAATAAATAAATAAATAAATAAATAAATAAATAAATAATAAAAAGTTTTGGTTCCCAAAAGCAGACAAAAAATGCACAGACACAAACACTACAAAGGGCTGTGCGTATAGCTCTATGGTAGAGCATTTGTCTAGCATGTTCAAAACCCTGGGTTTAATCCCCACACTGGAAAAAAGAAAAAGTTTATTTCCTTTTTTATGGTGTAATGGCTGCCTTTACGCATTTAAGTATGTGGGGTTTTGTTTGTTTGTTTTGCTGTTTTGTGGTACTAGAGATGGAACATAGGGGCATTCTACCTCTGAGTTACACCCCCAGTTCTATTTTTCAGCCTTTATATTTTTGAAACAGGGTCTCACTGAGTTGTGAAGGGCCTTGCTAAGTAGCTGAGGCTGTCCTCGAACCACAATCCTCTGGTTTCAGCCTCCTTAATGCTGGGATTACAAGTGTATGCCACCGCACCCGGCAAAGTATTTTTATGTTTTTTTTTCAACACTGGGGATGAAACCCAGGGGCATTCTACCTCTGAACTATACCCCCATCCCTATTTTTTATTCTTTATTTTGAAACAGGGTCTCACTGAGTTGCAAAGGACCTCACTAAGTAGCTGAGGCTGCCCGCAAACCACAATCCTCCTGTCTCAGCCTCCCAAATGCTGGGATTACAAGCGTGAGCCACCACGCCTGGCTTTTGTTTTTATATTAATATAAAAAATGAATAGTTTTCCATTCTCAAACAGAAGAAAAGATTTAGTTGCCTTTTTCCTCATCCTCATCTTCACCCTCACTCACCCCCCCTTCAGATTTTGGTAGTATCATCACATTTGAAATTTTATTTGAGGGCTAGATTTATGTACATTTCCTATCTGGCCATGGGTACTATTTGATTGTCCTGTGAAAAATTACTGCCAACAAACAGAATCCATTTTAAGCCACCAAACCTATATTAAAACTTATGGATACTTCAGTCCCATGGCCTGATATGACTCAGCTTATGGGTGTAACAGTCTAAGTACCTAAATTGAAATGGTTTCGATTTGCAACACCACTGCAATTTCTATTCCCCTAAGTTTTATTTTAACTTTACTGTTCTTGAAGTTCTCGTGATTGAATTAGCATATTTCTCATTCTTACCTTAGGATGCATGCAGTTTTCACTGCTGCACCTTAAATCATGAAAGATATTCAGAAGGAGCAGAAAGGTGCAATGAGGTTTCTGAAAAGAAAGAGCTTGCTTTCCTTTAAAAACCAGAGGAAACTAGTTGGGTTCTTGAGTCTAGAAAGTAATGACTTGGTACATGGTTAAAGCTTTTCAAACCAAGAGGCAAAGATGAAGAAAATCAACTGATAATCCTTACACTAACATTAGAACATTTATTGAAATTTTAGTAAATAAATTTAGAGAAAAAATAAATCTGTGGAGTTTCACAATAGGTGGTTTAGCTAGATACTTTCCTTTCCCCCTCCATATGGTCTTGCGATCCTCTCTCTGCCCTGCTCCAATCCTGGGACCCTTGGGAGCAGCATCAACAAACTCTTCCTTCAACCTCAGGGTTGGGTTTAGTGAATGGGGCAGGAATGACAGGTGCAGTGGGAGGACACTGGCAGGTGGAGGAGAGGGAGGTCGGGGCTTTTATTCCTCACCTGGCTCCCTACTGCAGCACCCAGAGTTGGCTAAGTCTATCTACCAAAGGCCAGTAGTCTTGTCAGACAGCTCTCTTCATATTCTTTCTTTGCTCTGATAAAGGCATCTTTCCCTTCCCATTTCAGATTTATGGGCATTAATAGCTCTTCATTGTAGCTAAGACTAGACACTGCATTATTTCTTTTCTAGTTTCTAAACCCGGCCCATGCCTTGTAAATAGCATCTATACCAACTTCTCCCAATTACCTACATGGAGTGTGCCATCTTTTTCCAGACACTTGCTGAACTCTGACAGACACACTCATGAACATAGAAATCCCTGTGACTAAGAAATAGTAAGAATAGAAAACACACAAAAAATGACCATGGCTAAAAGACGCTAACCCCAACTTTGGGAAATAGGCCAATATTAGACCACTTTGAAATTATATTTTTGAGGCCAAGGCACCTGTCAAGCTCAATGGGTAGGAACAGATTTTTCTTTTTAGAGAATGGATGTTTCTACTGTCATTCATTCTGGGAACTGTATAGTCCCCATATGGGAAATAAATTGAAACTATAGACTGTAGAAAGAGGAACTTTTGCCCCTCTCAGAATTAGAGGCCCACTTGGTCCTGGACTTTGAAGAAAAGAGAGGCTTGAAGTAGACTCATGTTGGTGCTGAGCTGTCCTGGGGGTAGTAGCAACACCAACCTTCTGGGTTTTTTTGTTTTTTGGGTTTTTTTTTTGGGTTTTTTTTTTTTTTTTTTTTTTTTTTTTTAGGTACTGGGGATGAAACCCAGGGGCATTCTACCTCCGAGCTATACCCCCAGCCCTATTTTTTAGTATTTTATTTTTGAAACAGGGTCTCACTGAGTTCCAAAGGGCATCGCTAAGTAGTTGAGCCTATCTGTGAACCATGATCCTCCCATCTCCACCTCCCGAATGCTGGGATTACAAGTGTGCACCACCATGCCTGGCTCTGTTTTTTTGTTTAAAAAAATGTTTTTTAAAATATGATACTAGGAGCCGGGCGTGGTGGCGCACCCTTGCAATCCCCGCGCTTCGGAGGCGAAGACAGGAGGATTACGCAGGTTTGAAGCCTGCCGTGCTGGCTTAAGAGATCCTGTTTCCAAATTTAAAAAATATATAAAAAATAGTTCTGGGAGTGTAGCCCGGAGGTAGAAGGGTTTCCAGGAACCCCAGTAACACCAAAAAAAAAAAAAAAATGATACTAGGGATTTAATTCTACCTCCAAGCTACACCCCCAGCCCTATTTTTTAAATTTATTTTTTTGAAACAGTGTCTTGCAGCAGGTCAACAGCAGTTCAGAGAAGGAAACAACAAGCATGTTTTGGTAAGGAAATTATAGCAAGGAATCTGTATGTCCAAAAGGCATTGTATCTATATTGTAGTACCACCAAAAAGCAGAAAGCATCATCAGATATCCTCTTTGGAACAAAGGAAAACGATTCTCTTGACTGTGGCTGAAGTAGGGCAACAGTGGACATCAGTGGAGAGAACAGGGTCCAACACAGCAGAGCTTTCCTGAAGGTCAAAGGTTGAGAAGGCCAGAGAGGTAGAAGGGGAGAGGGGAAGCTCTCTTTTAGAGCATAGTACGATAGTAACAGTAAATTTTCAGACATGGTTGAGCACTTTGAAAGAGATCAATTTCCAGAAAATGGGCTGGTAGGAAAGAATGCTGTCATATTTTTGGTATAAATTGGAAGGATGTTTTCCACTCTCAGAAGCTGGTAACTGGGCACACACGGGTTACAGAAATAGCTTCTAAAGGGTTAGGCAAGCCATGACTGGTGAATTAGTTGGAACTTACTGATGGAAACTGAAATACATTCTTGACCTTTTCAGATTGACACTAGAGAAACCAACCTCGCCTTCCTTAAAATGGTTGCTGTTGCTGAGGTCAGAACACGGGATGAGGTAAATGGCAGAACTTATGGATGTTCTTTTCCATTGAGGTTCTGCAATTCATTTTCCCTGTATTAGAGAAAGGAATAATTCTTGGAGATTTTGAACACCTGATGTAATGCCCTGATTCCTATTTTGGCTTAATGGACTTACAATCTTGTAAGGGCCAAACAAACTCTCATTAGTTGTATGAGCTTTATACATTTATCAAGAAATTGCCTTTTGTTTTGGTGAGAGAAGGAGGGGCCCTGTGTGTCAGGTGAAGGGACATCACCGGATAGTCTCTAATGTAACGTGGAGGCTGGACTCAGTTTATATGAGCAGTGAATCCAGGTATCATCCAAAAATATTGCCGTGAGTTATGAACTTGGGTCAGACACATTTTCTAAGGTTTTTGAAAATATCAAAGTAATCAAATTTACTAAGTGTTTTATAACAGCTCACGAAGATAAATTACTGAGAAATGAATATCAACTCATATAAGGAAAAATTTCTCCTGTCTTTGGAAAATGTTAATTAAACTTTAGGGATCTGACTAGCCTGGTATCCTTAATTTGATAACACGGGCTATGAAAAGATTACGACTTATGATTTTAATATAAATTCTTCTATGAACCAAATCTTCCTGAAATTTCAGGCTCCCTCCTGTCTGCTACAACCAATTACATAACACTGGGTTCAAAACCTCCACTTCAGGAACATTTTGTGTCTCCATAGGCATAATCATTACTCTCTTCTCAGGAATTTGTGAGCGTCTCTTAAAGATACATCTTTTTCTGTGGGAAGAGAATGAGATCCCACATAGTCAGTTCTCTCTAATTGGCCCCTATACTATCTGATCAAATAGTGCATCTGTCTAGCCCCAGTCTTTCCTGCCTTCCTGTCCTCTTTTGACCTCTCTACTTAAACCTCAAGTCATCTTCAAGAGCATGTGACTTGGGCAGCATAATGCCAGGGATCAGGGCTGAGCTATTATAGACACAGGATTAGCAGCCAGGGAATGAGTCCTCTGACTCCGGCTATCTAGGGTTCTGTGAGGATTCATTCTCTGGCAACCAAACTACTTGAACTATAATAACTGCAATTATGAGGAGCAGTCCTGAATTACAACATGGCAAGATTCATGGCAGATAAGCTCATTTTCTTGGTCACTATTTGGGCACATTATCTAAAATTATATTGACCTGAACAAAAGCTTCAAGAAAATGTAGGCTTTGTTTCTAATTCATTCTGTTTTAACATTGTTATGGTTGTAATTCCATGGCACACAATAACCAGCACAACTTGATTAAATGTAGAATTATGGGAATGGTGAATTTTTTCCTACATCCCTTTATTCATGCTGTAGGTGGGGTATGAGTTCTGTATCACTCAGGGCTCCACTACATCTTCAATAATAAAAGGCAAGGTCTCTGGGGACAATCAGAAAACTGAACATAAGGCATGGGATTTTAAAAGCCCAGTCTATTTCTACAAAAGACAAATTAGATTAGTCTTCCTACCAGTTTTCCCACAACAGAATAACAGTTTCTAGGAAAATAGGCAGATGTCTTCCTACATGATAATTTAATGATAATTAATTTGCTATGATTAGTCAAATAAGAATAGATCCTTAGGCTGGCAAGAATCAAGATACCAAATTGACTTCTGAATCCTTTAGAGTGCTCTTTAGAATAGACCTTATCAGAATTGGCTTATTCACTTAGAAAAATTCTCTTAACTGGCTTTGAAGTTAATTATAGCAGCAACTTGACCAAAGGGCAACAGATCAGTGCTAACTGAAGCGTATATAAAAACAACATAGCCAGAATTTAGGTGGGCTTTGGGGCTGATTTAAGATTTCCTCCTCTGTATTTTTTGAAGACTATGGTTATTGTTGTTGTTCAGAGAGTGTTTGGTTTGTCTGATATGGAGCAAGAGTCATCTGGCTAAAAGACTTTTTTTTTTTGCCAACATCTATGTCACTTTAGAATTTTCAGAAAAGTCTACTCAGAGCCAGGTGTGGTGGTGCATGCTTGTAATCCCAGTACTTGGGAGGCTGAGACAGGAGGATCACAGGTTTGAGGCTAGCTTCAGCAATGTAGTGAGACCCTTGGCAACTTAATGAGACTGTTTCAAAATTTAAAAAAAGAATAAAAAGAGCCGGGCGTAGTGGCGCACGCTTGTAATCCCCGCGCTTGGGAGGCAGAGACAGGAGGATCACGCAGGTTCGAAGCCAGCCATGCTGGCTTAAGAGACCCTGTTTCAAAAATATAAAATAGGTCTGGGAGTGTAGCCCGGAGGTAGAAGGGCTTCCAGGAACCCCAGTACCACCCCCCCAAAAAAAAAAAGAATAAAAAGAATAAAATAGGGCTGAAGGTGTAACTTGGAGGTAGACTGCCCCTGGGTTCAGTCTTTAGAAACACACACACAACACACACACACACACACACACACACACACACACACACACACACACATCTCAGATTCAGAGAGCTGTAGCCTCTGCTAAGACAAATTCAATTCATTAATGATGTTGTTTTCTCTTTCAAGCATAAATTTAGGAACCAGGTGTGGTTGCTCTTACATTATATTGTATGAAACCAGGCATGCCTGTAATCCCAGTTTTTGGGAGACCGAGGCAGAATGATCTTATGTTAGCACCAGTCTGAGATCCTTCACAACTTAGTAAGACCCTGTTTCAAAATAAACATTAAATAGGGCTGGGTGTGCTAGGCATGGTGTCACATAGCTGTAATCCCAGAATTTGGGAGGCTGAGACAGGAGGATCATAGGTTCACAGGCAGACTCAGCTACTTAGTGAAGCCCCCTGCAACTCAGTGAGACTCTGTTTGAAAATAAAGAATAAAAAATAGGGCTGGGTGTGTAGCACTCAGGTAGAATGCCCTTGGGCTCAATCCCCAATTTCACAACCAATCTATCAAGAAATGCAGGGACATAGTTTGGCAGTTCTACTCTATATACCCAAAAGAATTGAAAATAGGTTTTCAAACAAATACTACTACATAATATTCATAGAAGTATTATGGTAGCCAAAAAGGTGAAACAATGCAGATATCCATCAGTGACTGAATGGGTAAACAAACTGTGGCTTACATATACAATAGAATATTATTCAGTCATAAAAATTAATGAAGTACTGATACGTGCTACAGTATGGATAAAACTTGAAAACAATATGCTAAGTCAAAGCCAGACAAAAGTTACATATCGTATGACTCCACTTACATACGGAAAAGGTGCACACAGAGAGACAGAAAGCAGATCAATGATTACAAGGGTCTTGTGGTTGCTTTGGATTTTATTTATAGGGTGATAAAACATTTTGGAATGTGATATAGATGGTAGCTCCACAACATTGTGAATATTCTAAAGTGATTATTCACTTTAAAATAATTAATTTTAGCCGGGCGTGGTGGCGCACGCTTGTAATCCCAGCATCTGAGAGGCTGAGACAGGAGGACTGCGGTTCATGGACAGCCTCAGCTACTTAGTGAGGCCCTTTGCAACTCAGTAAGTCCCTGTTTTCAAATAAAGAATAAAAAAATAGGGCTAGGGATGTAGCATGGAAGTATAATGCCCTAGGTTCCATCCCCACTACCACAAAAAAGTTAATTTTATGTTACATTAATTTCTCCTCAATAAATTAATTAGAAAATAAATGCAAATCAGCCCTTTATTCAATTATCTGCATTAAGTGCTATGCAATTCAGAATATCCTTCAGCCCTTGGCAATGAGACCATAAGCCATAAGTAGAGAAACAACTCTTTGCACCAGTTCCTGATAACAAGAAGCTATTTCAGCAACCTGTAATGTGCCAGATTCATAAAGAGAAGCTTGACAGGAGAGAAATGATATTTAGTCCTCATATTTGTTGGCATCTATTTCAAAATAGAAGAGCCATTCATTTCTGTGACAGCTACAGAGCTCAGGATTAAATTTTTTCATGCTTCACAAAATTGTACTTTCAATAGAAAATTGATATACTGGTTTTTATGAAAAAATCTTGTAGTTGGTTATCTGCAGAAGAAAAATGATTTCTTTCTGTTCATATTTTCCTTTGTATTAAATTTTTAATGTAAGGATAAAGGTAAGAATTCTCTACACCTCAGGGTTAGGGAATGTCAGGATTGCCATTCATCACAAAATCAGAAGGGCAAGAACAATAATTAAGGCTTTGGGAAATAGATCCAGTGAGGACTAGGGAAAAAAGGAAAGAAAACGTATGGGAATTTGGTACCAGTATTTGAGAACATGTCATGGGGTGGATCACTGTCCTTCCTTCCCCAGGGAAAGGGGAAAATGAACCTAACTGCACAGAGGGTTTCTATTTGACATTAATATGTTCTTGCTGCAGGGGTTAAAGGAGGATGAAATAAGACACTAAGAGACACTGCACTTTTTCTTCAGGAGACATTTAAGACTTAGGTGGATAAACTTTTATCTGGGAGCTCTGAAGTGACAGTCCATTTCTCTGACTTTGGGATAGTGGTAACAGATTGGACATATCAACACAGAGAGGGTAACTCCTTTCTAGTATGTCCATAGACCTTTTGAAATGCATCTAACATAGTTTCTTCATGATTCCCTTCTTGTTATCCTAATTAATAGAGATAAATATCAAAATCATTATCTACCATAAAGTAATATTTCACATAGTTGAAGTTGATTATAATAAACTCATCTCCACCCCAGATAAATTTTCCATCTCATCTCTGAGTAAAAAAAAACAAAAACAAAAACAAAAACAAACAAACAAAACCCTTAGTCTTTTTTTTTCTCACAAATCCATTTGGTCATCTTTATGACATTTTTATCACTATTTTAAGGTTTTTTATTGTTCTCTAAAATCACCCATATGATTGGGTAACCTAGCTGTAAAAAAAACAAAAAACAAAAAACAAGAGTATTAGCGGGCGTGGTGGCGCACGCTTGTAATCCCCGCACTTGGGAGGCTGAGACAGGAGGATCGCACGGGTTCGAAGCCAGCCTCAGCTACTGAGTGAGGCTCTCATCAACTTAGTGAGACCCTGTTTCCACATAAAATATAAAAGAGGTCTGGGAGTATAGCCCGGAGGTAGAAAGCCTCTCTGGGTTCCACCCCCCAGTACCACCACCAAAAAAACAAAAGCAAACAAACAAAAATCCCAAGAGTATTATCTGAATAAAAACATAAAAATAACACAATATTTGAGCTGTCCACCCATTTGTTTCCAAGGATAGTCACTATTGCTCCATGAACCATAGATAAGCCCTTGTTTGGGGGAGGTTGGGTTATGCAGGGGACACAGGGGAGGGCGGAGAGCATGGAGGAGATGCTATTAATGCACTGTCCAATGAGTACTTTTCTAGGAAATAAAGTCTCAGCTGGGCACAGTGGCACACACCTATAACCTCAGTACTTGGGATGCTGAGACAGGAAGGTCACAAGTTCGAGGCCAGTTAGCACCTTAGTGAGACTGTCTCAAAATAAAAAAAAAGACTTGGTGTAGTTCTGTGATTGAGTATCCCTGCATTCAATCCCCAGTACCACAGGAAAGAGAAAAGAAAAGAAAGAACACTAACTTGCCCTGGAGTGAGGACTTCCTCAAATTTAATATGAACGACTCACCTGCCATGTAGAACTCTTGTTCTACATTTATAGTTTTCAAAGCCAAAGAATTGGGAAAGGCATGGAAGCAAAACATAGTATACTTACTACATATAACCAATCAGCAGAACTAAACTTTGAATTTAGAAGTACTTTATCACCAATCTAATGTTCTATCTACTGAACTAAGCTGCCCACGTTTAAAAATCCAATTAGTCAGCCGGGCATGGTGGCGCACGCTTGTAATCCCCGCACTTGGGAGGCAGAGACAGGAGGATCCTGCAGGTTTGAAGCCAGCCGCGAGTGCTGGCTTAGGAGACCCTGTTTCCAAATTAAAAAAATGTAAAAATAGGTCTGGGAGTGTAGCCCGGAGGTAGAAGGGCTTCCAGGAACCCCAGTACCACCACAAAAAAAAAAAAAAAATCCAATTAGTACAAAATAATAATGTTGTGGCAATATTCATGCAAGTATTTTGTAAACAATATCTTCTAGTCTCATTCTAGTAATAATTTGATGTTTTCATCAGATTGAAATCTTCACACTTCCTTAGTTATGTGACCTTTAAAAATAAAGCAACACTATAAAAGATTGCAAACTTGAATATTTGATTTATGACAAATTTTTCAAACACTTGCTGTTATTGCTTTTCTGTGTCTTATTTTATTTTTGTGGTACTGGAACCCAGTGGCATTCTACTCTGAGCTACACCTCCAGCCCTATTTTATTCTTTTATTTTGAAACAGGATCTCACTAGGTTGCAAATGCCCTCACTAAATTGCTGAGGCTGGCTATGAACATGTGATCCTCCTGTCTCAGCCTCTCAAGTATTGGGACCCAGCTGCTTTTCTGGGACTTAAGGCTCAAAGATTGCAGTGATTAACATATGAAGTCTCCACACATGATGAAGTGTGTGTGTGTGTGTGTGTGTGTGTGTGTGTGTGTGTGTGTGTTGTTAGGAATTGAACTCAGCAGCATGCTATTTTTGAGCTATACCCCTAGTCTTATTTTATTTGGAAGTAGGGTCTTCATTAAGTTTCTGACACTGGCTTCAAACCTACAATCCTCTGATTTCAGCCTCCCAAGTACTGGGATTAGAGGCATGCAGCACCATGCCTGGCTTCTGCACACCTTTTTGGTGGGGACAAAGGTGAGCATGTAGATCAGTCAAAATCATGTGATACACTCAGTTTTAGGATCCTAGTGTAAAACCCGTAGGCCAAAGGCAAGACTTGTTCCTATGTTGATTTTTCACTTTCAAGGAAAATGACAAGGCATCATGTTTTGGAGATTCTAACAAAATTCTTGACTAGATTTTGAGTCATTTACGAAACAAAATGATCTAAAAATAGGAAATAATGTATAATGAAATTTATTTTCAAACAAAAATGGAAAATTGCAATTGGTTCATTGTCAAGGAAGAAAAGATAATATTACCACTTAGCAAAAGATTGACAGGAAGAACAAAATGTAGAATTTGAAAAAGAAGCAAGATGGGTCTATTTCAAACTATATCTGAAATCTGATTGGGGGATATGAGATTTGGTACAGAAGCATTCAGTCCTTTTTTTTTTTTTGAAACAGGGTCACACTAACTTGCTACAAAACTACAATCCTTCTATCTCAGCTCCCCAAGTACTAGGATTACAAACCTGTCCCACCACAGCTGGCTCAAAATCTGATTTTTTTTTTTATTATGACAGTATAAATCCCTAGCCCTCAAGATTTGTCCTCTGATGTAAAAAGAACTTCAGGATAAAAGAAAGCCATGATATAGGGAAGCTTGGCAAACACTGGCTTCCTGTTGTCAGGAGGGAAGATAGCTCCACATTCATCTCAGGCTTATACATTTTTATAAGGACAACAGTGGGAGGTAGTGCTTTCTAGCTCCTCCCAGGCAACTTGGAAGGCCCTTGGGAAGTGACTGGGTCATGTCCTCAAGCAACCAGGACTCAGCCAGCTGAAATACCATGGGTGTATGTATCCTCTTGATAACAAGACCGGGCAGTGGGAAGTAAGCTGTATCGAGCAAGGAAAGTGGCATCATGAGGGGGCTACAGAGTCAGTAGAGTTAGATAGAGCCCTTCACACAAGGCTATCCCAAGAGCTAGTCGAGTTAGAGCCAAGGATATACTAAGAGCTATTCCAGGAATGAGCCGAGATGAGAACCAATATGAGAAACCAGAGCTTAGGTCTGGGGCAGCATTCAGCTGGAAGCAAAGGATGTAGCAGGATAGCTCAGCCAAGAGCAGTGAATAAAATGTTGGAGGACAGGGAATTATAAAGGAAAAACTCACCCAATTCTTTGATTTCTAGCTTTGAGGGCTGGTTTTGTTGCCTATCCAGTAGCAACAGGTTTGAGAGTAAAAAGATGTAAGTTGTGAATGAGATTTTGTAGATGTAATTAGGTTAAGGATATTGAGATAAGATAACCCTGAATTATCTGGGTGGGTGGATCCTAAATGCAATGAAATATATCCTTGTAAGGAAAGAAAATGGAATGGAGAAGAGGAAGTCATGTGAAGTCAAAGACAGAGTCTAGAGTGATGCAACCACAAACCAAGGAACACCTGGAGCCACAAAAAGCTGAAAGAGACAAGGAAAGATGTCTCCAGAGCCTTCGGACAGTGCAACACTCTACATACAGCTTCCAGAAATAAACTTCTGTTGTTTTAAGCCACCAAATGTATGCTTATTTATTACGATAGCACAAAAAAAACTAATATACGTTATACTGTGGTTATCATTCCAGAGTCAGATATATCATATATATTTTAAAAGCCCTCTGTGTCTTTTAACTTTTAACACCATTTATCTCTGCAGTCCCCCTATTCATTCATCCTCTCCCTGTGCCTCTCTCCCCAGCCTAAAAGAATAGCTCAAGAGGCGACAGACTAGGGATATCTATTCTTTAGATCTATATCCCTTATGGATGCCAGGTTGCAGGTCTATTTCTGATAGCTACAAGAGTAGCAAACATAGCAGATATAGGGAAAAACAAGTGGAATTTGTTTAAAGCATTTTTATTTTTTTTCTTCTTTTTTTATGATACTGGGAATGGAACCCAGGGACATTCTACCTCCAAGCTACACCCCCTGCCCTACTGTTCTTATTCTTTATTTTGAAACAGGTCTCACTGAATTGCAAAGGGCATTACTAAGTAACTGAGGCTGTCCACAAACTGTAATCCTCCTGTCTCAGCCTCCCAAATACTGGGATTACAAGCATGTACCACCATGCTCAACTTTATTTAAAACATTTTTCCTCAAAACATATCATATAAGCTGGGTGTGGCAGCGCATGCTTGTAATTCTAGCATTTGGGAGGCTGAGACAGGAGGATCCGGGTTTGCGCCCAGCCTCAGCTACCTACTTAGTGAGGCTCCTGCAACTCAGTGAGACCCTGTTTCAAAATGAAGAATAAAAAATAGGGCTGAGGGTATGGCTCCGAGGTAGAATGCCCTTGGTTTCCATCCCCAGTACTGCAAAAGAAAACAAAACAAAACATGCCATATAAAAGTAAAAATATTCCTTCATGATAAGAAAATTTAAAGGCACAGATCTGATTAACTTGTCTCTTTGAAGATCTCTGGGTTATGACAAACTCTCTAAAAACTAGGTCCAAATTGTCCCAAAGAGAGCTGTTTTATATATACTGGGACTATTGCATGTAGTTTTTTTATTGTTGCATGTATTACTTGATTGGACTCTTGAGAAAAGTGCCTGGGAATTTGGAACTGTGCTTAAGATTTATGAGTTACTCTTGTATATCAAACACCCAGCCTTTAATGGATAAATTTATGAACACTAACACCACTGTGTAGTTAAAGTTAGAATAGGAAGTCTCTACAAGTTAAGGTTTTTGTTTTACTCACTGGTAAATTCCATGCATCAAGGCCCTGTCACATAACAGGTTCTCAATAGTATTTGTTGAATGATTTCAAATACACTCAAACCTCATTTAAAGATAATAAAAATATCTAAGCTAAAACTAAGCATGTTTTGTTTAAGAATTGTAAGTTATAAATATTAGTGTTAGTAAGAATTAAACATGTATGTTTCTATGTTATTGACACATTTTAAATCCTTAATTACTAAATAGATGTCTGCTCAGTTACTAAGTGATCTTTTCTCTTCTGCTACCCATTAAAGGCCATACTGTCATCATTCAGGCCAAGAATGTAGGCAATAAATGAGTGGAACCTGTGATTACATTCCAAAGTCAAATGGTTAACAACATTTTAGATTATGGAAACCCTTTTTTCATTAGTACTGATAGCTCTCTCTCTCTCTTTCAAAACAATGTTAAAGATAAATTTAGGAATGGTCTGCTGAAAGCCCAGCAGCTTTGTTTCTTATCAGTTGCAAGTCTTCAAGTAGGTTCATTACCCTCTCTGTGCTAATCATAATAATATTGTTATTATTACAATGAGAAGAAGAAATAAGTTGTGACATGAATATAAAGACTAGAGTGAGGAGAAAGGGATGATACTATAACCTATCAGACCATTCCTGACTTCATCTTTAATATTATCTATCAGGAACATAGGTGGTTTTTATTTATTTATTTTTCTTTAAAAAATCCACATTTTATTAAGATTAGAAAAACTATACAAAATTGTTTTTCTTCACCAAAAATAACAGCAATATTTTCTGTATTATTTCTAGATAAACCACAAAACATTTCTTTTGTTCCAGGTTTTGTTTATAAATCAAGGCAAGACAGTACACAAAGTCATGGAAAAAGACAGAAGAAAACAGTTAAGTCAGTTGCCCATATTGATGGTCTCTGATTCTCTCTTGACCATGAAGCAGAACTGTTCCACATTTACCTGCTAAAAAGCATATAAGGATGTAGGGTCAACAAAGGGAGGTAAACAGCAACAACCAAACACAGACACATGGCTCTTCTAATCAAACTAACTGTAACTTGTTCCTTTAAATTCATTTGATAGACTTCAGGGAAGATGGCGACCAAGAAAAGCGGGGCTTAAGAGCCCCGCTAACAACCAATCTCCATTACCACAAAATCAGCGCCTTTCATAGCCAGAAAACACCATCACCAGAGAAACAAAAAAATCACCAGGCTCCAGAGAGAAAGCGGACTGAGAACAGAGCTCAGAGCCACAGAGGAGATACACCGGCCTCGCAACCGAGGACATGGCAGCAGCGCCATACTGCCGGCGGCAGTGGCGAATTCACCGGACGGCTACAGCAAGCCGAGGTGAGCCGCTGCGGAACAGCCAGGCAGGATTTTTCAGCGCAGGGAACATCTAAAGCTCCCAGTGGCTGAGCTCAGCACACGCTGCAAGAACTCAGAGTGGAATTCAAAACCAAGAAGAAATAAGCCAGCCTCATGGCCGAGGGCATAGCAGCAGCGCCATATTGCCACCAGCGGCAGCAGCAGCAAATTCAATGAGTCCAGTACAGCTACATCTGCGTACTCAAGAACAGTGAGTCAAATTGTGGGCCACAGAGGAGAAATCCCAGTACTGTACTCGCTGGGACTTGACCCAGTGGGGGAGTGGTGGTGGCAGAGATATCACACCATAGGAGAACGTGCAACCTGGCACCCCCCACAGTCTAAAGCAGCCTCTATTGACTCTCTGGGTCAGAGACTCTGCGATACAACCCAGTACAGGAGTAGTGGGGTGTGAGATACCACAGACTCGAGGTCCAGAACACCTTAAGTGAAGTCATAGTGACCCAAGGGAAGAACCCAGAGAAGGCACAAACTTCCGAAATCATGGGAAAGGGGAATAATACTGGAGCAATGAATGCCCACAACCCCACAACATCAGAACCCGATAAAACAGAAAATCAGAGATTTCTAGAAGATCAAATCAGGAAAATAACTGTAGAAATAATAGAGGTGCTTCGAAAAGAATTCAGAGAGAGCCAAAAAGAGATAAAGGATGTAATTAATGAAGTAAAGGCCTCAATTCAAAGCACAAACAACCGATTAGACCACATGGAGAACAGAATCTCGCTCTTAGAAGATGATCATTCCAAAAATGAATGCATAGTTTCTAATCTAAAAAAAAATATCCAACAGCAGGAATCTGACATTGAAGAATATGGGCCCATTTTAAGAGAGCTAACCTAAGAATAATTGGAATAGAGGAGGGAAAAGAAAGTGAAACCAAAGGGATCAACAATCTCTTCAAGAAAGTAATAGCAGAAAATTTTCCAAACATAGAGCAAGAGGTTGATACAGAGATCCAGGAAACTTATAGAACTCCCTTTAGACAGGATCCAAGAAGAGGATCCCCACGCCACATAATTGTCAAAATGACCAATGTGGAAGCCAAGCAGAGAATCTTAAAGGCAACAAAAACAAAGAGCCAAGTGGCATTCAGAGGCAAACCAATTAGAATCACTCCAGACTTCCCAAACCAAGTCACGAGAGCCAGAAGGGCTTGGAGTAACATATTCCAAACTCTGAAAGAAAACAACTTCCAGCCAAAAATTTTCTACCCAGCAAAACTTTCTCTCAAATTAGATGGAAAAATAAGAAGCTTCGATGACAAACAGAAACTGAATGAATTTATGTCTTCAAAACCAGCGCTAGAGAAAATACTCAAAGAGATTAACTACAAAGAAGAAATAGGTAACACACATCAGAACCAGAGAAACAAGATTTTCCATCCAACAGACAACTAAGATTGGTTATCTGTGGAGATTCATTATTTATGTTAGTCTGTTACCTATCTCTAAAGGGTATTGTTTGCCTTTATTGTTGTTAATTTTTAGGATTTCTAGTTGGAATATTAATATACCTTCAGATATAGCATTTGGAAATATTTTATCCCATTCTATTAGTAACTGTTAACTCTGTTTACATTGTCTTTGGATATACAATTTTTTTTATTTTTTAGGGAGTTTGTATACTCTTCTGTTGCCTGTGCCATTGAAATCATATCCAAGAAATCACTGCCAATTTCAATGTTGTGAGGTTTTATGACCCAGATTTTCTTCTAAAAGTTTATAGTCTTAAGATTTATATTTAGGTCTTTTACCTATTTTGAGTTAATACTTGTATATGGGATTAGGTAAGGGTCCAATTTTATTCTTTTCCATGTAATTATTATTTTTCAACAATATTTAGTTAAAAGATTATTATTTCCACCACCAAATGTTCGTGGAAACCTTGTCAAAAATAACTTGATAATATAGGGAAGAATTTAGCTCTAGGCTTTTATTTAACTCCAATGGTTTATATATCTGCCTTTAGAATAGTACTACACTGTTTCAATTATTATAATTTTATATGGTTTGAAATCAGAAAATATATATCTTCTAGCTTTGTTCTTTTTCAAGATCGTTTTGGGTATCTAGAATCCATATTCCATATTAGGATAGATTTTTTTCTGAAAAATAAATATATAAATATATGATAGTTTCACCTAAAAAATAAAAAAAATATTCTCTGGTAAGAAAGAAAGCAAAAAGAAATATTGAAATGTTATCTTTAAGTCATCAAAAGCTTGGTATCAGACAAATGAAACTGTTATGTGAGATTATCATTTTTAATTTTGGATAAATTGCTATAATACTAGATGTCAACCACTAAGCCAAGCATGGGAAAGAGGGATGGGGAGGGAATGGGGTGGGGATCGGGTGGGGGCTGACTGGGCGATGTGTGCATGTACGTCTACAAAAGTTTGTATCCCACTATGATGTATGAATACAGTGCACCAATAAAATAAAAAAAAAATAAAACTTAATCTGGCCTAAAATAAATAAATAAATAAATAAATAAATAAATAAATAAATAAATAAATTCATTTGATATCCCTGCGCTTGAGAGGCTGAGACAGGAGGGTCGCACAGGTTCAAAGCCAGCCTCAGCTACTTAGTGAGGCTCTCAGCAACTTAGTGAGACCCTGTTTCCATATAAAATATAAAGTAGGTCTGGGAGTATAACCCAGAGGTAGAAAGCCTCTGGGTTCCACCCCCAGTACTACCAAAAAAAAATTTGTTTGATAAAGATAAAATCTATACCAGCATGTTAGATGAGCTCATCAATTTCTCCAGTAATCCTATAAAATGTCTATTATGGATTTTTGGCAACACACTTAAAACTTCTACTAATCAAAGGTGGGCTTCATTTTAACATTTTATAATGATGCACCCCTTTCTCCCATACCTCCTCAAAATTCATTTTTTCAAAACTGATAATTCAATAACAACTGGTTCTACAGTGATAATAAATGTTATATCTAAAGTGACTTAACAAAAACTATTCTAGAATGCCGCTGACAGAGGTCATGCAAAATTGAGGTGTGGTAGTTCCTATCTTCGGGAAGAACAGACAGGTCCTTGAAGCATGAGAATTCAAATAGGAGCCATTTAAACAGGCAAATTACCAATGGCTGATGTATGCACTGGGAGGCCTGTAGGCAAAGATATCCAGTGAGTCGGTGGCCTACATATCTACATATACAGCTTTTCTTGGAAGTATCCAATATAAGAGAATGCCCATTTTAAGTCTCTTAGGTATTTTTGATGGTTTCTGAATTATCTGTAAGAAGCTTTGACTTAGTTGTATATGTTCACCATTAAATCCAGATCATGTTTTATATAAAAATTTATGTTAAGCAAAGCCAAGTTACTTGACCTTTGGTCTTTCAAAGTGTTCCTCAAGTAAGCTTTGAGAGACTTCCGGGAAGATGGCAACTGAGAAAAGCAGCGTTTACAAGTCCTGCTAACACTCAATCTCTCTTGCCACAAAATCAGCACTTTTCATAGCCAAAAAACGCTATCAGCTGTAAATACAAGGGACAGAGAAAAAGAAGACTGGAAGAACAACCAGAGACCAGAAAGGAAACCAGTCTGCATTGTGGCAGTGGACGCCGAGCCAGTGCCATCTTCCCTCACAGCACCAGGATCCAGAAAGGAAAGGTAAACAAGGAGCTGAAGTGAGCATCTGCAGATTATTTGGGTGTAATTCAGCAGTTCTTTCAGCACAAAGAACGTCTAAAACTCCCAGTAGCCAAGCTCATCACGTCCTCCAGGGACTCAGAATGGAGCTCAAAACCAGAAAAAAGGCCAGGTGTGGTGGCACACGCTTGTAATCCCCATGCTTGGGAGGCAGGGACAGGAGGATCACACAGGTTCGAAGCCAGCCGTGCTGGCTTAAGAGACCCTGTTTCCAAATAAAAATATAAAAAATAGGTGTCTGGGAGTATATCCCAGAGGTAGAAGGGTTTCTAGGAACCCCAGTACCACCAAAAAAAAAAAAAAAACCCAGAAAAATAATACACCAGCCTCACAGCCAAGTGGCAGCAGCACCATATTGCCAGCAGTGGCAACAAGTTTACCATGCCCGTGACAGCTCCAGATCAGCACACATAACAACTGTAAGTGAAATAGAGGTCCCTAAAGGAGAAATCCCAAAATTTGCACCCCCAGGGACTTGCGCAGCTTTGACAATTTCCCTGGGTCTGAGATTTTGCATTCCAACCCAGTGAAGGAGTAGCAGTGGCAGAGATAACACACCCTAGTTGCAGCTCCTCGTGGGAAAACACCCAGCCTGGTACCCCCACGGTTTCATGCAGCCTCGATTAACTCCCTGGGTCTGAGACTTTGTGATACAGCCCAGTAAAGGAGTAGTGGTGACTGAGATTACCACAAACTCGAGATCCAGAGCACCCTAAGTGAAGTTGTGGTGACCCAGGGAAGAACCCAGAGAAAGCACAAACTTCTGAAATCATGGGAAAGAGGAATAACAATGGAGCAATGAATGCCCACAACCCCACAACATCAGAACCTGATAACACAGAAATTCAGAGATCTCCAGAAGATCAAATCAGGAATATAACTGTAGAAATAATACAGAACCTTCGAAAATAATTTAGAGAGTGTCTAAAAGACATAAAGGATGCAATCATTGAGGTAAAGGCCTCAATTCAAACTATAAACAATCGATTAGACCACATGGAGAATAGAATCTCGCTCCTAGAAGATGATCCCTCCAAAAACAAACACATAATTTATAACTTAGAAAAAGAATTCAACAGCAGAAATTTGACATTGAAGAAATATGGGCCCATTTTAAGAGAGCTAACCTAAGAATAATTGAAATAGAAGAGGGAAAAGAAGGTGAAACCAAAGGGATAAGTAATATCTTCAAAGAAGTAATAGCAGAAAATTTTTCCAAACATAGAGCAAGAGGTTGATACACAGGTCCAGGAAACTTATAGAACTCCCTTTAGACAGGACCAGAGAAGAAGTTCCCCATGCCACATAATTGTCAAAATGACCAATGTGGAAGCCAAGGAGAGAATCTTAAAGGCCACAAAAGCAAAAGGCCAAGTGACATTCAGAGGCAAACCAATTAGAATCACTCCAGACTTCCCAAACCAAGTCATGAAAGCCAGAAAGGCTTGGAGTAACATACTCTAAACTCTGAAAGAAAACAACTTGCAGTCAAAAATTTTCTACCCAGCAAAACTATCAAATTAGATGGGGAAATAAGAAGCTTCCATGACAAACAGAAACTGAAGGAATTTATGTCTTCAAAACCAGCACTAGAGAAAATACTCAAAGAGATTAACTACAAAGAAGAAATAGGTAATACACACCAGAACCAGAGAAACAAGATTTTCCATTCACAGACAACTAGGCAAAGAAGAATAAACAGTATTTCAAACAGAAATAAAATCTTAACATGTTAGAAATTAAAAGTTATCTCTCAATAATCACACTGAATGTAAATGGCCTCAACTCCCCAATAAAAAGACACAAAGTGGCAAAATGGATTAAAAACCAGAATCCATCCATCTTCTGCTTACAAGAAACACACTTTAAAAGTAAAAAGAGTAACAAACTCAAGGTAAAGGGCTGGAGCAAGGTAATTCATGTTCAGTAACCATCCTAACAAATGTGAAGTAGTATTTCACTATAGTTTTTATTTGTATTTCCTTAATGATTAGTTATATTATGATAATGATGTGTGATATTCATGTGTTTATTGGTCATATAAAAATCTTTGGAGATTTATTCTCTATTTTAGTCTTTTATCTATTTCTAAATTGTATTGTTTGCTTTTATTGTTGCTAATTTTTAGCATTTCTATTTGGAATATTAAAATACCTTCAGATATAGCATTTGGAAATATTTTATCCCATTCTATCAGAAACTTTTAATTGTTTACATTGTCTTTGGATGTACAATTTTTAAAATTTTTTATGAAGTTTGTTTGTTTATTCTTTTGTTGCCTGTGCCTTTGGGGTCATATCCAAGAAATCACTGCCAATTTCAATGTTGTGAAGTTTTATGACCCAGGTTTTCTTCTAAAAGTTTATAGTCTTAAGATTTACATTTAGGGGACTTCCGGGAAGATGGCGACCGAGAAAAGCGGGGCTTAAGAGTCCCGCTAACAACCAATCTCCATTACCACAAAAAGAGCGCCTTTCATAGCCAGAAAACACCATCACCAGAAAAACAAAAAAACCACCAGGCTCCAGAGAGAAAGCGGACTGGGAACAGAGCTCAGGGCCACAGAGGAGACAAACGCGCCCGAGGACGCGGCAGCAGCGCCATACTGCAGGTGGCAGCGGCGAACTCAGCGGACAGCTACAGCAAGCCGAGGTGAGCCGATGCGGAACAGCCAGGCGGGATCTTTCGGCGCAGACAGCATTTAAAGCTCCTAGTGGCTGAGCTCAGCACACGCTGCAGGGATTCAGAGTGGAAAACAAAACCAGAGAAGAAAAAATACGCCAGCCTCATGGCCGAGGGCGTGGCAGAGGCGCCATATTGCCACCGGCGGCGGCAGCAGCAGTGAATTCACCGAGTCCAGTACAGCTACATCTACGTACTCAAGAACAGTGAGTCAAATTGCGGGCCACAGAGGAGAAATCCCAGTATTGTGCCTCCTGGGACTTGACCCAGTGAGGGAGTGGTGGTGGCAGAGATATCACACCATAGGAGAGCGTGCAACCTGGCACCCCCCATAGTTTAAAGCAGCCTCTATCGACTCCCTGGGTCGGAGACTCTGTGATACAACCCAGTAAAGGAGTAGTAGGGTCTGAGATAATACAGACTCGAGATCCAGAGCACCTTAAGTGAAGCCATAGTGACCCAAGGGAAGAACCCAGAGAAGGCACAAACCTCCGAAATCATGGGAAAGAGGAATAACACTGAAGTAATGAATGTGCAAAACCCCACAACATCAGAACCCAATAAAACAGAAATTCAGAGATTTCTAGAAGATCAAATCAGGAAAATAACTGTAGAAATAATAGAGGTGCTTCGAAAAGAACTCAGAGAGAGCCAAAAAGAGATAAAGGATGCAATTAATGAAGTAAAGGCCTCAATTCAAAGCACAAACAACCGATTAGACCACATGGAGAACAGAATCTCGCTCTTAGAAGATGAGCAATCAAAAAATGAATGCATAGTTTCTAATCTAGAAAAAGATATCCAACAGCAGGAATCTGACATTGAAGAAATATGGGCCCATCTTAAGAGAGCTAACCTAAGAATAATTGGAATAGAGGAGGGAAAAGAAAGTGATACCAAAGGGATCAACAATCTCTTCAAGGAAGTAATAGCAGAAAATTTTCCAAATATAGAGCAAGAGGTTGATACACAGATCCAGGAAACTTATAGAACTCCCTTTAGACAGGATCCGAGAAGAGGATCCCCACGCCATATAATTGTCAAAATGACCAATGTGGAAGCCAAGCAGAGAATCTTAAAGGCAACAAAAACAAAGGGCCAACTGACATTCAGAGGCAAACCAATTAGAATCACTCCAGACTTCCCAAACCAAGTCATGAGAGCCAGAAGGGCTTGGAGTAACATATTCCAAACTCTGAAAGAAAACAACTTCCAGCCAAAAATTTCCTATCCAGCAAAACTTTCTATCAAATTAGATGGAGAAATAAGAAGCTTCCATGACAAACAGAAACTGAAGGAATTTATGTCTTCAAAACCAGCGCTAGAGAAAATACTCAAAGGAATTAACTACAAAGAAGAAATAGGTAACACTCACCAGAACCAGAGAAACAAGCGTTTCCATCCAACAGACAACTAAGATTGGTTATCTGTGGAGATTCATTATTTATTTTAGTCTTTTACCTATCTCTAAATTGTATTGTTTGCCTTTATTTTTGTTAATTTTTAGGATTTCTAGTTGGAATATGAATATACCTTCAGATATAGCATTTGGAAATATATTATCCAATTCTATTAGTAACTTTTAACTCTGTTTACATTGTCTTTGGATATACAATATTTTCTTTTATTTTTTAGGGAGTTTGTATATTCTTCTGTTGCCTGTGCCATTGAAATCATATCCAAGAAATCACTGCCAATTTCAATGTTGTGAGGTTTTATGACCCAGATTTTCTCCTAAAAGTTTATAGTCTTAAGATTTATATTTAGGTCTTTTATCTATTTTGAGTTAATACTTGTATATGGGATTAGGTAAGGGTCCAATTTTATTCTTTTCCATGTAATTATTATTTTTCAACAATATTTAGTTAAAAGAGTATTATTTCCACCACCAAATCTTCGTGGAAACCTTGTCAAAAATAACTTGACAATATAGGGAAGAATTTAGCTCTAGGCTTGTATTTAACTCCAATGGTCTATATATCTGCCTTTAGAACAGTACTACACTGTTTCAATTATTGTAGCTTTATATGGTTTGAAATCAGAAAATATACATCTTCTAGCTTTGTTTTTGCTTCGAGATTGTTTTGGGTATCTAGAGTCCATATTCCATATCAGGATAGATTTTTTTCTGAAAAATAAATATATGATAGTTTCACCTAAAAAAAAAGAAAAAAATATTCTCTGGTAAGAAAGAAAGCAAAAAGAAATATTGAAATGTTATCTTTAAGTCATCAAAAGCTTGGTATCAGACAAATGAAACTGTTATGTGAGATTATCATTTTTAATTTTGGATAAATTGCTATAATACTAGATGTCAACCACTAAGCCAAGCATGGGAGGGAGGGATGGGGAGAGAATGGGGTGGGGATCGGGTGGGGGCTGACTGGGCGATGTGTGCATGTATGTCTACAAAAGTTTGTATCCCACTATGATGTATGAATACAGTGCACCAATAAAATAAAATTAAAAAAAAAAAGATTTACATTTAGGTCTTTTATCTATTTTGAGTTAATATTTGTATATGGTATTAGATAAGGGTCCAATTTTACTGTTTCATGTAAATATTATTTTTCAACAATATTTAGTGAAAAGATTATTATTTCCTTCACCCAATGTAATTGGAAACCTTGTCAAAAATAATTTGACCATATATGGAAAAAAATGTTAAGAGATTAGTAATACATTTCTGCTAATTTGAAGCATCTATGCAAGTCTATTACATAATATCACATATACACATTATATAATAAATATATATGTTTACATAAAAAAATTACTCCCAAGGCTGGGGATGTATGTAGGTCGGTGGCAGAGAGTATACAAGGTTTGATCCCCAAAACCACAACACACACACACACACACACACACACACACACACACACAGTATCTCATTCTCCCATTAGCTGATTTATACAAATTACATCTTCCTCAATATGGTCTCTTGTATTTGAATCAGTGTCTGTGAATTATAAAAACAGTGATTCTCAAAGTAGATTCTGCCTTATATAGTGTTTTCTGTTCAAATGTTCCTATTAGCATTTGAAATGTCAGTAAGATATTACTTCATTATTGACATTTCAGACTACAAGTTAATGATGGTCGGGTATGAGAGGATACTCAGAGAACTGTTAACTTTCTGACTGGGGAAAATTCACTTTAAATATGTATAAAGTAATTTAGCTGGGTGCAGTGGTACACACCTATAATTCCAGCCACTGGGGAGGCTGAGGTAAAAGGATCATGAGTTGAAGACCAGCATGAGTAACTCAGCAAAAGCCCCCTTCCCTGCTCTGCATCTTAGAAAAGGATAGATGATAGATAGACAGATATAGATAGATAGATAGATGATAGAAATTTAATACTAGGAATTAAGCCACCAAAATACATCCACCAGCTCTTTTTTATTTTTTATTTTTGTTGAAAACAGGGTCTTGCTGGGTTGGTGAAAGCTAGATGTTTCTTTTTTGAGATCTATTTTCAGTGGGTAGTGTTAATGTTTAGCTTCTTGTTCTGGTGATTTTATTTGCCCTTTGTATTGTTTCTGTTTAACTGCTCTATAAATGACTGCCATCTCTAGCAGAAATTCTCAAAGAGCAGTACAGCATGTATATTAGGAGGTCTTTAATAATGTTATTTGTGTTTAAGAGTTCAGCTTTTATTTTTTTCAAAGATCACCTCAATTTAGGGGTCAATGGAAAGATACACATTGGAATTATAATGTTTTCTGAGCAGGAAAAAATCAATGAGGTGGTACTGGAAATCTGGCAGAGCACCAGGTCAGCCATTGCAGCTGTTTCATTTTGGTTAAGATCCTATATGCTACAAAATTAGCTGGGAATCTGTGTTGAGAATGGATTAAAAACAAAAAAATGGAGGGGAGGGCAGCACATCTCAATTCTTTTAAGCATTTTTAAATTTAAGGTTTTATTTATTTTTTGCTTTTCTATAAATGATTCAGAATAAAAAAGAAAAAAAGATTGATTATTCTTCCATCTTGAAGCAACCACTGTTAATGGTTTCTTGGGTATCTAGATATTTTCTATGCATACATAAGTAAAAATGGATGATTTTAATGCAAATTTTAGTATAATATAACATTCCACC
Organism: Muscardinus avellanarius; assembly: GCF_963383645.1. Taxonomy (NCBI): domain Eukaryota; kingdom Metazoa; phylum Chordata; class Mammalia; order Rodentia; family Gliridae; genus Muscardinus; species Muscardinus avellanarius. The sequence continues at coordinate 58,801,309 of NC_137801.1, forward strand.
ACACCTTTTTCTCTTCAATTAGAAAATGTATTTTGAAGATTATTTCAGCCAGGCGTGGTGGCACATGTTTGTAATCCCAGTACTTGGGAGACTGAGACAGGTGTATCTGGGTTCGAGGACAGCCTCAGCTATACAGCGAGGCTCTCAGCAACTTAGTGAGACCCTGTTTCCAAATAAAATATAAAATAGGTCTGGAAGTGTAGCCCAGAGGTAGAAAGCCCCTGGGTTCCATCCCCAGTACCACACAAAAAATATTATTTCATATTAGTACATTTAAATTTATCTTTTAAGGCTGTTTTCTAATTGAATTACATTGTGGTTTATATAAATCAATAATTTAACATTTGATCCAGGTATGGTGGCGCATGCTTGTAATCCCAGCATTTGGGAGGCTGAGACCAGAGGATCGCGGTTTGCGGACAGCCTCAGCTACTTAGTGAGGCCTTCCGTAACTTAGTGAGACCCTGTTTCAATATAAAGAATATGCCGGGAGTGGTGGCACACACTTGTAATCCCAGCACTTGGGAGACAGAGACAGGAGGATCGCGCAGGTTCCAAGCCAGCTGCGCGCGCTGGTTTAGGAGACCCTGTTTCCAAATAAAAGTGTAAAAATAGGTCTGGGAGTGTAGCCCGGAGGTAGAAGGGCTTCCAGGAACCCCAGTACCACCAAAAAAAAAATAGGTCAGGGGGTGTGGCTCAGAGGTCAAATGCCTCTGGGTTCCATCCCCAGACCGGCAAAAAAAAAAAAAAATTTTATTGTGAATATATTCAGAAAGAAATGTATACTCCTTATCTGTTTGGGAGGCAATTAATTTCTTTCTACACACACATACACACACACACACACACACACACACACACACACACACACACAGCAAGCAATATCCCAACATTATGGACACCAGTTGGATGTTATAATTTATTTTAATTCACTATTTACCTGAAGTTAGTCTCAAATCTTACAAGTTAAGGAGTCATTTTAACTTCAGATGCCAGTCACATGTCTGGGCCTCCAGTACTTCTGGTCAACCAGTTACACATCTGCATTCCCATAACCCTTTCCTTGTTCTCAATGATTTGCTAGAATGACTCACAGAATTCAGAGAAACTATTTAACATTTCCTGCTTTATTATGAAGGGTATTATAAAGAATACCGACAACAGCCAAATTAAGAAATACCTAGGGGAGGGTATTAGGGTAAGAACATGGGAGCTTTCATGTTCTCTCCTGATACCTTTATATGTTCAGGAGCTCATCAAATTTCACTATTCAAGAGCTTTTATTTATTTATCTATGTACTTATTTTTGCAGTACTGGAGATTGAACCCAGGGGCAGTCTACCTCTGAGCTATATCCCCAGCTCTATTTTTTACTTTTATTTTGAAACAAGATCTCACTAAATGGCAGAGGGCCTCACTAAGCAGCTGAGGCTGGCTGCGAACCTGCAGCCCTCCTATCTCAATCTTTCAAGTACTGGGATTATGAGTGTTCACCATCACACCCAGCCTGGAGATTCAAGAGCTTTGATAAAACTTAATCTTAAGGCCACCCCTCTTCCTCACTTCAATTCCTGGAGATCAGTGTGTGTGGTCTGAAAGTTCTAACTTTCTAATCTTCTCATCTTTCTGGTGTCTGGTCCCATCCTGAAGCTGTTTGGGGATATCACTCTAAATCACCTGTTAGTATAAATTTGACTTATTGAAAGGGATTCATTATGAATAATAAAAAATACTTTTATTGCTCAAGAAAAGGTCTTAGAAGCCCTGTAATAGGGTTGTTTTAGGAACTCTGTGATAGGCACCTCACGTGGTACAAAGACCAAATACATTTTTATAAATTAGCATAAAAACAGATTTCTTCTTTATTATCAATAGTTCAAAATGTGTATGCCAACATATTTTATTAGTTATATGGTCCAGTGCAGTGTACCAGACCTGTAGCATGTGAGGATACCTGCAGGATATAATTCTAGTCCCTGAACAAGCTGGCGATTGGCCAGGTCTTTGCTGCAAGACATTATCTGTTTCTTATTTCTTCTCAGGTAGGCAGCTTATTATGAGCTGAATTCACACAGCAGGCTGTATGACAGCTTCATGAGTGGGAGAGCCTTGTTTCCAACCTAGTTTTCTGCTCTGGTCTCTGCCCTGAATCTTGAACAACTCTGCCAACTTTGGACCTTGCCCATTTTGTGTTTTTAGCTTTTTTTCTGGAACCTGGAAATGTTTACCACATTTTGAAGTACAACTCTATATTCAAAGCATTCTCTTTTTACTTGTTGTCTGTTGTTGCCGTGGGTTATTGAAAGGTTTTTCAAAGTGTAAATTAAAACTAAAAGAATAATATTTAGGTGTCAAAATATAATTTCCAGATTGATTAAGAAAAAGAAAGGAGAGCTCCACAAGAGCTGGAACAGCAGGAGTGTTGATTGCTGCTTATCTGGAGGAGCAGGAGAGCAGGAAGATGATTATGTATGTGTTAACACCTGGGATACGTATGCTTCATGCGTAAAAGAACATATTTTATTCTTTCTTTCTTTCTTTCTTTCTTTCTTTCTTTATTTATTTATTTATTTGTGGTACCCAGGGGCCTTCTACCTCCGGGCTATACTCTCAGACCTATTTTCTATTTTATTTGGAAACAGGGTCTCACTAAGTTGCTGAGAGCCTCACTAAGTAGCTGAGGCTGGCTTCAAACCTGTGTGATCCTCCTGTCTCATCCTCCCAAGTGCAGGGATTACAAGTATGCACCACCATGCCCAGCTCAAAAGAACATATTTTAAAGATCACATATTATAACTAGTCTCCTTCAGGAAGCCCAAGGGAATATCTAAATATGCATCTCGTAAAAACATGATTCATTTACTCTTAACCTCTGTAATATGTTTGTTCAGTTAATTGCTAGAACCTTCTCATCTGTGGGAATGTCACAAGTAGGAACAGCCCACACTGTAAATCTTATTTAATTATTTAGAAAAACAAACAAAAAGATGATTATTTTAGTTATGACCAATTGATTCAGATTGATATATTTTCTCTTTTTTGCAAGTATTTAGCATATTGTCCTAATGAGATTAGAGCAAAATTAATCATATTTATGTTAAAAATACATAATGGGCTTTTTGGAAAAGGTTTCAGGTCTTCTAATTCTTGGGGTGCTGGTAATATCAACACCTGGGCCCTCCCTATCTAATCTGTATCCTGCCAGTTGTTGGCTCTGGTAGAGTGACTTTCTCACCAGTTTGGGATCAAGGGACAGAAATTGGAGTAAATTTGGTCTGATTTGAGAGGACACAGCTTTAGGTGTGGGTACAGAGATGATACTGCTTACTGCTTCATGTTAAATCTAGGCCTCAGCCAATTGGTGCTTATCACACTTTCCCCCAAATTCACATTTTTAAATCTATTTTCTGATGACATTTTTTAAAAAAGAATGTTCTGACTTATGGCCCTGCGAGTCTATACATTTCTTGAGGGACTCAAGGAATCATGCCTGATAGATTTTCTTATCCTTCCTTTCTCTTCATTCTAGTCTTTCTATTCATGTCACAACTTATTTTCTGCTTCTCATTGTAATAATAACAATATTATTATGATTAGCACAGATAGAATAACTAACCTGCTTGAAGACTTACAACTAATAAGAAACAAAGCTGCTGGACATGTTGGTGCACACCTGTAATCCCAGTACTTGGGAAGCAGAGACAGGAGGATCACAGGTTCCTCAGCAGGTTATCGAGACTTTCAGCAACCTAGCAAGACCCTGTATTTTGTTCTTTTTTGGGGGGTACTGGGAATTGAACCCACAGGGGTTCTACCTCTGAGCTACACCCCAAGCCCTATTTTATTTTTTATTTTGAAACAGGGTCTCACTATGTTATTAAGTCTGGCCTTGAACCTGTGATCCTTCAGCCTTCCAAGTATCAGGATTATAGGGATGCTCCGTCATGCCTGCTACAAGGCCTTACAAGGAAGATGGATGTGTAGCTCAGAGACAGAATGTCCCTGGATTCAATCCCTAGTATCACACATCCACAAAAAAAATGAAAAACAAACAAACTATAGCTTGACCTTCAATTTCATGCTCCTAACTACTAGACTATTTTGGTGAAGCATAAGACACATGAACAGCTAAATAAACATCTACCTTCTTGCTGTTAGTTTTGGGCTCCTTTTTTTTTTTTTGTGAGAGGAACTCCAACACCAGATCGACTATTAAATTATTCCATGATGGTACACACCTGTAATCCCAGTACTTGGGAGACTGAGACTTGAGAAGCGTAAGTTAAAAGCCAGCCTCAGCAACTTATTAAGGCCCTCAGTAACCTAGTGAGATTCAGTTTCAAAAATAAAATAAAAATAGGGCTGGGGGTTATAGCTTGGAGGTAGAATGCCTCTAGGTTGAATCCCAAGTACTACAAAATAATAATAATAAATAAATTACTCTAGAATAAGTCTTGTTCCTGTTCTGCTTTCTAGTGGCCAATCTAGAAGTCTTTCAGAAAATGTGGGCAAGCCCAAACACATATAGAAATAGTCACAAGTATAGTTACAAAATCAATGAGCTAAAATTAGAATGAGTATCTAAAGAGATCCCCATCAAAAAATGTGAAGAATCCCTGTTTTAATTCTATTAATGTCAGTTGCTTTTTAGAAGAAGCGACATTATTTTCCTGGAAAAGGCTTTATCTGGATAAAGTGAATTTGTTAATTATATTAAAAAATCTCCCTCAGTCATGGGACAGCTTAAATTCAACACATCAGAAGAGCACCAGGCTGACAGGTACAGAAATTATTTACCCAATCCTGACACACTCAGCCCAGCTTCACTGATTGAGAATTAAATGGAAATACAGAGGGAAAGATGCATAGCTTCCATCCACCATTTATGAAGCCCTCCATCTGACGGATATCCTAATGTGTGTGCCTTGCTGAAGGTTCTGTGTATCTTCTGTGATGAAAATTGAGAATAAGTGCTATGAAAATGGGTGAAAGTGTGTCAAAGCATACTTTTTTATTGGTGCATTATATTCATACATCATATTGGGGTAAAAAAACTTGTGTGGACATACATGTACACATCACCATTTAGCCCCTACTCAATTCCCACCTCATTTCCTCCCTGTCCCTCCTTCCAATGCTTGGCTTAGTGGTTGACTTCGATATGTTTAAGTACATTGTGTGTTAGAGAATTTCCTTCTTCCCCCCTCCCATCCCCTCATTTAGGTTGTCTTGTTTGCTCCTCTATAGGATTTCCTTTTTCATTTAGACTTCCTCCTATGACCCATTTCTCCTTAGCTTTCACATATTAGGGAAAGCATCTGATTTCTTATTTTTTGCAACCCTGGCTAATCTCACTTAGCATAATGTCCTCCAGTTCCATCCACTTCCCTGAAAATAATGTAATTGAGGGTTTTTTTTTATGGCTGAGTAAAATTCCATTGTGTACATATCCCACAGTTTTGTAATCCATTCATCTGTTGATGGACATCTTGGCTGGTTCCATAGTTTGGCAATGGTGAATTGTGCAGCTATGAACATAGATACACATGCATTAGTTCGGTAGTTTGGCCTCCTATCTTTTGGGTAGATACCCAGAAGTGGTATTGCTGGATCAAATGGTAGATTTGTTCCCATTCTTCTGAGGATTCTCCATACTGTTTTCCAAAGTGGTTGCACTAATTTGCAATCCCCCCAACAATGTCTTAGAGTTCCCACTTCTCCACATCCTCACTAGCATCTGTTATTGTTTGTGTTTTGAATGATGGCCATTCTAGTTGGAGTTAGGTGAAATCTCAGGGTAGTTTTGATTTGCATCTCTCTGATTGCCAATGATGTTGAGCATTTTTTCATGCATTTATTGGCCATCTGAATTTCTTCTTTCATGAAGTATCTATTTTGCTTGCCATTTTTTGATTGGATGATTTTTTTTTAGTGTTGAGTTTCTTGAGTTCTCTGTATATTTTAGATTAGTCCTCTATCAGAGGTGTAGGTGGCAAAAATCTTCTCCCATTCTGTTGGCTTTTGGTTGAGGTTCTTGACAGTTTCCTTTGCTGAACAGAAGCTCTCCAGTTTCATGCAATCCCTCTTATTGATTTGCCTTTAAATTTGTTGTGCCTTTGGGGTCTTATTGAGAAAGTATTTATCTGTGCCCATGTGTTGTAGTGTTGGACCTATGCCCTCTTCAAGGAGCTTCAAGGTTTCTGGTTTAATTTCCAGGTCTTTGATCCATCTTGAACTGACTCTTGTGCAGGGTGAAAAAGTGGGATTAATTTCCAATTTTCTGCATATGGTTAACCAGTTTTGCCAACACCATTTGTTGAACAGGCTATCATTTCTCCAGTGTATGTTTTTGGCCCCTTTGTCAAAAATCAACTGGCTGAAAGTGTGTGGGCTTCTTTCTGGGTCTCCTATTCTGCTCCATTGGTCTATGTATCTGTTTTTTTGCCAGTACCATGCTTTTTTTTATTACAATGGCTTTGAGTATAGTATAAAGTCAGGTATTGTGATTCCTCCTGCATGGTTTTTATTGCTGAGAACTACTTTGGCTGTGCTTGGCTTTTTGTTATTCAAAAAAAATTTAAGGACCGATTCTTCTATGTCTGTGAGGAATGATCTTGGTAGTTTAATGGGCATTGCGTTAAATCTGTAGATCACTTTTGGAAGGATGGCCATTTTAATGATATTTATTCTGCTAATCCATGAACATGGAAGATCTTTCCATCTTCTAAGATCTTCGATTTCTTTTTTCAGTGTTTTATAATTTTCTTTGTAGAGATCTTTTACCTCCTTGGTCAAGTTTATTCCTAGGTATTTTATTTTTTGTGGGAGATCCTGAGTGGAAGTGTTTTCTGAATTTCTTTTTTAGTGGTGTACAGGAAAGCTTCTGATTTTTTAAGATTGATTTTGTATCCAGATACTTTGCTGAATTTGTTGATTAGTTCTATAAGCCTTTTGGTTGAGTTTGCTGGGTTTTCTAAATATTGTATTATGTCATCTGCAAATAGTGAAAGTTTGAGTTCTTTTTCTATGTATACTCCTCTGATTTCCTTTTCTTGCCTTATTGCTCTGGCTAGAGTCTCTAGTACTATATTGAAGAGAAGTGGTGATAATGGACATCCTTGTCTCGTTCCTGTTTTTAGGGGGAATTCTTGAAGTTTTTCCCCATTTAATATGATGTTGGCGGTGGGTTTATTGTAGATTGTCTTTATGATGTTGAGATATGTTCCTTCTATTCCAATTCTCTGCTGCTTTTCTCAGTCGCCATCTTCCCAGAAGTCTTGGGAGTCATTCTTAAAATCTTCCTTCCTTCCATAGCGAAACAGGCAGCTATTCTTGTTAATTCTATCTCCTATTTTGTCTCTGGAATTTGACTATTTTGCCCCACAAGCCAGATACCACAACTGTCACACAGACCACTTGGGGCCCATTTTCTCCCACCTGGGCCAATAGCCTCCCACAGGGCTCACTTTGCCCCCTTCTAGTCCATACTCCAGAGCAGTCAAAGTGCTCTTTTAAAAATATATATCTTACGTGGGGCATGGTGGCACATGCTTGTAATCCCTGCGCTTGGGAGGCAGAGACAGGAGGATCGCGCAGGTTCGAAGCCAGCCATGCAGGCTTAAGGGACCTTGTTTCCAAATAAAAAAGAAAAGTATAAAATAGGTCTGGGAGTGTAGCCGGGAAGTAGAAGTGTTTCAAGGAACCACAATACCACCAAATACATATATCTTGCCGGGCATGGTGGCGCATGCTTGTAATCCCAGTACTTCAGAGGCTGGGAGAGGAGGAACTGGGTTGGCAGACAATCTCAGCTGCTTACTGAGGTCCTTTGTGAGATCCTGTTTCAAAATAAAGAATTAAAAATAGGGCTGGGGCATAGCTCGGAGGTAGAATGCCCCTGGGTTCCTACTCCAGTACTGCCAAAAGAATAAATAAACAAACAAACAAATAAATAAATAAATATATAATCTTTGGTAGCTGAGCGTGGTGGCACATGCTTGTAATTCCAGCACTGGGGAGGCAGAGACCAGAGGATCAGGATTAGCAGACAGCCTCAGCTACTTAGCTAGGCTCTTTGCAACTCAATGAGACCCTGTTTCAAAAATAAAAAGACTGAAAAATAGGGCTGGGGGTGTATCTCAGAGGTAGAATGCCCCTGGTTTCCATCCCTGGTACCGCAAAAAAGAATATCTTTTTTAAAACATCCGCAACCAGCAATTCCTTCTCTGTCTCTGGCCACAGTTACCTTTCAGTTTTTTTGGCCTTGACATGCTTTTTCTATTTCTGGGACTCCCCAGAAGCCATTTCTTCTGTTCAGAATGTTTTCCTTTTTCATGTCTGGCAAATTCATGCTCACCCTTCATATTTCAAACTATATGTTACTTCCTCACAGCTGCCTTCTGCAATCTCCCCACCCCCTGTGGTCCCGTTCTGCTGTTATAAACTCTCTGAGAATCTTGTAATTTCTTTGTAGCCTTTATCATCATGCTAATTAAAGAATTCTCCTAGGACAGACGCTCAGTGCTAGAGTCCATGGTTACCCAGGCCCTCACACACTGCTTTGTACGTAGTTGATAATCTATAAACAGTTGATGAATTGTGGATGAGTGAATACAGATCAAGGCCAATTTGGACCGTTTCCATATTTACCATCCCCACTATTCCCTGGTCTTGTTGGTGGGCCCCACTCTGGCTTACTGCTGGTGTGACCCAGCACTGAGATCTCAGCACACCTTCAGTGCTGAGGCAACATAGGCTATAAATCCTTTTCTGAAAACATTCTTATTTCCCCTAGACTTTGTTTGATTATAAAAGTAAAAGTACTCATGAAGAAAAACCTGGCAAAGTTCAAAAACATAAAAAAGGCCCAGTGTAATGATGCACACCTGTAATCCTAGTACGTGGGAGGTTGAGACAGGAGGTTTGCCGGTTTGAGAATAGCCTCAGCGAGTAGTGAGATGCTCATCAACCTAGTGAGATCCTGTTTCAAAAATAAAATGAAATAGGACTGGGGATGAAGTTCGGAGGTAGAATGCCCCTGGGTTCAATAGAAGAAGGAGGAGGAGGAGGAGAAGGAGAAGGAGGAGGAAGAAAAGGAGGAGGAGGAGGAAGGGTAGGGGGAGATGGAGAGGGAGAGGGAGAAGGAAAAGAAGAAGGAAGAAGGAAGAAGAAGAAGAGGAAGAAGAGGAAGAAGAAGAAGGCCGGGCATGGTGGCGCACGCTTGTAATTCCTGCGCTTGGGAGGCAGAGACAGGAGGATTGCGCAGGTTCGAAGCCAGCCTCGCTGGCTTAAGAGACCCTGTTTCCAAATAAAAATATAAAAAATAGGTGTCTGGGAGTGTAGCCTGGAGATAGAAGGGTTTCCAGGAACCCCAGTACCACAAAAAAAAAGAAGAAATTTCCCATAATCTTAGCATTTAAGAAGGTGCCCATTCTAAGCTTCCAGTAAATTTGTGTAGTATTTCAGCAGACTTGCTACCTGTATTTCAATATAAAATTTCTTCTTCTTTAACTAACAACCTTCATAGCATGTTTATGTTCTACCCAAATTGAGAAATTTCTATGGGAGATAAATTATTAAACCAAAAACACAGGATGCTGACTAATAGAGGAAAAAAATACATAAATGTCACATTTAGTTTAATATCATTGTTCAGTGCCATATTGCAATTCTGGACCATAAATATATCTTTCACAATAAAAATGCTAAAAGTGCCTAATTTCATCTGTGTTCTTTTTCCATTAAATTAGCAAACTTAAGAAAGTGGTCTTAAGCTTTTTTCCCTTGCTCTTGTTAACTATTAAAGGATTAAAAAATGCATTCTTTGAAAATTTTTCATCATACTTTCACTGTAGGTCATACTTTGGGAGGACTCTCTCTACTTGCTAGTACTCCGAACTCTACATATTTAACTAGTCATTGAACCTGACTGTTTTCATATTTTTTTTAAAAATCACAATTCCTACCAGGCATAGTGGCACATGTTTATAATCCTAGTACTTGGGAGGCTGAGACAGGAGGATCACAGTTTCACAGCCAGCCTCAGCAACATAATGAAGCCCTCCACAACTTAGAGAGACACCATTTCAAAACAAAGAAAAAAAATAGGATTGAGGGTGTAGCTCAGAGGTAGAATGTGGGTTCAATCCCCAGAACCCTAAAAATAAAAATTGAACCACAATTTCTCTTTGGCATATTTAGCTTCAAAATAATAATATAATGTCAATGCTTTAGCTTGAGTGATAAATATAAAAACTTTAGATATAAAATCTGTGTATCTAGCCAGGCGTGGTAGCACATTACTGTAATCCCAGTACTTGTGAGGCTGAGACAGGAGTCTCAGGTTTGAGGACAGCCTCAGCACATAGGGAGACTGTCATCAATCTAACAAGATCATATTCCAAATAAGAAATAAAATTGGGCTGGGGTGTAGTTCGAAGGTAGAATGGCTCTGGGTTCAATCCTTAGTACCACAAAAAATAAATAAAATAAAAATGTATACCTGAAAATATTTAGAAAACTAGATAATTATGGGGCAAAATAAAAAAGTTGAGCAAATCTTTTAACAGAGGTGTTAATCCAAATGGAAAAGAAAGCAACATATTTTAAAATTCAACTAGCAAGTGGTTTTAGAAAGCTCTAAAACTACAACTTATAACTCTAGCTTCTTGCATAAAGAACTTGATGAGAAGTTTGTCACTGCACTGTTACCCTGAAAAGCTTACTTCAGCCAGACGCCTGCAGGCGTGTGAATGGCTCTTGAACAATCTGTATAGAGTGGCTGAAACCAAGGGAAGATTTGAATAAACCCTCTAGCTTTATTTGCTTTGAGTTGACTTTAAAAGCTACTAATATTAGAAGTCACATAGCTAAGAAATATATTATTAATCTCCCACCAGCTTTGCTGTAGATAATACCTCTGCATGCGGGTTATGATGATAGTCATTGCCTGAGTTACTTTTCAGAGACTTGAAAGCTGCTTTTGACTCTATACTTGGTCCTACACAAGTGTCTGATCAGTGACTTCTTTCATGTCAAGAGACCACCCTCAGATGATTACGCTACTGTTTTCTGAGCATGCATCCTCTGAAGAGCTATGAAGATTTATTACACATGTACAGACCACTGATTACTTCACTTTTCCTTACCCCCAATAACCTTCTTGCACACCTTAGACTACACTGCCTCTTTATTCCATAAATATCCCTAAACCTGATCCTGGAAAGGCAGATTTGAGACTTGCCCTTCTATCTCTATGCTTGTCCATCTTGTGAAGAAACTCTCTTTTTCAAGAGTTTTTGTTTCAGTGATTGACATACTGTATGGCAGGCAAAATGGGCCTGGCTTAGTAACAGGCGGCCCATTATTATCTCTGGGACTCTTGCTTTCAGAAGACTAGATTTCATACACATTCTCCTCTGGAATTTAAAAAAGAACTTGTGACATCTTTTTTACATGTCAGATAAATTGATTCTACCTTGGAAGCAAGCAATTTAAAGAAGCTGAAGTTAAAATTCTTCCTGTTTTGTACAGTAAATTCCAGAAAACAATAACATAGACATGGTATTATTTAGCAATAGTGAAATACTACCACCAAAATAATATCTAAAAATAAAATGACCACATAACCTCTAACTGCACACAGAAATACAAGTAGCATATATAATAATGAAATAGGGAAGAGAAAAAGAAATTAGAGGAAGAATGTTCCAACCTCCTAGCAGCTTTATAGCTTTTGGAAAATAGTAGGAAAAGTTGCTGCTGACCTACCTTGAGTATATGTGAATGAAAAATGGTTTTTTGGAAACAAGACCCACACCGAGAGCTATGTGGCTCCTAGTCACAGGAATTGGCATGGCCAGATACCAGGGCATGGACTACGAGAGGAGTGAGGATCGGGGCTCAATATTCAGGAGAGGCTCACTGTCAGCACTCAGCCTGCTCTGCGTGGTTCTGAGGATTGGTGCCTTTTTACTCCCAAATGGCACCTTATTCAGCTCACCCTGGTCTGTCAAATACTCCATACTGACGTTAAACATCCATGTACTTATTACTCAAAGTAATGCCATGCAATTAATTTTATAGAAGTCTGACAGCAACCACACAAAGTAGATATACAGAATGACCTTCATTTTACAGATGAGGAAACTGGAGCCGAAGGCTGAGGGGTTCGCCCAGCTAGTCCACTAGTAGGTACCAACCCTTCATCTTCCATTCTGTGCTCGGCTCAGATGTCACGCATGGACAGCTTCTCTCTGAATTCCAAAGGGATGCCATTAAGTGAACCTTACTAAAATCTCAATGTACAGACTCATGAGCACAGACAAGAAATACTTTAGAAGTTACAAGAAACTTGTTCTCCATCTAACTATTCACCCAATCTCTATTTAGAACCAGCACCAAGAATTATGCATTTATTTCCCTTTCCCCTATCCTTATTCCATGTTTTGTAAGAATGTACAATAACATACTTTGTATAGATTTGAACAAGAATAAGAATTCACTCCATGTTATCCAAACTCATAACATGCTCTTCAATACAAGAGTCTAAGTAAAAATCAGTCATCTCAATCTATCCATAATACTGCCATATTTTACAAAATTTATTTTTCTTTGAAAAAATATGCACTAAATAAAACATTGAGTTAGAGATAATATTCAATTGTTTTCTAATCCATTCCTATTACAAAAGGAATACCTAAATAGAATTCTGGTTACATGTGAATGATTTGATTAAAATTATCTTAATATGCTTTCATTAAAATGTTGATCGAGCCGGGCGTGGTGGCGCATGCTTGTAATCCCCATGCTTGGGAGGCGGAGACGGGAGGGAGGATCGAGCAGGTTCGAAGCCAGCTGTGCTGGCTTAAGAGACCCTGTTTCCAAATAAAAATATAAAAAATAGGTCTGGGAGTGTAGCCCGGACATAGAAGAGCTTCCAGGAACCCCAGTACCACCAAAAAAAAAAAAAATGTTGATCTAATATATATTACGACTACTTAAAAACATTTTATAATATGCCACTCAAAATGATTTTTAAGTTCCTGGAGAGTTAAATCATTTTATGAAAAGTTCCTGAGTTTTGAAAAAGGATATGTTGTGGGGAAGATAGATTCAGTGCTTGCATTTGTCAGTTGAATAAATAGACACAGCTAGAAGTGGCCAGTTGAAGGTCACTTGTTAGTGACAGGGCCAGGAATGCTTTGCCTGATCTGAGCTCTTTCCCTGAACTCTGCTTCCTCCTGATAGCACATCAGGTGATTTTGCCTTCGTGATAAAAACAAGCCAGAAACATTGCACAACTAAATTTTTCTATTTTTTAATTTAACACACAGAATAACTTTCATCTATAGTTCAAGTTTTCCTTTCCCACTAGATTAAGGCATCCAAATTTTAACCAAATTTTTGCATAACAGGTTTCCTTGTGCAATAAAAAATTGCTATGGAAAATAAAGATTACAAATAGAATTTATAAATTTTGTCACATTAAGGTCATTTTTTTCTTTCTGTATCTGACAATTCTTCTTTCTTTCTTTCTTTCTTTCTTTCTTTCTTTCTTTCTTTCTTTCTTTCTTATCTCTTCTCCTTTCCCTTTCCTCTTCATCCTCTTTTTTCTTCTCTTTCCCTCCTCTCTCTCCCTCCCTCCCTCCCTCCCTGTCATACACAAATTGAGCAGAGGAGCATTCTATCTCTGAGCTACATCCATCCCTGTTTTATATTTATTTTGAAACAGGTCTAGCTAAATTGCTGAGACCAGCCTCAAACCTGCAATCCTCCTGTCTCATCCTCCCAAGTACTGGGATTACAGCTTGCATCACTATATCTAGCCTGTGTTATTATAATGCTGAATTTCATCAAATATAATCTAATGCTGCTGGGCATGGTGGCGCGCCTGGGAGGCTGAGGCAGGAGGATCCCACAGGTTCAAAGCCAGCCTCAGCTACTTAGTGAGGCTCTCAGCAACCTAGTGAGACCCTGTTTCCAAATAAAATATAAAATAGGTCTGGGAGTATAGCCTGGAGGTAGAAAGCCCCTGGATTCCACCCCCAGTACCACCACCAAAAAAAAAAAAAAAAAAAAAAAAAAAAAAAATAATATATATATATATATATATATATATATATATATATATATATATAATGTTTTAATGCTCACTTTTCCACTTGATACTTCTTTGGCATTTGTTTGTGCATAATTGGATTGAGAGAAAGACCAACTCATTCTCCCAGGCAGAGACCACAAGTAGCTCATTGTCTATAGTATATTTACAATGTCTGTAGTAGAGGGTATAATTTCAGAGGCTGGGGGGGGGCAAAAAAAAAAAGAACAAGTGCATATAGACACTCATGCACATGCATGGCACCAAGGAAGATTATACATTACCATACTCATTCTCCACAAGGCTCTTTAGCGGTAGGTACTATTGTTATTCCTATTTTTCTAAATGAGGAAACTGACTTGCTAAGTGTCTGACTCAGCTCACGCCACTAGCACGTCACAGAACCAGGATCTGAACTGAGGCCGTCTGACTCAAAGAACCTACAGGAAGAGAAATGTTCTCCCTTCTTTTTCTGAAAGTTGATTTATTATTTCTGTCCATTAAAATGGAAGGGAGTATGAATGGTCAGGTCTGTTTCAGAGACAAGTAAGCCCCTAATGACTGAAGTCCTCTAGACTTTATACAGTCCTTCTAGTCTTCTTCATAAAGTCTCCAGGAAACTTCACACAACATAAATTGTACCATTAAAAAGGCAACATTTAGTATATTCACTATGTCCCACAATGGTTACTTCTTGTTCCAAAGTTAGTCTTGTCAGCCCCAAAGGCAGTCCTGTATCCACAGTAATGCAGTTTACAGAAGTACTCTAGGAAGTGTGGCAATAAATAAGACATCAAGATTCCAAGGGAATGGCAAGAACTAAGAAGTGGCAAGGCAAACTGGACTTAAGGCAAACGAAATAGTTTAAAAATCTTTTTTTTTTTTTTTTTTTTTTTTGGTGGTACTAGGGGTGGAACCCAGAGGCTTTCTACCTCCGGGCTATACTCCCAGACTTTTTTTTTTTTTTTTAATTTGGAAACAGGGTCTCGCTAAATTGCTGAAAGCCTCACTAAGTAGCTGAGGCTGGCTTCGAACCCGTGCGATCCTCCTGTCTCAGCCTCCCAAGCGCAGGGATTACAAGCGTGTGCCATCATGCCCGGCCTTAAAAATCTTTTTTAACAAGTATTTTGCTGAAAGATTGCAATGTATATAGTGTACTTGTGCTAAGTGTTGTGGTGGAAAGGATGTAGTAGGTATTAAAAATGAATACAATCTGGATTTTGTTTTCACAAGAGTTTGCAATCTAATAAAGAATTCAGTCATGTCATACAATATACAAAGTAAGCAAAAGTGTCTAGAGAGAGAAGGGAAGAGACACCAAAAGTTTATGTGTTGTTTAGCTCAAGAAAGGGCTTGTGCTTGGACCAGTGATGGCTTGAAGGTTAGGCAGAAGGGAAAAGTGCCAGATAAGACACTGAAACCAGTGATGGTATGTGGGCACTGAATGTAATCCTCACTCTCCAAAAGGGGGTGAGTAAAGCTTCATGTGACTGTAGGTCTCGTGGTGTTATGGTATGTAGACCTCTGGTAAGAAAGTATAGGCCAAATCCAGTAGACACGGAAGGAACATATGGGAAGGGGGATTATGTGATCAGAGCTTTAGTGACATCATTCCACAGAAGGAATGTGAGAATTTAAAACCTCTTAAGAACAAGTAAGATGAGGTGGATGCCAACAAAGTAAAAGTGAGACATGAAGAGGACCACAAAGGCATTGAAGATAACGAGTACAGAATAAACAAAAATCCAACAGCTGGAGACCAAGCTTCAAATTCTAACTTGTCCAAGATGATATAGCACATCAGTTTGAAAAAAGGGGATTTGTAAATATAGGAGAGGAATATAATTCCAGAATATAAAATGAATATTATCATTGAAATATAAAGTTTTAGGACCTGAAAATTAAGACATATAGTTGTCAAAGAACTCTTAAAGGGGATATATACTTAAAAGGAATTAAGCTGGACGTGGTGGCACATGCTTGTAATCCCTGTGATTGGGAGGCAGAGACAGGAGGATCCTGCTGGTTCGAAGCTAGCCTTGCTGGCTTAAGAAACCCTGTTTCCAAATTAAAAAATATAAATAGGTCTGGGAGTGTAGCCCAGAGCTAGAAGGGCTTCCAGGAAGCCCAGTACCACACAAAAAAGAGGAATTAATAAATAAACCCAAATATAAACATATAAGAGAGCCGGGCGTGGTGTTGCACTCTTGTAATTCCAGCCTTTGGGAGGCTGAGACAGGAGGATCATGGTTTGCGGACAGCCTCAGCTACTTAGTGAAGCCCTTTGCAACTCAGTGAGACCCTATTTCAAAATAAAGATGAAAAATAGGGCTGGGGGTGTCACTCAGAACTCCCCTGGGCTCCAACCCCAGTACTGCAACAACAAATAACATATAAGAGGCTATAGGAAATAAACAAACTTGCTAATGTTAAGTATAATATACAATAGAAGTATCCTATAAAATATTTAACAAATGGTGGTGGTGGTGGTGGTGGTGGTGGTGTGTGTGTGTGTGTGTGTGTGTTACTGCGGGTGGAACCCAGGGGCTTTTCTACCTCCAGGCTATACTGCAAGACCTATTATATACTTTATTTGGGAACAGGGTCTCACTAAGACCCTGTTGCTGAGAGCCTCACTCAGTAGCTGAGGCTGGCTTCAAACCTGTGCAATCCTCCTATCTCAGCTTCCCAAGTGCTGGGATTACAAGCATGCACCACCATGCCCGGCTTAACAAATGGTGGTTTGAGATATGGGCAGCAACTACCATTACATGAACTAAAGCTAAATTCTCTTTAAAGCCACTTAGCCAAGACAAGACTAGGGGAAAGAAAGAACTGAATTATTGTATGTACACACACACACACACACACACACACACACACACACACACACACTGTCTTGCTATGTTGCTGTGAGTCTACATTGCTGAGACTGGTCTTAAATTTGCAACCCTCTTGTCTCAACCTCCCAAGTACTGGGATTCCAGCTATGCATCGCCATGCCTGGCTTAAATTATAGTCTTAAAGAAAAGATTTATGGGTCTAGTTCAGAGAAAGAGAAAAAGATGAAAAACAAGCCACCATCTTGAAAATAAAGGATCAAAAAGCAGAAACATGAAAAACTACAGATATGTAAGAAGTCAGGAGAACTGGGAATACATGAGTAAAATATATCAGAGAAAAGAGTAGAGTGAAACAAATTAAAGTTCAGCAAAGATCTCCAAGAGAAATCTGCTGCATTTATAAGTGGAATTGTTCTGTTTTTATGGTGGGCAAACAATTATAAAGAGATGTAAAATGTAAGTATGTTTGAAGATAAAAACATAAAAATCAGCCAGGTGTGGTGGTGCACACTTGTAATCCCAGCATTCAGGAGGTTGAGACAGGAAGATTGCGGTTCATGGCCAGCCTCAGCTACTTAGTGAGGCCCTTTGCAAATCAGTGAGACCCTGTTTCAAAATAAATAATAAAAATTAGGGCTGGGGGTGTAGCTTGGAGGTAGAATGGTCCTGGATTCTGTCCCAAGTAACAACAAAAAAAGAAAAATTTGTATAAAAATTTTTTGTACATTAAAATGTATAGAATGAACAAAGTGGTTTTAAATAAATTTATAAGAATGTGTGTGTGTGTGTGTGTGTGTGTGTGTGTGTGTGTGTGTTATCTCTTTCTTTTGACCAGTCATCTCCATCTAACTGTGTCCTGCGGGTGCACATACTCCATTAAATGTCTACTCTTTGCAAAAAAAAAAAAAAAAGAGCCATGACTTTTCTCAATGCTCCACCTAAAACAATATCGCCAGTGAATTCTTCATGTCTCTAGATAAAAACTTTTATGTTTAATTTACAGAATTAGTGTTGATCTTTTAATCTGAGTTGCATCAGATTAAACAAACATTTGAACATCATAGTACACAAACACATGAACCTAAACCATAGTTGAAAGCTGACTCCAGTACAATTTTTGAAGGAAAGGAACTAGGTATCATATACTTGGTAACCTTACAGTTTAAGTTACTATACCTGTCACATTTTCTTTCATCATTTTTTTCAGTGAAACCAGAAATAGGCAGAGAAATAAGAGAGATAGATAGATGAATTTCTGATTTTAAAAGGTACCTACCTGTAAATGAGTCTAATTTTGGTTGAAGGGATTTGGATAAGTTCAAATGTTCACAATAATTATGATATCATTTATTAATTATTGAACAAACATTTGTGGAAGAACTTCCACATGTCAGTACCTGGAAGGGTGCAAATCTAGAACAAATTCTAAGCTCACGAAACTGATTATCTACTGAGGAAGTTAAGACATAAACATAAGTTTCTAAAATATAGAGTAGAAATTGATAACTTCAATTAAGAAAGGTGCAGACCAAGTTGCCACAGGAATTCAGGAAAAGACAAATTGTCTACAGTTGGGAGGAATCAAGAAAAGCTGGGAGTGAGGAGACAGGGGGTGATAACAGGATTCTGAAACTAAGCTTTAAGGATAAGTAGAATCTGAACTGGCATAACAGGGAACAAGAGCCAGTGGGACAGAGTCACAGAGCCAGAACATTTCTGGGCATTTGAAGAAAGAGCAGGACACTTGGAAGGCTGTGGTAAAAGGAGCAACACAGATGGGAGCTGAGCTGGGCAGGCGGTGTGGGCTTGCAAGCAAGAAGAAAAAGTTTATATGTTATACTGTAATCAATAAACAGCTACCAAGTTTTTGAAAAGAAATGTGAACAGAGCTGTACTTGGGAAAGACTAATCTAATAAACCCAAGTATAAAATCATGTGTGAAAGAGTTAGAGGAAGAGACTAGAGGTGTGAAAACGAGTTAGGAGGCAATTACAATTGCCCAGGAGAGAGAGACAGCGTCAAAACACCAAGGAGATGGATGAAAGAAATATTGTGAAAACAGAATTGAACAAATGCTTATGTTCCTGTTATTAATATGTATTCCAGGAAGCTAAATTCTACTAAATTAGTATACAAAATAATCCCTTAATTGACTGGTGACAACACCAGTCACTTGCACCCAAAGACACAGAAAATTACTCCAGCTCTTTACAATAAAGAACTTTAGCTGGGCATAGTGGTGCATGCTGAGACAGAAGGATTGCAGATTCAAAGCCAGGTTTAGCAATTTAGTGAGACCCTGTTTCCAAATAAAAAAATAAAGTAGGTCTCGGAGTATAGTGTGGAGGTAGAAGGCCCCTGGGTTCCACCCCCAGTAAAGTAACACACACACACACACACACACACACACACACACACACACACACAACTTTATAATGTCATAGTTTATGAATTTTTCTTTTAAATATTTAATACTTCATTAGAATTCTCCAGGAAGAGTTCTCATAATCCAGGGCTTAAGGAATCAGAATTCCAATTTGCCCCACCTCCAATTTACCTGCCCAATGGAGAATTGACTTGCCCAGGAAAACATGTCTGTGTAAAAAGAAACCTTTTGATCTCTGCTGCCATCTCCCAATTCACATTCCACTATGCATAGTATGGATTGGTGAGAACTAAGGATTGAAATAAAGTGACTTTTTGTTTGCTTGAGCTTTAAAAAAATTGGTTTCAAATAAATAGTATTTAAGAAAAAATAAGTGGCTTCACCAGCAAATTGGAAATCTGCAAATTCTATCTGGATGGAAAAATAACAAACCACATTCCTTGTTTATCAGGTATCATAAAACGCTGAGTTAAATGCAGTGTAGCAACGTTTTGACTGGAAAATGCTGGTTACTTAGGGGAGTTCTTTAGGTCTTACAAAAACTCATGGCTTCCCAAACCCCAATTATTATTATTTTTATAAAAAACAACAAATATGTTTTTAGTAGAACTCAATTTAAGATTCCAGAAAGAAACTAAAAATCCAAAACCTATACACACTGCAAAATGGGAGGAAAAGGGCATCAATTTCTCAAATTCTGGCAGGAAAGGAGTGGTTGTTTTCAAAGTTCCTTTTCCTTTGCAATAAGCTGCTTGTTAGTGCCAAAGAACAGATCATCATCAGCAATGTTTCATTTTATAGGGAAGTTTGGGAAATGAAAAAAAAATCAGGAATGTGCACTGTGATTTTTTAAACTTCGTGTCTCAAAGCCAATAATAATCTTGCTTTTTATTTTTTTAAATGAAACCAAATGTTTGAGATCTGATCTTTGAGTCTATTATGCTGACTCATATTATGTTAACATATTATGTTAACGTTATCGCAAGAAGCAACATGCAGTTCCTTTATATGTCGCCAAGGCAAAACGAAATCAACAACAAAGGAAAAAAAACAATATTTTTTTTTCAAAGAAGAGTGATAGCCATAGATTTTAAGCACTCAAATTTAAGTATTTCTTGATTTTCTCAAAGAGAAAAAAAGTTCTACATGTAATTCATGTTACACAGAGTAACAGTGAATGACTACAGCTCTAAAATAGCATGTCTCTTCCTCTCCTGCGGGTTCCCATCCTCTGCTCTACAGCCCAGGGCATCCTGTGTGTGCTCTGAGAACAGGCCTCTGGGCTTCAGTGTGCTTCACACTGTTCTTTACTGTTAAAGGCAGCTGCTGCAAACCTTCCAGGCCCCTCACCACTGCCTCAGACACTGCCACCATTGATCCAGCTGCTGATGTGTGCAAGGGAGTTAACAGTCCAGGCACCAAAGATGTTAATGGTCCTGAAGCGAAGGCTGCTACCCCTGGCAACAATATTTGTGCTGTATATAGGCTGCACACTCTATGTCCTATGAAAAAAATATTTTTAATTCTCCCTTAGCTTCTACTAGGTCTCACATAACAACCATCCTGGGGTCACAAAACCCGTCCCGCTGAGGAGGGACTCTGCTAGAAGAACCCAAGTTAAGTGACGACGACCGGGCCAACCTATTATGGAAATGTTACCTGGAGCAAGAGGACAGCAAGATTGTGGACCTGTTTGTGGGCCAGCTAAAAAGCTGTCTCTAGTGCCAGGCCTGTGGGTATCGTTCCACGACCTTTGAGGTTTTTTGTGACCTGTCCCTGCTCATCCCCAAAAAAGGACTTGCTGGGGCAAGGTGTCTCTGCGCGACTGCTTTACCCTGTTCACCAAGGAAGAGGAGCTAGAGTCGTAGAATGCCCCAGTGTGTGACCATGTCGACAGAAAACACGAAATACCAAAAAGTTAACAGTGCAGCGGTTCCCCCAGATCTTCGTGCTCCATCTGAATCGATTCTCCACCTCCTGAGGCTCCATCAAGAAAAGCTCAGTAGGTGTAGACTTCCCACTGCAACCTAGGAGACTTTGCCAGTGACAAAACCAGAAGCCCTGTGTACCAGCTGTACACCCTCTGCAACCACTCGGGCAGCGTCCACTATGGCCATTACACAGCCCTGTGCCACTGTCAGACTGGCTGGCATGTCTTAAACGACTCCCGCGTCTCCCCTGTCAGCAAAAACCAAGTGGCATCCAGCGAGGGCTAAGTGCTGTTATAAACCCACAAATCTTTCTAAGGTCACTGAGACAGTTCAGGGTCCAGGAGAAAGCCGTATGGCCTTCCTGGAGCGGCTATCAGAGGCATACTGGACTTCCTCCATTGATTCGGATGCCCCCCAAATTAGGCGAGCACTGGCTGTCCAATTTGTGGCCCAGTCAGTCCCAAAAAGTTAAAGGGCTTTGCAGGGAAATCACTTTCGGAATTGTTTGAGGTTGCCCAGAGGTCTTTGATAATCGAAAAGACCCCTCACAGGCTCTAAATAAAAAAATTGGCAAAAGTCTTGCTGGCTAAGAACATTGCCAAAAGACCAGTAGGGCCCTTGAGGTTCTAACTTTAGTTCCTGACAAACCTCTTGCCTCCACAGCCCGTGTACTCCAAAAAAAAGAACAAGCTGTGGCACAAAAACTCCAGGCAAGACCTGATAAACAGGGGTGGCTCTATTTGCTAGATTCTAGAATTTTTATTCCCCAGGTCTTGGGGCGCCAGATTGCGGACCAGACACATCACAGCACTCACCGTGGAGGAACCAAACTGGCCAAACTACTTCGATAAGATGTCCAAAGACTTGGCCATTAGGTGCCGGTCATGCGCTAAGGTAAACGCAGGACCCCCACACCAAGAACCATTAACCTGGTTCAGAGGTGAGAGCCCCAGAGAACACTGGGAGGTTAATTTTACCAAACTGACTCCAGCTCCTGGAAGATACAGGTATCTCTTGGTTATGGTAAATACCTATTCCAGATGGCCTGAGGCATACCCAACCAAAACCGAAAGAGCTTAGGTAGTAGTTAAAAAAAAAAACTCCTCACCGAGATTCTCCTTCAGTTTGGCCTGCCACTACATATGGGATCTGACAATGGTCCGACATTTATCGCCAATGTCACTCAATTATTGGCTAAGACACTCAGGATAAACTGGAAACACATGTGTCTATAGACCTCAGAATTCAGGACAGGTAGAAAAAATGAACTGGACCTTAAAAGAAGCCTTAACTAAACTAAAGCTAGAGACTGGCGATAACTGGGTGAATCTCCTTCTTTTTGCTCTCTTTCGGGCACGGTGTACCCCCTATATAAAGGGACTAACTCCTTATAAAATAATATTTGGCTGCCCCCCACCTATTCTTCCCCGGCTGAGGGAAGAACAGTTAGCAGGTCTGTCAAATCATAGTCTTTTAAGATCATTGCAGGCGCTCCAAGCAACCCAGGAAGAAACACAACAACTTATGCGGGCAGCCCACCAGAAACGGAGCCTTAAACAAACAGATACTCTGGTGGCCCAGCCAGGCGATCTGGTGTGGGTAAAGAAGAGGGACCCTGCCTCTCTTGAACCCCAGTGGACCACATCCTGTTATCCTGAGCACCCCCTCTGCAGTAAAGGTTGGAGAAAAACGACATTGGATACACCGTACACAGATCAAAAAGGCCCAGGAGGAAGACAAAAGATAAGAGGTCAGCCTCTCTGACAACCCGTTAAAGGTCAGGTTAGTGCGACACTCCTCTTCGCCATTTGGTTCCTGACCCTTAGCCAGAGACGAATATCACCCTTGCCCACGCTACCCATATCGCGCCTCTTGTTATCGCTGGGAAGTAACCCGAACTCTGGATAGAGCTCTAGTTAGAAGTGTCACCACCACGAGACCACCCGAGATACAGACTGTAGGCAGAAATATATCCACTAAAATGTTCCTGAACATCTCTGTACTTGGGGACAAGTGTTCTAAGATGTTTAATCTATTGAAACCTAGCTATGGAAGAGCCTTATGACCTCTGAATCAATTATTTGATTCCCCGTAAAGACCAGTAGGGAATGTCAAGGCCTGCCTTGACATAAACAGGAAAAGGACAAGGCCTGAGAACAAAGGAGGGGAGCAAGAGGAAGTTAGTTTAGAAAATGTTTCAGTTAGATGAACAAGCCATCTGGTATTTTGGACATATTCATATAAACCACATCCTGGAAAATATGTAAAAACAAGCTCATAACAATCTATGCCTTCCTGCACAACTGCAAGCTTTACATTGTTGCTTTGTTTAAGTAAAGGTCAACCAATCAGTTTTGTACAACAACTTCATTGCAAAGGTATAAAAGATGCTTGCTAACTATGATCAGGGCCCTTGCTATATCTGCTGTGACAGATGAGGCTTGGGTCTGGATTCGAATCTGTATTAAAGGCTTAATTTATACTTTAATTTGAGTCGGTGGTCTTCTTGTTCGTACATGCTCCGTAACAGTACTGGGGTTCCTGGAAACCCTTCTACCTCTGGGCTACACTCCCAGACCTATTTTATATTTTTATTTGGAAACAGAGTCTCTTAAACCAGCGAGGCTGATTTTGAACCAGCACGATCCTCCTCTCTGCCTCCCAAGCGTGGGGATTACAAGTGTGCACCGTGACCACGCCCGGCCCTCCAGACCTTTTTTTTATTATTTATTTTTTAAACTGGGTTTCACTAAGTTGCGGAGGGCCTCACTAAGTGGCTGAGACTGGCCGAGAACCTGTGGTCTTTTTGTCTCAGCCTCCTGAATGCTGGGATTACAAACACAGGCCACCACCACCCGGCTTGGCTGGATTATTTTAAGTCTACATGATGTTAAATTTTTTTTTAATTAGTGTGCATCTAGATCAGTGTTTCTCACACTTGAATGTGCATCAGCATCAAGCTTGTCACAACTAGAGGGCTTGTTAAAACTCAGGTTGCTGGGCCCAACCCCAGAGTTTTCGAATACCAGACAATTACATTATCTGGGTTGAGAGACAGATGATTTGAATTTCTTCCTACCTGTGGATACAGGAAGTCTAGAGATGTACTCTGAGAACCACTACATAGGTGCTCTACAGTTTTCCACACTCCTGTACCAGCCCCCATTGTATTTCATCTGAATTGCTTCATTAATTTTCATTACCTGGATTTCAAGTTCAAGTATTGGTGAGTCTTAATATTTCAAGTAAAAACTCTTACAGTTTGACTCATGGAGATGATTGTATTAACTTTATTTCATTGGGAATACCTGGTTTATCTATGGTCTCATAACAAATGTTCAATAAATGTTGCTCCTTGTCCTCAGATTCTAATTTTTTTTATTGTGAGTACTATTGACCCCTGATTGGTTTTTTGGAGGTTTTTTAGTTTAGTTTAGTTTTGTTTTTTAGTACTGGATATTGAACACAGGGGCATTTTATCTCTGAGCTACACTCCTAAGCCCTATTTTATTTTATTATTATTATTATTATTTTTGGTGGTACTGGGGTTCCTGGAAGCCCTTCTACCTCCGGGCTACACTCCCAGACCTCTTTTTACATTTTATATTTGGAAACAGGGTCTCCTAAGCCAGCGCGTGCGGCTGGCTTCGAACCTGCGCGATCCTCCTGTCTCTGCCTCCCAAGCGCAGGGATTACAAGTGTGCGCCACCACACCCGGCCAGCCCTATTTTATTTTTTTATGTTGAAACCAAGTCTCATTAAGTTTCAGAGGGCCTCACTCTACATTGCTGAGGATGGCCTTGGACCTGTGATCCTCTTGTCTCAGCCTCCCAAGTACTGGGATTACAGGTGTGTGCCACCACACTTGGCCACTTGATTGTTCTTTAGATTACCACACCCCTTTCCCTGCACACATATATTTTCTTGGCATCAGTTCAGTCTAAAAACAGAAAATAGGAAAAGCCAGAATGCTTTGTGAGAAAGGAGAAAGTATTTTCATTTTTTAAAAATTTTTTTATTGGTGCATTATATTCATACAACTTATTGGGGTAAAAAACTTGTGTGCACAAACATGTACTCATCGCTGATTTAACCCCTACCCAAATCCCACCCCATTCCCTCCCCGTCCCTCCCTCCCTTGCTTGGCTTAGTGATTGACTTCGATATGTTTAAATACATTGTGAGCTTTAGAGATTTTCCTCTTCCCCCCTCATTTCTCCTCCTTTAGGTTGTCTTGTTTGCTCCTCTTTTCTCCCTAACTCTCACATATTAGGGAAAGCATCTGATTTCTTATTTTTTGTGCCTGACTAATCTCACTTAGCATAATGTCCTCCAGTTCCATCCATTTCCCTGAAAATGATGTAATTGAGTTTTTTTTGATGGCTGAGTAAAATTCCATTGTGTACATATCCCATAGTTTTGTAATCCATTCATCTGTTGATGGACATCTTGGCTGGTTCCATAGTTTGGCCATGGTGAATTGTGCAGCTATGAACATAGATACACATGCATTAGTTTGGTAGTTTGGTTTCTTTTCTTTTGGGTAGATACCCAACAGTGATATTGCTGGATCAAATGGTAGATTTGTTCCCATTCTTCTGAGGATTCTCCATACTGTTTTCCAAAGTGGTTGCACTAATTTGCAATCCCAACAATGTCTTAGAGTTCTTACTTCTCCACATCCTCGCCAGCATCTGTTGTTATTTGTGTTTTGAATGATGGCCATTCTAGTTGGAGTTAGGTGAAATCTCAGGGTAGTTTTGATTTGCATCTGTCTGATTGCCAGTGATGTTGAGCATTTTTTCATGCATTTATTGGCCATTTGAATTTCTTCTTTTGTGAAGTGTCTATTTAGTTCATTTTCCCATTTTGTTATTGGATGCTTTGTTTTCTTAGTGTTGAGTTTCTTGAGTTCTCTGTATATTCTAGATATTAGTCCTCTATCAGTGGTGTAGGTGGCAAAAATCTTCTCCCATTCTGTTGGCTCTCGATTGAGATTCTTGATAGTTTCCTTTGCT
Source organism: Muscardinus avellanarius (assembly GCF_963383645.1). Classification (NCBI taxonomy): domain Eukaryota; kingdom Metazoa; phylum Chordata; class Mammalia; order Rodentia; family Gliridae; genus Muscardinus; species Muscardinus avellanarius. Next base: position 58,827,585 of record NC_137801.1, read on the forward strand.
GAACAGAAGCTCTTCAGTTTCATGCAATCCCATGTATTGATTCTCCTTTTAATTTGTTGTGCCTTTGGGGTCTTGTTGAAGAAATGTTTGTCTGTGCCTATGTGTTGTAGTGTTGGACCTATGCCCTCTTCAAGGAGCTTCAAAGTCTCTGGTTTAAAAATATTTTCATTTTTGTTTCATTTTTGTTATACGACATTTGGAAATAAATGATTTTTTTATACATACATGTATTTGGGTTTGGTTTTGGTTTTGTACTGGTGATTGAACCCAGAAGCATTCTGTAACTCCAAGCTACTCATTTTATTTTTTATTTTGAAGCAGGGTCCTGCTAAGTTCATGAGGGCTTTGCTAAGTTCCTGAGACTGGTCTCAAACCTGAAATCTTCCCATCTCAGCCTCCCAAGTACTGGGATTACAGGCAAGTGCATTGTGCGTGGTTGTGTTCAGATTTTTAATCTATGGTCAAAGACTAAATATTGCCTGAACATTAAATACTAATTCTGTTCATTGCTACTGGCATAGTAATAAATAAGGAAAAATGCACACACACACACACACACACACATAGAAATTAATGAATTAAAATAAATAAATAAAAATAAAAAGGGCTGGAGTATAGCTCCGTGGTAGAATACCCTTGAGTTCAATCTCCAGTAACACACACACACACACACACACACACACACACACACACACAAGTTCCCATTTCTCCACATTGTCACCCACACTTCAGACTTCACTTATCACTTTACAGAAATACAGGCTTGATGGATTTTAAGTCATCAATGTTTTCATCTGCCTTTCATAGACCTTAAGTTCACTGTACACCTTCTATCATTTTCAGGCAATCAAGACATAAATATTTAAGAAATAATGGAGCACCACAATCAATTTACAAATAGATAACTTAGTAAATCTATTATTTAAGTGAATATCTCTCTTGCTGTGTACAATCTACAGTTTGGGGTTTTGTTTTGCGGTACTAGGGATGGAACCCAGGGGCATTCTACCTTTGAGCTACACCCCCAGCCCTATTTTTTAGTCTTTTTGTGTGTGTGTGTGTGTGTGTGGTACTGGGGTTCCTGGAAGCCCTTCTACCTCTGGGCTACACTCCCATACCTATTTTATACTTTTTATTTGGAAACAGGGTCTTTTAAGCCATCACGGCTGGCTTCGAACCTGTGCGATCCTCCTGTCTCCGCCTCCCAAGCCCGGGGATTACAAGCGTGCACCACCACGCCCCGCCTAGTCTTTATTTTTGAAACAGGGTCTCACTGAGTTGCAAAGGGCCTCATTAAGTAGCTGAGGCTGTTGGAGAACTGCAACCCTCCTGTCTCAGACTCCTGAATGCTGGGATTATAAGCATGTACCACCACGTCTGGCTACTACAGTTTGTTTTTAAACAACTGAGTTTATTCTATATGGGACAATGTAAATATTCTCTGTGATGTAGCTGTAATCTAAGTGTGTACCCAACAATACTTTGCATTTGGTGACTGCAAGCAGTTGTTTGCAGCAACTCTTCCAGCAGGTGACACTCTTCTTTGAATCACAATTTTCACAATACAGTAAGAAGTTCAAAACCTTACTTTGGTCTTACTGTACAAAAGGTAAGTTGTCTGCTGCTGCTAGTTCCTGTAGCCCACAGCTATGCCATACATGAGAAGATATTTGTCTTTTGATTTTAGAGATAGTTCTTTCTCCCATCCATGAGGAATATATATACTTTACTTCTTTTTTTTTTTTAATTTTTTTTGGTGGTACTGGGGTTCCTGGAAGCCCTTCTACCTCTGGGATACACTCCCACGGGCTACACTCCCAGACCTATTTTTTAACTTTTTATTTAGAAACAGGGTCTCTTAAGCCAGCGTGGCTGGCTCCGAACCAGTGCGATCCTCCTGTCTCCGCCTCCCAAGCGCAGGGATTACAAGCGTGCGCCACCACGCCCGGCCTATACTTTACTTCTAATTCATTCTGTCCAAGCATTCTTGGCACATCTATTTTGTAAAAATTTGTCCTAGTACGTGCTAGCTAGAATTGTGGATATTTAGAGATAAATTTTATATTAACAGGAAGTCTAGGAAGTCAAAGGTTTCTTTTCCTTCTTTCTTTTACTTTTTTCTTTTGGTAGTGGGGATGGAACCTAGGGGCATTCTACATCAGAGCTACACCACCAGGTCTTTTTTATTTTGAAACAGGGTCTCACTAAGTTGCAGAAAGCCTCACAGAGCTTCTGAGGCTGATTGTGAACCTTTGATCCTCCTGTCTCAGCCTCGCAAGTATGAGGATTATAGGCACCACTGTACCCAGCATTCAAAGGTTTCTGAATAATATCTATCCATAGGGGGGAAATTTGTATTTTTCTGGCTGAAGGTTAATGCTAATGGTAATGATCAGCTACAAGTGTTTCATATCATACAATACAATCTCTCTTATTTTGGCTGTAAGGTGATCCTTCAAAAGTAATCAGACAACACAATTAATAGTGAAACTGTTTGTGGTGTGACAAGAATTATCTAGGAAGCCAGTCTCGGGCTATTGAGATTCTCTCTCTCTCTCTGTTTTTTTTGTTTTGTTTTGTTTTGTTTTTGTTCTTGTTTTTTTTTTAGGTACTGGAGATCAAACCCAGGACTTCACATATGCTGGGAAAGCACTCTACCTCTGAGTTACAAGCCTTTTTAATTTTATTGTGAGACAAATGCTCACTAAATTGCCCAAGCTGCCCTTGAACTCTCAATCTTTTTGCCTCAACCTCCTGTGTAGCTGGAATTACAGATGTGAGCCACCAAGCCCAGTGGAGACCTTCTTTGTTTTACAGGCTCATGTATTTACTGTATACTTTCATGAAGCTGATTTTCTCCTTGGCATCTCTGGTAACCAGGTGCTATAAACAAATGTTTTATTTAATTGTTAACTGAATAGGAAATGGACTTCACAGTACTGAAGTCTTTTGTGTTTCAGTGTGCTTAATGTTAATTTTCTTTGCTTGCCTACTTTGAATGATTCCATTGATACTTTGCACCTTAAGTTTTGATGGTTCACCTGAGTAATTACAATATTTGCTTCTTTTCTCATAAGATTTAATGGCTTAACAATGTACCTTTTCATTCTATATTTATCACTTTTAACCAGAAACTGGGTTAGTGAAATCATTGTTTTGGATTCTTTTGTTCTTTAAAAAAATAACAACTTTGATTTTTTTAAAAAAATCATTTAAAAAGTTTCAAACAGTTTTAAAAAAATCACAACATATGAAGCAAAAATACTACTGTCTCTTATAATTCAGAAAACACCCATTGCTAACCTTAGGTTAATATTATTTCAGACAGCTCTATGCCTATGCATATATAAAAGGTTAGACAAACAGAAAGAAAGATAAACAGGTATTATTAGAATTGAGTCATATAATAACTGATAGTTAATACAAATTATTAGAGTTGATTTTAAGTTAATAAAAGAAAATCAAATTGAATGATCTGAGACATTTTTCTTCACATTTAAGACATGTTTTGGGGATTTTGATCATGCATCCTTGGGCTTTACTTAGTTCTGATCTCTAACACTAGAAGAATTTCTTGATTACAGGTCCAGCAGTATTAGTCTCCTCAGTCTGTGGTAGTTTATCATATTGTAGTATGTGTGCTTTTGCCAGTAGCCTGTTATTATTTCAGTAAAAGAAATTAAAATAAAAAGAATCAAGGAAAGAAGGAAAGTTTTTTTTTTAATCTCAATGCCTTCCTTCCAGTTTGTCATTTTAGTGATTCTCTTAATTAAAGTGCCATGTAACTTGTAGATAATACATGCAGAGCATTACAGGGAGGCCTAGTGTTTTATTAAATAGGTCTGCCCTCCTTACTTAATTATGGAATAGTCCAAAGGGCCATTATGAGATGGTCATATCAGGGTTTATGGTGCCCTGATTGATCAATATCAACTCACGAATGAGGTAGGCTGTAATTTTTAAAAGCCTAGTCTTATACAATCTACTTTATGCAGCCTGCAATTGCTGTATTTTTGTCTAAAAATTGAAATGAAATTATCTTTAGACTATCAACTGTGAAATTTAGAGCAGTGTAACTAACAAAAAAGACCAATATGAGGTGACATCAAAATGTTGATGGATTATTTATTGTATGCTCTGCACAATACAGATCATGACCCTGCAGAATTCTGGATAATGTACCATGCAGCATCAAGGGAACTCTATATCCATCAACAAAACAGAGCCCAATGCTACCAGTTGCATCTCATTACAAGAAAAAAAAGGACGCTATAACTGAACATGAACTGAAACTTTAATAAGAAAGGCCAATATGACCCAACCAAAGGGATTATATTTAGAACTAACATTCTTGAACCTCTATTTTTATGCTAAATAGGATGTTTACACCTTTTTAATCCTCTAACAACCCTGAGGAATTGATATTGCTTAGATTTTTATGTCACAGATGAGTAGGCTAGGCTTGGAGGGATGGATGTAAGTGATGAGATGGAATTTGGAGTTAGATCTGTCCAAATCCTTTGCCTTTTTTCTGAGCTATTCTACCACCCTGCAAGCTGATATCGCACCCCCCACACACAAATTTCCAACAACAAACTAAATGAGGCTATGGTAGGGTGCTATGTGCAACATGCTACATGACTCCCCTATTTAACCATTCCTCCAAGCACCAGACCTGACTATTTCAGTCATCAATGTTATGTTAGAGTCACACCTATCACTAAGTGGATTCAGTTACTGCCTGCCCTTGACACCTGATGCTGCCAGGGAAAATGGAAGAACAGCTGCTGGAAAGATTTACTAATTCCTGTGAATAGTTTGTAACATTATCTAAACTTAGATCCTAAAAGACTCTTGGCATTGTTATTCTAAAATATCTATCTGGAAATAAGGTTGGAAGTTTTTAGAAAATTACTCAGTATTAGTTAGATTACTCCAATAACGTATGTGGAATGTAATCCCAAGTAATAAATACCTGCTTGACAGTTCACAGAATGAGGAGGTGGAGTTCTGTTCGAAAGGTCATATGTACACTTGAGCAACTTCATATCATGTGATCATATTAGGGAGATTACTTGGTATACCTCGTGATACAAAGGTGTTTTTTTTTAAGCACCATGAGCTGTTTAAAGGTAAAGGCTGTATGATGTTTTTATATTTCTTATAATTTACATGTAAAATTAAGTAAAACTGAATTCACTGCTTATTATTTGTAATTCCCAAATCTCTTTTAAGAAGTAGATAGAAATCACATAATTTAATGTAAGGAGCAGAGGACAGTCCCTATAAAAGTGCAATAACTCCCTCTTGGCAGAGACAACTTCTATATGTCATGTTCTCAAAAAAAAAAAAAAAACAACTATTTCTCTAATCTGAATTCTCGATAGAGCCCATCTGTAGGAGTGGTGGCAGCATAGAGAGTTGAGGAGGAGAAGTTACTCTCATTTTATTTTATAACTGGAGGAACTGAAATAGAGAAGGGATTTGTTGCCGCCAGAGTGTTCTCAGATGCGTAACACTCTTTTAGCTGCTTGCACTTTCTCTTCAAACAGAGCTCTCGTACTTTATAGTTTAGATTAAAAAGGTGGTCCTTAATTGTTTCAAAGCTACTCTAATCTGAAAGCATCCTTGTGCTCCCTAGCCTTCTCTTGTGCTCACCTTGGGTTTAAAATCACACATCATTCCTCTTCTGACCTCAGTAAGTGAGGCAGCACTCCAGGACAGAACAAAGACTCTCAGAACAGAACCACCTTAGCACTGCTGCCATCAAAACAACTGGACACTCTCCAATGAAAAATAGTGTTCTCTCATTATAAAGTTTTCCACACATCTTTCAATGCTCAAATCAAACATATTCGTCACACCAAGGCACACATGACTAAGACAACCTGGAAAACTGTTAGTCTCTCTCATATACTGAAGCAAATCATTAAGTTGTAATTGTTTTTAGAAAAAAATGAATACAAGGGGCAAAGAAAAGGAAAACAGCATATATATTAAAGGAAAATTAATTTACTATCATAAAACTGACCATTAGAAAATTATAGTCCTTCTAGTATCCCACCCCCTTTGAGAAGTCTTCTGCTTTATTCTCTCCTTTGAATCCACAGCCTGCACACTCAGAGAAAACCCTGTGATTAGAGAAATTCCATGTGGTGAAACTTTAGGTTCCCTTTTCCCCTATCCACTCTTGCCCTCTATGCAAATAGTTTCACTATATGTTTATAACACTTTCTGACTTTTATCTTAAATTATACTAGAATTTTCTTTTGCTTGTAGTATGGAATAGAGATCCAATGTGATATTTTTTCCTATACAGATATCTTCATCTAGTACCACTTATTGAAAAACCCATCCTTTTCCTGTTGTCCAAAACATCAGTTCTGTCATATACCTAGTATCTACTATATGTTAGGGTCTAGCACCAATACCATACTATCTTAAGAAGTATAGCCTTTTTTTTTCTTTTTTGGTGGTACTTGGGGTTGAACCCAGAAGCATTCTACCTCCCAGTTATATAGAACCCTAGCCATTTTTAGTTTAGTTTAGTTTTTGTTTGTTTGTTTTTTGTTGTTGTTGCTTTTTGGCGGTACTGGGGTTCCTGGAAGCCCTTCTACCTCTGGGCTATACTCCCAGACCTATTTTATATATATATTTTTTTTATTTGGAAACAGCGTCTCTTAAGCCAGTGAGGCTGGCTCTGAACCAGCGCGATCCTCCTGTCTCCGCCTCCCAAGCGCGGGGATTACAAGCGTGCGCCACCACGCCCGGGATTACTAGAATTACTTGGCAGCATATGCCACCAAGTCCAGCTTAGTTCTATTTTTTTCTTATAAAGCTTTGCATATCTTTTGTTAGATTAATACCCAGGTACTTCATCTTTTTTAAAATATGTATTTGGATAGCATAAATAGATGGACAGATACTTGGATATTATATATGTGTATGTGCACGCGCGAGTGTTGTGTGTGCACATGTGTGTGTCTAACTGGTGCTGCTATAGAGAAATAAATTTTGAGTTGGTATCTGGCAACTTTTGTTAAATTCACTTTCATTTAAAAATTTATTTTATGCTGTTATATGAGATATTATAAATGTGAATAAGGGACTCAGTGATGACAGGTTGGGTCCTGCGGGGCGGGACCTTAGAAAAGGAGGAGACTGCTGGATGATATCGCAAAATGGGCGATATCGCGAGAGGGACGGAGTTTCCACGCAGTAACTCCGCCCGTAAGACGTAAACTTAAAAGGAAGGGCATTTCCCTTCCAGCATCGGAGGAGCTCCTAGGTCATCAGAAGCGGTCCAGCTCTGGTCCCCGGGAGAGATCGCATTAAAATTATTTTTCTTTTGGCGCACTGGTGTCTCTCGCCTTTTTATTTGCGCCTAAAAACCTAACAAGTATGTCTATGGGTAAGAGTGCTAGCCAAATGTGAGTTTGAAGAGAAAGCAAATCCAGTGGGAAAAAGCAAATACAGTGGGCATGGTGGCTCATGCCTGGGATCCCAGTCCTTGATCCCAGTCCTTGGGAGACAAGAGGATTGTAGTTTCAAGGCTAGTCTCGGAAGCTTAGTGAGACCCTGTTTCAAAGTGAAGATAGAATAGGACTGGTGAAGTGGTTCAGAGGTAGAATGCCCCTGGGTTCATCCCCAGTAACACACACACACACACACACACACACACACACACACACACGAACAAGTTCATGAACAACAACAACAAAAAAATAATTTACTTTGTGTGTGGTACTGGTGATTGAACCCAGGGACATTCTACCTCCAAACCACACCCCCAGTCCTATTTTATTTTTTATTTTCAAAAGAGTCTTATTAAATTTCTGAGGATCTCACTAAGTTGCTGAGGCTGGTCTCAAATCTTTGATTCTCCAGTCTCAGCCACCCAGGTAACTGGGTTACAGGCATGTGCCACCATGCCTGGCTTAAATTATTTTTACATACACAAAAGTATCACTTGATAACAATAGTAATAGTTTCCCCTTTTCTTTTCTTTTCTTTTCTTTCTTTTTTTGTGTGTGTGGTACTGGGGATTGATCCCAGGGATATTCTACCTCCGAGAGACACCCCAGCCCTATTTTATATTCTTTTTTTTTTTTTTTTTTTTTGGTGGTGGTACTAGGGATGGAACCCAGGGGCCTTCTATCTTCGGGCTACACTCCCAGACCTGTTTTAGATTTTTTATTTGGAAACAAGGTCTCTTAAGCCATAGAGTCTTTATTTCGAAACAGGATCTCACTGAGTTGTAAAGGGCCTCACTAGCTGAGGCTGTGCACAAACCTGTGATCCTCCCAAATGCTGGGATGACAAGGGTGCGCCACCATGCCTGGTTCTCCTTTTCTAATTACATATTGCTCCTGTGTTTCTTCAATGATAGGCACATACAGTAAATGTAAAATAGAAGTGGAAATACTTGTTTTAATTTTAGAAAAATTATTTGAATAATCCTTAATACAATGTTCTCTTTATTTTTGTTTATTTGTTTGTTTGTTTGAGATGGGATCTCACTATGTTGCCCAGACTGGCCTCAAACATTTGTTCCTCCTGCCTCTTTCTCTGTAGTAGCTGGAATTACAGGCCTGTGCTACCACCGCTGACAATTTTATTTATTTTTAAATAGACTAAGGAAGCTGGGTCTGGTGGCCCATGATTGTAATTCCAGTACCTGAGAGGATGAAACAGGAGGATCTTAGGAGGTTTGTGACCAGGCTTAGAAGCTTAGTGAATCCCTCCTTAACTTAGTGAGATAAAAAATAAAACAGGGCTGGGAGTATAGCTCAAAGGTACAGTGCCCCTGGGTTCAACCTCTAATATCACAAAATAATAAAATAAAATAAACAAATAGACTTAGGAAGCTCCTTCTCTTCCTACTTAGCTAGAAGTTTTTATTCTGAATGAATGTTAAATTTTTTAAAATACCTTTTCTGCATCTGAGATGGAAGGTTTTATCTTTTTTTTTTAATTTAATTTTTTTTATTGGTGCACTGTATTCATACATCTTAGTAGGATACAAACTTTTGTAGACATACATGCACACATTGCGCAGTCAGCCCCCACCCGATCCCCACCCCATTCTCTCCCCATCCCTCCCTCCCATGCTTGGCTTAGTGGTTGACATCTAGTTTTATAGCAATTTATCCAAAATTAAAAATGATAATCTCACATAACAGTTTCATTTGTCTGATACCAAGCTTTTGATGACTTAAAGATAACATTTCAATATTTCTTTTTACTATCTTTCTTACCAGAGAATTTTATTTTTCTATTTTTAGGTGAAATTATCATATATTTATATATTTATTTTTCAGAAAAAAAAATCTATCCTAATATGGAATAAGGACTCTAGATACCCAAAATGATCTTGAAAAAGAACATGCTAGAAGATATATATTTTCTGATTTCAAACCATATAAAGCTACAATAATTGAGACAGTGTAGTACTGTTCTAAAGGCAGATATATAAACCATTGGAGTTAAATAAAAGCCTAGAGCTAAATTCTTCCCTATATTGTCAAGTTATTTTTGACAAGGTTTCCACGAACATTTGGTGGTGGAAATAATAATCTTTTAACTAAGTATTGTTAAAAAATAATAATTACATGGAAAAGAATAAAGTTGGACCCTTACCTAATCCCATATACAAATATTAACTCAAAATAGATAAAAGACCTAAATATAAATCTTAAGACTATAAAATTTTAGAAGAAAATCTGGGTCATAAAACCTCACAACATTGAAATTGGCAGTGATTTCTTGGATATGATTTCAATGGCACAGGCAACAGAAGAGTATACAAACTCCCTAAAAAATAAAAAAATATTGTATATCCAAAGACAATGTAAACAGAGTTAAAAGTTACTAATAATAGCCAGGTGTGGTGGCGCACGCTTGTAATCCCCGAGCTTGGGAGGCGGAGACAGGAGGATCGCGCAGGTTCAAAGCCAGCCGCGCTGGCATAAGAGACCCTGTTTCAAAAATATAAAATATGTCTGGGAGTGTAGCCCAGAGGTAGAAGGGCTTCCAGGAACCCCAGTACCACCAAAAAAAAAAAAAAGTTACTAATAGAATTGGATAAAATATTTCCAAATGCTATATCTGAAGGTATATTAATATTCCAACTAGAAATCCTAAAAATTAACAACAATAAAGGCAAACAATACCATTTAGAGAGAGGTAACAGACTAACATAAATAATGAATCTCCACAGATAACCAATCTTAGTTGTCTGTTGGATGGAAAATCTTGTTTCTCTGGTTCTGGTGTGTGTTACCTATTTCTTCTTTGTAGTTAATCTCTTTGAGTATTTTTTCTAGTGCTGGTTTTGAAGAAATAAATTCCTTCAGTTTCTGTTTGTCATGGAAGCTTTTTATTTCTCCATCTAATTTGATAGAAAGTTTTGCTGGGTAGGAAATTTTTGGCTGGAAGTTGTTTTCTCTCAGAGTTTGGAATATGTTACTGCAAGCCCTTCTGGCTCTCATGACTTGGTTTGGGAAGTCTGGAGTGATTCTAATGGTTTGCCTCTGAATGTCACTTGGCCCTTTGTTTTTGTTGCCTTTAAGATTCTCTGCTTGGCTTCCACATTGGTCATTTTGACAATTATGTGGTGTGGGGATCCTCTTCTCCGATCCTTTCTAAAGGGAGTTCTATAAGTTTCCTGGACCTGTGTATCAACCTCTTGCTCTATGTTTGGAAAATTTTCTGCTATTACTTCCTTGAAGAGATTGTTGATCCCTTTGGTTTCACTTTCTTTTCCCTCCTCTATTCCAATTATTCTTAGGTTAGCTCTCTTAAAATGGGCCCATATTTCTTCAATGTCAGATTCCTGCTGTCGGATATTTTTTTCTAGATTACAAACTATGCGTTCATTTTTGGAATGATCATCTTCTAAGAGTGAGATTCTGTTCTCCATGTGGTCTAATCGGTTGTTCATGCTTTGAATTGAGGTCTTTACTTCATTAATTGCATCCTTTATCTCTTTTTGGCTCTCTCTGAGTTCTTTTCGAAGCATCTCTATTATTTCTACAGTTATTTTCCTGATTTGATCTTCTAGAAATCTCTGATTTTCTGTTTTATCGGGTTCTGATGTTGTGGGGTTGTGGGCATTCATTGCTCCAATGTTATTCCCCTTTCCCATGATTTCGGAAGTTTGTGCCTTCTCTGGGTTCTTCCCTTTGGTCACTATGACTTCACTTAAGGTGTTCTGGATCTCGAGTCTGTGGTATCTCAGACCCCACTACTCCTGTACTGGGTTGTATCGCAGAGTCTCCGACCCAAGGAGTTGATAGAGGCTGCTTTAGACTATGGGGGGGTGCCAGGTTGCACGTTCTCCTATGGTGTGATATCTCTGCCACTGCCACTCCCCCACTGGGTCAAGTCCCAGGGAGTACAGTACTGGGATTTCTCCTCTGTGGCCCACAATTTGACTCACTGTTCTTGAGTACGCAGATGTAGCTGTACTGGACTCGGTGAATTTGCTGCTGCTGCCGCCGGTGGCAATATGGCGCTGCTGCTACGCCCTCGGCCGTGAGGCTGGCGTATTTCTTCTTGGTTTTGATTTCCACTCTGAATCCCTGCAGCGTGTGCTGAGCTCAGCCACTGGGAGCTTTAGATGCTCCCTGCGCCGAGATATCCCTCCTGGCTGTTCCGCAGCGGCTCACCTCGGCTTGCTGTAGCCATCCCGTGAAGTCGCCACTGCCGCCGGCAGTATGGCGCCGCTGCCGCCGGCAGTATGGCGCTGCTGCCGCGTCCTCGGGCGTGAGGCTGGTGTATCTCCTCTGTGGCTCTGAGCTCTGTTCTCAGTCCGCTTTCTCTCTGGAGCCTGGTGATTTTTTTGTTTCTCTGGTGATGGTGTTTTCTGGCTATGAAAGGCGCTGATTTTGTGGTAATGGAGGTTGGTTGTTAGTGGGGCTCTTAAGCCCCGCTTTTCTTGGTCGCCATATTCCCGGAGGTTTTATCTTTTAACCTGATAATGAGGTGAATTGGATTAACTAATTTCCCACTATTAACCCAATGCTGAATTACTAGGATAAACCTCATTTTGTCATAATAATCTTTTCTACCCATTGCTGGATATATTTTAGTAATATTTTATTCATAGTAAACATTTTGAAGCTCATTCTTTGTTTTTTAAAGGATCAAAACATTTTAACTTTGTAGCTCGTGTCTAAAATATATGTGGACATATTCCTAGTAACTCTCACTTCTGCTGTTTATCATTCATCATGCCTTTTTTCACTTTTGTGTGTTACATTTTTTTTTTTCCTTGTGAGCAATTCATTTATTAGAAACCTTTGAAGTCTGAGATGATGGTGGAACACTCTAGATTAAATTTACATTTGTTTTTGACTGGCCATATGGGAACACTACAAGAAATACTCTAAAATCTTAACTTCAGGTTTTCAGTAACACATAGTTTTTACTTGTGTCATGAACCTGTGTGAGGGACATCTTGTGATTTCAAATTCTTAGTGACATTCTTTTTAACCTTTTCTGCTCCATGCTGAGGTTTAAGGCTATCTATTGTCTTTTTAGAATCTAGAGATAAGAAAGTGATGGGTTTATTTTCAGGCATTCTTATACTGAATGTTTACAACTTTGATATCTCATTGTGTGTGGGGGGTACTGGGGGATTCAGGGGTGTTCTACCTCTGAGCTATACTCTCAGCCCTATTTTATTTTTTATTTCAAAAGAGGATCTCACTAAGTTACTACACTGGCCTCAACCCTGTCCTCAGCCTCTAGGATTACAGGCATGTGCCACCAGACCCATGTCTCAGGTGTCTCAGATTTTTTTGAGATGAGAAATAAACACCTATTAAGTCACCACTTTGAAGATCCCTGGCTTTTGTTTCCTGCTCTGTGGATTCCATGAGTCCATGATAAGAAAAGTTCAAATTTATACAATTTAGCTAATGCACTCAGAAAGAAAACTGGCTAAAATGCTAAACCTATTTCTTTGGCTTCCCTCCCTCGTTTAGTCTCTGGTCTGAAAATTCCTCACTTTCTTATAGTTCATTGATGCTTTAAACAATATAATATAGAAATTTTTATACATATTCTTAGGACAAACTTTTCCGTGTTATGTGAAATGACTTTATTAAATGTTTAAAATTTCTTATTTGATATTGTCCCTTTTATCTTAATTTCATCATTACTATTTGTAAATATGTTCTTTCAGTGCAAATATTCTTGGGACAAAATATAAAAATGTGAGTTTACTGGTTTGGAATAGTGTTTCAGATCTTTTCTTCTGTGGCAACTCTGATGAGAGATCTGAAACAGGAGAGGATATTTATTTTTCATAAAAAAGAGGAATAACTTTGAAGAATGAGATATTATTGAAGAAAAATAAACTGGAAGGGTATAGTGCCTCAGGGAAGTAGTGGTTGGAAGATACAAGGACGCATCAGAATGGGTATAAAAGATATGCTTGAAACACCCCAAAATATGAAAGCACTAAAGTTTCTTAACACACAATTTTGCTTAGGTTTAAACAACTAGAATAACCTACAGTGTAATTCTTATGAAATTAAATACTTTAACTCGAGCACTTGAGGGGCGGAGACAGTAGGATCCCAGGTTCAAGGCCAATCTCACCAACTTAGCAAGACTCTGTCTCAAAATAAAAGGCCTGCGAGTGTAAGCCTCCAGTACCAAACAAAACAAATAAACTAGCAAACAACAACAACAAAAAACACTCACTGGGTAAGTTCATCTGAACTAAAGATTATTTGCAAACAATTCTATTTATTTCACTCATAACCTTGGTAAAATAAACTGGAATGACAAACAATTTTTTAAAAACCTTCAATGATAGTTTTTATTTCTTCCTTTCAATCTTCACTTTTACACTCTCTCCTTTTCTTTTTCTTTTTTTTTCTCTTTCTCTTTTTTCTTTTTATCCAGTACTGGGTATAGAACCCAGGGACATTCTACCTCCAAGCTACACACTCAGCCCTATTTTTTATTCTTTATTTTGAAACAGGGTCTCACTAAGTTGCAAAGGGCCTCACTAAGTAGCTGATGCTGTCCACGAACCTGCAATTCTCCTGTCTCAGCCTCCCAAGTGCTAGGATTACAAGTGTGCGCTATCATACTCCTCTCTTCTTTTTCTTGCTTTATTGCAATAGCTAGGACCTCCATTACAATTTTGGATAAAAGTGGTGAGAATAGGCCTCCACTCCTTGCTCCCAGTTCTAGGAAAAAAGTATTCATCATATGATTAGTGACTGTGATATTAGCTGCAGGTTTTTTTTTTTTTTATAACTGTCTTTTATAAAATTAAGGATGTTCCCTCTTATTCCTAGATCATGAAGTGTTTTAATAAATGAGTAATGAGACTTCCGGGAAGATGGCGACCGAGAAAAGCGGGGCTTAAGAGCTCCGCTAACAACCAATCTCCATTACCACAAAATCAGCGCCTTTCATAGCCAGAAAACACCATCACCAGAGAAACAAAAAAATCACCAGGCTCCAGAGAGAAAGAGGACTGAGAACAGAGCTCAGAGCCACAGAGGAGATACACCGGCCTCACACCCGAGGACGCGGCAGCAGCGCCATACTGCCAGCAGCAGCGGCGAATTCACCGGACAGCTACAGCAAGCCGAGGTGAGCCGCTGCGGAACAGCCAGGCAGGATATCTCGGCGCAGGGAGCATCTAAAGCTCCCAGTGGCTGAGCTCAGCACACGCGGCAGGGACTCAGAGTGGAACTCAAAACCAGAGAAGAAAAAATACACCAGCCTCATGGCCGAGGGTGTGACAGCGGCGCCATATTGCCACCGGCGGCAGCAGCAGTGAATTTACTGAGTCCAGTACAGCTACATCTGTGTACTCAAGAACAGTGAGTCAAATTGCAGGCCACAGAGGAGAAATCCCAGTACTGTACTCCCTGGGACTTGACCCAGTGGGAGAGTGGCGGTGGCAGAGATATCACACCATAGGAGAACGTGCAACCTGGCACCCCCCCCCATAGTCTAAAGCAGCCTCTATCGACTCCTTGGGTCGGAGACTCTGTGATACAACCCAGTAAAGGAGTAGTGGGGTGTGAGATACCACAGACTCGAGATCCAGAGCACCTTAAGCGAAGTCATAGTGACCCAAGGGAAGAACCCAGAGAAGGCACAAACTTCCGAAATCATGGGAAAGGGGAATAACATTGGAGCAATGAATGCCCACAACCCCACAACATCAGAACCCGATAAAACAGAAAATCAGAGATTTCTAGAAGATCAAATCAGAAAAATACTGTAGAAATAATAGAGGTGCTTCGAAAAGAACTCAGAGAGAGCCAAAAAGAGATAAAGGATGCAATTAATGAAGTAAAGACCTCAATTCAAAGCATGAACAACCGATTAGACCACATGGAGAACAGAATCTCACTCTTAGAAGATGATCATTCCAAAAATGAACGCATAGTTTGTAATCTAGAAAAAAATATCCGACAGCAGGAATCTGACATTGAAGAAATATGGGCCCATTTTAAGAGAGCTAACCTAAGAATAATTGGAATAGAGGAGGGAAAAGAAAGTGAAACCAAAGGGATCAACAATCTCTTCAAGGAAGTAATAGCAGAAAATTTTCCAAACATAGAGCAAGAAGTTGATACACAGGTCCATAAACTTATAGAACTTCCTTTAGACAGGATCGGAGAAGAGGATCCCCACACCACATAATTGTCAAAATGACCAATGTGGAAGCCAAGCAGAGAATCTTAAAGGCAACAAAAACAAAGGGCCAAGTGACATTCAGAGGCAAACCAATTAGAATCACTCCAGATTTCCCAAACCAAGTCATGAGAGCCAGAAGGGCTTGGAGTAACATATTCCAAACTCTGAAAGAAAACAACTCCCAGCCAAAAATTTCCTACCCAGCAAAATTTTCTATCAAATTAGATGGAAAAATAAGAAGCTTCCATGACAAACAGAAACTGAAGGAATTTATGTCTTCAAAACCAGCACTAGAGAAAATACTCAAAGAGATTAACTACAAAGAAGAAATAGGTAACACACACCAGAACCAGAGAAACAAGATTTTCCATCCAACAGACAACTAAGATTGGTTATCTGTGAAGATTCTTATTTATGTTAGTCTTTTACCTATCTCTAAATTGTATTGTTTGCTTTTATTGTTGTTAATTTTTAGGATGTCTAGTTGGAATATAGCATTTGGAAATATTTTATCCCATTCTATTAGTAACTTTTAACTCTGTTTACATTGTCTTTGGATATACAATATTTTTTATTTTTTAGGGAGTTTGTATACTCTTCTGTTGCCTGTGCCATTGAAATCATATCCAAGAAATCACTGCCAATTTCAATGTTGTGAGGTTTTATGACCCAGATTTTCTTCTAAAATTTTATAGTCTTAAGATTTATATTTAGGTCTTTTATCTATTTTGAGTTAATATTTGTATATGGGATTAGGTAAGGGTCCAACTTTATTCTTTTCCATGTAATTATTATTTTTCAACAATATTTAATTAAAAGATTATTATTTCCACCACCAAATGTTCGTGGAAACCTTGTCAAAAATAACTTGACAATATAGGGAAGAATTTAGCTCTAGGCTTTTATTTAACTCCAATGGTTTATATATCTGCCTTTAGAACAGTACTACACTGTCTCAATTATTGTAGCTTTATATGGTTTGAAATCAGAAAATATATATCTTCTAGCTTTGTTCTTTTTCAAGATCGTTTTGGGTATCTAGAGTCCATATTCCATATTACGATAGATTTTTTTTCTGAAAAATAAATATATAAATATATGATAGTTTCACCTAAAAAAATAGACAAAAAATATTCTCTGGTAAGAAAGAAAGCAAAAAGAAATATTGAAATGTTTTCATGTAATTTTAATTTTTCAACATTATTTAGTTAAAAGATTATTCTTTCCTCCACCAAATGTTCGTGGAAACCTTGTCAAATATAACTTGACAATATATGGAAGAATTTAGCTCTAGGCTTTTATTTAGCTCCAATAGTTTATATATCTGCCTTTAGAACAGTACTACACTGTTTCAATTATTCTAGCTTTATATGGTTTGAAATCAGAAAATATATATCTTCTAGCTTTTTCTTTTTCAAGATCGTTTTGGGTATCTAGAGTCTATATTCCATATGAGGATAGATTTTTTTTCTGAAAAATAAATATATAAATATATGATAGTTTCACCTAAAAAAAAAGAAAAAAATATTCTCTGGTAAGAAAGAAAGCAAAAAGAAATATTGAAATGTTATCTTTAAGTCATCAAAAGCTTGGTATCAGACAAATGAAACTGTTATGTGAAATTATCATTTTTAATTTTGGATAAATTGCTATAATACTAGATGTCAACCACTAAGCCAAGCATGGGAAGGAGGGATGGGGAGAGAATGGGGTAGGGATCAGGTGGGGACTGACTGGGCGATGTGTGCATGTATGTCTACAAAAGTTTGTATCCCACTAAGATGTATGAATACAGTGCACCAATAAAAGAAAGAATAATAAAAAAAAGAAAGAAAAAAAAAGAAAATAAATGAGTAATGAATTTTGACAAAAGCTTTTTCTACATCTATGGAAATGATCTTGTGTTTTTTCTCCTTTATTATGTTACTGTGGTTATAAGATTGATTTGTGTTCAGTCCACCCTACATTCTCTGAATATACCCTTTTTGGTCATGGATTATTTCTCTCTCAACAGTTCAGGTTAATGTGGGGAGTGGAGCAATTAAAGGTAAAGTGTCTCCTCTAGTCTTTTAGAAAAGTGGACTGACTGTAGCTCAGTCTTCAACCTGTGGCTTCTAAAATTGCCATGAGCATTGCTATCTAGCCTGGAAATGTTGTCACCTCTGCAGCGCCCAGTAGTTACATAGGTCTGCCATATCCAGTGGAGAAGCACATTACACAGGTAGCCAGCAGTCAGCAGAGTCATCTTGGAGGTCGTCTACCGTCCTGGGGGAGCAGGTGTGGAAAGTTGGTATGGGCTGCTGCTGATAATTCACTTGAGTAAACTTAATGACCACATCTAATAGCAGAAGGTCATGTAGTATAACTGATTAGCTCTATGCCTTTTATTACAATAGAAGAGGATGAGGGGGCAGTACTTAAATATATATCTGGTATCTTCTGCTACAATTAGGAAATTGAATCAGGAAGGAAAAATATTCAAGAAATGAACAACTAAACAAAAAACAGAAAAGTTTATCTTACTGAGCAAATTTACAGCTGTGTGGATTCAAATAATGGTTTTTTTTTTTTGCTGTTGTTTCCTGCTTGTTCATACTGAGGACTGAACACAGAGGTGCTGTACTATTGAGCTACCATGCCAGCCCTTTTTATTTTGAGACAGGGTCTCAGTTGTTCAGTTGGCCTTGAACTTTGTATCTTCCTGTCTCAGATTCCTGGGTAGCTAGGATTTTAGTCATGCACCACTATGTCCAGCAAACCTACATAATGTTTAACATTTTTCATGAAATTGTTCTGGCCTACAGCAGCTCGCAGGCAAAAGCTCTGAATCAGTAGTTTGAAAAGAAAATCAACATTCTACTTTTGGCTTCAACAAATGTTCCCAATTTATTTCAAGAAACGGGCTTTTTTAAAATTGGTGCAAAGAATGCTAATATTTGTTAGTGAAATCCAAGACACATGCACAACAAAGAAAATATAATTTGTCTATATCCTCACTGCCCAGCAAACTAGAAATGAAGGAACTAAATATTCTACCACTTTTTTGAGAATCTCCCTCAGGAAAATGCTTCCTATGCACTGATAAGACAGAGACCAGATAATTCTCCTTCCATTTCCTATAAAAAACATTAAAACCTCAAATAGATGACTGAGCATTCATTTAAGAGGTGTTTTTTTTGTTATATTTTGTGGTACTGGGGTTCCTGGAAACCCTACTACTTCTGGGCTACACTCCCAGACCTATTCTATATTTTTATTTGGAAACAGGGTCTCTTAAGCCAGCGAGGCTGGCTTCGAACCTGTGCAATCCTCCTGCCTCCCAAGCGCAGGGATTACAAGTGTGGGCCACCACGCCCGGCTAAGAGGTGTTTTTTAATTAGTTTTGCATAAGAAGTAAGATATAACCTGTGAGTTGTCATATGAACCTCAAGTGGAAGATTTTTTTTTTAATTTGTCCCAATTATTCTCTTTTGGTTTTGAATGATACTCTTCAGCAATGAACTTAAATTCAAAATATTATTGTCGTAAACATTTAATAATTCAGAGCTAGTTTTTTCTCTTATTTCTACTGAAGATAATATATATTTCCTATTTTTATAGAAAATTTTCTTACTAGACAAAGTTGAAATGACAAAAATGGCACTGTGTAAAAACTCTGTATTCTCTGAATTATGAATGCCACCCTGTAAATTGCCTTAACAAATTAAGGAGACTAGTCCTACTTCAGAGTCTATTGATAGTTTATAATGAATAAAATGTAGATCAGATGGCAAGATTCTTATCACTGATTATCATTACTCAAGCATCTTAGTTTATGAAAAAAGATACAAATATTTATTATATATAGTCTATAGATTTTGACCCCCAAACAAGGAGCAGCTGTGGTGGGAGAAGAAAGTACACAGAACTTGAAAATCTTGATTACTGTTAATTTATTAGCTGGGAAATCTTGAACAAGCCATTTAGTTTCTTTAAGTTCTAATTTCTTCATATAAAACAGAAATGCTAATAACCTCCTCTTTAAATCTTTGTGTGGGTTTAAAAAGGGAAAAATGTGAAAGCATCTAGCAAACATTTGTATGGCACATAAAGGTTTCATTTGTTTGTCCTTTAATCTTCTTAAGCTAATAATAGAATTTCACAGATGAGAAAAATTCAGACAAAGACACCAGGTAACATGTCTAAGATCATGTATCCAAAAACATTCTCATTCCCTAGGGCACTTAACCACTACTCTATGCTCACTCCAAAGTCTCTTGTGGGGGGTATATGCAATTAGTTGCAACAGGATGGGTGTGGGACTTAATTGATTACTCATGTGTGTGGGAGTTTGGGGTAGTACAATGTGGATCATTTTATGCCTTGCTCGGCACACAGAAGAAAAGCTTAGTCCAAATCCTCCCGTGTGCCGTGTGCCGTGTGCGTGCGTGTGTGCGCGCGCGCGCGCGCGTGTTGCTCAGTCCTGAAAGATGGTGTATCTCTCAGTGTTTTCTTTTCTGACCAAATATCTCAATGCCAGGTCAAAGAGAAAAATGGAAAAGGAAGAGTTAAAAGACAGAGCTGGGAACACAGAGGATGATGAGCAAAAGGAGCTTCTCAAAATCAAAGCTTACTCAAGTAACATTCCACAACACAGCTAGAGGACCCGCAAAAGTTCTCTGCAGCAGGATTTCAGAATTCCTACAAATCTGTATTTGCTGTGTATTTTCCATTTTCCCCAAGGAAGCCACTTATTATAATTATTCTGTCCCTGTACTATTATATATTGGGTGAAAGGAGGAAGGTATTTTTTTAATGTCATGGGTATGGGTAGGATCTAGAGAAGTGGCACTATCATTAGAAACTATCATACTTTACTCAAGATCACAGATTATAAACGTGATGCCATGTATTCATGGGATTTGGGGGCCTTCTCCCTTAAGAGTGGGTGAGTGTATTTTGCATCTGAGAAACAGAGTGAATCAAATATATGGTAACAAAAAGGGGATAGCCATTAGGACTGTTCTAAATATTCCAGTTCTTCTTGCAGGGATATGGTAGGATTGTATTTCCCCACCCTTAAAGTTAGACACAAACATTAATTTACTTTGGCCAATGAAATGTGGCTATACGTGATAGGAACCCCTTTCAAGCAAATTTCTTTAAGAGAGCCAGTATATTTATTATTCACATTTCTATTTTCTCTTACTGTAGTGATCACAGAAATGCATTATAACATAGAACTTCTTTCATGCATTATAAGATAAAAATCTAGGTCCCTAAGTCACTTATATGAAAAGAAGACCCCCTTACGACCTGGGTTCTGTATGCCGACTGAGCAAGAAACACATTTATTGTGATCAGTTCTCTGAGATAAGGGAAGAGGGTGTTTGTTACTAAGGTAAATGAAAGCCTGGCTGAGTGTGGTGGCACATACCTAAAATTCCAGTACTTGGGAGTCTAAGATAGAAGAATTTCAAGTTCAAAGCCAACTATGGAAACTTAAGGGGATTCTGTCTCAAAAAAAAAACAAACTGGGGGTGGGCATGGTGGCACACGCTTGTAATCCCAGTACTTAGGAGGCTGAGAGGGGAGGATCATGGTTTGCAGACAGTCTCAGCTACTTAGTGAGGCCCTCTGCAACTTAGTGAGACCCTGTTTCAAAATAGAGAATAAGAGCTGGGAGTGTAGCTCAGAGATAGAATGCCCTGGGTTCCATCCCCAGTACTGGGGAAAAAAAAAAAAAAGGAGAGGGTTGGAATGTAGCTCAGCTGTAGAGCATTCTGGGTTCAATCCTCAATTCAAAAAAAAAAAAAGAAGAAGAAGAAGAAGAAGAAGAAGAAGAAGAAGAAGAAGAAGAAGAAGAAGAAGAAGAAGAAGCAGCCTGTGTTTATTTATACAAGCATAATTTCATTAATTGAGACCACTTCCTTCTTAAAGCTTTACAACTAAGATCGATGTCCATCAACATATGATAAGGTGTTTTCTCTTTATTAATCTAATAAATTGTATTTCCCAGTATTAGGAAAAATTGTTTGCACAAAACTGACAGGGTCAACAATCTAATCTGCAATAATCTATGCTTGGTCATTTCATTACAGAAGGGCTAGAATTTGTGCCATAGAGTGTGGAATGAGAGGTAAACTTTGTCAATGTAGAACACTGTGGTGTGTGTGTGTGTGTGTGTGTGTGTGTGTGTGTGTGTGTGTAAAATATATTTCATTTTTGCACATTTTACAAATCCTTATCTCCTTCCTCCTCCTCCTCCTCCTCCTCCTCCTCTTCTTCTTTCTCCTTCTTCTTCTTCTTTTCATCTATCTATCTTTTATGTGGCACTGAGGATTGAACCCAGATACATTCTACCTCTGAGCTATATCCTCAGCCTTTTTTTTAATGTTTTGTTTTGAAAAAGGGTCTTATTAGGTTGCTAAAAGTCTTGCTACGTTGCTGAAGCTGGCCTTGAACCTGTAATCCTATTGTCTCAGTCTCTTAAGTACTGGGATTATGGCCATGCACATCCACTCCCAGTCCCTATCTTTTTCCTAATGCACAATTATGTATATTTGTGTTTTAAATTTCTATAGAATTACACCGATTCTCAAATAGGGATATAAACAATAAAAGAGAAACGTTAATAACTGGAGGAAGAAAGAAAAATGTTTCTTCTTTGTAGGACGTGACTTGAGGCAGGATTCAGCAGCCCACCATCCTATAATTGGCAAGAGTTTCCATAAAGAAAGAAGTCTAGGATTGGTTCACCAGAAGAAGCCTTCCAAGGAGGCCACAAGTGATCCCTCTGGGTCAGAAAAGCAGAGTGGAAGACAGAGGAGACAGGAAAATACCAAAATTATGAGCACCCCAATGAAAGTTTACCCTTCCCTTTGTCAAAAAAAAATATGACTGCTTAGATTATGACCCGCAGGTTTCATGGTAAGCAAGGGAGGTTCTGTAATTTTTAACAAACCTCCATTCCTAAGGTGGACTAAAAAGTGGGTGGAAGTCATGCAGTGAAGGCAATGGTAGAACTGCTATAAATCTAATGAGGCATAAACCTCACAACTCCTCATTTGCACAGGCTCCTTCCAAGGACCTGGAAGAGGACCTAGAGTTTCTATAATTGTAAGTTTTTCAGAGGAGTGCCACCTCTGAAAAGCTTCAGGCCTATGTGACCTATATCTGCCTCTTTATGAAGGTAGCAAATGGGCACTGGAGAATGAACCAGTGCCCAATGAACAGCCTAATGTTTTTCCTGCTAGGACCTTCCTAATAGCTCAAAGGTGGGATAGATGAGGAAGTAATTATTAGTGATGAACCATTTAGTTCAGTCTGTTTTAGGATTCTTGGAAAAGATGTATTGTTACCATAAACAATGGCTGTCTTATAAAATATAGTACTAACCCATCTTGGTTTAGGCTGGGGCCCTAACCCACCCACCTCCAAAAAATAGGTCTTTTAGTTAAAGTCTTAGCCTGGTTCAGGACCACCGAAAAATTGCCATCTCTTCCTGATCTGCATCACTGGAGAACAGAGAGAGGAGTTGGTGACAGAAGACAGCACGGAGGCTGTGGAGAAGGATAGATGCCTTTTTCCAAATGGCTTTTTCCTGGATCCCTCTGCCCACCTGTGTGAGCAAGCTAACTGAACTGAAATCAGACAACCTGAAGATGTGACATGGAAAAGACATTTGCACACCAAGGAGGTTTTTATATGGTTCAAAAAAGCCACATAAAACAGTGAAGATAGCACACAATTGTGGAAGGCTTCAATATTTATTAAAAAATATTTATTGAGCTCCTTCATTGTGCCAAATCTGTGTTGTATGCTGCTGATACAAAGGTGATCATGACAAACAAGGTTTTTATGCCTTGAAGTTTGCCTTCATCTTCCAACATATGTCTTTCTATATTTTAAACATGATCATCTACATATTTAATGTAACTATTAGACTATAAATATTTGAGTGGGGGTATACCTTATTCATGTCTGTACCTAATACCGGACACACAGATGGTATTCAGAAAATATTTATTCACTGAATAAATGAATTTATTAATTAAATTCATCCAAGATGCACATGTTGTTAATTTAGTCTGATTAAAAGTTCATGAAACAAAGGCCCATATCAAATGTTCTGAAATCTAATGCCAAAAAAGTATTTTGATTAATGAAATTTTGTTACAAATCCCTAAAAAGTCTATTATCAGAGATTAGTCAGGAGTTATTTTAATTTCTTCCATTGTGGTTATTTCTCTGTGCCAACAATTTGCAGGTAGAAGTTGTTTTAAAAAATAGAATCTTTAGGTAATAGATTAAATCGAACTGGTTTCAAATGGTTTCAAATGGGGGGATGATTCACAGATGACCAGATATCTAGGGGTTTCTATGACCTCAGTGATTAACATTAACATTTCTGGACTTATGAGAGAAATTCTATGATCTCTGATATACATTACTATTCAGATAAAATTCATGTAAAATAGAATTAACCATTTTTATAATTTCATTAGTGCATTCTAGTCTCACTTCATAATGTAGTTCATAGTGATAGTGACATACATGCACAGCACTTGGTGGGCTTTCACCCAGCTAGAATTAATCATTTAAAATTCACACAATTTGCCAGGCGTGGTGGTACGCACTTGTAATCCCAGTACTTGGAAAACAAGAGGATTGATGGTTCCTAGCCAGCCTCAGTACTTAGTGAGGCCCTTCATGGGGGTGTAGCTCTGAGGTAAAATGCTCCTGGGTTCAAAATCCAGTTCCTCAAAAAATAAAAATAAAAAATAAAATAAAATCACACAATTCAGTAACATTTAGTATATTCACAGTGTTGTACAACCACCTCCTCTATCTAGTTCTAAAATGCTTTCATTATACCAAAAGAAAACTTCATCCCATTATGCAGTGATGATGAGAATTATTTACGCTTTGGCTCTATGTCGTAGGTAAAGAAATAATATGAAAAGTATTTTCCTCTAAAAAGTATGAAATAGTGGTGTCTGTTTGGGTGAGAAAGAGAGAGAGAGTCTAAAGATTTTACCTCTGAGCTACACCCCCAGCCCTATTTTGTTTTTATTTATTCATTTATTTATTTTGAAACAGAGTCTCACTAAATTGTGGGACAGGACCTCACTAAGTTGCTGAGGCTGGTGGGGAGCCTACAGGCATGTGCCACTACAGCCAGCTAAATAGTGGCTTTAATAATAGGGTTTGCAGGATTAACCAGGGCCAGTCTGGAAACATGAGAATGATTCCCCTCTAATCTCAGATTCTAAACATATGGTCAAGGTCTGCCCTTCAGAGGGGCAGCAGTTATATCTCCACATAGACCTTAAAGCCTCTGAGAAAGCTGCCTGGGCTGGTTTTGGAAGACCAAAATATCAACCTAGTTTTGACACATAAGGTTTTTAGACTTCACTGATTTTGAATTATTAAAAACCAGAAATGGTTACTAAAAACCAGAAGAAATACGGAGATGTGGCAAAGTGGTTAAAAAGAATAGTACACGTTCAGAATGTATGGATGGATGAGAAACTGAAAAAAGCCACCAGCACTACACATTAGCAGGCTCCAGGAACTACTACTTTACAACGATGACTCTCTCTTTTAAAAAAAAATTTTTTGGCAGGTCTGGGGATGAAACCCAGGAGCATTCGACCTTCAAGCTAGACCTCCTGCTCTATTTTTTATTCTTTATTTTGAAACAGGGTCTCACTAAGTTGCGGAGGGCCTCAGTAAGTAGCTGAGGCTGTCCACCAACTGCGATCCTCCTGTCTCAGCCACCCGAATACTGGGATTACAAGCATGCGCCACCACGCCCAGCAAGATGACTCTCTTGATAAGGATTATGTACTGGGGGAATGGGCTTATGTTTACCTAAGGGAAGAACCAAGGTGCATGGTGAAAATTCATCTTAAAGGAAGAAAATAAAAAGATTATGACCAGAAAAAAAAGGCTGAGTCCTTAGAGGGGTGTGATCTTTCTGATACCAAAGTACTGCTTGGTATTCAGATTCCACTCCTGTCCAGATTATCTTGGGACTCCTGTCTACATGAGATGGCATTAGAGATATGAGTAAAATTTGAAGTTAAAAAACTACTTAGGAGTCTATCCAACAAATATGGTGGAAGGCACTAAGCTCCAGGCATTTGTTACACAGAGTTTGCCCTGGTAACCAAGACAGATAAGAGTACTTGTCCCCAAGAATTTTACATATAGATATTTAGAACAGGACTATATGGATATTAGTTATAATACAGGACTTAAAGGATTAATTAAGTAGGCAATAGCAGCACTTAACAGGGAAGTCCAGACTGGTCTAGGATAAGGAAGGCTTTCCTAGGGAAATGACACTTCAGCTGAGAGCTATTTGGAACTGGGAAGGCAAGAGCATGGGGACAGTAGGCACAACACAGGCAAATGTTTTGGGGTGGGAGGAACTTGAGTTTGAGGCCAGTGAGCTCAAGCTAGGGACCAGAGGGAGCTGGCTATTTCCCTGTACTTGCTGAGCTCAGTGTCCTGCCAGTGAACATACCTAGCTGCTGGCAAGGCAGAGTCCCTCCTAACTGTAAGGCTGTGGGAATTTAAAACAAAATGGGGTCAACGGGGCAAACAGATTAGACAGATACCTAGTTTCCCTTCTAGTTAATGCACTAGACTCTTAGGGTAGCCAGGTCAATTGTCAAATGCTTCTATGCAACATTGTTCCAAAGATGTGGATTTAACTGTTTCCAGAAATTCTAGAATTATTCTAGAATTGATGTCGTTTCATACCAAAGACCAAAGCTAAGGTATCTGGTACTAACAGCTGGTGTATTCCCTAGTTAACAATTTTGGCTCTGTTTTGGCTCAACTCAGGGCCACATGTATTTGTACGTTTTCCTGAGAAACACCTCACAATTGTACCTAGGGCCTCACACATGCTAGGCAAGCCCTCTATCACTGAACTATAACACAATTCACCATTGCCAAACTATGGAACCAGTCAAGATGTCCATTGACGGATGGATGAATTACAAACTACGGGATATGTACACAATGGAATTTTACTCAGACATAAAGAACAAAATTATGTCGTTTGCAGGGAAATGGATGGAATGGGAGAACATTATGCTAAGTAGCCAGCCACAAAAAGTGAAAAGTCAGATGTTCTCCCTAAATATGTGGATGCTAGAGAGAAAATAGGACACAGCAGGGACTGTAGACAAAGAAGGAGAAACGTTAGACGAGTAAAGGAGGCAGCCTAACTGAGGGAGATGGGAGGGGAAGGAGGAAAGCACCCTCATGTGCATGGTGTACATTCACAAACATATTGAAGTCTGTCACTGAGCAGAATTTGGAATTCAAGGAGGGAGCGGGGAGGTAACGGGGGTGGGGATTGCAGAAGGGCTAAATGAGTGATGTGTGCAAGTATGTCTCTACTATCTTGTACTTAATGATGTATTATTACGAAGCGCTAATAAATTAAAATAAATAAAATCCTTTGCACTTGAACATAAATAACATACTTTGCTATTTCTAGCACAATAGAGAGAATACAAATTTGATCTCTATCTTAATGAAAATAGCCTTATATTTCAAAACAAAATATTGAGAAAAGTGAAATTGTTCTACGTTTAAAATCCCTGTCAAGCCGGGTGTGGTGGCGCATGCTTAATAGAACATAGTTAAAGCATCTACTTGCTCTTTCTTTCCTTCTTTCTTTCTTTCTTTCTTTCTTTCTTTCTTTCTTTCTTTCTTTCTTTCTTTCTATCTTTCTATCTTTCTTTCTTTATTTCTCCTGAAAATTAAATACAAGGGCATTCTACCTCTGAGCTCTACCCCCAACTCTATATTTTATTCTTTATTTTGAAACAGGGTCTCGCTAAGTTGCAGATGGCCTAAGTAACTGGCCAAGAACCTGTGATCCTCCTGTGTCAGGCTTCTATTTCTATTTTAACCTGTTACAACATCACTATCATATAAACACTGGGAAATTCTACTGTATACTTTTAAGATAATAAGGATGAAAAAAGGAAGTAATATAATATTGTTATGAAAATAACTTTGATCCTATGGACCCCTTGAAAGGGGACATCAAGGATCCTGAGACCACACTACATTTTTTGGGGGGTGAGGTGTGTGTGTGTGTGTGTGTGTGTGTGTGTGTGTGTGCATGTGTGTGTGTTACTGGGGATCAGTCCTCAGGGTATTCAATCACTGAGTTATATCCCCAGTCCTGTTTGTTTGTTTGTTTGTTTGTTTGTTTGCTTGTTTAAGACAGGGTCTCTTACTGTGTTGCCCTGGCTGACTGTGAATTCTCAATCCTCCTGCCTCAGCCTCTAGAGCAGCTGGGATACAGGCAAGTGCCATCACATCCAGCCCAGACCACTCCTTGATTAGTCCTCATAAAGAACCAAGCTGGACATGGTATTTCCTCTGCCTAGAGGTCATCCTTCCCTTCTCCACTTTAATTTCTGCCTATCTTCCAAGAGCCAGAGCAAAAGCAAACAAACAAACTGCCCCTACTTCTGGGATATGCCTTTTTACTTCTCTGCTCTTGGTCTTGTGTGCTGGGGTGTTCCTGTTATGTTTTTATATTCTTGAACATGAGTTATGGCAATTCTACATTCTATTTACATGTTAGGCTCTACCACTAGCGCGAACATCATGAAGTATTAAACATTAGTACTGTAACCCTCAATCCATCCTTGATTCTGAGAATTCCTGCATATTTTTCATCTTACTACCAGTCTCAAATTTTTGTTCAAGATTTACTGTTTCATGTGTTATAAAACAGTATATTTTCATTTTTAAATAAAAATGTTATTGTAGTATTAAATATGCTTTTTTCAAGTTATGGTGTTGCTTCCCTCTTGCTCACAATTTTCTCTCACCTATCTACAAGACTCATGACAGCTGTTTTCTAGGCTCCACACAACCTAGGAAACTTTGTCTTTTATTTCAAGCTCTGTGCCTTTTCACTCGTGTTTTCAGCTATGCAGAGCTGTTTGGTTCTGCCTTGCACAAATCCCAAATGTGAGATGCCAAAGAGTGATTGGCAGCCAATGATCTTTCCAGTCCTGTGGATAGTACATGGCCAGAGGAGGACTAGCGCATTACATTTTTGTTAATAAATGAATATTGTATGCATCACTCCTCCTAGAGACAAACTTCCAATCACCAAGAAGCTAGTGGAGAGAGTTCTCTTGTGGGTCATGGAGGACTGTGGCCAGAACACAATCTGGAAAAACATAAGGATTATTTGGCTCTCCACCAGAAGTGCACCCTGTTGATGAATAGGCTGAATGTCATTATGCTCAAATACAGGAAAATAGATATTTTTCCTGTTACATGTTTTTTTTCTTTTAAGCACAGAACTCCTAAAGATATACTTGGCCTGATCAGAAGTCAAAGCTCAAGTTTAACAAACAGAAGGCAACCTCAGGAGTAGAATCACAGCATTTTAATCAGCCTGTGAGGTCTGATTCAAGATACCTGCTTCTTTGTTTCACAATAGCAGTCCTCTCAGGATAACACATCTTTCTTTGTACTCTAGCGATGATGATAATATATGCTCAGCTTGGAGAACGACATTTATTATGGTGACTAACTTCAGGCAGAATGGAAGCAATAAAGGAAATAAATAGGTAGTTATACTCCAGGGTAATGGAGCCCTTTTAGACTTGAGAAAAAAAAATAAAACAAAACATATGACACCTGAAGTAATCACTTTTTATTCCTCCGTTCACAAAGAAAACCACTCTAGAAATGGATGAGATCTCTATGCCCAGTTATAACTGAGCCAACATGAGAAAACTAAAAAATGAGGTTTGATACAGAATTGGCTTGAGAAGGCTGGGGTTGTAGTTCAGTGATAGAGTGCTTGCCTAGCATGTGTGAGGCCCTGGGTTCAATTCCTAGTACTGAAAGATGAAAACAAACAAAAATGTTCCCAGAAAAACTCAAAACAGACTTGGTATGAAAAAATTGTATTACACCTTGAGCTATTCAATTTAATTAGTGCTACTTCCCTCTTGTATTATTACTTCAAAGCTGTGCCCCTGGAGGGCACCATAAGAGCCCACTGTTTATTTCCTATAGTACTCCCATATCCAATTCTAGTCTAAATGCCAGGACTCGGGTTGGCCCTAAAATGCTCAGTAGAACATCTTTTCATGTATCTATTGGCCATTTGTATCTGTTCTTTGGTGAAATGTCTATTCATTTCAGTTGCCCATTTCTTGATTGGGTTGTTTGTTTTGCTAGTGTAGAGTCTTTTGATCTCTTTGTATATTCTGGATATTAGCCCCCTATCAGAGTGGTGGCTGGTAAAGATCTTCTCCCATTCTGTAGGCTTCCTCTTTAGGTTCTTGATGGTTTCCTTTGATGAGAAGAAACTTTTTAGTTTGAAGAGATCCCACTTATTAATTCTTGCTTTAATTTCCTGCACTTTGAAAGTCTTATTGAGAAAGTTACTCCCTGTACCTATATGTTGACATATAGATCCTATGCCTTTCTCTAATAATTTCACAGTCTCTGGTCTAATTTCTAAGTCTTTGATCCATTTCAAGTTGATTCCTGTGCATGGTGAGAAGTAAGGATTCAGATCCAACTTTCTACAAATAGATAGCCAGTTCTCCCAGCACCATTTGTTGAAAAGGCTATCTTTTCTCCAGCTTATGAGTTTGGCCCCTTTGTCAAAGATCAGTTAACTATAGATGTGTGGGTTTGTTTCTGTATCTTCTATTCTGTTCCACTGGTCAGTCTGCCTATTGTTGTGCCAATACCATGCTGTTTTTACTACTATTGCTCTATAGTATAATTTGAAGTCTGGGATTGCAATGCCTCCTGCCTGGTTCTTGTTGCTGAGAATTGCTTTGGCTATTCTGGGTCTTTTCCTCCTCCATACAAAATTCATAACTGATTTTTCCAGGTCTATGAGAAATGTTGTTGGTATTTTAATGGGGATTGCATTGAATCTATAGATCACTTTTGGCAGAATGGCCATTTTGATGATATTTATTCTGCCTATCCATGAGCAAGGGAGATCTTTCCATCTTCCAAGTTCTTCTTCAATTTCTTTCTTTAATATTTTGTAGTTTTCTCTGTAGAGGTCTTTTACATCTTTGGTTAGGTTTATTCCTAGGTATTTTATTGGTTTAGTGGTTATAGTAAATGGAATCATTTTCTTTATTTCTTTCGTTGTGGATTTATTGTTGGCATAAAGAAAAGCAACTAATTTCTTTAGGTTGATTTTGTATCCTGCAACTTTGCTGAATTGGTTAATCAGCTCCAGAAGTCTTTTGGTTGAGTTCATTGGATCTTCTAGATAAAGAATCATATCATCTGCAAATAAGGATGCCATCAGGGAGATGCAAATCAAAACTAAGCTGAGATTCCATCTAACCCCAATCAGAGTGGCAAATATAAAGAAATCAAACAACAACAATTGCTGGTGAGAATATGGGGAAAGAGGAACTCTTTTACACTGTTGGTGGGAGTGCAAAGTAGTTCAGCCACTATGGAGATCAGTATGGAGATTCCTTAGAAAACTGGGAATGGATCCACCATTTGATCTGGCTATACCACTCCTGGGTATCTTTCCAAAGGGGTTGAAATCAGAGAACTACGTTAACATATGCATACCCATATTCATAGCAGCACAGTTTTTAATAGCCAAAATATGGAACCAACCTAGATCTCCATCAGTAGATGAGTGGATTGCAAAATTATGGGAAATACACACAATGAAATTCTATTCAGCTATAAAGAAAAATAAGTAGCATTTGCAAGAAGATGGAAGGAACTAAAGAACATTATGTTAAGTAAGATTAGTAAAGCACAGAAAGAGAAGGGACATATGTTTTCTCTAATATGTTCAAGCTAGGGAGTAGTGGTAATACCAGAAGGATTCCAGATGATGGAGGGGAAATCTCAGCAAAGCTTGAACGGAAGGATAGGAGAGGAAGAAATCTGAGGTTGTTCAATGGAGGAGCTACATACGAATATGTGTAATAGCATAAATACCACATGATTAACCTGGACACTCTCTATTGGGGGGGAGGTAGAGGGAGGGAGAAGGGCATGAAGCACAATGTAAATGTACACCACTCTCAATATGTTCCACTTATAAAAAAATAAAAATTAAATTTAAAAAAACAAGAGCCAAACTATGGAACCAACCTAGGTGTCCATCAACAGATGAATAAATTACAAAATTATAGGATATTCACACACTGGAATTCTATCAGCAATAAAAAGAACAAAATTTAAATAAATAAATAAAATGCTCAGTAGAATGATATTTACTGAGTGTGAGCATTCCACGATTGGCGTATCTTCTCCATTGTGCATGCCTATCCATGTAGTGTCTGTTTCATGTGCCAAATATGTGTGCCCCAAAACATAAAATGGGACAGATATGGAGTAACTTGGGAAGAAGGTATATAGTATTATATTTAAGTGCCAACATATGTCATGCTCTCTATAACATACTATGGACATGTCAGCCAAAAGCATGTCCTTCTCCTCTCCCTTCCCACCTGAGATTTTTTCCTTTATCAGGGATAGTGTTACTACTGATGGAATCAAGCAATTGTGGTTTGTCATTTCAATAATTTACCCAGCACCGTTACCGAGTGCTCGATTTAGGCACTGTGCAGCCACTGTTCTAGGAAAATAGAGGCAAATAAGACATATATTCCCTGTCCTCAAGAATGACAGCCTACTTGGGAGGCAGACA
The DNA here is from genome assembly GCF_963383645.1 of Muscardinus avellanarius. Lineage (NCBI taxonomy): Eukaryota > Metazoa > Chordata > Mammalia > Rodentia > Gliridae > Muscardinus > Muscardinus avellanarius. Next base: position 58,859,965 of record NC_137801.1, read on the forward strand.
GATATGTTATCAATAGGAACAAAACAATCTGTGGAGTAAGTGCAACAATAAAAGAGGGTGAAAGATTTCCATTAGAGAGCAGAGGAGGAAGCAATCAGCTTGTCTGGGAACTAGGGAAGCTTCCAGGAGGTGGTGGCATGTCTCCTAGATAAATGATTGTAACTCTAGTTCCAATAAATTAAACTGCTCCTTGTCTAGATACTGCTCAGGAGATAACCCATGTGTGTGCCCCAGGACCTTATTCTCCCACAGCCACAGCTCTCTAAATCAATGGTGGGCACCCAAGGCAGACAGTTCACAAACCGCCTGTGGCATGGCATGAAGGGTATGTGAGTGTGTGTGTGTGTGTGTGTGTGTGTGTGTGTGTGTGTGTGTGTGCATGCGCATGTGTGTGTGTAAGAATAACCTGGGACAATCATATTCCCTTAGGATCTAAACCGGAAAATTCAGGAAGAATTGGGCAGTTATCCAAGAAAGTTCTTTCCTCTCCTCTTTCCTGTGTTACTTCATCCTTCAAACTGAAGTGTCACAAAGAAGGCTGAAAGAATTGACAAATGGGATCACATCAAATTAAAAAGCTTCTGTGCAGCATTGGGAAAAATTAGCAAAATGAAAAGAAAACCTACAAAATGGAAGAAAATCTGACAGAAGATTAATATCCAGAATATATAAAGAGCTAAAAAACTTGAATAACAAAAGAGCAAGTAATCCAATAAAAAATGGGCAAATGAACTCAACAGATACTTCTCAAAAGAAGTACAAGTGTCTAATAAGTATATAAAAAATGCTCAAAATCTTTAGCCATCAGGGAAATGCAAACAAAAACTACACTGAGATTCCATCTCACCCCAAACAGAATGGGTATTTTCAAAAAACAAAATAAAACAATAACAACAAAAAAGAAAATAATAGTGAGGATGTAGAGAACCCTATACACTATTGTTGGGAATGTAAATTAGTACAGTTACTGTGTAAAACAAAATGGAGATTTCTCAAAAAAAAAACCCTAAAAATAGAACTACCATATCATGCAGCAATACTATTTTTGGGTATATATTCAAAGGAAATGAAGTCAGCATACAAAAAAGATATTTACATACCCATGTTCATTGCAACACTATTCATAATAGTTAAGATATGAAATCAGCCTAGGTGCCCATCAACAGATGAATGAATAAAGACAATTATATGTATGTGTGTGTGTACATGTGAGTATGGTATGATGAAACATTAAGAAGAATGAAATCTTTTCATTTCCAGGAAAATGAATGGAACTGGAGGATACCACATTAAGTAAAATAAACCAGACACAGAAAGAAGAGTATCACATATTTTTTCTAACATGTGAAAACTAAACACAAAAGGGGAGAGGGTAAAATAGAAGTAGAAGATAAACTATTAGGAAAGGTGAAGGGCCAGGGGGATGGGGGAGAAAGAGGAGGATAAGAGAGGGCAGAGGGGAAGGTGAGCATGATCAAGGCATAGTATTTGTGTGTATGTTAATATCACAGTGAAACCCATTAATTTTTACAATTAATTTGTGTTAATTATAATAAAAAAGAAAATATACATGCAATGTTATTTTATAAAATATAATGTAATAAATAAAGTATATAATGGGTTTGTGTGCATTACTAGATACTGAGCCCAGGGGTATTCTACCTCAGAGGTACACCCTCACTACTACTTTATTTTTGTTTTGAAACTGAGTCTCACTAGGTTGTTCAAAGTCTCATTACTTGCTGAGGCTGTCCTTGAAATTACAACCCTTTTTGTGTCAGCCTTCCAAGTACTGATATTACAAGTATGTGCCACTTGCCTTTTTTTTTTGGTGGTACTGGGGTTCCTGGAAGCCCTATTCAAGCCAGACATGGTGGCGCACCCTTGTAATCCCCGCGCTTGGGAGGCGGAGACAGGACTATCACGCAGGTTCAAAGCCAGCCGTGCTGGCTTAAGAGACCCTGTTTCCAAATAAAAATATAAAAAATAGGTCTGAGAGTGTAGCCCAAAGATAGAAGTGCTTCCAGGAACCCCAGTACTACCAAAAATAAATAAATAAATAAATAAATAAATAAATAAATAAATATTCTTTCATTTGAGACATTAATGAACCTGGAGGATGTTATACTAAGTGAAATAAGCCAGACACAAAACAACCAAAAATATTACATGATATCACTTACTTGTGGTCCCTAAAAGAAATGAAACTCTGGTAAGAGAATAGTGTGGTGTTTACCAGAAGCAGAAAAGTGGAGGGAAAAGGGAGATGTTTGTCAAAGAGTATAAACTTTCAGATTTAAGATGAGTAAGTTCTTGAGATGTATAGCATGGTGACTAAAGTCAACAATAATGTATTATAATTTACTGAAAAAGTAGCTCTGAAGTGTTCTTAACACACACACACACACACACACACACTTATACACACTAAACTAGGTGAGGAAATGAATATGTTAGCTCAATTATGGTAATTACTTTACAATATATATTTATATCAAAATATCATGCTGTATACCTTAAATATATATTTTTTATTTGTTCATCATGAGGTAGAATAGAAGACATAAAAATAGGTAGAAAGACACATAGGACAAAACAGAGTAGCCATGATTTAATTTTAAATTCCATCCAGATTATATATTTTTATTTGTTCATCATGAGGTAGAGTAGAAGACATAAAAATAGGTAGAAAGACACATAGGACAAAACAGAGTAGCCATGATTTAATTTTAAATTCCATCCAGATTATATATTTTTATTTGTTCATCATGAGGTAGAGTAGAAGACATAAAAATAGGTAGAAAGACACATAGGACAAAACAGAGTAGCCATGATTTAATTTTAAATTCCATCCAGATTTAAAGTCTATTTTTATATACTTTGATCACAAACAATGTGTGTGTGTGTGTGTGTGTGTGTTTTACTGGGGATTGAACTCTGGGGTATTCTACCTCTAAGTTACACTCCTAACCCTTTTTATTTTTTGTTTTGAAACAGGGTCTTGCTAGGTTGCTGGTAGTTGTGCTAAGTTACCAAGGCTGGTCTTGAACCTGTGATCCTCCTGTTTCAGCCTCCCAAGTACTGGGATTACAGGCATGTACCACCACACTTGGCACAAACAACATTCTTAAAGTCAATTATTGGATTTTATGTACAGATCCTGGGCCTAAAGAAAAAAGTGTCTGAGAATGAGAACATATTTTTCTGGAATTTATTTTCTTAAGATCTGAATATTTCATTCATATGTTCCACTCTTGATAAAACTCTCACTGTTACACCAACATAGTACCCTTTAAACTCACAAAGCAGAATGATGAACCCCCCAAAGTGGGGAAATTATAGAGATTTTTTTTCCCAAAATCAAAGAAGAAAACAACCTCTACTAGGTAATGGTTAATGTGTCAAGTCACCACTACAAAGGAGAACTAAAATTACCTCTTAGATCACATAGAGAGATACTACAGATTTTACATATAGAAATATGCTATGCTAAGATGAAGCCAGTGCATTTTCCTCCAAACCGGACTATAGGCTATCTCTCAGAGTGTGTACACTTTGCTTTCTCTTAATCAACCTGTGACCTACTTTGATTCTTCTTTCAACTCTTTGCCTCCACTTGTATTGAAACTTCCCTCCTTTGAAAACCTCCTTGGGACCATCCATACCAGTGACAATACCATCATAAAGTCAGCAAAAAAGAAAGAAAAAAAAAACTTTAAGAAAAAGAAAGTCTGGCCTAGCCTTAATTCCCTGACTAGGCTAAATTCCAGTACCAAATCCCCAACACCATATTGCATTACAGTGTTGTTTTTTGTTTGTACAGCTTTGGATTGCTTCTTGGATTGGTAACTCACTCTCCTCTGTGCCGTTGACTCTATGAGGGCAGTGACCAGGCATGCCTTTTTCCTTTGACATTATACATCCAGCATCGAGCCCTGTACTTAAGACATAGCATATGCTCCATAAATATTTATTGGACGAATGGACAAAGGATTTTAATGAGGCCAAGTAGGAAGAGCCACACAGAGTGGCCTCATGCACTGTGCTCTAAGCAGCTGGAATCAGCAGGAATGTTACAGGAAAGGATTCCTGATGTAGTTGAAAGGGCACCCAAGGGAAGACAGAAGGGGTCCCGCAGATGAGCTTTGGCCCAAGACTAAATCTCTTCTTAGGTTAGCTGGCAAAGGAAATTCCTTTTTTTTTTTTTTTTTTTGGTGGTACTGGGGTTCCTGGAAGCCCTTCTACCTCTGGGATACACTCCCACACCTATTTTTTAACTTTTTTATGTGGAAACAGGGTCTCTTAAGCCAGCAAGGCTGGCTCTGAACCAGCGCGATCCTCCTGTCTCTGCCTCCCAAGCGCGGGGATTACAAGCCTGCGCCACCACGCCCGGCAGGAAATTCCTTTAAAAAAAATAAATAAATAAGGATAGTGCTTCTATTTAATAGGATAATTTAGATATAAGAGAATGAGGTATAAAAATTTCTCACTCTTCTCATAATGTTAACAGTAAAGATTGAAAATATAAGTGAAAAATATGTGAAAGAACTCTTCAAAGATGATTTCTTAAAAATTTGGACTATTGAACATGGCGACGGAGGAAAGTGGGGCTTACAAGCCCCGCTAACAACCAATCTCTATTACCACAAAATCAGCGCCTTTCATAGCCAGAAAACACCACCAGCAGAGAAACAAAAAATGTAATTACAAGGGACAGAGAAAAGGAGGGCTGGAAAAATGAGGCACCTGAAAGAAACCAGACCACAGTGCTGCAGCCGGAGCCGCGGCGCGGAATGGCGCAGGCGCCATCTTTTCTTGTAGCACCAGGCCCCAGAGAGGAGGGGGACTCAGAACGGAGCCCAGAACCACAGAGGAGATAAGCCGGCCTCACGCCCGAGGACGCGGCAGCAGCGCCATACTGCCGGCGGCAGCGGCGAATTCACTGGACGACACAAGACCAACGAACTCAACAGCCCACCAGGTTCCAGAGAGGAGCGGCGGACAGCAAGCCGAGGTGAGCCGTTGCAGATCAGCTGGGAGGAATTCGGCAGATTTCTTGGCGCAGGGAGCATCTAAAGCTCCCAGGGGCTAGGCTCAGCACACCTTGCAGGGACTCAGAGCAGAGTTCAAAACCAGAGAAGAAATATGCCAGCCTCACGGCCGAGGGCATGGCAGCGGCACCATACTGCCACCGGTGGCAACAGCAGTGAATTCACCAAGTCCACTACAGCTCCATCTGCACACTCAACAGTGAGTCAAATTGTGGACCCTGGAGGAGAAATCCCAGTACTGTACTACCAGGGACTTAACCCAGTGGGGGAGTGGCGGTGGCAGAGATATCACACCATAGGAGAACGCCCAACTTGGCACCCCCCATGGTCTAAAGCAGCCTCGATTGACTCCCTGGGTCTGAGACTCTGCAATACAACCCAGTACAGGAGTAGTGGGGACCGAGATACCACAGACTCGAGATCCAGAGCACCTTAAGTGAAGTCGTAGTGACCCAAGGGAAGAACCCAGAGAAGGCACTAACTTCCGAAATCACAGGAAAGAGGAATAACACTGGAGCAATGAATGCCCACAACCCCACAACATCAGAACCCGATAAAACAGAAATTCAGAGATTTCTAGAAGATCAAATCAGGAAAATAACTGTAGAAATAATAGAGGTGTTTCAAAAAGAATTCAGAGAGAGTCAAAAAGAGATAAAGGATGCAATAAATGAAGGAAAGGCCTCAATTCAAAGTACAAACAACTGCCTAGACCATATAGAGAATAGAATCTTGATCTTAGAAGAAGATCATTCAAAAAATGAACGCATAGTTTCTAATCTAGAAAAAAATATCCAACAGCAGGAATCTGACATTGAAGAAATATGGGCCCATTTTAAGAGAGGTAACCTAAGAATAATTGGAATAGAGGAGGGAAAAGAAGGTGAAACCAAAGGGATAAGTAATATCTTCAAAGAAATGATAGCAGAAAATTTTCCAAACATAGAGCAAAGAGGTCGATACACAGGTCCAGGAAACTTATAGAACTCCCTTTAGACAGGATCAGAGAAGAGGATACCCACACCACATAATTGTCAAAATGACCAATGTGGAAGCCAAGCAGAGAATCTTAAAGGCAACAAAAACAAAGGGCCAAGTGACATTCAGAGGCAAACCAATTAGAATCACTCCAGACTTCCCAAACCAAGTCATGAGAGCCAGAAGGGCTTGGAGTAACATATTTCAAACTCTGAAAGAAAACAACTTCCAGCCAAAAATTTCCTACCCAGCAAAACTTTCTATCAAATTAGATGTAAAAATAAGAAGCTTCCATGACAAACAGAAACTGAAGGAATTTATGTCTTCAAAACCAGCACTAGAGAAAATACTCAAAGAGATTAACTACAAAGGAGAAATAGGTAACACACACCAGAACCAGAGAAACAAGATTTTCTATCCAACAGACAACTAAGATTAGTTATCTGTGGACATTCATTATTTATGTTAGTCTTTTACCTCTCTCTAAATGGTATTGTTTGCCTTTATTGTTGCTAATTTTTAGGATTTCTAGTTGGAATACTAATATACCTTCAGATATAGCATTTGGAAATATTTTATCCCATTCTATCAGTAACTTTTAACTCTGTTTACATTGTCTTTGGATATACAATATCTTTTTATTTTTTAGGGAGTTTGTTTACCCTTTTGTTGCCTGTGCCATTGAAATCATATCCAAGAAATCACTGCCAATTTCAATGTTGTGAGGTTTTATGACCCAGATTTTCTTCTAAAAGTTTATAGTCTTAAGATTTATATTTAGGTCTTTTACCTATTTTGAATTAATATCTGTATATGGTGATAGGAAAGGGTCTAATATTATTCTTTTTCATATAATTATTATTTTTCAACAATATTAAGTTAAAAGATAATTATTTCCTTCACCAAATGTTCATGGAAACCTTGTCAAAAATAACTTGACAATATATGGAAGAATTTAGCTCTAGGCTTTTATTTAACTCCAATGGGTTATATATCTGCCTTTAGAACAGTACTACACTGTTTCAATTATTGTAGCTTTATATGGTTTGAAATCAGAAAATATACATCTTCTAGCTTTGTTCTTTTTCGAGATCGTTTTGGGTATCTAGAGACCATATTCCATATTAGGATAGATTTTTTTTCTGAAAAATAAATATATAAATATATGATAGTTTCACCTTAAAAAAGAAAAAGAAAGAAATATTCTCTGGTAAGAAAGAAAGCAAAAAGAAATATTGAACTGTTATCTTTAAGTCATCAAAAGCTTGGTATCAGACAAATGAAACTATTATGTGAGATTATCAATGTTAATATTGGATAAATTGCTATAATACTAGATGTCAACCACTAAGCCAAGCATGGGAAGGAGGGATGGCAAGGGAACGGGGTGGGGATCGGGTAGGGGCTAACTGGGCAATGTGTGCATGTATGTCTACAAAAGTATTATTTTTATCCCATTATGATGTATGAATACAGTGCACCAATAAAAAAATTTTAAAAAATTTGGACTATTAATTTTTTTAAAAATAGGCAGTTTCAGTCTGACATAGTGATACATATCTGTAATCTCAGTATTTAAGAGGCTGAGACAGGAGGATCTCAGGTTTGAGGCCAACCGTAGCAACTTAGCAAAGCCCTCAGCAACTTAGTGAGACCCTTTTAAAAAATGCAAAAATAAGCCAGGCGTGGTGGCACATACTTTTAATCCCAGCATTCAGAAGGTGGAGACCAGAGAATCGTGGTTCGTGGACAGCCTCAGCTACTTAGTAAGGCCCTTCACAACTCAGTGAGATCCTGTTTCAAAAAATAAAAAGACAAAAAAAAAAAAAAAAAAAGGACCAGGGTGTAGCTCAGAGGTAGTATGCCCCTGGGGTCCATCCCCAGTACCACAATAAATAAATAAATAAATAAATAAATAAATAAATAAATAAATAATAAATAAATTAGGACTGGGAATATAACTAAGAGATAGAATGCCCCTGGGTCCCTGGGTGCAATCCCCAGTACCACAGGAGGAGAAAATGCAGTTTCTACAGGAAAAGCCTCATATAAGTCATGCTGCAGTAAGGAAAGACAGTGAAGAAACAACTCAAAATTTAGGCCCAATTACTCAACAATACATTTTAGTAGAGATGTTTCCAGATTATTATGTTCTTATACAATTGTATTTGAATTCAAATCACAGTATTAAAACTATACAAGAAACATGTTGTGTTTGGGACACAGGCTTTAAAACTGGCAAGTCTGGGTGTGAAACCTGACACGTGGGTTGGGTTTCTTAGCTTCTAATATCTCAGTTTCTTAATAAAGATCACAAAATATAATTACACTACCTCACAACATTGTAAATATCAAATAAGATAATTGATATTAAAAAATTCAGCTGTGCTTACCACTTGAGAGTTCAATAAATGATCATTATTATTAAATAAATAAGACTATCTCTTTTACATTTAAAAATGTTTCTTAAAAATGTATTCTCTACCTTTCTTTCTCATCCACAAAAATACTTATTCTTATTTTTCCTAGTCAAAGATCGTGAAAATGTGTTCCATAGGCACTGAGCAGAGAAAGACTTTTTTTAGTTCCCAGTTTTTTTTCACACTAGAGGAGTTATTCCTCCCCCTCTGGTTCCACTCCTTTTGTACACACCCAAGCTGGCTACTCAGCAGGAGTTCACACTCACTGCTTTTCCCTATCTGTGGTGTAGAGAGCTGAGCTCATTCATTATTGAATAAAGGTAGAGGGTAATTTAGTCAGTATTTTGAAGGGATACTAAATTGTCATTTATAAATTAAAAATCCATAAATATATTATACACATTTACTTTTCTATTTTAATATTTTAAAAGTTCTCAATATAACACTCCTGCACATAATTTTTTCCAAGAGTACTGTATTTTAGGAAACACTTATCATATCCTTCTGTTCTCCTTATCCTATTCTACATTTTATTGTTACATAGCTGAAAATTAGGCATCCTCCAGATGTACTTTGTAACTTATCAGGAGCAAAAGAACCACTAGAATCTTCTACACTCATTTTCTGTCCTCTAATCTGATCCTTACAAGTTTAAATTAGGTCACCTAAAGAACTTGATTTGCTTAACACCACACTTTTTTTTTTTTTTTTTTTTTTGGCGGTACTGGGGGTGGAACCCAGAGGCTTTTTACCTCCCGGCTATACTCCCAGACCTATTTTATATTTTATTTGCAAACAGGGTCTCACTAAGTATCTGAGAGCCTCACTCAGTAGCTGAGGCTGGCTTCAAACCTATGCAATCCTCCTGTCTCAGCCTCTCAAGTGCGGGGTTTACAAGCGTGCACCACCACGCCCGGCAACAGCAGACTTTTATATGGTCATTTAGCAAAAATATATTAGGATAGAATGGTCATGATAACAATATAGATACTTTCATTATGAAAAACAGAGGCTTTTTTTTTTTTTTTTTTTTTTTTTTGGCGGTACTGGGGTTCCTGGAAACCCTTCTACCTCCGGACTACACTCCCAGACCTATTTTATATTTTTTATTTGGAAACAGGGTCTCTTACACCAGCGAGGCTGGCTCTGAACCAGCGCGATCCTCCTGTCTCCGCCTCCCAAGCGCGGGGATTACAAGCGTGCGCCACCACGCCCCGCAAAACAGAGGTTTTGTGTCTTTGGTAGCACAGCTTCAGTTTTGAAAATAAGATTAAAGCCAGGTCAGTGCAGTTAAAAGAGGCTCCTCTCCACCCCCCTCATACACAGAAATGAATTCCTCATTCAAAATGTCTGTGCACCCATTTGATTTTCTTTCTCTGTGTGACATTCAATTGATAAGAAAAGGAAGGAAAGTAAAGGCTGAGTTCAGTGGTAGAGTGAAACCCAAACGTGAGGTCCTGGGTTCAATCCCCAGCATGACAAAGAAAGAGAGAGAGGAGGAGGGAGAAAGGGAGGGAAGAGGGAGGGAAGGAGGGAGGGATAAAGGGGGAGAGAGAGAGAAATTTGAATTTAAAAAATATCCCATTATGGAATGCCTTCAGGAGAATGGCTCTATGCAGTTTTAAAAAGGGCGCCTAAGAAATCAGTTTAGCCCAAAGCTACTGGCTTCTTGGAGAAACTGTAATGCCTAGAATTTACCAGTATGTATTGAACACAGCCTCATTAAATTCTGATCTACATCCTTTCCTCCATGAAAACAGTGACCTTTAAGTATCAGCTTCTCACTTTGTTTTCAATATGGTGAGAAGCAAGTCACTGATTGGTCACTAAAATGTGTTTCATCGAGTAATACAGACCTAACATAAAGCATGATCAGTGGAGACAGACTGAAAAAAAAAAATTGTAAACAGTGATGTTATAACTTCAAATAGAAAGATGATTCATATTCTCAAGAGATAAAATTGAACAAATGTGAGCACTGCAAGCATAGAGGTTTTTATGTTTGTTACTAGCCTTGAACATCTCTGGCACACAATAGGCATTAAATAAATATATCAAGTGGATGAATGATCAAGATAGTATAGCTAGGGATATCATTTCTAGTAAATTCTTACATTCTCTGATCCATGATTATTCTGCCTTCCACTATGAGTACACGCATTAACATTTTTAAGTTACATGAATTAGCATATTCCAGAATTCTAAGAAAAATAAACACAGAACAGGTAAATTTAAACTGGGGAAAGACATTATAGTTCACAAGATCTTTCAGAATAAGGTATTGATAACCAGAAAAAAAAAAAGTAGAACAATGCCTGAGATGGGTTCTTGTGGGCAAGGGAAACTTCAGAAAAGAAGAGACAGGTAGTCAAGACAAATATCACCTTTTGTTATAATTTTGCCTTGGGTCAACCAGATTCCTAGACCATAAGCAAGTATGTTTAAGCAAGTAAAGTGGAAAAACAGACTGATGAAATATGCATCCTTTGGGGAAGATTTATTTTATCTTACACCAAAGTAATTTTAACTTTAAAATACTTATTGGCATATTTTTAAAATTGACGAATGACTCTAGGGGCATTCTGTCTCCAAGCTATATCCCTAGCCTTTTATTTTTTGTTTTATTTTGAAACAGGCTCTCACTAACTTGTTGAGGCTAGCTTCAAATCTACTTGTATTAGTCTCTCAAGCACTGGGACTACAGGGATGAACCCCTGCATCCAGCCTAAGGCCATTATTAATTAAAAACACTGAAATTGTGAAAAAGTGAATGTAGCCTACTTTTATTGGCTATTTCAAAACAAATTACTTTAAAAGACACACACACACATATTGTTCTACTTACAACTCAAAAAGCATTGTTCTACTTTTTTTTTCAGTTATCAATACCTTATTCTGAGAGATCTTGTGAACTATAATGTCTTTCCCCAGTTTAAAACAAACTAGCATCAGAACAGAATTATCAAAAAGTTGAGGCAAATTTAAGGGCTATAATCCAATCACTGTAAATTAAAAGAATAATAAACATAAATAATTACTAAACTATGAAACCCAAATACTAAGTCGATGTGATTAGTAAAATTGAGGCCAGTATAATTTATCTTAAGCAGAATGTATGATATCTAGCACATCCAGATACAACATCTGCAATTGTATGTCGCAACATTTTATAGCTAGAATAACCACACAGCTCTTCAAGATACATGTACAAACAAGTAGTTTAATTTTTCAGATCATGATGTTCCAGTACAGTCAAGTGTTATTAAAAATAAGGAATATGACATGGATGGGTATGGCTCCCAGGGTATTAGCTGGTGCATTTTTCCACTAAGGAATAGGATCAATAGACATAATGGTAAACAGGGGAATTTTCCTTAGTAAAAAATTCTAACTTCGTATTTTTACACTTGAGAGAAACATATGGTTCAATACTTACAGACTTAGCAGTAGTGGGAGGCCTGTGAAAACTGTTTGCAGTCACAACCTGGAGCACATTTTTGGGGCTTCTTTCAGAACTCATTAGGCCTTCCTCTCTAATTCTAAATGCAGTTCTAGTTCTATTTTATTCATAGGCACTGTTATTCATTATAATCAACAGAAATATTAGCTAAGGAATACACTTATTTTCACAAGATAAACAAACTGCCATAGATCAGTTTGAGTAACTGATGAGAGAGGGAGGGAGGGAGAGAGAGAGAAAGAGAAGGAGGAGGAGGAGGAGGAGGAGGAGGAGGGAGGGGGAGGAGGAGGAGGAGGAGGAGGAGGAGGAGGAGGAGGAGAAAAGGAGGAGGAGGAGGAAATATTGCCTTCTTACTTTTTATTGCACCAATTCTGCAAGTGGTTTCAAAAACCAGGATTTAGGTGTGCACAAATTCTATCCACCTTGGCTGTTCTCACATTTCAAACCCTGTTTCTTTCTTTTACTATATAACCATATTGCCGCCTTCTCCTGGCATTGCCAGACTTCAATATCATACACATCTGTCTATAGAATATGCTTATAATTCTGACCACTCAACCTTAAACACAGATTCTCATAAACACACAGACAAAGACAAAAAAAAATGAAAACAACCAACAAAATAAAAAGCTCAAGGTGGGCAGGAGAGCGTATGGAGTGGAAAGGAAAGGAAAAAAAAAAAAAAAAAAAAAACGCCAATTTTGAGCCTGTTAAAGGCATCCAAACCTTTGCACTGGGACACTGTCTAATATTAGGGTAAATGCTAGGATAAATCACAAATATTGAGGCTTATTTCCTTGTGTGTATTACCTCATGTACTGTATCTCTTGCTCCCAGAAAAAGATGGGGCAAGCAGAAGGCAGAGACCATATCTATTTTACAGTTTTGTCTCTAGTGATGGAAAAAGTTTCTTGTGAAGCTAATAGAATTTTAGTTTTTGTGTCCTTCACCTGTATGAACTTAGGAGGGCCCTAGAAATGTATTCTCATGGTCAAAGGCATTGGTAAAATCTGCAAAGTTAAGATCTTCAAGTGCAGTCATAAGCCAGGTAAAACGCCTTTACAAGGGGTTCTAGTACTTCCTCTCATGCCATAGTGTGGGAGTAGCTGCAAGTAGATTCAGCCCAGAAACCACTAAGTTGGAGACTTGGGTTTAGTGGGAGTGTTCATGTGGTTTGTAGTCATTTCTGACTATAAGTTTTTGCTAGCCACCTCAGTGTAGGAATAGCTCCTACGAATGTCCCTAACTCATCCATGACATTGAATGAGTTATAACACAAAGGTGAAGGGGCCAGAAATTATATCACAAGAGAACAGGTCACACAGTTGGCAGCACAAAAGTAAATGAGTAGTGGAGAAAAGGCTAAGTTTTATTTATTTATTTATTTTTTAATATATTTTTATTGGTGCATTGTAGTCAACCATCATAATGGAATATAAGACTTGTGGGGATATACAAGCACACATCATACAATTAGCTGTTATCCAATCCCCATCCCATTCCTTCCCCCTCCCTCAATCCCATGCTTGATTTGGTGATTAACTTTAATATATTTGTTTACGTATATCATGCATTTTAAAGAGATTCCATCTTCCCCCATCCCATCCCCTCTGATGGTCATCTTAATTGCTCCTCCATAGGGCCCTTTCTTCAACTAGATCTCCTCCTATTACCCATTTCTTCCTAGTTTTTGCATATTACGGGAAGCATCTGATTATTTATTTATTTATTTATTTATTTATTTATTTTGGGGGTGGTACTGGGAGTTCCTGGAAGCCCTTTACCTCTGGGCTACACTCCCAGACCCATTTCTTTATATATATATATATATATATATATATATATATATATATATATATATATATATATATATATTTTTTTTTTTTTTTTTTTTTTTTTTTAAAGCTGGGACCCCAAATACCTAGTGGCAATAAATTTTGTCTTCCCTCCAAAGGCAGAGGTCCATAGCTTCTCTTCGGAAAGCAGGCTCTGCTGTTCCATGTGCACCCTGGCCTCCCACTCTGTGCAGAGGAGCACGGTGGCCATGAGGGCTGATGACTCCCAGAACACGCAACGTGTAGGCCCATCCCGGCTATGCAAGGCTCCCTCTTATACCCCCAAACCCTTTTGCCACTTAGCATGTTGTCCAGAATTCTCAAGCATGTGTGGCAGGTACATTCAGTCTACTTTTGGGGAGATTTCCTCAAAAGCTCAAGGCGGACTGGACTGGATCTGTCTGCCCCTCCAATTTCTACCTTTGGGGAAATTTCTTCAGAAGATCAAGGCGGGTTGAATCAGGTCTCTACCTCTCCAAAATAATAGCCTCCACCTCTGCTGCTGGCACTAGTACCCGCACCTCTACGCTGCCGTTCTCTGCTGAGCTCCTTCCTTACATTATATGATGTCCAGAATTCTTAAGCATGTACGACAGGGGCAATCCCCCTTCACAGGTTTTTTTTTTTTTTTTTTTTCCAAAAGTTCCAAGTGAATTGGATAAAATTTGTCTGCATCCTCCTGAGTCCTGGCTGCTGCTGCCGCCATTTTGGCCCCTCTCAAATATTTTTTTAAAATATATAATAAGAAGAAGACAGCATGTGTGTTTTGAAGAGGTTGTGAGATGGAGCACTCAGCAGCACTGAATTTTATCTCCTTTCCAAGAGCAGAGGCCCACAGCCTCACCGCGTAGATCAGAGTCTTCTGTTCCGGGTGCACCGAGGCCCCTGGCGCAGCATGGTGGAGCGTGCCAGCCGGGTACGCTGAGGTCCTGGGACACACGGCTCGGCTCCTGCCCGGCACTGCTCAGCTCCCACCCGGCACTGCACGGCTCCCTCCACCATGCCTGGGTCATTTTTCTTACAAAGTGTGTTGTTGAGAGTCCCCAGCATGCACGGCTGAAGTGGTCTTTTCTCTAATCCCTTCTGGGATGTTCTTCCAAAAATCACTTTTCTTGCGCGGCGTCCGCCTCCTTGTCATCTTGCTTCAAATTCCGCCATTATCCACTCTCTCTCCTGTATTCTAGATGGGAAGTCGCGTCTGGAAATGTCTCCTTAAGTTGTCCCAATCTGATATTAAACCAAAATCTGGTGTCCAGGGCTTCCCCGAGAAATACTTGTCCTGTTCGGCAACCATGATCGCCACTGTGACTGCAGCTGCCGCCATCTTCCTTCATTCTCTTGAGAGGATAAGTTTTAAATGAATGGAACCAGAAGTAAGGCTGGTTGTTAGCTGTGTATACTGAAATTACAAGTGGAGAATTTAGTTCTCTTCAATGGTAAACAAAATGGAAGTTCTCTTTTGCACAGAATGAACGTGATAAACTTTTCCATCTTTTAAATGAGGATCAGGTAAAATAAAATGATCATAATGATCTCTGTAGTTGTCAGGAAAGACACTTAGCAGTATTATAAGCAGCCAGCACAGTTGACTATGTAGTGTTTTATGTATCACAAAGAATTATGAATACGTTGATAAAAGATTAAAATTGCTTGCTCACAATATGAAATAATAAAAAAGATAACACAAAACTCATAATGGTTGGGCATAGAGGCACATGCCTGTAATCCTAGTTCTTGGGAGATTGAAATAGGAAGATTGCTGTTTCCAAGTCAGCCTCAGCAACTTAGTGAGGACCTCTACAACCTAGTGAGACACTGTTTCAAAATAAAATAATATAAAATAAAATAAAATGGGGCTGAAGGTGTAACTCAGAGGTAGAATGCCCCTGGGTTCAATTCCCAGTACCACAAACAAAATAAAACTCATAATATACTACTATAATGAGGACACCAATGATGATTCAGATTCAGATTTTAAATTCTTCAAATCTTATACTCTTACTGGCTATACTCAAAAGAAACTTGATAGAATTTTTCTGAAATCATAAAAATTAAATGACATTATTTTTATCATTGTTATTATTTGATAGTGGGGATTGAACCCAGAGGCTTTCTACCTTTGAGCTACACACCGTTATTTTATTTATTTATTTATTTATTTATTTATTTATTTATTTATTTATTTTTATTTTTTGCGGGTCTGGAGATGGAACACAGGGGCATTTGACCTCCAAGCTACACCCCCTGCCCAATTTTTTATTCTTTATTTTGAAACAGGGTCTCACTGAGTTGCAGAGAGCCTCACTAAGTAGCTGAGGCTGTCCACAAACCAGGAGCCTCCAGTCTCAGCCTCCCAAATGCTGGGATAACAAGCATGCGCCATCACGCCCAGCTCCCATTACTTTAAAAAAATTTTTTTAGCAGGATTTCCCTAGGTTGCTGAGAGTTTTGCTAAATTGCTGAGGCTGTTCTCGAAACTGTGATCCTCCTGTCTCAGACTTCCAAGTACTGATATTATAGATGTGTGCCAACTACGACATTACTAATAATGACTGAAAGAAACTTTTCCAAACTCTTAATGAAAAATTTATTATTAATTAGCTATGCTAGAAGACTTCTCTATTTTACTTCTATAGGAAAATATTTATAAAATTATTGTTATATGGACAATGATCAAGGAATAATTAGACAAAATACAGAAAAACATTATAGGGGTATGTCAGACCATAATTTAATAAAAACATGTCATTTTTCTGAATTTTGTAAATTGTTTTCTTTGTCAGCTTGTGTGTGTGTGTGTGTGTGTGTGTGTGTGTGTGTGTGTGTGTGACTGGGGATTGAACTCAGGGACATTCTACATCTGAGCTACACCTCCAGCCCTATTTTATTTTTATTTTTATTTGGAAACAGGGTCTTACTCAGTTGATGAGAGTCTCACTACTTGCTGAGACTGTCCTTGAACCTGTGATCCTCCTGTTTTAGTCTCCTAAGTACTAGGATTACAAGCATACACCACCACACCTGTCTTATTTATCAGCTTTAAAAAACAAATTTATCACAGTTTTCTCTATTCACTTTCATCTCCAGTTTGATCTGTAATATATTTTTCCTAGCAAGGTCATACAAAGCATGGATCTTCCTCTGTCCCACACCTGACTGAGAACCTGACACACAGATTTTTATTTTATTTTTTTTTAGAATCACTGGGATCCTATCAACACTGGGTTAGGGAATAAGGGGCTGGCCTATGCTGAGGGTTTTTTTTTTTATTTTTTATTTTTTTAGCATATCCAGCCTCCAGGCTTGACAGGTTCTGGAATCCTGGTGGTACCGACCTACCACAGAGATCCTGAAGGCAGCTCAGGGGAAGATGAGATGGCAGAGGCAAAAAAATGAGGCTGGGGACTGTTACTCTGTTTTATAGGCAAGAAACAATAGTTGGGGTTTTACTCTTAAAGGGTACTAAAATTAATAAACTCTTCCTGTCTCCAAGAGTATGCAAATTAATTTTCATGTGTTTGAAAATTTATTCCTCTGAGTTATGTTTCTCATTTGAAGAAAATAGTTACTCTTCATACCCTTTAAACTGTGTAATGTAAAACATATGTGAGTAGGATTACATCAAGTCCCAAGATACCAATGTTTGGAAGTGACTGAAGTGTTCCACATAGAGTTCCAAGTTAAAATACTTGGAACTTGAATGAACATGCCTATTGTGACTTGATATTGTTACTCTATTCATGTTCCCAATGGACAATATTTTTAACCTAAAATAATGTTGTTTTTGGTTTGTTCTGGGGAGGGGGTTCTTTTTTTGTTATTATTTTGTCTTGGTTTTGGTACTAGGAATGGAATTCAGGGACATTCTACCTCTGAGCTACTTCTCCAGCTCTTTTTTTTTGTGTGTGTAGTACTGGGGATTGAACCCAGGGGCATTCTACCTCTGAGCTGCACCCTCAGCCCTATTTTTTTATTCTTTACTTTTTTGAAACTGGGTCTCACTAAGTTGTAGTGGACCTCATTAATTAGCTGAGGCTGCCCACAAATGTGCGCTCCTCCTGTCTTAGCCTCCCAATTACTGGGATTACATGCATGCACCACTATGCCAGCTCCTCCAGCTCTGTTTTGTTATTTATTTATTTATTTATTTATTTATTTATTTATTTTTGCGGGTTTGGGGATGGAACCCCGGGGCATTCGACCTCTGAGCTATACCCCGTGCCCTATTTTTTATTCTTTATTTTGAAACCGGGTCTGAGTTGTGGAGGGCCTCACTAAGTAGCCGAGGCTGTCCGTGAACCCCGGTCCTCGGGTCTCAGCCTCCCGAATGCTGGGATTACAAGTGTGCGCCACCATGCCCAGCTTGTTTTTTATTTTGAAACAAAGTCTCACTAAATTGCAGAGGGCTTTTCTAAGTTGTTGAGGTTGGCCTTGAACCTGCAGTCCTGTTTCAGGATCCCAAGTACTGGGATTATAGGCATGTGCCACTATGCCTGGACTAAAGTAATATTAAACCTCAAAATTTTTAGACTGCTTCACTTCTATCAAGTGCTAGAAGTTTAGGAAACTTTCTTAACTAAAGACAAAGTCTAGATATATGGTTGGGTTGACTGCTTCATGATGGAGCTGCTTCTGAGGCACCAGCACCTAGGACTAGACCCCTTCTCCTCTTAAACCAGGTGCTTGATGGGAGGATGAGAGTAAACAGTCCTGGCTCAAGGTGCTGGGGGAAAGCACAGAGTTACGCACTATGTAAAGTGTGTGGCAATAGATCTGGTCAAACAGCTGATGTCATGGGTTTTCAAAGTAGAATGCCCCCTATAAAGGAAAATATGTGGAATCCAGAGGAAGCTCAAATGGGCAGAGTCAGCATCAGGAATGCCCATCAGCAGGCAAAGGAACACTAGCCACCTGCCTGGTATTCAGGGATAGACTCCAGTCCCTGTGAATTGTTGATAGCAGAATGATAATAACCAAAGAGCACTGTTGAGGATCTCAAGCCAGACACTAGCCACAAGGAAGCAAGACAAAAATTCAGTCAACACAGGTGTTGACTGAGCACAAGCAGACAGACACGTAAATGTTATAGAACAAGACAGAGGCTTACCATTGAAACTTAGAGCTGGACTAGCAACAAAGGTGACTTGATGCTGAGCCCCATCACAGCAGGCCTCTTACATCTCTCCTGTTCAAGGTCTAGGCTGAACAGCAGGACATGCTGAGCTCAAGATCATGGTTAGGGCCAAACAGACTTTGCTGAGGGAAGCAGAGGGCTGCAGAGGCTTGGAACCAAGTATTACCTGACTGACAATGAAGTAAAAGGAGGTGTTACCCGTGTACAGGCTTTTGAAATAAGTCATCGAAATTTAACGACGAAGACAATTTGACTTTTTATGCTATTTCAATTTTTTTTTTTTTTTGCAGTACTGGAGATGGAACCTGGGGGCATTCTACCTCTGAGCTATACCCCCAGCCCTATTTTGTGGTTTTTTTTTTTTATTTTGAAACATGGTCCCCCTGAGCTGCAAAGGGCCTCATTAAGTAGCTGAAGCTGTCTGTGAACTGCAATCCTCCTGTCTCAGCTTTCCAAATGCTGGGATTACAAACGTGGGCCACCATGCCCGGCTCTTTATGCTATTTCAATGATAAAATAGACTTTGTAGTAAGGAGAAATATTTTTGGTGGGAGAAAGAAATCATATTTTTAAAACATATTCTTTAGCCGGGCGTGGTGGCGCACGCCTGTAATCCCCGCGCTTGGGAGGCAGAGACAGGAGGATCGCGCAGGTTCGAAGCCAGCTGCGCGCACTGGCTTAAGAGACCCTGTTTCCAAATAAAAATGTAAAAATAGGTCTGGGAGTGTAGCCCAGAGGTAGCAGGGCTTTCAGGAACCCCAGTACCACCAAAAAAAATAATAATAAAAAAAAATAAAACATATTCTTTAGCTTTTATTTATCTCTAATAGCTAAAGTGTCATTACAGACTGTAACTAAATATTCTTTTTTTTTAATTCAGAAAGGATTAAGCTAGGACAAAGAGATTCACTTTCTCTTTCTAAACACTAATTTATCAATTGTTTAGCAATTCCTCACCTAGGAAGTTGCTCAGCCCATTTCCCCTCTATTGGCTCACTGACTCACCAGGGAGATAGACTATCAATTCTAGATGTCAATTGGGGCTCATCATTTATAACCACATATAATTTTCAATTCCTAGATCTAGGGTAGGAAATACTCCAGAAGATTCAATATATCAAAACAGAATTTAGAATGAGCCTTGTAATCATAGACCTGGTATCTGACAAGCTCTGGATAACCATATGTTAGTCCCTAATCCTACAATGTGGGCTAAGTTTCTATCACTGGGCTTCATCCTCAGTTCTTCACTTAGTATTTCAATTCCTTGTGGGATGGAGAATTACATGGAACCCCAGTCTACCTGGCTAAGCAGCTGATGCACTGCTATCTCTTAACCTTATCCTTTAAAAGACTGAATCCTTTTTTATATATCCCCAGGTTCTTTCTAGAACTCTTCTTTGAAGATGATGATAACCGTAAGCCATGAAAATGGTGCCTGTTTGCCTTGATGAATTACTTAGTACCTGAATATCTGCCTGGAATAACGTTAAGATTGGAACTCTACCACCCTTAGACACTGAACAGAGCCACTGGGAATTGATCCTGGAGGCCATCACCTGAAAAGGCCAGAACCTCTAGTCCATTTTTTCTCATCTAGTGTATTAGGAAAGATCTCCATAATGTGTTTGTATAGAGGGGGAAAAAGAAGAGTTGGAATCTGACAGACTTAGAGTTGATTCTAGCTCTGCCACTTAATTTTAGATAAGTTGCTGAACTGTAAGCCTATTTTCTCATATTTTAAAAAGAGTGATTCCTACTGATATGGTAACTGTTAAAATTAGATTAGATAAAAGCTTTAAAACATTCCTGCATGTAAAAGCTGTTTAACAAATTATTGCTAGTATAATTACTAGCAAATGTAAGAAAAAATTAAACCCATTCATTCAACAAATGTTTAGTAAGTGCCTATTTGCTGCTGCCATGTACTACATTGAGCTCTGGAGGTACAAAGGCAGAGATAACATGGTCCGCTAGAGGGGGAAAAGAATCCATAAATAGACATCTTCAACACAATATGCTGTGGATAGTACAATGATGTCTTAGTGTGGGTGATACAGATATACAGAGGAGGGGCACCTGAATTGGAGGGGATAATCTTAGAAGGGCATCCTAAAGAAAAGTGTTAACTAGGAAGAAGGGAATATGTGAAAGGTGCTCATGGAAGAGCACAAAAGATCTTGGAAGACTTAAGAATCTGCAAGTAGTCTAGCAGAGTGGCTGGAATATGGACAGGGAGCAGGGAGGTGAGTCACCAGAGTAACTGAAAGAAGGAGGGAGTCTCTCCTGATGGTTCTTGTGGCTGGACTAAGGAGTTTGTTAAACTTGTATACTGTAAGTGATTGGTGATGGGTTGAAGCAGAGGTGCAGAATGATCAGACTTATGTTTTAGAAAAAGACTCCAAAGCCCTCATGAATGACATTATGGATTAAAAGGACACTTGAAAACAAAGGTAAAACCACCACAATAGAGGTTCATGTGCTGCTCCAGAAGCATGCTTAATTCTCTTTAATTTTTTTTTTATTTTTTATTTTTGTGTGTGTGTGGTACTGAAGATTGAATCCAGGGGCATTCTACTTCCGAACTACACCCCAAGTCCACTTTTTTTTTATTCTTTATTTTGAAATAGGGTCTCACTAAGTTGCAGAGAGCCTCACTAAGTAGCTGAGGCTGTCCGCAAACCCAGATCCTCCTGTTTCGGCCTCCAAAGTACAAGGATTAGCATGCACATGCACCCCTAGTAATCACAGCCTGGCTGAAAATGACTTTATAAGTAGAAATTAATGTGAAATGTTTAATATTACAGGGACCAGTATAAACCTACATCTACACTGAACTCTAATATTGACAATTTAAGAAATGCTTGAAATTCTCAACCTGTAAAATACTATTCACATAGTATATATCTATTACATTGCCATTTTTAGAATACTGGCAGGAAATTTAACTTTTGAGAAATGGTCATAAAAGAACTTAAGGGAACTGAATTATATTTAAAGGTGACCACTGTATCAGATGAAATATTAAGTCAAAGATGTTAGCTATTGATTGCTGAAGCCTCTGTTTCTCATGTAGTCAAGCTAGCCAGATCATACAAAAAATGAATGCACCTGCCATAGCCCTGCTCTGAAATGCTGTGTTTCATGTTTGTAATCTGTCATTTCTTCTTTTTCCTTAATGTTGACTTTCATTTGCATAGTAGAAACTGAGGTTTTTTTCTTCAACATCTATCTCACCCCTCCAATATCATGCAGCAGCCACATAAGTTAAGGAACTGACTCTGGCAACTGAGGCAGGCCATCATAAGTGTAGCAATCAAAAAAATGACTGCCTGTAATTGTCATGAGAACTCATGCTTACACCAAACAGTATATGACATTCCCTTAGATACAGGCTGGTATCTAGACAGGCCAAAAAAAAAAATTGCTAGAGGCTTCTGGGAAAAGTCCATTCTACCTCTGGGCTTCCAGTTGCATGAATCAGTGAATTTCTAGTTTAAGCCATCACTTTGAATTGGATTTTCTGTTATTTGCTGCTGAAAAGCATCTTAGTTGATACAATTTCCTACTACTTTTGCCCACTATCCTTGCTTCTAACCTAATGAACCAATTGGCTGTATTTCTTAGTTCTAATAACCAGGACTCTTCTCTTTAGACCTTTGTAGTAAACTTTGTTGGCTGTCTACCAACACTTGTCCCTAGCTTCTTCTACTAGACATTATCATGTAGGATAGGTTGTACAAAGCTGGGTACCTTATTATAAAAGGTACCCCAAGACAGTCAATATTGTGAAAATGACAAAACAAAAAATATGAAAACTCCTGAGTCTTTCCTAATTTTATTTAACTGAAGTAGTACTCTACTTTCAGTCAAATTATCCTCATTGTTTAAGATACCTTAAATTGGGGTATTTTGCTGTTTGTTTTTTAAAACAACCTGCAATCTCTTTGTGTGTATGTGTGTGCATGTGCATGTGCGTGTGCGTGCATGCGTGCGTGTGTGTGTGTGTGTTCTACAGGGGCATTCTACTTGCAAGCTATATCCCCAGCCCTTTTTATTTGAAACAAGTTCTCGCTAGGCTGCAGAGAGTCTTGCTACATTGCTGAGACTGTCCTCAAACCTACAATCCTTTTATTTTGGCCTCCTCAATACTGGGATTACAGGCATGTACCACCACACCTGGATAACAACCTAACTCTTAAAGAATTTACTACCAGAATGTGGAATGCTGTAAATAACAACCCCCAAACTGTGGAACTGGATGAGTAGAAGTGGTAGGTCATAGTACAGTGAAGAGGAGTCTACCATCTCAGGCTAAGAAGAGTCACTCTTGGAATGTGGTTGAACAACATTTCAATGAACTGCCACTTGTTCTGAGACACGGCATTCTGAGACTTTAGCATTAGGGAAAATGTGGTAATAAGAATGAGAATGTTCATGATGGTGTTTAACTTTAGATGAGCATGCTGCTTTGATCCTTTCATGTTTAATATTTAGCTTCTTAGGGACTATTAGGAAAGGAAAAGAGACAGGGGGAGAGAGAGAGGGCAGGCCAAGAGAGAGTAAAAGGAAGAGTAGACAATCCATTCACATTATATGCATGTATGAGAATGTCACTGTAAACCCTGCTCATCTGTATAATTAATAGGCATTAATTATAAAAAAAAAGTTAAGCTCTAGCCAGGCATGGTGGTATATGCATATAATCTCAGTACTTGGAAGGCTGAGACAGGAGGATCTCAGGTTCAAAGACAGCTAGCCTCAACAACTTAGGGAGACCTTGTTTCAAAAATAAAAAAAAATAAAAAGAGCTAAATTCATTCCATTTAAAGTATTGCTTTCTCTTCTGAAATTTTGTCCTTCTATTTTAGAGAAAGGAAAGTCGTTAAAATGTGTGGAATAATAAAGATAGAGATAAAAATGTTATTTGTTTTTAATGCTTTTCCTTGGTATGAAAGGAAGGAAGGAAGGAAGATGACCTATGTTCCTAATTAAAAATTATCTGTATTTTATTGGTCCTCTGAAATCCCAAAGTCTAAATGATACTTTTTGAATAGCCACTGCTCCCAAATATGATGTTTTAGGTTCCTATAATGTATCCAAATGGCATTCAAAACTAAATTCCTATATATAACTACTCTAATTGAGGTCTAGCAATGAATTCAGAGCCATTTTACAAGCCCTTATGTTTTAGTTTAGCATTTCTCATGACTTTATAGTCAAGCTGTCAGTGGAGACAGTAGGAATATGAAGGTTTGACGACTGGGGTTGGAGGATTCACTTCAAAGATGTCTCATTCAAAAGTGAATTCAGTTCTTCAACATGTAGGCCTCCCCATAGTGCTGCTTGAGTGTCCTCATGACATGGCAGCCTGTTTCTTCTAGATCAAGTAATTTAAGAGAAAAAGCAAGGAGGAAGTCACAATGTATTTTTTGATCCATTATTAGAAGCCAGGCATATCATTTATATCATGTTCTGTTTGTAAAAAGGGAACCACAATGTCCTGTCCATAGAAGAGGGAGCTCGGTAAGCACCACCTCTTTAAGGGAAAAGCATCAGAGAATTTTGGGACATATCTAAACCACAACAATTAGAAGAAATAAGTACATTCCCTCTCTTCTATTGTTCTAAACAGCTCGGCTTTAACCTCACATTTTCATATTCTAACATCATCATTAAAGATGGCTTGTTGCCAGGGGAAAGCTCATCAAGCACTGTGTGTGTGTGTATATCACTATCACTGTGAACTACATTATGATGTGAGACTACAATGAAACAATGAAGTATTTTAAAAAGAGCCATGGCTGGGCGTGGTGGCACATGCTTGTAATCCCAGCATTCAGGAGGCTGAGACCTGAGAATCGTGGTTTGCCGACAGCCTTAGCTACTAAGCAAGGCCCTTCACAACTGAATGAGATCCTATTTCAAAATTAGAAAGAATAAAAAATTAATAGGCCTGGAGGTGTCACTTGGAGGTAGAATGTCCCTGGGTTACATCCCTGGTACCACAAAAAATAAAAAAAGAATAAAATAAAATAAAAAAGAGCCATGAACTGCCCCACAAAAAAGATGGCTTATTATTTTTAGTATGCTCCATGGAGAGGAGATTCTACCCACCAACCCCACATAGTTCATATAAATAATACTTCTTTCAACCTATGTACGTTAGACATAATTTTCTTGACATAAAAATATTTCTACTGATACTTCAGTCTCATACTGCAATTTATAATGCCCCAAATTGTAGCAATGTCCTAAAGAGCTACCATGCTAGACATTAGACTTCAGTCTGATTGAAGGTTAAACAAAAAAAGTGATCAATAAGCCAGGTGGGGTGGCACATGCCTGTAAGTCCAATACTTGGGAGACTGAGAGAGGAGGATCACATTTTTAGGACCAGCTTGTGGTAACTTAGTGAAAACTTATTTCAAAATAAAAGAATAATGGGAGGCTGGGACAGGAAGATTGCAAGTTGTAGACAGCCTCAACAATTTAGCGAGGTCCTTTGCAACTTAATGAGACCCTGTTTCAAAATAAAAAATAAAATAGGGCAGGAAGTGTAGTTCAGAGGTAGAATGACCTTGGGTTTAATTTTCAGTATCACAAATAAATAAAAATAAATAAATAAAACAAGAGTTTCTATTACCACTAGCATTTATTATTACTTTTATTCTTAATGATTGCTATTCTAACCAGCCTTAGACAGAATCTCAGTGCAGTTTTAATTTGTATTACCCAGATGTCTAATGATGTTGAACATTTTCTCATAAATTTGTTGGCCATTAGTATTTCTTATTTTTAGAAGTGTCTATGTGTGTGTGTGTGTGTGTGTGTGTGTGTGTGTGTGTGTGTGTGTTAGTCGGGATTGAACCCAGGGACATTCTATCTCCAAGTTATACCCTAGCTCTATTTTTTTTAAACAGGGTCTCACTACTTGCTGAGGCTGTTCTTGAACCTGCAATCTTCCTGTCTCAGCCTCCCAATTACTGGGGTTAAAGGCATGAGCCACCATGCCCAGCAGGTTATTTGCTTTTTGTGTGTATGCTATTTTTTTTTTAGTTCTTTACATATTTTAGGTAGTCTTCTATCAGAGGAATAGCAGGCAAATATTTTCTCCCATTCTGTAGGCTTTCATCAGACTCCCAATTGTTTCCTTTGCTGCACAAAAGCTTTTGGGTTTCATGCCACCTCATTTACCAATTCTCAGTTTTATTTCCTGAGGTTTGGAGATCTTACTGAAGAAATCTTTACCAGTGCCTCTATGTTGGAGAATCAGTTCTCTATTTTCTTGTAATAATTGCCAAGTTTCTGGTCTAATTTCTAGGTCTTTGGTCCATCTTGAGTTGATTTTTGTGCAGGCTGAGAGAAAGGGTCTAATTTCATTCTTCTACATAGGAACTCTTATTGTTGATGAAATTACAAATTATTACAACTACTATGGATATCAGTATGGGAAGTTCCTCAAAATACTAGGAATGAAACCACTGTATGACCAGCTATACCCTCCAGTATCTTTCCCAGGAATGAAAGTCTGAATATTACAGTGACACATAAATATCCATGTTTATGGCAGCACAATTCACAACAGTCCAATTACAGAACCAACCTAAGTGTCTGTCAGCAGATGAATGGATAAAGAAAATGTGGTATGACACTTCCGGGAAGATGGCGACCGAGAAAAGTGGGGCTTAAGAGCCCCGCTAACAACAAATCTCCATTACCACAAAATCAGCGCCTTTCATAGCCAGAAATCACCATCACCAGAGGAAAAAAAAAAATCACCAGGCTCCAGAAGGAAAGCGGACTGAGAACAGAGCCACAGAGGAGATCCTCAAGCACGAGGACGCGGCAGCAGCGCCATACTGCCGGCGGCACCGGCGAATTCACGGGACGGCTACAGCAAGCCAAGGTGAGCCACTGCGGAACAGCCAGGCGGGATTTCTCTGCGCAGAGATCACCTAAAGCTCCCAGTGGCCGAGCTCAGCACACGCTGCAGGGATTCAGAGTGGAAATCAAAACCAAGAAGAAAAACTACAGCCTCACAGCTGAGGGCGTAGCAGCAGCGCCATATTGCCACCGGAGGCAGCAGCAGCGAATTCACCGAGTCCACTACAGCTCCATCTGCGTACTCAACAACAGTGAGTCAAATTGCGGGCCACAGAGGAGAAATCCCAGTACTGTACTCCCTGGGACTTAACCCAGTGGGAGAGGGGCGGTGGCAGAGATATCACACCATAGGAGAACGTGCAACCTGGCACCCCCCACAGTCTAAAGCAGCCTCTATCTACTCTCTGGGTCGGAGACTCTGTGATATAACCCAGTAAAGGAGTAGTGGGGTCTGAGATACTACTGACTCGAGATCCAGAACACCTTAAGTGAAGTCATAGTGACCCAAGGGAAGAACCCAGAGAAGGCACTAACTTCTGAAATCATGGGAAAGAGGAATAACAATGGAGCAATGAATGCCCACAACCCCACAACATCAGAACCCAATAAAACAGAAAATCAAAGATTTCTAGAAGATCAAATCAGGAAAATAACTGTAGAAATAATAGAGGTGCTTCGAAAAGAACTCAGAGAGAGCCAAAAAGAGATAAAGGATGCAATTAATGAAGTAAAGGCCTCAATTCAAAGCACAAACAACCGATTAGAACACATGGAGAATAGAATCTCGCTCTTAGAAGATGATCATTCCAAAAATGAACGCATAGTTTCTAATCTAGAAAAAAATATCTGACAGCAGGAATCTGATATTGAAGAAATATGGGCCCATTTTCAGAGAGCTAACTTAAGAATAATTGGAATAGAGGAGGGAAAAGAAAATGAAACCAAAGGGCTCAACAATCTCTTCAAGGAAGTAATAGCAGAAAATTTTCCAGACATAGAGCAAGAGGTTGATACACAGGTCCAGGAAACTTATAGAACTCCCTTTAGAAAGGATCAGAGAAGAGGATACCCACGCCACATAATTGTCAAAATGACCAATGTGGAAGCCAAGCAGAGAATCTTAAAGGCAACAAAAGCAAAGGGCCAAGTGACATTCAGAGGCAAACCAATTAGAATCACTCCAGACTTCCCAAACCAAGTTATGAGAGCCAGAAGGGCTTGGAGTAACATATTCCCAATTCTGAAAGAAAACAACTTCCAGCCAAAAATTTCCTACCCAGCAAAACTTTCTATCAAATTAGATGGAGAAATAAGAAGCTTCGATGACAAACAGAAACTGAAGGAATTTATGTCTTCAAAACCAGCACTAGAGAAAATACTCAAAGAGATTAACTACAAAGAAGAAATAGGTAACACACATCAGAACTAGAGAAACAAGATTTTCCATCCAACAGACAACTAAGATTGGTTATCTGTGGAGATTCATTATTTATGTTAGTCTTTTACCTATCTCTAAATTGTATTGTTTGCCTTTATTGTTAATTTCTAGGATTTCTAGTTGGAATATTAATATACTTTCAGATATAGCATTTGGAAATATTTTATCCCATTCTATCAGTAACTGTTAACTCTGTTTACATTGTCTTTGGATATACAATATTTTTTTTTAATTTTTTAGGGAGTTTGTATACTCTTCTGTTGCCTGTGCCATTGAAATCATAACCAAGAAATCACTGCCAATTTCAATGTTGTGAGGTTTTTTTTTTTTTTTTTTTTTTTGGTGGTACTGGGGTTCCTGGAAGCCTTTCTACCTCTGGGCTACACTCCCAGACCTATTTTTACATTTTCATTTTGGAAACAGGGTCTCCTAAGCCAGCGCGCGCGGCTGGCTTCGAACCTGCGCGATCCTCCTGTCTCCGCCTCCCAAGCGCGGGGATTACAAGCGTGCGCCACCACGCCTGGCTCAATGTTGTGAGGTTTTATGACCCAGGTTTTCTCCTAAAAGTTTATAGTCTTAAGATTTATATATAGGTCTTTTATCTGTTTTGAGTTAATATTTGTATATGGGATTAGGTAAGGGTCCAATTTTATTCTTTTCCATGTAATTATTATTTTTCAACAATATTTAGTTAAAAGATTATTATTTCCACCACCAAATGTTCATGGAAACCTTGTCAAAAATAACTTGACAATATAGGGAAGAATTTAGCTCTAGGCTTTTATTTAACTCCAATGGTTTATATATCTGCCTTTAGAATAGTACTACACTGTTTCAATTATTGTAGCTTTATATGGTTTGAAATCAGAAAATATATATCTTCTAGCTTTGTTCTTTCTCAAGATCGTTTTGGGTACCTAGAGTCCATATTCCATATTAGGATAGATTTTTTTTCTGAAAATTAAATATATAAATATATGATAGTTTCACCTAAAAAATAGAAAAAAAATATTCTCTTGTAAGAAAGAAAGCAAAAAGAAATATTGAAAAGTTATCTTTAAGTCATCAAAAGCTTGGTATCAGACAACTGAAACTGTTATGTGAGATTATCATTTTTAATTTTGGATAAATTGCTATAATACTAGATGTCAACCACTAAGCCAAGCATGGGAGGGAGTGATAGGGAGAGAATGGGGTGGGGATCGGGTGGGGGCTGACTGGGCATTGTGTGCATGTATGTCTACAAAAGTATGTATCCCACTATGATGTATGAATACAGTGCACCAATAAAAAAAATAAATTAAAATAAAATAAAATAAATAAATTATACTACAGAACAATAGTAACACAAAAATGGTATTGGCATAAAAATAGCCACATGGACTATGGGAATAGACTAGAAAGTACAGAGACAAATTACATCTTTACAACCAGTTGATTTTTAACAAAGAATTCAAAAATATACATCGAAGTAAAGATAGTCTTTTCAACAAATGGTACTGGGGAACCTGGATATCAATATGTAGAAAAATTAAATTAGATTCTTATTTCTCACTCTGTACAGTAGTCAACTCAGAATGAATCAAAGGTCTAGGAATTAGACCAGAAACTTCTCAATTACTAGAAGAAAATATAGGATCAACTTTCTAACATATAGGTACTAGCAGAGACTTACTCATTAAGATCCCCAAAGCTCAGAAAATAAGATCAAGAATCAATAAATGGGATGGTATCAAACTAAAAAGCTTTTGCATGGCAAAAGAAATAATCAAGAGTGTCAATTAGGAATTCACTGATTTTTCAAAAGTTCTTAATGTGTTACAATTTTTAATTTTTTCCAGTCTTACTTTTTAAACTTTAAGTTTGTTTGGTTTATGTGCAATAAAATTTTTAATTTATAAAAAAAAAGAAAATGTGGTATATACACACAAAGAAATTTTACTCAGCCATAAAGAGGAATAGAATGGTTTCATTTTCAGGAAAATAGATGGAACTAGAGAATATTATGTTAAATGAGATCAGCCAGTCTCAAAAATTCAAGGGTAGTATATTCCTTCTTATATGTGGAAGCTGGAGAGAAAATATAAAACTAAAGGGATTTAAGATAAATGAGAGAGACCAATAGAATGGGAGTTGGGGGTGGAGGCAGGGAGGGAAAAAGGAGGACTGAGGAAGTTAAAAGCGCAAATAATGTCATGTGCATATATAAAGATATCAGTATCAATTTCACTAACATGTACATGGAGGGAGAAATTGGAAGTGGAATAGAATGCAGAATGAAACAGACCAAGCGATATGTGCATGCATATTATATCACTTTGAATCCTATATGACATATTATCACAGTGTACAAATAAAAGTATAAAATACATTAATAAAACCAGGTGTTGTGGCAGGCACATGGTGTAATACCAGTACTTGGGAGGCTGAGATAGGAGGATCATAGATTCAAAGCCAGTGTCAACAACCTGACAAGACTTTCAGTAATTTAGCAAGACCTTGTTTCAAAATAAAAAAGAGCCGGGCGTGGTGGCGCATGCTTGTAATCCCCGCGCTTGGGAGGCAGAGACCGGAGGATCACGCAGGTTCGAAGCCAGCCACGTGCGCTGGCTTAGGAGACCCTGTTTCCAAATAAAAATGTAAAAATAGGTCTGGGAGTGTAGCCCGGAGGTAGAAGGGCTTCCAGGAACCCCAGTACCACCAAAAATAAAAAAATAAAAAATAAAGGCCGGGCATGGTGGTCCACACTTGTAATCCCAGCATTCGGAGACAGAGACTGGAGGATTGCGGTTCTGGAGAGTCTCAGCTACTTAGCGAGGCCCTTTGCAACTCAGTGAGACCCTGGTTCAAAAGTTTTTAAAAAGACTAAAAACTTAGGGCTGGGGGTGTAGCTCAGAGATAGAATTCCCCTGGGTTCCACCCCCAGTATGGCAAAAATAAATATATAAATAAATAAATAAATAAATAAATAAATAAATAATAAAAGTGTCTGGGGTATTATCTCAGTGATAGAATGAGTTCAATCCTAACTTCCAAAAACAAAACAAAGACAAACAAAAAAACAAATAAATAGAGAAAGGGCCAGGGGTATAGCTCAGAGCTAGAACACCTCTGGATTCAATCTCCAGTACTCTCCCCTCAAATTGTGATAAATATTGGACTGAATATCTTAGATTAACATTTCCTACAGATGATGATTTTTAAAATTATACATATTCACACCTAACATAATAATTTTGTTTCATTGTACTGAGTCCAACGCATTTATACATATTGAATTTTTTTATGGTACTGGGGTTCCTGGAAATTCTTCTGCATCCGGGCTACACTCCCAACCTATTTTATATTTTTATTTGGAACAGGGTCTATTAAGCCAGTGAGGCTGGCTTCGAACCTGCGCGATCCTCCTGTCTCCGCCTCCCAAGCGTGGGAATTACAAGCATGCGCCACCACACCTGGCTTGAAATTTTTTTTATATTATTGGCCTATATAATTTAAAAAATATGTGGAAATAGATTATGTTTATTCCATTTAAAGAGGAACAGTAAGACTTATTTTACAATATAATTCTTTGATTTTATTTTTTATTTAATTTTTTATTGGTGCACTGTATTCATACATCATAGTGGGATACAAAAACTCTTTTGTAGACATACATGCACACATCGCCCAGTCAGCCCCCACCCGATCCCCACCCCATTCTCTCCCTATCACTCCCTCCCATGCTTGGCTTAGTGGTTGACATCTAGTATTATAGCAATTTATCCAAAATTAAAAATGATAATCTCACATAACAGTTTCAGTTGTCTGATACCAAGCTTTTGATAACTTAAAGATAACATTTCAATATTTCTTTTTGCTTTCTTTCTTACAAGAGAATATTTTTTTCTTTTTTTTAGGTGAAACTATCATATATTTATATATTTATTTTTCAGAAAAAAAATCTATCCTAATATGGAATATGGACTCTAGATACCCAAAATGATCTTGAGAAAGAACAAAGCTAGAAGATATATATTTTCTGATTTCAAACCATATAAAGATACAATAATTGAGACAGTGTAGTACTGTTCTAAAGGCAGATATATAAACCATTGGAGTTAAATAAAAGCCTAGAGATACATTCTTCCATATATTGTCAAGTTATTTTTGACAAGGTTTCCACAAACATTTGGTGGAGGAAATAATAATATTTT
The DNA here is from genome assembly GCF_963383645.1 of Muscardinus avellanarius. NCBI lineage: Eukaryota > Metazoa > Chordata > Mammalia > Rodentia > Gliridae > Muscardinus > Muscardinus avellanarius. The sequence continues at coordinate 58,892,364 of NC_137801.1, forward strand.
AACTAAATATTGTTGAAAAATAATAATTACATGAAAAAGGATAAAATTGGACCCTTACCTAATCCCATATACAAATATTAACTCAAAATAGATAAAAGACCTAAATATAAATCTGTCTAAGACTCTAAACTTTTAGAAGAAAATCTGGGTCATAAAACCTCACAACACTGAAATTGGCAGTGATTTCTTGGATATGATTTCAATGGCACAGGCAACAGAAGGGTAATCAAACTCCCTAAAAAATAAAATATTGTATATCCAAAGACAATGTAAACAGAGTTAAAAGTTACTGATAGAATGGGATAAAATATTTCCAAATGCTATATCTGAAGGTATATTAGTATTCCAACTAGAAATCCTAAAAATTAGCAACAATAAAAGCAAACAATACAATTTAGAGATAGGTAAAAGACTAACATAAATAATGAATGTCCACAGATAACTAATCTTAGTTGTCTGTTGGATAGAAAATCTTGTTTCTCTGGTTCTGGTGTGTGTTACCTATTTCTCCTTTGTAGTTAATCTCTTTGAGTATTTTCTCTAGTGCTGGTTTTGAAGACATAAATTCCTTCAGTTTCTGTTTGTCATCGAAGCTTCTTATTTCTCCATCTAATTTGATAGAAAGTTTTGCTGGGTAGGAAATTTTTGGCTGGAAGTTGTTTTCTTTCAGAATTGGGAATATGTTACTCCAAGCCCTTCTGGCTCTCATGACTTGGTTTGGGAAGTCTGGAGTGATTCTAATTGGTTTGCCTCTGAATGTCACTTGGCCCTTTGTTTTTGTTGCCTTTAAGATTCTCTGCTTGGCTTCCACATTGGTCATTTTGACAATTATGTGGTGTGGGTATCCTCTTCTCTGATCCTGTCTAAAGGGAGTTCTATAAGTTTCCTGGACCTGTGTATCAACCTCTTGCTCTATGTTTGGAAAATTTTCTGCTATTACTTCCTTGAAGAGATTGTTGATCCCTTTGGTTTCACCTTCTTTTCCCTCCTCTATTCCAGTTATTCTTAGGTTACCTCTCTTAAAATGGGCCCATATTTCTTCAATGTCAGATTCCTGCTGTTGGATATTTTTTTCTAGATTAGAAACTATGCATTCGTTTTTGGAATGATCATCTTCTAAGAGTGAGATTCTATTCTCCATGTGTTCTAATCGGTTGTTTGTGCTTTGAATTGAGGCCTTTACTTCATTAATTGCATCCTTTATCTCTTTTTGGCTCTCTCTGAATTCTTTTCGAAACACCTCTATTATTTCTACAGTTATTTTCCTGATTTGATCTTCTAGAAATCTCTGAATTTCTGTTTTATTGGGTTCTGATGTTGTGGGGTTGTGGGCATTCATTGCTCCAGTGTTATTCCTCTTTCCCATGATTTCAGAAGTTAGTGCCTTCTCTGGGTTCTTCCTTTGGGTCACTACGACTTCACTTAAGGTGCTCTGGATCTCGAGTCTGTGGTATCTCAGACCCCACTACTCCTGTACTGGTTGTATCCCAGAGTCTCAGACCCAGGGAGTCGATAGAGGCTGCTTTAGACCATGGGGGGTGCCAGGTTGCGCATTCTCCTATGGTGTGATATCTCTGCCACCGCCACTCCCCCACTGGGTCAAGTCCCAGGGAGTACAGTACTGGGATTTCTCCTCTGTGGCCCGCAATTTGACTCACTGTTGTTGAGTACGCAGATGGAGCTGTAGTGGACTCGGTGAATTCGCTGCTGCTGCCTCCGGTGGCAATATGGCGCTGCTGCCACGCCCTTGGCCATGAGGCTGGCGTATTTTTTCTCTGGTTTTCAGCTCCGCTCTGCGTCCCTGCAGTGTGTGCTGAGCCCAGCCACTGGGACTTTAGACGCTCCCTGTGCCGAAAAATCTGCCGAGTCCTGCCAGGCTGTTTTGCAGTTGCTCACCTCGGCTTGCTGTCCGCCGCTCCTTACTGGAGCCTGATGGGCTGTTGAGTGCATTGGTCTGTAGCCGTAGCCGTCCAGTGAATTTGTTGCTGCTGCCAGCAGTAAGGCGCTGCTGCTGTGTCCTCAGCCATGAGGCCGGTGTATCTCCTCTGTGGCTCTGAGCTCCGTTTTGAGACCCCCTCCTCTCTGGGGCTGGTGATTTTTTTGTTTCTCTGGTGATGGTGTTTTCTGGCTATGAAAAGCGCTGATTTTGTGGTAATAGAGATTGGTTGTTAGCGGGGCTCTTAAGCCCCGCTTTTCTCAGTCGCCATCTTCCCGGAAGTCCTCTTTGATTTTAATATAATTCTTTTATAATATAATTCTTTAATTTGGAGGTACATTCATAAGAAATTAATGAAAATTTCTTGGGAATTTTCATTAATGTTCCATTAAGCATGGAATATTCTATCCAAACTCTACTCAACTGAAGCACTGGGTTTCATACCTGTATCTATTCAAGGAGTGAACCCTTTTCACTTGGTAATAAAACATAAAGCTCAAGGTTTTTACTTTGTAGTTAGCTCCTTAATAGATTTTCTAGAACCTGGACATTTCAAATGCCCAAACCTTTAAAGCTATTGTGCTAGCTAGTTTTACTGTCACCAAGATATCTGACATAACTTAAAACAGGAAAAGTGTAGAGGTTTTAGTTTAGTGTCAGCCAGCTCCATTGCTCTGGACCTGAGGTTAGGCCAAATATTATGGCAGAAGAGTATGGTAGAAGAAAGTTGCTTGGCTTATGGCAGCTTGGAGAGAGAGAGTGAAGAGAGAGAGAGAGAGAGAGAGAGAGAGAGAGAGAGAGAGAGAGAAGCTGAGAGAGAGAGAATGATTTAACTGGGGATATGATAAACCCTTCCAGGGCATACCCCCATTGACTTATTTCTTTCAACTGGGCCCCACCTCCCAGTAGTCCTTTCAGCTATCAGTGAATTAATCTACAGATAAGGTCAGAGCCCTCATGATCCAATCATTGCCTAAAATCCCCACCTCTGAACCTTGCTGCATTGGGGACCAGGCTTTCAGATGAGACATTAGAGGGAAATTTTATATCCAAACTGTAATATCTATATATGAATCAACAAGACATTTTGAAAGTGTGATCAGAGGAGGCTGTGCCTGCCTACCAACATTTATTTTCAAAAGGCATATGTTTGTCATTAATTATCTTAGAAATTTATCATTAAGCTTCTAAAAAAAACTCCTATGAGATTTCAAACAATTCCACTATGACATTCAAGACATTTGCAGAGCTATCAACCCTCATAACAGACATGGCTATGAATGTAAACAGTGAGTTTCCAATATATAAAGAAAATTATTGCTGATTTAATCCTAGAAAACTACTAGTCATTAGATTATTAACTTTTTGTGGTATTTGGCTTCTAGAAATTCTGAAGGAGCTAACAACAAAATTAAAACTGTGAGCCTTCTCCGTTATTACCAAGTGAAGAGTACTTCCTGAACAGGTACAGGTATGAAGCCTAGTGTTTCAGTGGGGTAGAATTTGGGTAGAATGTTCCATGCTTAGAGTAATGTCCTAAGCCATTTCCAAAACTTCCTTAAGAATGTGCTAAACAAATAGAAGAATTAAAATCCTGAAGACCCTCTGCAACTTAGTGAGACCCTGTTTCAAACTAAATTAAAAAAGTAGGCCTGAGAGTATAGCTCAGAGGTTCAAGAATGGCCCTGAGTTCAATAACCAGTACCATAATCAATCAATCAATAACTAAAAAGCTATATAGGCCGACAATAATATTTAAAATCTTCTGATACATTTGCTAGACCACATACAATGAAACAAAATTTTTAGGTGACATATTATGAATACTGTTCAATTTTAAAAGTCACAGTAACTTCCACTTGCTGGGCAAGTGCTACATTCCCACTATAGTCATGAGATTTATTGCTTGCAATAAATTTGTAATTATTTTACTTATAAGCAATAACTATTAAATACATGCTAAAATGGCATGGCAAGTCTTTTTCACAAAATTTATACAGTGTAAACCAGAAAAGTACCATTTTTTCATATTGTTGAGTGACAAAGAACTAACATATACCTACTGTCGAATATTTTGGCTTTTTGTCCAAGTAACTTTGGGTAGTGAGTTACATAAATCCCTAACACTAACCATCTATTATAACTTCTATTTCTTTATTTTTATGATTTTTCTTTTATTTATTTATTAATTTATTTATTTTTGGTGATACTGGGGTTCCTGGAAGCCCTTCTACCTCCGGGCTACATTCCCAGACCTTTTTTTATACTTTTTATTTGGAAACAGGGTCTCTTAAGCCAGCGCGGCTGGCTCCGAACCAGCGCGATCCTCCTGTCTCCGCCTCCCAAGCGTGGGGATTACAAGCGTGCGCCACCACGCCCAGCAATGATTTTTCTTTTGTACTTCTTAGGAGCTCTTAATATAGAAATTACTATCAGAACATTACAATTATTTATTATTTTATTATTTTTACAAAACATACTAAAATAAAAAAAGAAAGAAAAAGAAGTGTCATTTCCTAGTAGCTTACCAATTTAATTTTACTGAGGAGGTCAAGCTCAGGCCCACGTGCTCTTCAAGTTTACTTGCTGTATATGAAATTCAGTGTTCTGCTATGTATGAGGCATTTCCAGACTCTGGGATTTAAATTACTGAACACAGATATACATAATTTCATTTAATATTAGATATATACATAACATCCATGACAATTAAATACCATGCATTTATACTTAATTTTACATGGTTCAATTTTCTATTTCTACTTTGCTTCTACCATCAGAAAACTATATGACATAGAGTGAGAAAAATTGGCATTAAATTGAAATAGCTGCTTTTGAGGGAGGGGAGTTTTTATTCAAAGACACGTTTATCCTGGATGATACTGTCTTGGCAATTCAATTGTGATTAACTATGAAATTTTATCTGGCTCATTTCTCATCTTCATATCCAGAGAAGGGCTGGTAGCATACTTCTTCAAGAATATTAAGGAGAAACATTTTTATTTCCTATTCCAAGCTTTTGCAGCATAGAAATGTCCTGGAGAACAAACCAGATGTTCATACTCTACCTTCATGTAGATGCAAGGTAGTTATATCACACCCTTGCAAAATAATGTTGATGATCAGATATAGAATGACTTATGAGATTCTTGAAACTCACTCTTTCTCAGACCTACTTCATGGTAGTCTAGCTTTATCATATGGAAATCCATGCCTGAATGATTCTGGCTAGAGATAAAAGCAAAAGAAAAACTACCCATATTACATCAAACTTATGCAGGTTTCTTCTCCATTACAGAATATAATGGACAACAATTTAAATCAAGAACTAGATTTACTTTTGACAAATATATTTCCTTCTGTTGGAATGTTCTCAGTGAGTATATCTATTGAGTTCCACTCAGGATCACTGCATTTCAGAACTGAAAGAACCTTAGTAACTTCAATTGGAGTCAAGCAATTAGAAATCAAAATATCACTTTTATTATTAAGCTCTTTGTACGGTGAAGGTTAGTGTAGAAGGTCAAATGTGCTTGTCAATGCTTTCTAAGATACTCTGTTTTTTCTCACCCCTACCTCTGCCCCCAGTTGAGACCCTAGAACAGAACTTGAAATTGACTTAATTTGATCCAGGACTAAAACTGTCTATACTTATAGTCATTCTAATGGATTAGCTCCACCAACCAGGTAGGGTAAAAACCCAGGGTGCCACTATTCTTGGGAAGTCCCTCTATCAGAAATAGAAAAAGTACGGAGGAACACACCTCCCAGGATTTACAAGAGGCAATGCAATAGGAAGTTTGGTGAATAAAACCCTTCATTTCATTTCAAAAATAATTTGAAAGCACTTTAACAGGAATGTAAGCTTTTAATAAAGAGCTCTATTCTTAATAATTTCTCACAAATGTATTAATAAAAAAGTTTAAAATCACTGTGAGAATGTTTTCCTCTTTCCAAATCTTACCACAACAATCTAACATCTCAAATTATGAATAATTTTAACAACAAACTTATTTGGAAGGAATGCAATACTGAAAATAGAATTGATCTATGTGAAAGAACTTTAAGAATAAAAAATAAGATGGTTTGCTTGTAATTTAGCCCTAAATTTCAGTGCTTGTAAAGTAAATCTCAGGAAATGACATTACACTAGATTAATAAAGTTTACAACTATCTGTAGAAGAAGTCATCTTCAGAAAATAATCCAACCAACAAAGGCAATAACAGATCCATATGATAATTTCTCAATGTGCTTATTGAAATATTACAAGGAGTGACTACATAAAATCTGAAAAATTTCAGCTCTTACTTATGAACATTAATAAGACCTTTAATTCACTCAGGGCTCATCTTTAAAAAAAAAAAAAAGACTTGCATCCAGTCTATAATAGAAGTGCTATTTTGGACAGGAATTTACTAAAATTGGACTGGCAAATTACTGAAAGATTATTCAAGTTGCTCAATTACAAAACATAAAGTATATTTTATCTAAGGTTCCTTTATATTTAATTCCTTCATGAGAAACACTTTTGTGTGTGTGTGTGTGTGTGTGTGTGTGTGTGTGTGTGTGTGTGTGGTGGTACTGGTGTTCCTGGAAGCCCTTCTACCTCCGGCTACACTCCCATGGGCTACACTCCCAGACCTATTTTTATACTTTTTTATGTGGAAACAGGTCTCTTCAGCCAGCACGGCTGGCTTCGAACCTGCGTGATCCTCCTGTCTCTGCCTCCCAAGTGCGGGGGTTACAAGTGTGCGCCACCACGCCCGGCTGAGAAATGCTTTTTACTTAATTTTTTTCATCCATGTTATATTTTACTTAGACTATAGTTAAACTCCAAACTATTCTACAACATTTAGCTAATCTATTTAATTAAGATGAAAAAGTAACTAAAAATAAGCAATATATATACAGCACCTAAAGACCTGGGAAAATGCAAAAACAAGGTTGGATTTACACTTCACCAAGCATCCTAATTAGGGGTTCTATACTGCTTTGATCTCTTCCCTTCTAGTCTCTTCTGGATGATCTCATCTATTCCCTTGACTTCAAACACTATCTTACATTAATTACTTTCAAATATGTCTTCCAGCCATCACCTCTTTCCTACTGTGTTGATCCATATTTCTCTCTCAGATAGGATGACCTCTTCAAGAGGTTTACAGTTTCATAAAAAGATATAGTCATGTAAACAAATAATGTTGGTGTTAAGAATTTTATCAGCCCATGAAAGGTGCTGTGAGGTTACAAAAGAGAAACAGTAAAAGCTTCTTAAAGAAAACAGAATTGCAATAGATGTCTAGGAGCTGGGTGTGGTGGTGCATACCTGTAATCTCAATAGTAAGGGGGCTGAGACAGAAGAATTGCAGGTTTGAGACCAGACTCAGCAACATATTAAGACTCTCAGCAATCTACTGAGACCAGAGGTAGAATGCCCTGGGTTCAATTTCCAGTAACACACACACACACACACACACACACACACACACACACACACACACACACCTTATTTAGACGATAGTGAAATATATATATTTTACTTGTATAAATACAAGTTTGGGAGTGGAAAGCTAGACAAGCTAAATCATGTGCTTTCCAGAGGGAGAAGGAATTTCCCAGGACAACTGTAGGGAAATGGGATAGATGTAGGGTAATGAGATAAAAAACTAACTCACAAACATCTTGGGTTGTTGGTTTGCTTATTTGTTTTTGGTAGAAATTACTCATGGAGCAGATCCTAAGAACAGAGAAAACTGTGGGGACATTGTGACACCGACTCTAAGGTAGCTTCCCATGAACTTTACCTTCTGGTGTTCACATCTCAGTTGCTCATACCTGTTGAGTATGGTCAAGAACTGTAACTTGCTTATAAGGAATAAAATATAGCCAAGGTGATGGATGCCTCTCCCATGATTATACTGCTCAGTCTCACCAGCAGACTCACCCTAGAAACTGTTCTTATTGCTCTGATGAAGTAAGGAGCAAGTTAGAAAAGCACACATGGCAACAAATTGTAGGTGGTCTCTAGCACTCCAGCCAATAGCCAAAAACAAGCTGGGGCCCTCACCCCTAAGACCACCAGCAATGAATTTTGCCAAAAGTGAGCTTGGAAGCTGGTTTTTCCCCATTCAAGCCTCCAGATGAGAACATAGCCCTGTTAACATTTGATTTGTCTTTATGTGATATACCCTAAGTAGAGGCCTCGCTAAACTGTACCTGAACTCCTGACCTACAGAATCTCTGAAACAATAAATATGTTTCTTTAAGCCTCTAAATTTGTGGTAATTTGTTATAAAACAATAGAAAAGTAATACAAATATAGCAGCCCCCTTCCCTAATACTCATCTCCCAAGTTTATAAGTATCCCATAACCTGTGCACCCATATGATCTCTGAGTTATTTCAGTGTTAGAGAGGAAAGTCACTTTCAAAGTAACTTGAGAGAATGGATTAGAAAAGTGTGAGACTACAAGCAGGAAATAGTGGCAATAGCCTAGGTGAGAAATGCTAAGGGCCTAAGCTAAGGAAACAGCAATACCATGTTCCAAGTTAAGAAATGTAGGAGAACAGGTTTCAAGGGAAATATAATGAATCCATCTGGGACATGATAAGTTCAAACTGTGTGTAGATCCTTCAAGTGAAGCTTTAACACTAGTTTGGCAGAATGCAAGTAGATTTGACAAAATTTCCCTAGACACAACCCTTTACAACTTGATAGCAACCTATCCTTTCAGTCCTCATCACATATTTTGTATTTTCAGTACCTGATGCTCTGCAAACAAGGCTTGCATATTTACATTTCCATATCTTTTTCATACTATTGCCTTTAAATGAAATGCATTTTACTTTCATATTTATTTATAAAAATCCTACTCATGTTTCAGAATGTCAATATGCTCTTAAAATGTAGGCTCCCTCAAGGGCAGGGGCTCTTTGTTTTGTTCACAAGCATATCTCAAAACCCTAGAAGAGTGTCTAGTACATAATAGGCACTCAAATATTCTCAAATGAATGAATAAATGTTTTATATAAAGCCATTCCTAATTTCTTCCCAGATGAGTAAATATGTATTTCATATCACAGATGCTTAACAAATGTTTGCTCATAAGTAGTATAACTAAGAACCGTTTCTGAACAAATGAGGAAAAGAAAAAAATTAGTAGGAAGGGTAATAAAAGTTTGGGAGCATATGTGAACTTTGTTCTGTTTATGACTATGGCTCTTTTGGCATATACTTACCAAACACCTAGTACACGTACTATGTATTGGTAAAACAAAGGAAAAAAAAGATAAAGCAGCGGCAGGAACAAATAGAAAGCTTTGTCCAGAAGTGCCTGCTATTTCTTGTCTTTAAAAACAGATGCAAGCTGGGCGTGGTGCCGCACACTTGTAATCCCAGCATTCAGGAGGCTGAGACCTGAGGATCGTGGTTCGTGGATAGCCTCAGCTACTTAGTGAGGCCCTCCGCAACTTAGTGAGACCCGGTTTCAAAACAAAGAATAAAAAAATAGGGCAGGGGCTGTAGCTCAGAAGTCGAATGCCCCTGGGTTCCATCCCCATACCCACACACACAAAAAAAATTAAAAATAAAAATAAATAAAAACAGATGTGATGCTTAGAGATTTTGCATCTATCTTGTGACCATGAAGAGACAGCAAAGGGAATCACAAATATATCAATCCAGAGCCCTAAACCAATGTCAACAAACACCAAATTCTTGTTCTGATAAACAAATTTTTCTTGGTTAAGATCTATTAGTCTGTTACTCTATTACTTATACTAAAAAAAATTCCCAAACTAAATGAACTTTAAAAATTGCTAATTGCTAATACAATCTGGTAAATAATTTTATGTGTAAAATTACTTTAAAATTCCTATTTGATTTTTTTTTTTTTTGGTGGTACTGGGGTTCCTGGAAGCCCTTCTACCTCCAGGCTACACTCCCAGACCTATTTTTACATTTTTATTTGGAAACAGGGTCTCCTAAGCCAGCGCACGCGGCTGGCTTCGAACCTGCGTGATCCTCCTGTCTCTGCCTCCCAAGTGCGGGGATTACAAGCATGCGCCACCACATCCGGCCCCTATTTGATTTTAAATTGTGTTTTTGAAAATAGTTTTTGTGTCTTTAAATAGATGTAAGTTACACTATCTGGTATATGACTATGTTGTCATAGTCTTTGCTTTCTATTCTGTTAAACAACATCCTGTAGATAATTGAGTTAAAAAATGAAGAAATTATGGTTTCAAAAGAGTATGTTTGTTAATGCTGATTTCCAAGGTGGGCCTATTCAATTTAAATAAAAATTAAAGATAAAGTAAAAGTGGGAATTATGATTAATAAAATTTCTAGATTTATTCACCCAAAAGTTTCAAAGCCTATTCCAGGCTGCATCTATGCTTTTCAAAAAAGTAAACTAAGATTTTTGATTTACAGATATTTCAAAAGACTAACATAGCATGACAAAGCACATTGTATAGTTCTGTGCCTGTTAAAAGAAACTCCAAACCATTCACAGAACCATTCCTTAAAGCTGTCTAAAAAGGATGATGAGAACTCTATGCTTTTCTCTGTTACATTTGCCAAATGTCAACAGGGCCTGAACAGTGTTTTAAATTGCTTTCATAAATTAATAGTGTGTGCAATCACCAGTTCCTAGAATTTTTGAATAACAGAAGCAAATATTCAATAAGCCACCACCAGTATAATGAATAATAATCCTAGAGACTTTCCAATAAATTTTTAAAAGAAATAATTTATTTAAATTATTTCTAAGAAATGTCATTAACATACAAAGACATACTCTCTTCCTTATTTTCCCCCCTACTGGCACTATTTAGTCAGTAAACACTTATAAGGTTAAGAAAGCACTGAGCTGCTTCTGGAGCTGGAGGGTACACAGATGTGACACACAGAACTGCCCTCCATGAAGCTTTTATTGAAGAGTGGCAGCCAGAAAAATACACTTAACTACAAGCAGAACATCTCTAACCTGTATCTTTACAGTTCTGTTCAAACTGGACCTATCAGAATAAAAAGAGTCGGGAGAGAAACACAGACGAATGGCTTTATTTGCTTATTTATTGAGGAACTTTAAATTCCATGCCGATAGAATGGTTACTATTATTCATTCCCATAGGAGCTAAATGTATCAAATCTATCAGAGGTAGTGGCTATAAGCATTGATAAAGTATCATAACAAATACAAAGAAATGATAGAATGGAATCAAACTCTCTTCATACTTTTTTTTGCAGGGGAGAAGATTTCACTTTAATCAGGTATTGTTATTTTAAGAAGTAAAATAAAGGCAATTTTCCTGAAACTTGGTTGTTTTTTAACAGTGTCTTTGAGAAACAGAAATGAAGATACTTAGAATTCCATATCTTGTCTCTTGACATTATTATATTTTCACTTACAGAAAATATTTAAGACATATGTATGCATATTGGTAAATTCTTACTGAAATTATGACACACGTTATTATAGGTAATTATTACTAAAAGGAATTTTTACATTAAGATAATTAGAGCCAGACAGAGAGGCACATCCCTGTCAGCCCAGTACTTGGGAGTATAGCGAAGAGGTAGACTTGCCCTGGGTTCAATTCCCAAGGCAGAAAGAGGCAAATTCAAGGCCAGTCTCAGCTACTTAGTGATTTAACACCAGTAACTTAGTGATTTAGCACCAGATTTCAATATAAAAATTAAAAGGGCTGGGAGTATAGCTAAGAGGTAGACTTTCCCTGGGTTCAATTCCCAGTACCATAAAGATAAAAGAGGATAACTGAACTGGCATTCAAAGATTGTGAGGCTGAAAACACATCTACAAAAATCCACGAATAAGAATATTCAAAGAATGTGGACTCCTACATATACCCTGGGTCTGGTCCCAGCAGCACTCGCCATCTACCTGGCAAGGAAAGATGCAGGCTCATAGTCTGTGGAAAGTTTGGAGACTGGCACCTACACTGGATCTGACCCCAGTGATACCGGCCGCCTGAGCAGACCGAAACTCTGGGACAGGCCCTGTGGAGAGCTCAGAGATCCCGGCTTGTAGTGGGAGAGGCACCAGTGGCACTCAGCACTTGCACAGACACAGAGAGACACCAGGCCAGGGTCCCAATCATTGAAGGAGACTGAAAAGTAGGGCTACATACTGACATCATTGCTATAGATTATACAGCAAATAAGAGCGCTTGGAACATGCTCAAGAACTTAATATAGAAAGTGAACCTTAAATACCTGAAAGAATCCATACAGACCCAGGATGACTACAGAGGCCAAGTCTGCTCTGTACTCATATTTATAGGGTTGTTTTGTTTTTTGTTTTGTGTGTGTATGTGTGTGTGCTTTTTTGTTTGCTATCTTCTCACCTCTTTTACAAGCTTTCCTTTTTCATATCTACTCTATTCCCTCCATCCCTTTTCTTTGTCTTGTATTAAATCTATTTCATATCATTTTACCTAAATATATTGGCTACTAGATTCTTCATATATATTCACTACCTCTAATCTTTACTATGTATTACCTTATTACACTCAAGGTTTCATTCTTCTCAATCCTATCTGCTACTTTACCATATTCTTGCATGTACTACTTCAGCACTTTCTTCCTCACTGAAACTTCATCACTGAATAGAACACAACTTGCCCTCGTATATCCAGCTGACACCTACAGAGTGAGAGAAAACTATTAAAACTAACAAAGATAAAAACTTTAAAAACCTGAAATCATGAGAAGGAAGAATAGCAAGGAAACAATGAACTCCCACAACCCCATGATAACAGAACCTGCAAAACACAGAATTGAGAGATTGCCAGAAAGACAAGTGAGAACTTTATATTTATTTATTTAGTTAGTTAGTTAGTTTTCGTGGTACTGGGGTTCCTGGAAACCCTTCTACCTCCAGGCTACACTCCCAGACCTATTTTTATACTTTTTTTTTTGGAAACAGGTCTCTTAAGCCAGCACGGCTGGCTTTGAACCTGTGTGATCCTCCTGTCTTTGCCTCCCAAGTGCGGGGATTACAAGCATGAACCACCATGCCCACTTCAAGTGAGAACTTTAATAGTAGAAATGATACAGGATTTTTAAAAAGAATTTAGAGAGAGCCTGAAAGAAGTAAAGGAACAAATAAAGAATCTGACACCCTGAACAGGGCTCAGAAAGAAGCTCTGAAGGAAGTGAAGAATGTAATCATTGAAAGTAATCAATACAAACTATAAACAGTAGACCTGACCACATGTAAAACGGAATCTCATTTTTAGAAGATGACAACTCCAAGATTGAATGGATAATATATAATTTTAAAAAAACATACAATTTGACAGCATGAATTGTCCAAAAGAGATATGGGCCAATTTTAAAAGAGCTAACTTAAGAATAATAGGAATAGAAGAGGAAGTAGAAGCTGAAACCAAAGGCATCAACAATCTTTTCAGAGAAGTAATATCAGAAAAATTTTCAAACATAGAAGAGGTCAATACAAAGGTACAGAAAAAATATAAAATAGTATGACAATACTAGACAAGATTTGAGAAAAGGTTTACAATACCACATAATAGTCAAACAGACTAATATAGAGGTCGAGGAGAGAACCTTAAAGATGACAAAAACAAAAGACCAAGTATCACTCAGAGGCAAACCAATTAGAATCACTCCAGATTTCCCAAAACAAGTAATGAAAGCCAGGAGGGCCTGGAGCAGCATATTCCAAACTCTAAAAAAATTTGCAGCCCAATTTCCTACCCAGCAAAAATATCTCTCAAATTCATTGATAAATAAAAATCTTCCATGACAAACAGAAGCTGAAAGAACTTATGTCTTTCAAACTAGCACTAGAGAAATACGCAAAGAAATTAATGACAAAGAAGAAATAAGTAATAAGTGCCGGGTGTGATGGCTCACGCTTGTAATCCCTGCGTTTGGGGGGCAGAGACAGGAGGATCATGCAGGTTCGAAGCCAGCCGTGCTGGCTTAAGAGACCCTGTTTCCAAAGAAAAAGTATAAAAATAGGTCTGAGAGTGCAGCCCAGAGGTAGAAGGGGTTCCAGGAACCCCAGTACCACACACACAAAAAAAAAAACCAGAAAGAAAGAAATAAGTAATAAGTTCCAGAACCAGTGAAACAATAATTTCCATCAAACAAACAACTAAACAAAGAAGAACAAACACTACCTCAAAGAGAATTAAAGATCAAAATGTTAGAAATTAAAAATCATCTCTCAATACTCATGCTGAATATAAATGGCCTCAACTCTTCAATAAAAAGACATATGGTGTTGAGCCAGGCTTGGGGGCACAGGCTTGTAATCCCAGCATTTGGGAGACTGAGACCGGAGGATCGTGGTTCACGGACAGCCTCAGCTACTTGGTGAGGCCCTCTGCAACTCAGTGAGACCCTGTTTCAAAAATAAAGAATAAAAAATAGGGCAGGGGGTTTAGCTCGGAGGTCAAATGCCCCTGGGTTCCATCCCAGACCCGCAAAAAAAAAAAAGATATAAGGTGTCAAAATAGATTAAAAACTAGACTCCATCTATATGCTGCCTTCCAGAAACACACATTACAAGTAAAGATACTCACAAACTTAAGGTAAAGGGCTGGAGCAAGGTAATCCATGCCAACAGAACTTGAAGACAAGCAGGAGTAGAAAGTATATCAGACAAAATAGACTTCAAGCCTAAGCTTATCAGAAGAGACAAACAGATCATTTTTACTGGTAAAAGAAACAATACAGCAAAAGGAAATAACAATAGTCAACATTTATGCCCCAAACATAGGTACAGCCACTTTCATAAAACAAACTCTTTGTGACATTAAGTCACATATAGATCCCAATACAATAATACTATAAGACTTCAACACTCCATTCACATCTCTAGACTGATCTTCTAGAAAAAAAAAAAAAAAAGTTCAGTAAAGTTGGGCATGGTTGCCGGGCATGGTGGCACATGCTTGTAATCCCTGCGCTTGGGAGGCAGAGACAGGAGGATTGTGCAGGTTCGTAGTCAGCCTCACTGGAAGAGACCCTGTTTCCAAATAAATAAATAAAAGGTCTGGGAGTGTAGCCCAGAGGGAGAAGGGCTTCCAGGAACCCCAGTACCACCAAAAAAAAAAAAAAAAAGAAAAAAAAGTGGGGCATGGTGGCAAACACTTGTAATCCCAACATTTGGGAGGCTGAGACAGGAGAATTGAGGTTTGCAGACAGCCTCAGATACTTGGTGAGGTCCTTTGCAACTCAGTGACTCTGTTTCAAAATAAAGAATAAAATAAAATAGGGTTGGGGGTATAGCTTTGAGGTAGAATTCCCCCAGGTTCCACCCCCCAGTACTGCAAAAATAAATAAATTAAAAGAAAGAAAAAAGAAAAAGAAAAGAGGCCAGTAAAGATGTCTCAGACCTAAATAAAGAACACCATAAAACAAATGGACCAATTAGATATATACAGAATATTTTATCCAACTACAGCAGAGTTCACATTTTTCTCTGATGCTCACAGAAGCTTATCCAAAATAGATCACATTCTAGGCCACAAAGTGAGCACTAGCAAATTCAAAAAATGTGACATAGTCCCCTGCATCTTTTCAGACCACAATGGAATGAAACTAGAAATCACCTATCAGAAGACCCAGAGTAATCACATAAACACATGGAGACTGAACACCACACTGCTGAACAAGGACTGGGTCATAGAAGAAGTAAGTAGTGAAATTAAAAAATTCCTAGAAACAAAAAAAATGTTCTCAACAAGACCCCAAAGCCACAAGAATTTAAAAGGATTAAAACATGGGATTGCATTCATTAAACTGAAGATTTTTTGTACAGCAAAGGAAACTATGAAGGACCTCAATACAGAGCTAACAGAAAGGAAGAAATTTTTTGCCAACCATTCTTCCAATAGAGGACTAATATCTAGAATATACAGAGAACTCAAGAAACTCACCACAAAAAATATTTTTTAAAATGGGCAAGTGGAGTAAATAGATACTTCACAAGAGAAGCAATTCAAATGGCCAATAAACATAATAAAAAATGTTCAACATCCTTAGCATTCAGAGAGATGCAAAGTCAAACTACTCTGAGATTTCACCTAACTCCAGCTAGAATGGCAAGCATCAGAAACACAACAAATTTTGGCAAGAGTGTGGAGAAGTAGGAACTCTAGTACATTGTTGGTGGGATTGCAAATTATGAAACCACTTTGGAAAATAGTATGTAGTATCCTCACAAGAATGGGAATGAACCTACCATATGATCCAGCAATACCACTTCTGGGTATCTACCCAAAGAATGGAATCCAAACTACCAAACTAATGCAAGTGTATCTATATTTATGGCTGCACACTTCACAATTTCCAAACTATGAAACCAACCAAGAGGTCCATCAACAAATGAATGGATTACAAAACTATAGGATATGTACACAATGGAATTTTATTCAGCCATAAAGAAGAACAAAATTACATCATTTACAGGGAAATGGAGAGAACTGGAGAACATTATGCTAAGTGAGATTAGTCAGTCACAAAAAGTAAGAAATCAGAAGCTCTCCCTAATATGTAAAAGTTATGGAGAAAAACAATCATAGGAGGAACTCTAAGGAGGCCTAACTGGGGGTGATGGGAAGAGGGAAAGAGGGAAACTCCCTAATGTAATGATGTACATTCACAAACATATCAAAGTCAATCACTAAGCCAAATATGAGAATGAGGAAGGGGGGAGGAAAGAGGTGGAAAAGGGAGAAAGTGCTAAATGAGTGATGTGTGCATGTATACCTCTACCATCTTGTACCCCATTAAGATGTATGACTACAATGCACCCATAAAAATATTGTTAACTCAAAAAAAACCTATTCAAAGCAACTACATTTATAATGGCTAAAATTAAAAACAGTTCAGATACCTATTAGGAGATTATTTTATAATCTGTGTGTCTACAGTGTATTGATCAGTTGTCCTCTAAGAGATATGTCCACCTGGAACCTATAAATGTGATCTTATTTAGAAAATAGATCTTTGTTGCTATAATTAAGAATCTTGAAATGAGACTATCCTTGATTAGAATGGACATTAAATCTAATGAGGTTGTATGTAGAAGAGAAGAGATGAAAACCATGGAGACTCAGGGAAGCAGGCCATGTGAAGGCAGACAGACATTAGGGTTATGCTACCATTGGCAAGAAACACTTGAAGCCACCAGTAGCTTAAAAAAGCAAAGAAAGATTATCCACTAGAATCTCCAGAGGGAGCACAGCCTGCCAACACCTTGATTTTATGCTTCTGGCTTCCAGAACTGTGAGAGAATAACTTTCTATCATTTTAATCTATCAGTTCTATGCTAATTTATTTAGATAGACCTAGGGGATTAAATAGGTGTTTTCAGCCAGGTGTGGTGTAATCCCAGCATTCAGGAGGCTGAGACAAGAGGATCATGGTTTTCAGCCAACCTTAGATACTTAGTGAGGTCCTCTGCAGCTCAGTGAGAACCTGTTTCAAAATAAAAAATAAAAAATAAAAAAATAGGGCTGGGGGTGTAGTTTGGAGGTAGAATGCTCATAGGTTCCATCCCCAGTACCTCAAAAAAAAAGGTGTATTCATTAAACTGTCATATAGTCATACAAAGGAATACTACTCAGCAATAAGGAAGACTATATATACAGACATGTAGATAGTATTGATAGTATTTAACTTTTTTCAAAGAAGTTGAGGAATAAGCAAAATTAAATCTAAGGGCACAGACTTCGTAACAGTGGTTAAGCTTTATAGGCAGGTGGAGATGGACTAGAAAGGACTTGAAGGCACTTCCTAGAGCATCAGGAATGTTTTAAATCTTGATTAAGCTGGTGATCACTAAGGTGAATTTTGTAAAATAAAAAAAAAACCTCATCAAATACTGCATTTAAGAGTTGCTACAGAGCCGGGTGTGGTGGCACATATCTGTAATCCTGTTACTTGGGAGACTGAGACAGGAGGATTCCAGGTTTGAGAACAGCCTCAGTAAATAGTGAGACTCTCATTAACCTAGCAAGACTCTGTTTCCAAAAAAGAAACAAAATTGGGCTGGGGGTGTAGCTTGAAGGTAGAATGCCTCTGGGTTCAATCCCCAGTAAAACACACACACACACACACACACACACACACACACACACACACACACACACACACTTGCTATATATTACTGAATGTAAATTAAAAATATGGAGGAAAAATCAAAACAATAAAAATGATGAAGGCTGAAACTGTACTAATTAGGACTTAATTAGCCATGTAGTGAACTCAAGACAAGGTCTCAGACTCTCAACAAACTCTGAACTCTGCCCCTGGGGCTTCAGCTCAGCTCATTCTCCTTGATTGACATAGCTCACTTCAAAACTGCCTGCCATGTGGACCCGCACTATTAACAAACTCTGTGCCCTGAACAACTCCAAGATGTCCAGTGTGTGTTAATAGCATAACTTGCTCATGACAATTGTCTTTAAAATAAAACTCAGAATCATTAAAATAATTCCCAGTGCCTTGAATAATGTGGTCACTGCCTGTCACTCAGCCTTTCTTTCTCCTCTCCTATAACTTCTTTTAACAAGAGAGACATGACGTTCAGAAAGTTTCCTCTGGCAGCAGTAGGGAGATAAGGAGAATAGTTGGGACCACCAGGGCAATTAAAGTAATAAGAAATAATTAAGTGAATGCCTGAATTAGGAGAGTGACTGTGTGAATGAATAAGTGAATTACAGGATAAATTAAGTATTTAATATTTACTCAAAATACTACATATGAATAAAGATGAACTATGGCTACATACAACATGGATGAACGTCATAAACATGATGTTGAGCAAAAGAGGTAGGACACAAAAGAATTTACATAGTATGATTTATTTTATATAAAGTTCAAAACAGAGAAAGCAAGAAACTTTGTTGTTTGAGAATAATTATAGAGGCAATTAAATAAGGAAAAGTAAGGAAACAATTATCAAAGAGTTTATGGTACCCTTCAATGGGGGAGAGGCATTTAGGAGCTTCTGAGTACTGCTTCTGAGTACTGATTCTGAGTACTGATTCTGAGTGCCCCTCATAGCCTTTAGGAGCTTCTGAGTAACCCCCCATAGTCCTGGGTATTGGCGTGTAATGAAATATCTATCAATATAAAATTTTCTCTCCAAAAATATATATAAAGTATAGATATATACAAATACATCTATAAAATATACACCTAAACATATTCACTTTTCTTATGTGTTCTCTAAAATGCCATATTGCAATTTATTTTATTTTTTATTTTTTATTTTTTTTGGTACTGGGGTTCCTGGAAGCCCTTTTGCCTCTGGGCTACACTCCCAGACCTAATTTTACATTTTTATTTGGAAACAGGGTCTCCTAAGCCAGCGCGCGTGGCTGGCTTCGAACCTGCGCGATCCTCCTGTCTCTGCCTCCCAAGCGCGGGGATTACAAGCGTGCGCCACCACGCCCGGCGCCATATTGCAATTTAAAACAAGGTTTAAAGTAAAAAACGATTCTACAAAAACAGTTGAGGTATACATAATTAGGACTTAATTAAAATATGAGGGCAAGGTAGAAGACTTGGAATCAGACAGCCCTGGATTCAAATTTTGATTGCTACTTGTGGGTGGTGTGACATTGAACAAACTAACTTTTTTTTTTCAGTGCTGGGATTAAATTCAGGGCCTTATACATGCTAAAAAAGTGCTCTACCACAGAGTCCCATCCCCAGCCCTTTATTTAACTTGTGTGTTTTACTTGTAATTAAACCCAGGGCTGTTCTACTTCTGAGCCACATTCGAAGTCCTTTTTTTTTTATTTTTATTTTTTAATTTTGAAACAGGATCTTGCTAAATTTCTGAAGGCCTAAGTTGCTGAGGCTGGCCTCAAACCTGCATTTCTCCTGTCTCAGCCTCCCAAGTACTTGGATTACAGGAATGAGCCACCACAATTCATTATTTAACCTTTTTAAATCTTGATTCTTATGAGGAACAAATAAGGTTGTTATTATGATTAAATTATGACCTGTCATTGACATGTGTGTGTGTGTGTGTGTGTGTGTGTGTGTGTGTGTGTGTGTGTTACTGGGGATTAAATCCAAGAGTTGTGTGGGTTTTTTTTTTCTAACCTCTGAGCTAGACCTCCAGCCCTTTTTGTTGCTAAATTGCTGAGGCTAGTCTCAAACCTGCAATCCTCCTATCCCAGTCTCCCAAGTATTGGGATTACAATTACACCTCACAAGGTGGTGTCTTTTCTATTTTTCTGCTTCTTTCTGACTGATTAGTTGGTGAATCTCCCTCAAATTACTAGATTCATTATATACATTATAATTTCTTGTCCTTTAGTAATGGATATGAGTTCCTCAATACCTTTACGGGTTCGTGGCTTTGATTTCTCTAATATTGATATCAACCAAATGGAAGATATTAAGATGTCTGCTCTCCTAGCTCAGTGTTTTTCAAACCTGAGGGTTTATCATGGTCTCCTTGTGGAATTATTAAAATACAGTGATCTAGCGTCTACTTCCAGAGTTTCTGATTTATAGTCTTGAGAACTGCATCTCTAACAAGTTCATGTATGTATGTATGTATGTATGTATGTGTGTGTATGTATGTATGTGTGTATTTATGTATTTTTGTGGTACTGAGGATGGAACCCGGGACATTTTACCTCTGAGCTATCATGCCCGGATCTCTAAGAAGTTCTAACAAGTTCCTAGTTGATGTCATTGCCCCTGGACCTGAGATATTTCAAGAACCACTATTCTAGGCCAAAGCCAAACCAGTTGGCAAACAGTCCCCTTCACTCAAAGGAGGGAGTAAGGAATTTCTTTGCTTTTAGGCACTTCAAATTTGAGAAAGACAATTTCCCCCCATATACTTGGAGAGGGAATGACTGCATTGATGTATGCAGGTCCCCTTTTCCTCTGAGACAGGAGTCAGCTTTCTCAAGCTACAGGCTTTCTATGTCCCACACCTACTCTCTCCTCTGAAAAACTCACAGCTGTCTTCAGAATCAGACTGTTTCCAGAGGTCCTACTGGTGGCTTTTAGTTCTTAAATTGCTCCAATAAGGAACAGAGGTGAGAGAAGGGAGAGGTCAGGAAAATATGTTGAAACCATCTCCCTCTCCCAAACTCCTGTCAGTAGCAAAGGGGAGTTAAAAAGGAATAGTGACTGGGACACTCAGAGAACTTAATCCATGTAGCTGTTCTGACTTCAACATTTTTTAGGTGGATGTTACATTTTGGTAAAAGCAGAGTACATGAGATGAGCAAGAATAAGGTGATTAGCTCAGGAACTTTTTCATTTATAAATGTTATATTAATAAGTATCAATATCGTGTCTCTAAGGTTAAAACTGAGGGATTTTATAAAACAGAATTGACAGGTAGCCTGAGAGACAGAGGAGAGAGCAGGAAGTTTCTGGAGCTTCTTTTAGGAAATGAAGATGTGACCCAGTTTGAGACTTAACTAGCTAGAGGGTATCCAAAAACACTAGCAGCTGGCTAGCTCATGGAGACTGGCTTTGGAGAGCAGGCAGTGAGCACATGTTAAGCTTGTGATGTGCTTTGGCATCAAGTCTTGACAACCCTCTCTCATTCTTTAAACACATGGTTCCAAAGTTTCTAAACAAAGTTCAGTCTGAACCTTGGCTTTGCCTCCCTGGGGACGGGGTGGAGGGGCTTATTTTGCAATGCCTCATGGAATATTTCAAGGTTTTGCTTTCCACACAAAAAAAAAATGTTCCTTTCAGATAAGTTTCTTTAAAAAAAAAACACACTCTTTATTCTTTAATATCTGTATCTCAGCTATCCAAGCAAATATTATTTCTATGATTTATATACTTTTTTTCTTTTTGCAGTACTGGAAACTGAACCTCAGGATGCTCTAACCAAGCTAAGTCCCCAGCCCTTTATTTTACTTATTTTTAATACTCTTATTGGTGCATTGTAATTACATATCATAATGAGGTTCAAAGTGATACAAACATATATGTACACAGGACTTCCTCTGTTTCCCTCCAGATAACCACTCCTCCCTGTACACGTTAATGAGCTTGCTAGTGATACCTTCATATGTGGACATAACATTATTTTAATTGCTTACGTCATCATTTCTCCTTTGTCTCCACTCCACTCCTTCCCGCAGCCCCCTTCCACTATTCCACTGCTCTTTATCCTCATTATATATAGCTCCTTTTGTTTTCTATTTTCTCTCCAGCTTCCACATATGAGAGAAAACATAGAACCCCTGGCTTTCTGAGACTGGCTGATCTCAGCATAACATTCTCTACTTCCATTTATTTTCCTACAGATGTTACAATTTTATTCTTTATGGCTGAGTAAAATTCCATTGTGTGTATATCCTATATTTTTTTATTAATCTGTTGATGGACACCTATGTTGCTTTCATAATTTGGCTGTTGTAAATTATACTGCTATAAATACGGATATTGTATTCTGACTTTAATTCTATTGAAAAGATACCCAGGAGTGGTATAGCTGAGTCATACGGTGGTTCCATTTCTAGTCTTTTGAGGAACCTCCATGCTGGTCTTCATATTGGTTGTACTAATTTGTAATTCCACCAATGGAGTTCCTATTTACCCATATCCTTGCCAGCATTTAATCTTGTTTGTATTCTTGTCGATTACCATTCCAAGTGGAGTTAGATGGAATCTTGGTGCAGTTTTGATTTAGAGTCTTACTTTCAATCCTCAAACTTTCAATCCTCCTGCTTCAGCCTTCTGAGTTGCTGGGATAACAGGCATGCACCACTGTACCTGGTTATGATTTATATACTTTAGAATTATACAGGACCTTTACATAGGTTCTATGAACTAACAGAATTTACCTTTTCTAAAAAAGAAAAAAAAACCCACTATATAAACTAACTGAAATTTATTAAAAAATATAAGATGGACACTTATTTATAAAACTTTAGCAACCACATTGAGGTGTTTGTTGTTCTTGTTGTTATTGCTGTTGTTTGGTTTTTGATATGGGGTTTCCTTATGTTGTCTGTCTGGCCTTGAATTTTTGATCCTCCGACCTCATGACCTCAGCCTCCTGAGTAGCTAGAACTACAGGGGTGAATCATCATGCTTGACTTGTGAGGTGGGTTTGTGGGGAGGAGTACGGGGGATTGAACCCAAGGGCATTCCACCTCCAAGACACGCCCCCAGCCCCCTTTTTAAAATTTGAAATAGACCCTTGCTAAGTCGCTGAGGTTCTCACTAGTTGCTGGGGCTGGCTTCTAACCTGTGATCCTCTTGTCTCAGCTGCCCAAGTATTGAGATTACAGGCATGTACCACCATTCCTAGTACTTGTGGGGTTTTTTTTTTGTTTGTTTGTTTGTTTGTTTGTTTGTTTGTTTTGGTGGTGGTACTGGGGTTTCTGGAAACCCTTCAACCTCCAGGCTACACTCCAACACCAATTTTTATTTGGAAACAGGGTCTCTTAAGCCAGCGTGGCTGGCTTTGAACCTGTGCAATCCTCCTGTCTCCACCTCCCAAACGTGGGGATTACAAGCGTTTGCCACCATGCCCGGCCTTGGTTTTTTTTTTTTTTTAAAGGTCAAATTATGTGCCAATAATCTACTTAGTTAATATTTTTAGATGTAAGAATGCAGTTAATAAAATTGTTTCATATTACCCAGTTAAATTAAATTCAGCATTTATTGTGTGACTAGTAGGTACTATGGGGTACCTACAAGTGAGTAAGTGACAGTCTTTGTCCTTGAGAAGGTGTGTGTGTGTGTGTGTGTGTGTGTGTGTGTGTGTGTGTGTGTACACTCAGGAACCCAAGGTAGGTCTACCTCTGAACTACACTCTTACCCTATTTTATTTTATTTTTTTAAACAAGGTCTTGCCGGGCGTGGTGGCGCATGCTTGTAATCCCTGCGCTTGGGAGGCGGAGACAGGAGGATCGCACAGGTTCAAAGCCAGCCTTGCTGGCTTAAGAGACCCTGTTTCCAAATAAAAAAAATATAAAAATAGGTCTGGGAGTGTAACCTTCAGGTAGAAGGGTTTCCAGGAACCCTAGTACCACACACACCAAAATAAATAAATAAATAAATAAAATAAAATAAAATAAAACAAGGTCTTGCTAAGTTACTAAGGATCTCGCTAAGTTGCTGAGGGTGGCCTCAAACCTGAAATCCTCCTCTCAGCCTCCCAAGTACTGAGATTACAGGCATGTACCACTAAGTGATAGTCTATTTGACCATGGCTTTACTATTCATTTCCTTATCATGACTGTCTAGTCCCTAGGGGAGGCGGGCAAATTTTGGGTTAGTTCTTGATGGATACTAAGAATTGAGGTGATGATGTGAAGAGAAAAGGGCAAGTCACTTTAAATGGAAATAACAGAGCAGTGCAAAAGCATCAACAGGGAAAGTAATTTTTTAGATTGACAAGCACCTCTATGTTGCTATAGCACCTGTGCTCATTTTCAGAGGAGTGTAATAAGGACGGTGATACCAGATGGCAGAAAGTTACTGGGAGCCATGGAACAGTAACAAGATCAGATTTTTGAATTGACAACTTTAGGGTCAACAGTATGGCGGGTAGACCACAACGTAATGTTGTAATAATAATCTTCTAATAAGTCATCTAAAATCAGCATTGCTGATAAATTACAACTTTTTGATCTAAGTGTCCCTATCACTCTTTTTTTGGGGGGGCGGGTCTTGAAAGGTAACTGACAATTTCTATTTCTATCCTTAGGTTCACCGAACTCTTAGAACTGGCCGTTTTTGATACTCTCCTTTCTGAGCTTTATATTACACATGATCCTGGCTTTCTTAAATAATTGGCTACTCTTCCTCATTCTCTTTTATGTGTTTTTCCTTTTACTAGGTAACTTCTAAATATAAGAGTTTCTATACCCTCTTTTCTACTCTCTCTGTCTTCTCCATATATAATCCTACCCATTCACATGCTTTAAAGCCATCTTTTGACAATTCCTAAATTTATATAAATAGGCTATATATCCTTCCTGAGCTCCAAACTCACCTTTTAAATATATGCTTGACATCTCTGTTGTATGTCTCCTAGGTATTTCAAATGTAAAGTGAACAAAATGGATCTCTAGTGTGCTCTTAGGCTTGCGTTTGCATGGCTTCCCGCCATCTACCTGGATATTCCTCAGCCTTAACAATCTCAGTAGAAGGCCTTCTCAACTCTTCCCTTTCATCCACTCCTCATTAATCATTCTCCCTCATCCAATCCAGCATCAATTGCTGTTATTTCCACCTTTAAAACCTTTGTGTTTCTCTTGTATCCCAATTACTACCTATCTTGCACATATTAAAGAAAACACATGACCCTTCACTCTCTCTGATTGGCTAATCTCACGGAACATGATGATCTCTAGGTCTTTCCATTCTCTTGCAAATGATGTAATTTTACTTTATTGCTGAGTAGAATTCCACTGCGCATATTTCCCATAATTTTGTTTCCATAGTTTGGCTATTGTGAATTGTGCTGTTATGAACATGGGTATGCATATATTATTGATTTACATTATGATGTGAGACTGTAATGCACCAATAAAAGCACAAAAAGCAAAAAAAAAACCTTTATGTTATTTTAAAATGCAAATTAGATCATGTCAGTTTCATGCTTAGAATGATTAGTTTGCTTTCCAGTGCATTTAGAATAAAACCCCAGGCCTACACAGTCAGCCTTCTCTCCCTGACTTCTTCCTACCTATCCAGCCTTTGCCATTCTCTACTCACACATTTTCTTACACCAACTTCCTGTCATCTCCAGAATACAAAAGGCTCAGAGCCCTTCTATACTTGTTATTGTATCTGGTGTACTTTCTCCTCAGCTCTTTATATGACTGCTTCTTTTCCATCTTTCAAGTTTTAGCTTTCATGTTTGGTGATTCCATGTTAACTCACGGAGACTTCATGTGGACTAGAAAAAGCTACCCTTTCAGAAAGCACTCTGTGGGTTGGATTTTAGCCCCAAGTAGGCCACACTCTGAATTCTCAGAGAAGCTATTCTTGACCATCGTAGCATATCAAAGCTCCCTGTTATTTTCAATCATGGCACTCTACTTACTTCATAGATTTGCATTCAGTCTTTCATTATTTAACTAATTATTATTTTATTTACTTGTTGATAGTCTGTCACTCCCAATTAGGGCAGTAACTTCTATGTCAATTGTACTATTATAGGCTTATGACTTGACATAATGCCTGACACATGGTATTAGGTAAATATTTTAAAATAAATAAATGGGGAAAACCGTGCCCTCAAATTTTATAAAAATGTGAAAAGGAAAGCCAGGCATGTAATCCCAGTACTTGGGAGGTTGAGGCAGGAGGATCACAGGTTCAAGACCAGCCTCAACAACTTAGACCCTCAGCAATTTAGTGAAATCTTGTTCAAAATGAAATATAAAAAAGACTAGAGGGCCGGGTGTGGTGGCATACGCTTGTAATCCCTGTGCTTGGGAGGTGGAGACAGGAGGATCGCGCAGGTTCAAAGCCAGCCGCGCTGGCTTAGGAGACCCTGTTTCAGAATGTAAAATAGGTCTGGGAGTATAGCCCGGAGGTAGAAGGGCTTCCAGGAACCCCAGTACTACCCAAAAAAAAAAAAAAAAGACTAGAGGTATAGCTCATTGGCTGACCCACACACACCCTGTGTTCAATCCCCAGTACCACACAATGCAATAAACAAATAATGTTCAAAGTTTCAGTCATTCAGTTTAATTTTCATATGCACCTTTTACCTGAAAACTAGCTAGCTAGCTAGCTAGATGATAGACAGATGGACACAGATACATAGATATATATCTACCCTTTGAATTTTTCTGTTACCTACTTTCTGGAACATCTATTTGACAGGTCATAGAATTTGAGTGGGACTTATTTCATTTCTTCAGAATTGGTGGTAAGTCAAGCTGTGAACAAATAGGTGTTAAGCATCTCTCACTTTAAAGAGAGAACATCAATACTTGAAGCTTAATTACTCCCAACCAATACCCAATCCCCTTCCCATCTCTTCCCAGTGTTTATGAAAGTATAAAAGTGTTTGGGGAAAGGTAGGAATGAGACAGAGCTCGAGAGAGAGAGAGGGACAGAAGAGAGAAGAGAGATAATATGTTGTTACAGGCCACAGTACTGTACTTTTTCCATGTGTTTCATACCTCCCAAACCAGATATGATATTAAGACTGAAAAATCATCCTTTACAAGAAGTTTTTAAGTGGCCCACTATTGGTCTTCCTAGTACTACTTTAAGTAGAGAAAAAAGAATAAAAACAGATGGCAGGGTAGAGGAAGAAAAGCAGAGTAGTGTTTGCTCAGTTTTGTATAGAAAGGAAGCAGGATTTTCTAAGCCATTAATTCCTCAAAAGGTAATTATTTGGCTAGTAATTATAGGGCGTAAGCCATTTTGCTAATGTTCCACCTAAGAGAGAAGTGTTTGGACAAACAGACTCTAGTAGCAAGAGTTTGTAGAGAATAATGCCAGTTGTAAAAGCTGAGGTAGGAAGAAAACAAACACTGACAAAAAGAGGTTCTTTCTATCTCTATTTCTCTGTTATGCATTCCTGTTTTTTTTTTTACCCCACTGAGAATACAAAGAACACCTTTTATTGTTAATATATATATACTGCCACCACCGCTTTTAATGACTGATAGTATTCTTTTATATTGATTCTATTTATTTTTATTTTTATTTTATTATTATTTTTTTGGTACTGGGGCTTGAACACAGGGGCATTCTACCTCTGAGCTATACCCCCAGTCCTTTTTTATTTTTATTTTGAAATAGGGTCTTGCTAGGTTAATAAGTCTCACTAGTTGCTGAAGCTGTCCTCAAATCTGTGATCCACCTGTCTCAGCCTCCAAAGTACGGGGATTATTGCATGTGCCACTATCACCCAACTTATATTGATTCTAAATTCATCATAGTTTAAGTACTTCCCTACTAGTGGTGCTTGAGTTATATCCTCATTTTTACAATTAAAACACTACATGGAAGCCAGGCATGTTGACCAATGCCTGAAATCTCAACACTTGGGAGGCTGAGATAAAACTGGGTTCAAGGCCAAGGGAGGTTCAAAGCCAGTCTCAGAAACTTAGGAAGACCTTCAGCAACTTAGTGAGACCCTGCTTCAAAATAAAAAATAAAATAGTGCTGAGGATATAGCTTGGAAGTACAATGCTCCTGAGTTCAATTCCCAGTACAAAACAAAACAAAACCACTGCAAGGAATATTAGTGTATATTTTGAATACACTGCATATTCAAAGTAACATATTTTAAATTATGTGTAAAATATATTTAAAAATAAAAATATATCTTATTCTATAAGATTATTCTTATAGAATTATTCTTATTCTTATGCTATTTTATGGACTCTCAAAAGCTCTAGATGAAATCAGATCTTTAAATTTGAAGTACCAATTTGACAATGAAAGTGATAAAAGGAAATTTCTTCCTCAGAAGGGTTTCAAGAATAGTTTAAAGGTGAGAAATGTGTGGGCTGAAAAAAATATATAGTCCCAGGGTAAAAAAAATAAGGGCAGTTCTAGGGCTAAGCAAATAGTAATTGAGCTGTGGTTTGCTTTTTCAATTTTGCTACAATTATGGTATATTAGTTATCTTTTACTATGCATCAATAAGCAACAATGAATATGGCACAGCTGTCTGATTCTTCTATTCTTCTGACCAGGGTCACTTATGTGGCCAGTTTTACTCATTAAGCAGTTTGACAACAGCTAGAGAACCTAAGATGGCTCCAACACATGTCTGTCAATTCTTTATGTTTGGTCTAAGGGGCGTCAAATGGAAAAATTCCTCTGTACTTAATGTGGTCTGTCAGTTTCCAGTAGGTTAGAATGGCCTTCTTCATGCAGCAGTCACAGGGCAGTTTTCCAAGGGTGAACCTGAGAGCTGAGAAGCTTCTTAAGGCCAAGGCTTGGAAGTCATTCAACATCACTTCTGCTGCATACTATGGATTGAAGGAAGTTACTATGCCAACCCAGACTCCTCCAACCCATCCATCCTTCCTCCCTTCCTCCTTCCTTCCCTCCCTCCTTCCCCCCCTCCCCTAGTACTGGGAATTGAACCCTGGGGCATTCTACCTCTGAGCTATACTCCTAGTCCTTTTTATTTTGAAATGGGTTCACTAAGGTGCTGAGAGACTTGCCAAATTGTTGAGGCTGGCCTGGAACTTGCTATCCTCCTGTCTCAACCTCCCAGAGACTCCAATTCTTTTTTGTAGTACTGGGGGGGGTGGAACCCAGGTGCTTTTCTACCTCCGGGCTATACTCCCAGATCTTTTTTATTTATTTTATTGGTGAATTGTATTCATATATCATATTGGGGTAAAAAACTTGTATGTACATACATGTACACATCACTGATTTAACCCCTACCCAATTCCCACCCCATTCCCTCCCCGTCCCTCCTTCCCTTGCTTGGCTTAGTGGTTGACTTCGATATGTTTAAGTACATTGTGTGTTTTAGAGATTTATTTGGAAACAGGTCTCACTAAGTAGCTGAGCCTGTCTTTGAACCTGTGAGATCCCCTCCTGTCTCCCAAGTCTGGGATTACAAGCTTGCACAATCACGCCCAGCCAAGACTCCAATTCTTAATGAAAGGAGTGACAAAGTCACATTGCAAAGGAGTAAAAACAACAATAGGAAGAACCGTGGCTATCTTCCTAAACAATCTATCAGAGCAGGACTTGCTGAGAAATGCTCCCTTTTGTGTTATAGAAGTAAATTTATAAGTTGATTATTTAACAACCAAAACATATTCCCTATAGAAATAATGAAGAAACTCCTAATATCACACAGCTATATAACACTCTAAAGTTATTTTAAAAGTTCCCTCACAAATATTCACTTGATACTTCACTCAATAAATTTCTTTTGGATGACAGTTATGTGCCAAGTACAGTGATATGCTCTGGGAACACTAACACAGATGTGTTCCTTGACCTCAAAGAGTTTATAGTCTATGGATGTAAAAATAAATGTGGAATAAGTAATAACAAATCAAGAAGTGACAAGAACTTGAGATTAATATTATGATAGCACTACAGAGGAAATCATTAGCTGAGTTTACTCTTTCTTCTAACACAGATTATCTTTATAACAACACTGTGAGAAGTGAGATAGGCTATTAATTATTATTCTCATATTTAGATGAGAAAACTAAGGCTCATAATATAAGCCTAGTAATTGATCCAATGTTCTTCAGGTTCTGAGTGGTAGAATTCAAATAAAACACGTCTATTTTCCAAACTCTGCTGCTACCAATAAGCTCTTCTGCCTTCCCAGATATCCATATTGTTATGAGTATCTCAAGCAGAAAAAATACAATAAATAAAAAACCCCTGGATGATGGTACATATTTTGTGGGGATTCTAAAGGGACTTTGTTTACAGCTTTAGAGATTGATCATGTGGTATACAACATATGTAATCTAGAACATCATCTACATTAAGGAATTTTTCTTACTTCCTTTTGTATCTCTGGATCCAGAATTTAGAATATAAATTGACTTCACCAGGTTGAAAAAAAGATCAACTTAAAAAATAGTACATTAAGGGTTTTTTTTTGTGTGTGTGTGTGTGGTACTGGGGATGGAACCCTTCTACCTCTGGGCTATACTCCCAGACCTATTTTATATTTTATTTGGAAACAGAGTCTATTAAGCCAGCTGAGGCTGGCTTCGAACCTGAGCGATCCTCTTGTCTCCACCTCCCAAGTGTGGGGATTATAAGCGTGCACCACCACGTCCGGCTACATTAAGGGCTTTTAAACATGATTAATAGAGACAACAAAAAGATTTAGATGAGAATGACAAAATTAAGTTTCTACTACATGCTAGGCATGGTACCACATACTTGCAATCCCAGTACTTGGGAGGCTAACACAGGAGGATTGCAGGTTCAAGGACAGTTTCAGGAAGTAGTGAGACTCATTAACCTAGCAAGAAACCTGTTTCAAAACTAAAAATAAAAAATAGGGCTGAGGGTATAGCTTGGAGGTAGAATACCCCCAGGGGCATTCTACACTCCCAGCCTTAATTTTTATTCTTTATTTTGAAACAAGGTCTTGCTGGGCTTGGTGGCTCATGCTTGTAATACTGGCATTTGGGAGGCTGAGACAGGAGGATCACGGTTCGAGGACAGCCTCAGCTACTTCTTAGGCCCTTTGCAACTCAGTGAGACTATGTTTCTAAATAAAGAATAAAAATAGGCCCTGGGGGTGTAGCTCGGAGGTAGAATGCTCCTGAGTTCCATTCACAGTAACACACACACACACACACACACACACACACACACACACACAAGAAACAAGGTCTTACTAAGGTGTGGAGGGCCTCATAAATTGCTAAGGCTGGCCGCGAACCTGCGATCCTCCTGCCACAACTTCCCAAATACTGGAATTACAAGTCTGCACCACCAGGCCAAGTTTACTATACCCATTTTACTAAGCAATGAATTTAATCAGGAATATACATGTCTTGGCTTAAAACTTTTTGGTATAAGAAATCATATAAAGTATAAATAAATTTATGAACATATATATATATATATATAGTATATAAGTTCAACTATTTGAATTATTATCAGTTTGACTTTGGTATTGTTTTATTCCTTCACACTCAGAAACTGGTACAGCCCCTCAGTCTAGCACAGGGCTTAAGAAAAGTTTGTCTATCCATATCTTTTTATCTTTCATTATCCACTTGTGACTTTATCTGATCACCATCTCATGTTGGTCTGTTAGAAAGGTCTACATGTCTCTAAGTGTGGTGGCTCACATTTGTAATCCCAGTACTTGGGAGGCTGAGGCAGGAGGATCAGAGGTTTGTGGCTAGCCTCAGTTACTTAGTGAGGCCCTCTGCAACTTAGTAAGGCTCTGTTTCAAAATAGGGCTGGGGGTGTAGCTCGGAGGTAGAATGCCCCTGGGTTCAGTCCCCAGTACCACCAAAAATAAAAGAAAAGAAAAAAAAAAGAAAGAAAGAAAGGTCTACATGTCAATGGCTGAAAGTCTATGAATCTGTCTGTGATGCTTCATATCCATATCCAGACCCCTCTTCAATAACTCTGTTTCTATTATTTGAAATAAAAATATTTTTGTGATATACGAGCAAGGACTTCCGGGAAGATGGCGACCAAGAAAAGCGGGGCTTAAGAGCCCCGCTAACAACCAATCTCCATTACCACAAAATCAGCACCTTTCATAGCCAGAAAACACCATCACCAGTGAAACAAAAAATCACCAGGCTCCAGAGAGAAAGCGGACTGAGAACAGAGCCACAGAGGAGATAACCGGCCTCATGCCCGAGGACGCAGCAGACGCGGCAGCAGCGCCAAACTGCCGGCGGCACCGGCGAATTCACGGTATGGCTACAGCAAGCCGAGGTGAGCCACTGCGGAAGAGCCAGGCGGGATTTCTCCGTGCAGAGAACATCTAAAGCTCCCAGTGGCCGAGCTCAGCACACGCTGCAGGGATTCAGAGTGGAAATCAAAACCAAGAAGAAAAACACCAGCCCCACAGCCGAGGGCGTAGCAGCAGCGCCATATTGCCACCGGCGGCAGCAGCAGCGAATTCAGCGAGGCCAGTATAGCTACATCTGCGTACTCAAGAACAGTGAGTCAAACTGCGGGCCACAGAGGAGAAATCCCAGAACTGTACTCCCTGGGACTTGACCCAGTGGGGGAGTGGCGGTGGCAGAGATATCACACCATAGGAGAACGTGCAACCTGGCACCCCCCACAGTCTAAAGCAGCCTCTATTGACTCTCTGGGTCGGAGACTCTGTGATAAAACCCAGTAAAGGAGTAGTGGGGTCTGAGATACTACTGACTCGAGATCCAGAACACCTTAAGTGAAGTCATAGTGACCCAAGGGAAGAACCCAGAGAAGGCACAAACATCTGAAATCATGGGAAAGAGGAATAATACTGGAGCAATAAATGCCCACAACCCCACAACATCAGAACCCGATAAAACTGAAAATCAGAGATTTCTAGAAGATCAAATCAGGAAAATAACTGTAGAAATAATAGAGGTGCTTCGAAAAGAACTCAGAGAGAGCCAAAAAGAGATAAAGGATGCAATTAATGAAGTAAAGGCCTCAATTCAAAGCACAAACAACCGATTAGAACACATGGAGAACAGAATCTCGCTCTTAGAAGATGAGCAATCCAAAAATGAATGCATAGTTTCTAATCTAGAAAAAAATATCCGATAGCAGGAATCTGACATTGAAGAAATATGGGCCCATTTTAAGAGAGCTAACCTAAGAATAATTGGTATAGAGGAGGGAAAAGAAAGTGAAACCAAAGGGATCAACAATCTCTTCAAGGAAGTAATAGCAGAAAATTTTCCAGACATAGAGCAAGAGGTCGATACACAGGTCCAGGAAACTTATAGAACTCCCTTTAGACAGGATCGGAGAAGAGGATCCCAACACCACATAATTGTCAAAATGACCAATGTGGAAGCCAAGCAGAGAATCTTAAAGGCAACAAAAGCAAAGGGCCAAGTGACATTCAGAGGCAAACCAATTAGAATCACTCCAGAATTCCCAAACCAAGTCATGAGAGCCAGAAGGGCTTGGAGTAACATATTTCAAACTCTGAAAGAAAACAACTTCCAGCCAAAAATTTCCTACCCAGCAAAACTTTCTATCAAATTAGATGTAAAAATAAGAAGCTTCGATGACAACAGAAACTGAAGGAATTTATGTCTTCAAAACCAGCACTAGAGAAAATACTCAAAGAGATTAACTACAAAGAAATAGGTAACACACTCCAGAACTAGAGAAACAAGATTTTCCATCCAACAGACAACTAAGATTGGTTATCTGTGGAGATTCATTATTTATGTTAGTCTCTTACCTATCTCTAAAGGGTATTGTTTGCCTTTATTGTTGTTAATTTCTAGGATTTCTAGTTGGAATATTAATATACCTTCAGATATAGCATTTGGAAATATTTTATCCCATTCTATTAGTAACTGTTAACTCTGTTTACATTGTCTTTGGATATACAATATTTTTTTTTTTTAGGGAGTTTGTATACTCTTCTGTTGCCTGTGCCATTGAAATCATAACCAAGAAATCACTGCCAATTTCAATGTTGTGAGGTTTTATGACCCAGATTTTCTCCTAAAAGTTTATAGTCTTAAGATTTATATTTAGGTCTATTATCTATTTTGAGTTAATATTTGTATATGGGATTAGGTAAGGGTCCAATTTTATTCTTTTCCATGTAATTATTATTTTTCAACAATATTTAGTTAAAAGGTTATTATTTCCTCCACCAAATGTTCGTGGAAACCTTGTCAAAAATAACTTGACAATATAGGGAAGAATTTAGCTCTAGGCTTTTATTTAACTCCAATGGTTTATATATCTGCCTTTAGAACAGTACTACACTGTTTCAATTATTGTAGCTTTATATGGTTTGAAATCAGAAAATATACATCTTCTAGCTTTGTTCTTTTTCAAGATCGTTTTGGGTACCTAGAGTCCATATTCCATATTAGGATAGATTTTTTTCTGAAAAATAAATATATAAATATATGATAGTTTCACCTAAAAAATAGAAAAAAATATTCTCTGGTAAGAAAGAAAACAAAAAGAAATATTGAAAAGTTATCTTTAAGTCATCAAAAGCTTGGTATCAGACAAATGAAACTGTTATGTGAGATTATCATTTTTAATTTTAGATAAATTGCCATAATACTAGATGTCAACCACTAAGCCAAGCATGGGAGGGAGGGATGGGGAGAGAATGGGGTGGGGATTGGGTAGGGGCTGACTGGGAAAAGTGTGCATGTATGTCTACAAAAGTTTGTATCCTACTAAGATGTATGAATACAGTGCACCAATAAAAATAAATAAATAAAATTAATAAAATTAAAAAAAATTTTTTTTGTCACTGCACTGATCTGTGCAAAGCTAGAACTTTTGTACTTTGCTAACCTCTAATGTTTTCTCTGTAAAACTCTGGTTGAAAGTTACAGATAACTGAGCATGGTCTGCCTCTCAGCACTGCTCGGTGCTCCTATTTCTCTCCCTCTCTTTTTAAAAACTTTGCTGCCCAGCTGGGCATAGGGGCATACACCTGTAATTCCAGTATATGGGAAGCTGAGACAGAAGTATTGCAGGTTTGAGGCCAGTCTCAAAAATGTAGTGAGAGCTTCAGCAACTTACCCAGATGCTGTTTCAAAATAAAAAGGGCTGGGAGTATAGCTAGGAAATAGAATGAATCTAGATTCAATCCCCAGTTTAAAAAAAAAAAAAAGTGCTGTCCAGCAGTGGTGGGGTGGTGGGAAAGGTAATACAGATCAGAA
This sequence comes from Muscardinus avellanarius, assembly GCF_963383645.1. Taxonomy (NCBI): domain Eukaryota; kingdom Metazoa; phylum Chordata; class Mammalia; order Rodentia; family Gliridae; genus Muscardinus; species Muscardinus avellanarius. The sequence goes on from NC_137801.1 coordinate 58,927,633, forward strand.
TCTCGGTTTCATTTTATTTTGTATTGTTACTGGGGATTGAATCCAAAAGCATTCTACCTCCAGGCTTCATCCCTAGCCTTTTTTTTTTTTTTTTTTTTTTAATTTGAAACAGAGTTTGCTAGGTTGCAGGGAATCTTGCTACATTGCTGAGGCTGTTCTTGGACCTGCAATCCTCCTGTCTCAGCCTCCCAAGTACTGAGAGTACAGGCATGGGCCACCATGCCTGACTCAAATCTTCTAATTATAATTTTTAATGGCATATAACTGTGAAGCATGCTATTATTTCTTTTAGTTATCAGGCAAGCAAGTTGAGAGCACCAAGACTGGTTGCCTCCAGCTGCTAACAACCTTTGCCAGAACTTCCTAGAGGGGAGAATGTGAACAGCAATATGCTCCTGAGATGGTTTCTGAAGTAGATGTCCAGATGACAGAACACTGCCTTGGCTCTGCTTGGTACATCACTGCCAGTTTGATCCTCCTTGGATGGTGTAGTGATGGTGGCTCTGAAATCTGACTTGACAAACATCAGATACTTCTAATTGTTTGAAGCTGATGTGCCCTTTTAATGGTATCCAAACTAATTTTAGTCTGATCCAACAATGCATGCATATTTTATAAATTAAAGCCTCATAATTATTTTAAAATATTTTCTGAAAAACAGGTCAAGTGGATGAAAAAACGATTTGCCTTATCACACTCAATTTCATCACTGCATTATCAGTAAGAAAAAGGAAATAGCTGTTGGACTTTTTGAATATAATTTTAACTGTCACACAGTTTTGAATGATTATAAAAAGGATTTTTACAAATTTTTATTATTTGTGCAAAGTTCTTATGAATGGTAACTATTAATTTCCTACATACATATTACCCATAGAAACTAGTATTAATGTATATAGGAAATTACATACATATTACAGTGGTAACTGTTAGTTTCCTACATACATATTACCTACATATAAGAGTGGCTTGTAACAACATATGTTCATTCTCTTATAAATTCAAAATAGTTTTCTCTTGATGTAAAAGAATGTCAGAAGGGCTGTACTACATCTGGAGGCTCTAGGGAGAACTCATGTCATTGCTTTTTATAGTTGAAGAAGGAATCCTCATTCCTTGGCTCAATTCCTGCATAACATCACTCTTCTCCCCTGCCCCCACTTCCATTATCATGTTGCTTTCTTCCTCTGTCTTCAATCTCCCACTGCCTATATATATTTGGTACTGGTGAGTGAACCCAGTGGTATTCTGCCTCTGAGCTACACTCCCAGCCCTTGTTAATTTTTTATTTTGAAACAGAGTTTTTCTAAGCAGCTGAGGGTCTTGCTAAATTGCTGAAGCTGGCCTTGAACCTGCAATTCTCCTATCTCAGTCTCTTAAGCATTACAGGCATGTGCCACCAAGCCCAGGTTCCATCTGTCTATATTTTATGAGGGATTTGTGATTATATTTATGGCCCACCCAATAGTCCAAGATAGTCATTCCATCTGAATATTCCTAATCACATTTGTAAAGTCCCTGTAATCATAAAGGGTAACATTCACATGTCCCAGAGATTAGAACCTGGATATCTTTGAGGGGGTCATTATTTAGTCAAGCTTAATAACTACCAAGAATATAAAAATATTATCATTGGAAAGTCTTGATCAGAAACTATGTGTATGTATTTAGACATAAAATTTGATTTAAAAAGGTTGTGTTCTTGCAGACAAGTGCATATTTCTCATTTATGTATTTGAAAATATTTTCTCAGTTCAATATTGAATATCTCCATTACTTTATGTTCATTTTATTTTCATAATTTAATATGTATTTTAAAAGCAAATAATTATTTACCAAATCCAATATAGATGTCCACAAATTTCTCTAGGTTATCCTAAGATGCCATATATATAGTATCAGTTTCTGTGTCACAATGAAGAAAAAGTTGGGAAATACAGCTCTACAAGTTTAGAAAACAAATAGAATGAAGAAAAGAAAGACGAGATGTGAGCTAAGTCAATATGTTATTATGATAATAAGTCAAAATACAATGACTAAAATCTAGAAACCAAAGAAATATAATAACAATATAATGCAATATAAGCATTTAGAAATATGGAAGTAACCCTTTAGAAGAAAAATGTTGCCTCTAAGGTACAGAGCTGGAGTAAAGAAAGGTAGGGCAAGAGAGTATTGTTATTCATTATGGCCATTTTGATACTATTGTATTTGAATAAAAAAAAGATATGTGTCCTTACTGAAAAAATACAATTTAAAGTAGTACTAGAACTTAACATTAATAGTCCACATTTTTTCCTATGTACTTTTTTGCTAAATATGGCATTTATCCTCTTTTTTTAATAAAGAGAAAAGGCACTGTTACTTTTTACTTCCTAATCATGTTACTCATTTAATGACATGTAATTACCCAATAATTTAAGACTCACCCAAAGAGTAGTCCCAAGGCTTTTCCCTTTAATATTTAGTTAAGGTGACAGGTGTAAAATGCTTATAATAAATTTCCTACAACTAGGTTAGAAAACCGAAGTTTTTATCCTTTCCTTCCCACTGGTGGCACTGGCAGGAAATGTAATAAGCTAGACCAGAGGCAGAAATATTTGGAAATCTATCAAAAGTCATTTAATGGGATACACAACAGGGAATCTTGAATATAGTTGAAAGAGAACAGGATTAAACTGAAATGCTTGTCTACTTCACAGCTCTTCTCCATGAGGATTTAAAAGTAAATAAGTAACCATATCATCTGTATATACATAACTATGATAAAGTAGGATAATATTTATTCTATTATATGACACTAGCAAAAGATTTCTTACTGTGTTTTTTTTTTTTGTATTTCCAAACTATGATCACATAATGACCTATGTTTATTAAAAATTCTGGGAGTGGCCGGGCGTGGTGGCGCACGCCTGTAATCCCCGCGCTTGGGAGGCAGAGACAGGAGGATCCCACAGGTTCAAAGCCAGCCGTGCTGGCTTAAGAGACCCTGTTTCCAAATAAAACCTTTAAAATAGGTCTGGGAGTGTAGCCCGGAGGTAGACGGGCTTCCAGGAACCCCAGTACCACCAAAAACAAACAAACAAACAAACAAAACCCCTGGGAGTACATAGGGTGGTTCTTAAGCTTTTTATTCAGTATCCTCTGCATCCATAATCAAATGGGGTCTGGGGACACAGTATGCACATGATTGAGATACAACAATGGCATCACCATTTCTCACCAACACTCTTCTTTGGGGAACATACAGAACAGGAGAAACATGATATAGCATATAGCATAGTAGTATGGACCTGCCTTTTTCAACTCTCAAAGGAGACGCTAGAGGGAAATTATTGATAAATGTGAACAAGATAATTTAAATTGTGGTTAAAATGCATTCTTGTGACCCTAATGACTTAAAACCATGAGACAACTCTTCAGATAACTATCTGTAAGATTCCTTTGGGTTTTTGTTTTTGTCTTTTTTTGTGTGTGTGTGGTACTGGGGATGGAACCCTTCTACCTCTGGGCTACACTCCCAGACCTTTTTTATATTTTATTTGGAAACAGGGTCTCTTAAGCCAGCAAGGCTGGCTTTGAACCTGCTCTATCCTCCTGTCTCCGCCTCCCAAGCGCAAGGATTACAAGCTAGCGCCACTACGCAAAGCTCCTTTGTTTTTTTAAAGTATCTCTGTTACTTGAAATAATTGCTATTCTTCTGTAATAAAAGTTAGATAACCTTCAAATATAATTTAAAAATCACATTGTGAACAAATGGAAGGATATGTCACAATTTAAGTTCAAAACTTGTTTCAGCAAACTTCCTGATTCATTAACAACAGGGTGTTGGCAACAGGAAAGAATGAAGTCTTTCCCAAGTATTTGGAAACACTATTCATTTTTAAACTACTCATTCATCGGTAGTTCATCTCATAGATATAATTTGATGTGTTTTTGCAGTTAACCCTGTTTAGTTACTTTGATTCCAGTGAAATGCCCTATTGTTAAATCTAGGCAGTAACTGGCAACTGCTGACAGAATAGTAGCCACCTTTCCCTCTTTCATGTGGGTGGCCTCAGATTTTGATAGGTACAGAAGGGAGCCAATATTGAGTATGGGCTACAGTCCAGTGGATAATTGTTGCCTGGTCTCTTGGCTCAGTACTTTGGACATGACATAAAATTTTTATGTGTATGACATGTTTCTTCAAACTGCACTGCTTTATTTTCTTGGGGAAGGATAGACAAGAAAAAAACAAAAGACCACACACATTGTTGATCTGTATACTTATTTCATGTTTTAGCAATTATTAAGCCATCCCTTATTAGATAATGCTCAAGGTGGGTAATTAGCAAAGTTTACTATAAAGTTACCAGGGCACTGTACTTGCTGCTATTATACTTAGCCCTGTGCTCATATTCTAGGTGGAAATAACTAAAACATGCATGAGGTCCTGGGTTCTATCCCCAGTACTGGAAAGAGGGACGGGGGAGAAGAAAGAAGCCTGGCATGGTGTCACATACCTATAATCCCAGTATTTGAGAGACAGAGACAGGAGGATTGCAGCTTTGAGGCTAGTCTCAGCAACTTCTCAAGACCCTGCTTCGAAATGAAAATATAAAATGAGATGGGGGAGGTCTAGATTAGAGGTAGAATGTCCCTGAATTCAATCCCCAGTATTACACAAAACACACACACAGAGAGAGAGAGAGGGAAAAAAAAACTAAAGAAAAGAAAAAAAGCAGGCAGACATTATTTCTTTGCTGCTACAGAGAGGGAGAGGGAGGGAGGGAGGGAGGGAGGGAGGGAGGGAGGGAGAGAGAGAAGAAGAAGAAGAAGAAGAAGAAGAAGAAGAAGAAGAAGAAGAAGAAGAAGAAGAGAAAGAAATAAATAAATCAGACATTGTTTCCTTGTTGAAAGTTCCTATTTAGGGAAAAGAAAAAAAGATATGGCCAGGTTGTTAAATATCCCAAAACACTGGGCTGGTTAAACCAAACTGACTTTTCTCATGCTTCTATGGGGAAATAGAAGAAAGAAATGAAGCAAATTAGAAGCAGAATTTATATCATTCTTGAATAGTAACATGGTACCAGAGAAAAAACTGGCTTCCAGGTTTCTTTCCAATTTGCAATCCACCTCATTCTAACATATCCAGGCTCACACACTCCTTCCCAATCCATCTTTATTCTTCTCTAGATCCCCTACTCCAAACTAACTTTCTTTCTTTCTTTCTTTCTTTCTTTTTTTTTTTTTTTTGTGGTGCTGGGAATTAAACCCAGGGGCATTCTACCTCCGAGCTCCACCCCCAGCCCTATTTTTTAATGTTTATTTTGAAACAGGGTCTCACTAAGTAGCTGAGGCTGACTGCGAATCCGATCCTCCTGTCTCAGCTTCCCAAGTACTGGGATTATAAGTGTTGGCCACCATGCCTGGCTCCCTATCCAAAGTTTCTGTAAATTTTAAACTGTAAATCTATCCATATTATAGATTTCTAATGATATAGATATTAATCAACATTATGTACCCTGAAGGGATAATATATATGAAAAAAAGAATTAGTCATGCACAGAAACATCAAGAAGGCAATTTTTCATGAGCTGAAATGTAGACAGAACTAGGTAATTGCCTTTTAAGTAGGCTATGGCTCCATGGTCTGAAGAACTGGTCTTTCTTCCTTATCCCCTCATGATCATCAACTGAAGTATTTCTTGGTAGCTCTGAGAGTGGGAAGCTCTTTTACAATGGGTCTGAGGGTTCAAATTTTAAATATAAGTATAAAGAAACCCCATATGCAGGGCACTGTTTGAAAATTATATTTGGGAATATAGCTTCTAAAGTGCTACTTCTCTGAGAGGTTATAGATCTAACCACTGAAGATGGGTAATTACTTTTTGGTGGGTTTCTTTTTCTTTTCTTTTCTTTTTTTCCCCCTGTGGTACTGAGGGTGGAACTCAGGGGCTTTCTACCTCTGGGCTATACTCCCAGACCTATTTTATACTTTATTTGGAAACAGGGTCTCCCTAAGTTGCTGAGAGCCTCACTAAGTAGCTGAGGCTAGCTTCGAACCTGTGTGATCCTCCTGTCTCAGTCTCCCAAGTGCTGGGATTACAAGCCTGCGCCACCATGCCTGGCTCTTGGTGGATTTCTTGAGGCACTAGATATACAACATTCTTTGGTACTGTATCTCAGTAGTGAATCACTCATAAATCGTAAGTCAATTCTTAGGAATTACCAGATGCTTTTGTTGCAATTAAAATTCATTTCCTTTCCTTTGAGAAGGTAAAAAAATAACTGGTCATTTTTCTTATAATAAAATTATATAATTGTAAATTACATATAATTTATAATCTTGTATAATTAAAGACTTCATTACTCTTTATTTTTGCACTTTAAGTAACCCTTAAAGGCCCCTAATCTTTGGTCGTATTTTATTTTGGTGCTAATGCTGATTGATAAACACACCTCATGCAGTACAGGAACAATTTCTCTATTAGTCACAAAGGATGGAGATATACTGAGTAAGATCTCCAGTCTCCAAAAGCTATTATTAAATTGTAGACATCTGGATTTTAGGTACTTCTTTGATTTTATTTGGGGGAAATTAGTTTTATAGGTGATACCTTTGGGGTGCAATCTTTTTATATTCCACATAAAAAGCAGTACAACTGTTTGCTGGCCTTTTTTTGTGTGTCTTTTGAATAACATTTCCATATGAATATGTGGAACTAAAAAAATTAAAGCCACTTTGTTTAGTGAATGAGTCACTTAAAAATTCTTGCAAGGGGCCAGTAATCCCAAAGCTTGGGAGGCGGAGACAGAAGGATCGCACAGGTTCGAAGCCAGCCCCATGGCTTAAGAGACCCTGTTTCCAAATAAAAAGTATAAAATAAGTCTGGAAATATAGCCCGGAGTTAGAAGGGCTTCCAGGAACCCCAGTACCACCAAAATAAAAAATTCTTGCAAGGCCTGACATGGTGGTTGGTATATACCTGTAATTCCAGTACTTGGGAGGCGGAGACAGGAGGATCACAGGTTGAAGGCTGTCACAACAACTTAGCGAGACCTTTTCAAAATACAAAATAAAATAGGGCTGGGGATATATAGCTTGGAGGTAGAATGCCTCTGGGTTCAATCTTCGGTACAAAAAACAAAATCTCACTTTACCTTGGTTGAATGTTTCCCAAAGCCTCAGTCTCCTCTGGAAGTACTTGATTTACTGGAGACACTTAAGCGGACACTGACAATTCATCTGTCTTGCTGCAGGCTGTTTGCGTCATGAAGTGTAAATGTTGAGTCTGAGAGACATCCACTGAAAGGCATATTGAGGATACATATAGGTGGGGTTGGCAAAACCAGGTGTGATTTGGCACGCCATGTCATAGTCCCCAGGCTAGCACCTATGACTTAACATCCTCTTTCCTTTGAGGACTTCAAGAATTTACCCAAAGGAAAGCATCTCTTCAGTGGTCACGTAAGCCACTGCCACAAGATCAGCAAAGTAAAGGCCTACTGAGGGGCGAGTGGGATAGTCTGGTGTGGGAGCCTTCATTTGGCCCTTTCTTCCACGCCCTAAATCCTGCCTCTAGGTAGTAGGCCACACACATCCACGGCTCGCTTCTGAACGCATCCTCAGCCTCCCCCAGCCGGGGGTGGTGAGCAGAGCGAGGGGCCTCTGAGAAGGGCCCGGGCTTGTCGGACCTCCGAGGTTTCTCCAATCTCTGGTAAGGGGGAAACACTTTTTTACTGACTAAAAAATAACCAGGGGAACTCAGACTGTCTCCTTTGCTGAGGTACAGCAGACGGCTGGAGGTGTGACCGCGTGGCGTCCCGCAGGTGAGGCTCCCACGCGCGGGATTCCCGCGAGCCTGGGGCGCCCACCTCCGCCAGGCCCCTCCAGCCGCCCCGCCCCCTGCCACCTCCGCACCTCCCATTGGCCAGGCCCTGCGCCAGCCTCGGCTCCTGACTGGCGGCTGCGCCTGTCGGTCGGCGCGGCAGGGACATTTCCGCATTGAGGGGGGCTGCTCCGCGTGGGGGGGAGGGGAAGTGTTTGGGAGAAAGTGGGGGGTCTGGGTGCCGCCAGCCCGCGGTCGGGTGGGCACAGGGGGTCCGCAGCCGGGCTGCGACCGCGGGCGGGGGCTCCGGGTGTGCAAGTGTGAGGGAAGACGGGGGCCGGGAGCGGCCTCGGGGGCGACCTCCTCCCAGGCTGCGAGCCTTCTTCCCGGGGCGCCATCAACACCCCCACTTTCCCAGCCGCTAGAGGAAGACGGGAAGGTGGGTCTCGCGGAGGGGCGGGCCGGCCTCCGGCGCCCCCGTGGCGGCGGCTTTCCCCGCGATGGAGAGCCCGGCTCCTCCGCCCGCCGCGGTCCCGGAGGCCGAGTCTGGGGTGGAGGCGAGGGAGGCGGCGGGGCGCCGGGGAGACGCCGCGGAGGCCGGCCAGGCCCGAGCCCGCCGCCCGGGCCGCTCTCGTCCCGGGACGTTCGCGGGCGGGGAAGGTGGTGGCCGCCCCGCGGGAGCCGGCGGCCGCCTGGGGAGGGGGCGGCGGGCGCGGCCCTCGGTGCCAGCTGCAGTCCAGCCCCAGAGGGCGTGGAGAGCGAGGGGCGGCGAAAGAGCCGCCGTGGGCCCGCCTCTTTCATTGATGAAATTTAAGTTCGAGTGGTTTGTACCTTTTCCGGGAGTCTCCAGCTGGCCCGCGTTTGGGTCGGGAGTGCAGGGTAGCCCGGAGTTCCCCCGAGCGGACTCGGTCTCACCAAGTTTTCGTCGTTTTGGAATTGGGAAAGGTTTTCCCAGGTGTCTTTTTTTTTTTTTTATCGCTTTGAATGAATCCTCAAAGTAGCTAAAGATAGGAGAAAGAACACGTCGTTTTTTTAAGGCAGGGGAGGAAGAGAGAACTAACTGTCCTGTAAACGTGACTCTTCTAGAAATTTTTAAAAAATTATAAGCCAGAATTTTTTTTTTTAATAAAACCCCAAAATGTCGATATTTGTACAAGGTAAGATTTGCTGCTTCTTATCTGCCGGGTTGCTTCAGCCGCATTTGGGTACTAGCAGTGGAGAGGTTGGTGGGTGGTTTGAAAGTGGGGTTGCTCCTTTGAGGTGGCATTTGAGAAACCCGTTTGCTTAAATTGACATCTGAGCTGCTTAGAGCTACCTGCTGGGTTGGTGGTTCAGACACGTAAAATATATGCCCCTGTACCTTGTTGGGTTTAGCTCTGCCTCCCTGAAATCAGGTTAGTAGTACTCTGGCTCCCCGGATTGTATCTGTAACGGATGATTAAAGCAGGATTTTGACTGCTGTTCTCTTTTCGTGGTTGGTGTCAAGGTACCTGTGGGGAGGAGGCACGGACGGGAAAGAGAATGGGGAAGACTGGGGGAAGGCAAGTGGGTTTGCCAGAACTGTTGAGGAAGCTTTAGTGTTCTCTGCTTCTGCTCTGTTTGCGTGTACGTGGTTTGAGTCTCAGATTCATTTATTGCGAAACCGGGAGTAGTCCGTAAAAGCTGGAGGTCATTTCAGCTGGAGAAATGACTTTGCTGCATTGCTGTGTTTATTTTTTCCTACTCTGATATATGAAAAGATTATTAAGATTTCTTTGAAATTAGAAAATTGCTCTCCAAATTCTACACGTGCATTTTAAAAAGCGTTAGAGAATGCCCATCATCTGAGCTAAGCAGTAACACTGCATATACATATGAATCTGTGTGTAGAGTATACACATGGAAATTGGTGCTGCTTAACCCTCTGTCACCAATTTGTTTAGCAAAGGATTTGCCTTCTGATATGTAAGTAAACCCTTTCCTTGCAAACCCCAGATTTTGAAAGCATCAGCCATCTTGCTGAATACCCAGCTAGTAAAGTTCACAACTACTTAATGTGTGATTCTCAATAAATGTAGATGTACTTTATTTAAAAAGTTATGTTAGTATTGCCCATCATATGGTTTTGGGAATAAAATGCCCTAGTGAGTTCTACACCACTTTACCAAACTCTTCTTTTAAGTTTTGATTAATCGATTAAGAGAATCAATTGCCTGCGTTATTATGGAAACAGATGAGACCCTATGCTTGCCTTTAGCACTAAACTCAGAAATATCACTTGTCACTAGACTTTCAAATTAGTGTTATGCCTTGTATGTGGTAAGTGATGTTTCTTGTATTCTAAATAAAGTCTTATCCAAGATAAAAAATGCAGACATAACTTAGAAACTTTCTGGTTTTGTAAAAACAATATTCAATACCATAAAGCCAGTAATTTTCAAGAATGTGCTAGAGAAGCTGGACATGGTGAAGCACGCCTGTAATCCCAGTACTCAGGAGGCTCAGACAGGAGAATTGCAGGTTTGAGACCAGCTTTCACAATTTAGTGAGACTCTCAGCAACCTAGTGAGACCCTGTTTCAAAAAAAAGAAAAAGGACTCGAGGAGGGGTGTAGCTTGGAAGTAGAATGCCCCTTAGTTCAAGTCCCTGTCCCTTCCCCCCATACAAACACAGTACTAGAGAAAAAGAAAAGTACACATCACTTCTCTTTAAAAGTTAGGAATATTACTGAACTAAAGATATTCTAGCACCTGGGCGTGGTGATGTATGCTTGTAATGCCAGCATTCAGGAGACTGAGACCCCAGGATTGTGGTTGGTGGACAGCCTCAGCTACTTAGGGAGGCCCTTTGCAACTCAGTGAGACCTTGTATTCTCCCCCCTCCCCCGCCCGCCAAAAAAAAAAAAAAAAGACTAAAAAGTAGGACGGAGGGTGTAGCTCGGTAGAATGCTCCTGGGTTCCATCCCCAGTATCGCAAAAAAATGAGGGGGAAAAAAAAAGAAAGAAAGAAAAAGAAAAAAAGACTTTAAAAAAAAGGGGGCTGGTGGTGTAGCTGGGAGGTACGATACCCATGGATTCCATCCCTGGTACTGCAAAAAGTACAATAAAATAAGAAATAAAGAATAAAGATATTCTATGTAGTTACGTTGGAATAGCTTGCAGAATTGGTACACATTAACAGCCTTTGTAGCTAAGGGTAACTGTTCTCAGGAGGTTCCAAATCAAGTGGCAGTACCTAAGAATGGCTATGCATATCTGTCATTACTTTGCCATCCAGTGTGTGTCTGTGTGTGTGGGGGTACTAGGGGTTGAACCCGGGGGCATTCTACCACTGAGCCACCCTGCCACCCTTATTATTTTTTATTTTGAAATAAGAATTTGTTACTTTACCAGTCTCTGGCCTCAAACCTATGGCTCTCCTTTCTCAGCAGCCTCCCAAGTAAATACTGGGATTATAGGCATTCACCACCAAGCCTGGCTCCCCCCCTACCCCCTTATAGATAAACTTTCTGTTTTGTAATACTTTTTTTTTTTTTTTTTTTGGTGTCACTGGGGATGGAACCCTTCTACCTCTGGACTATACTCCCAGACCTGTTTTATATTTTATTTGGAAACAGGGTCTCTTAAGCCAGCAAGGCTGGCTTGGAACCTGCTCTATCCTCCTGTCTCCGCCTCCCAAACTGGGGATTATAAGTGTGCACCACCACGCCTCGCTGGAATACTTTTATATGAATAGAAAAGTTGCATTTTGTCAAAACTAAGAAATTAACATAGGTGCATTACTGTTGACTATAAACTTTATTCAGATGACTCTGCCATAATTCAGTTCATGGTACCACATTTCATTTAGTTGCAATCAACTTTTAAATTAAATAGTTTTCCTTCTAAACTGTCAGTTTTGCACAGAAGACTGACACCAATGGACTATCATAGACTTACACTCCTAGCCTTTTTTATTTTTTATTGAGACAAGATGTCATTAAGTTGTCCAGGTTGGTTTCAAACTTGTGATCCTCCTGCCTCAGTTTCCTGAGTTGCTGGGATTATAGGTATGCATAATCTCACCCAGTCTCCAAATACTTTTAATGTGATTGTGCTCTTTTTTTTTTTTTTTTTTTTTTTTGCGTTTCTGGGGATGGAACCCAGGGGCATTCGACCTCTGAACTACAACCCCTGCCCTATTTTTTATTCTTTATTTTGAAACCAGGTCTCACTCAGTTGCAGAGGGCCTCAGTAAGGCAGGCAGGCAGGCAGGCAGGCAGGCAGGCAGGCTGGCTGGCTGTCCGCCAACTGCGCTCCTCAGGTCTCAGCCTCCCAAATGCTGGAATTACAAGTGTGCGCCACCCCGCCTGGCTGTGTTCTTCTTTTATCATTGTAAATTTTGTGCTTCCAAGTATGATCCCTCTTTATGTTTTAACTCTGCTGCTTTTATAATTAATAAATTAATTGGTTAATTACACAGCTGGTTCCACATATCTTATTATTATTATTTTTTTTTTGGTGGTACTGGGGTTCCTGGAAACCCTTCTACCTCCGGGATACACTCCCAGACCGATTTTTATACTTTTTTATTTGGAAACAGGGCCTCTTAAACCAGCGCATGCGGCTGGCTTCAAACCTGTGCGATCCTCCTGTTTCTGCCTCCCAAGTGCAGGGATTATAAGCGTATGCCACCACGCCTGGCCCACATATCATTTTCAAATGTAAGGGTTGGGATTATTGTTTTTGAATTTTTTAAAAAGCAAATCAAATTCTTTGATTTTTTTCCCCCTATAGAACTTATATTTCCATGTATTGGTACTTAACTCCTGCATCTGCATAAGGGAAAGAGTTAATGAATGTTAGGCCCCTGATCATTTTCCTGCATTGCCTCATTTAAACTTCTTAAGAGCCCAATTTTTATCATGAATTTACAGCTGAGGAAAGTTAAGTACCCTGTCCATAGTTTATACCTAGTATGAAGCACTGAAATTCATATATGAATTTCATATATGAGTACATCCAAAACCCTTGTTCTTTTCAATACTTTCTATTGCTTCATACATTAAAAATTACAAAAATGGCCTATTTTTTCAAACAGAATGTCATTCTCTGAGTGCAAAAACAGTATTATATCCTTAGGGGAGTACAGTCCTGTAAGTAGTGGATGCTCTAAAAGAATTTGTCATAGGCAACAAATAAGAAACCCACTCAGGTTTGGAAAACTCAGCATTTTCCATGTATTTTCTAGTAGGTTTATTTATATTTGGGGTTGTAGTTTTTATAACACTTGGTAGATTACATAATGTTGGGAAAGATGGAAGGATATGGACTTAAGTCTGAGTCCTGTTATTAACAGGTAATCTTGGAACTACTGAGATCCTGTTTCTACCTATATAAAAAATGAGTATTGGAATAGTAAAGCTTAGTGGTAGAGCATACACATTGCTTATTGTGCCCAAGGTACGGGGTTCAATCCCTAGCATTAAAGATATTCAATCCCTAGCATTAAAAAAAAAAAAAAGATCCAGGTGTGGTGGCACATGTCTATAATCCTAGTACTTGGGAGACTGAAACAGGAGGGAGACTGAAACAGGAGGATCTCAGGTTCAAGTCCAGCCTCGGCAATTTAGCAAGTTCCTCTACAAGTTAGTGAGACCCTGTTTCAAAATAAAAAATAAAAGGTCTGGAAGTGTAGCTCAGAGATTGAACACCCCTGGGTCAACCCTCAGAACCAAAAATAGGTAAATAAATAAGTAAATGAAGTTAATAATATTTATGCCCCAGTGTTACTGAGAAGCCAAAATGAGATGAATTGTGTGAATTTGCTAAGCACATATAAGGTGGCCATTAAATTATTTATTTTTTAATAAAAAAAAAGATCTTTCAGATAGCATTGCTACCAGAAGTATGATCACATGTCATCAATAGAAATAGATAATAGCTGGGAGTGGTGGTACATGCTAGTAGTCCCAGCATTTGGGAGGCTGAAACAGTAGGATCGCGGTTCACAGACAGCCTCAGCTACTTAGGCCCTTTGCAACTTAGACCCTGTTCCATTCCTGGTACCAGAAAAAACAGATAAGGCAGGTATGACTTTTTTTTATTTTCCTACTTCAGGTTCAATGTTCAGGTCTGAGCAATCAGGAGTTGAATATGTATGTATGTATGTATGTATGTATGTATGTATGTGTGTGTGTATTGTGCCAGGCAAGGTAATGTTTGGACAAGTTGGAGGCAGTTTTTATTTCAGTCCCCTCAACAAAAAATATTTTTGAGTGCTTACTATGTGCAGTGCACTGTATTGGAATTTCTGGTGTATCCTTTATGGTAGGCACTTGAAATGTTTAGCAGATCTGGGTATTTAGCAGATCGTGGTATAGCTATTACAGTAGCTATACCACGATCTGCTAAATACCCAGATTTGCTAAATACCAGATTACAGTAGCTATACCACGAGCCCCTTTTATTTTCTATTTTGAGACAGGGTCTTGCTAAGTTGCCTGGGCTGGGCTCAAACTTTTGGTCTTCCTGTATCAGCCTCCCAAGTGCTGGTATTATAGGCGTATGCCACCATGCCCCGCTATAATTTTGCTTTTAAAAATTTCTGAGAGCTATCTCTCTAAATGTTTCAAAACTTAAAAATAGTAAAGGGATTATCATTGTCTAACCAGCTAATGCCATTTTATGTACTTATAACTGTAATACTAGAGGTATTTTAAAAAACAATCTTAAAATGCTGTATCTAAGTTCTATAAAAATGTTCATTATTCTTAAATTGAGGTATTTTGTTAGGGAAAGCCATTTAAGTACCTTTGTGTTACTTTAAAACTATTCAAAGCCTGTTAAACTTTCCCATTTGTTGGACATCTTTTTGTGACTGTTGGTGATTCCTATTTGGTAGATGGCAGCTAGCCAGGGAAGATTACTGAGCTAATTATAACTGAAAGAGTCTCAGATGAATACAAGGATGAGAAGAATTCTGGGGCCTGGGTGTTGAGGTCAGGCCTTTGCCTGGTTCTTCTATCCTAAAACCAAATATAGCCTGTTGCTGATCATTTAGATGACTAGGGTACTTTAAGCCAGAGGATTGTGGCATGAATTTGAGTGAGGACTAGCACCAGCAAAGTAATGAGTAAGGCACACCCCTCATTTTTTAAAGTTGTAGTTTAGGATTTATTATGTTGTTGGAGGAGGATTAAGTTAAATTCATAGTAGCAATTATAAATGTAAAATTAAAAAATAATGATGAGTTGAGCTGATGAGAATTTTATTGACTACTTTCTAAACAGGAACCTTCTACTCTGTTTTAAAATTTCCCCTGTTCTTTCTAACTTGGCCTTTCTTTCAATAAGGTAGGTGATTTTCATTTGTAAAAGCCTATTGAAGAATATAAGATTGACAAAGAACATTAGAGAAATAAATATTAACTGGTACACCTTTGGAAGTGGAGGTGCCATTTTAATTTTTTTTTGTTGTTGTTGTACTGGGATGGAGCCCAGAGGCATTCTACCTCCTAGTACTCCCCACTCCCCCAGCCCTATTTTTTATTTCTAACTTTGAAACAGGGTCTCACTGAGTTGCAAAGGGCCTCGCTAAGTAGTAGCTGAGGCTGTCCGCAAATCGTGATCCTCCTGTCTCACCCTCCCAAATGCTGGGATTACAAGTGTGCACCACCACACCCAGCCCATTTTAATATTTTTTAAAAACATTGAAAAATCTTGACTGTAGGTATTTTCTTATAGTAACATTACACAGAAGTCATTCCCTGTGTGTTATTTGCAGAGATTATTGTAGCAAATTTAATTAAGCTACTCTGTGTGAGCAATATTAACAAATATTAATACTAACATTAATATTAAATAATAGTATTCTAGTTAAAAAATAAACAAAACCAATATACCATAGTTTTCCAGTTTCCACTAAGTTACTAAGTTGTTTGGTATTTTTTGCAGAAGTTTGGGTATTAAGAGTTCTCAGAAAGTCAGACCCATTCATTACTGAAAGTTAATATAAACAAACATTTGAAAGTTTAAATTCTTATTATCTATGAAAATGAATGAGAGTTAGCTATGCTGTTTTTTTTAATTAATTAATTTTTTAAATTGGTGCATTGTAGTCATATATCAATCACATTGCTAAGTTTTTATAATGTTCTTTGTCATGATGTCATTTATACCATTGCAGAAAACTGTATATCATTGCATCTGTACTATTGGAGTAAATAAAAAGAATGTTAGAATAATATTAGATATAATATTATGTAGAATATTAGAATAAATTTGTAAGGGAAGGTTTAGAGTTAAGATTTTGAAATATGATTCATTTAATACCTTTTTATTGCTTCAGATTGATTAGAAGCTGAGTTTTTTCTAAAGACTGTTGCCCTTTTGACCCAACCTATATTTTTTTCACCTAGAATATCTTATTTTGAGCCTGGGAGTGGTGGTGTATGCCTTAAATCCCAATACTTGGGAGGCTGAGACCAGAGGATCACAGATTTGAGGCCAGCTTCAGCAACTTAGCGAGACCCTGTGTCAAAATAAAAAATAAAAAAGGGCTGGGAGTGTAGTTTGGAGGTAGAATGTCTCAGGGTTCAATCCTTACTATGCAAAAGTAAGTAAGTATTGTATTTTGAAATTGCAGTAATAGTGTTGGGATTATAGACATCTTGGTTTTAGTAATTTAATGAATTATTGTAGGCACAGTGGCTATCAATTGAAGTCATATTTCTTAGAGCTCTCAAGTTCTACCAGGCATGCATCTTTCCATTAATAACATTCTTTGTATGTTGGCTTGTTAAGCTGTTGAAAGAAAATTAAACTTTGTTTTTTGATTTAGCAACTTTTGTGGGAGAAAGGAGATAAAACTCCATTTAAAAGCTGTTTCCCAGAACTCTTGATTGGTGATGCAAGCATCTCCTTTAGTTTGTTTTAATATAATTGTCTGGGACTCAAGTTCTGTCTCAGCCAGTAGTTCCATTGTTTATTTTTCTCTCAGTTGTTGCCAAAAGAAATTGATTGTGCCCCCACCAAACCATTTTGACAATTAAGGATTGTTTTTGAGAACCCTGGAGAAATTGGCTGTGTTGTTTTAGCTAACTTATATAAACAACAAAATGTTTCATTTTCCCAAAATATTTCTAGATTTTTTTGTTTTTTTTCTATGTAAATCAAGAATGTTTCCTATTTCTTTGATTTTACTTGTATCTTATAAACAAAAAACCCAAACCAAGACCCATTCATTGTACTCATGGGACTGAAATAGTCATAATATATTAAGTCTACTCTTTACTTGCTAGTCACCAAATTGTGAATATACTATTTTAGTGAAATATGCTTTTTAACAGTAGCTCTACTTGTTCCTTGGCTGCAGTGACCTGCAGACAAAGTAATTGGAATTTGTATTTTCCTCCAGTTGTTACCCTGGCAAAAGCTGATTTGATATTCATTTATGTTATACTTCTGCTTAGAATAGCATCTTCTGCTGGGCGTGGTGGCTCACGCTTACAATCCCAGTGCTTGGGAGGCTGAGACAGGAAGATCGCGTAGTTTCGAAGCCAGCCTCAGCTACTTAGTGAGGCTCTCAGCAACTTACTGAGACCCTATTTCCAAGTAAAATATAAAAATAGGTTTGGGAGTGTAGCCCGGGGGTAGAAAGCTTCTGGGGTTCCATCCCAATACGGCAAAAAAAAAAAAAAAAAGAACAATATAACTTCTAAAGAGTATGAAATAATGGACTAACTGACACACACACACACACACACACACACACACACACACAGTTTTGAGTTCATTTGTGCCAATGGTAAAATGCTTAGCCTTTGTAATGAAATATTTATAGTGTGCAGCATAAAAGCTTCGATTTTTTTCATTGCTCAGAAAATATTATTTAAGGAAAAGTTGACAAGTATGAAATGCAATGTTTCATCCTAATATTAGAATAAATGTTTATTCTAATTTGTATTTTTAATGTCACATAATAACCTCATAATAATAGATATAGTTGAGTTGGTGGTTTTTATTTAGATTTGATGGCATATAGACAGGGGTGGAAAAACATGTAAATGTGCTGTAACTGTGAGAGACCTCCGGCAGAAGGAGAAGCTGGAGCCCAGGCAATAGGACTTGGGTTCCTGTTTGACACTACACTGTGTCTTAGGCAAGTCAGCGTCTCAAACCAACTTCTGTTTCTTCTCAAAGATAAGGAGTTGGATTCACTGATCTTAAAGCCATTCCAAGCTTAAAAGTTTTATTTAAATGCCGGGCGTGGTGGCGTGCTGCTTGGGAGGCGGAGAGAGGAGGAACAGGCAGGTTCGAAGCCAGCTGCGCTGGCTTAAGAGACCCTGTTTCCAAAAATAAAAAATAGGTCTGGGAGTGTAGCCCGGAGGTAGAAGGGCTTCCAGGAACCCCAGTACCACCAAAAAAAAAAAAAAAAAAAAAAAAAAGCATGTATATCAAGTTACAAGGCAGAGGTACTAGATCATTTCTTGTCCTTGGTGTTGATTTTATGTTGTACTCTTTTCTCTTCTCAACAAATGAGTATAATATGCCTCTTGGCCTTACTTTTATATCATCCATTACAATTAACGCAAAGGAATATCATTTAACAAGTCTCTTTTGAAATTTTTTTTTCCCCAGAAGTGATATATCCTTTTTTCTTTGAGATTTTAAAAACTATTGTGTTATATGAGAGCAGGATGCAAGATTAATATTAATTATTAATGAGAAGTCTGGTTTAAACATAAACTTTTTTTTTTTTTTTGCGGGTCTGGGGATGGAACCCAGGGGCATTCCACATCTGAGCTACACCCCCTGCCTTATTTTTTATTCTTTTTATTTTGAAACCAGGTCTCACTGAGTTGCAAGGAGCCTCACTAAGTAGCTGAGGCTGTTCGTGAACTGCGATCCTCTGGTCTCAGCCTCCCGAATGCTGGGATTACAAGCGTGCACCACCACACCCAGCTTAAACATTTTTTAATAAGGCAAGCAATACATGATTAGTAAGTCTTGATTAGTGAGTAGTTCTTCATGTTTAGTCCTACACCAGTTCTTAAAAACCTGATATCCTTTTATTATTGTTATCAAAAATAATTTATTAAGCATTTATATGGACTTTTTTCAAATCTTTTATCCTATATCTCTGTTTTTCAGCAAGGAACTTTATTCTTTAAAGTCCTTTGACAACCATACCCTTGTGTCTCACTGGCCAGAATCATATTTTTTCATGCTTAAACCAGTCACCAATAAGGGTTTAGACCAGTCTGTGCTTGGGGCCATCTCTGAAATACATGACTTTAGGGTATAGAATAAGTGACAGAAGAGTATGGGGCAGGAAGAACTATGGGGTCATGGCTGTTACCATCATTTAGATGAATGGTACCTACCATCTTCATGAGAACCACTCAAAGGAGTACTGGCAGTGTATGCTTGTTACTAATGCATCTTCCCCTTGCCCCAAACCTACTGAGTCAGCTGTCTGGGAGCTTGCCCAGGAATCTATGTTTTAACAAGCCCTCCAGGTGATTTGTATGCAAATTAAAGTTTTAGAAACTATTCCAGAAGTCATAAACTGATTAGGAAATTACAGCCGTTAGGCATTTTGTAGCACTTTCACTAGCTTTGACTACTCAAAAAAGACACTTAAACCTGGCTTTTAATGACCTGACTGAATAAGGAATTTGTGTTTATTTTATTAGGCCACAAGAACCCTATCAAATGAGGAAGAGAAGTGAGAAAGGGAATCAATTTATTCTATTTGGCACCATGAGATTAGTAGACTGGTTAGAAAGCTGTGGTGCAGTGGTAGACTGACTAGTTAGAAAGTGGATGTCGTCATGACCAAGAGAGTGAAAATGCTTTGGGAATTAAGGTAGAGTGATGGAAAGCAATGAATGGAATTTCAGTGATTGAATTAAGATGTTTAGATATTTGGATGTAATATTTAGGGAAAAGAGGGAAGAGCAAGCTGTGTGACTGTAAGGCTTCCTTTTTGTTTTTAATATACTTTTACTGGTGCATTATAGTTTCACATCATAATGTAAGTCATGTTGAGAGTAACATACATGCACACCACACTTGGTAGACTTTCTCCCGATTTTCTCCCCATTTCCCCCCTTCCCCATACAGGGTACTGCAATTGTCCTTGGTATTCTCACATGTATACATAAAACCCATAAAGCTGATAGTAGTGACTCCTTCATTGATCCTCTCTTTTCCTCCTTCCCTTCCCCTAGACCACCTCCCTGGTTCCACTGAGGTTTCTCTTATTTAGAGTCCCTTTGGTGTCCTGATAACTCCCTAGCTTCCCCATATTAGAGAAAACAATTATTCACGTTCTGTGACATTCTGTGACTGGCTAATTTCACTTAACATAATGTTCTCCATTTCCATTTTCCTGCAGATAACATTCTTTTGTTCTTCTTTATTCCTGAGTAAAATTCTATTGTGTGGATATCCCATAATTTTGTAAATCATTCATCCATTGATGGGCACCTAGGTTGGTTCCATAATGTGACTATTAATTGTGATGCTGTGAACATGGATATGCATATATTACTGTACTTCTCTGGTTTCAACCCCTTTGGAAAGATACATAAGAGTGGTATAGGTGGATCTGTTCCTAGTTTTTCTGAGGAATCTCCACACTGAAGTCCACAGTGACTAAACTAATTTGCAATCCCACCATCAGTGTAGAAGAATTTCAATTTTTTCCACATTCTCCCCAGCATTGATTGTTTTTTTACTTCTTGATTATTGCCATTCTGATTGGGGTTAGATAGAATGTCATTGTAGTTTGATTTGCATCTCCATGGTTGATAATGATATTGAACATTTTTTAGGTATATTTATTGGCCATTTGTATCTCTTCCTTTGTGAAGTGTATGTTTAGTTTAATTGCCCATTTCTTGATTTCACTATGAGGTTTCAACTAGGAACATGTTAGTTCTGTGGGGAATAGGGAAGGCAAGGAAGATAATTTTATTTGGACAGAAACAAAGTTGAGTTTGAGGTACTCAGCTGGGTGTGTAGGTGCAAAAGATCTAGAAGGTGATAGGGAATGTGAACCTGGAACTCAGGGGAAAAGTTCAGGATGAGAGGCACATATCAGCAGGAGGAGATCCAGGGAATAAAAGAAAGGAGGAGCTAGTTATGGAAACTGAGGCATAGAGAACTGAAAGAAGTGATAATATTGAGTCATAGAACTTAAAGAAAAGCTTTTCTAGGAAGATTAGTTAAAAAGAATTGAATTTAAAAGGCTGCAGTGAGGGCCCAGAAGAGGCTGATTAGCTTGACTTGGTTATAAATCTGGTTTGTATATTCTTCAGTTTTATTCATGGTTCTTTCCAATTGCCATTATATTCTTGTAGTTTTATATTTATTTGAATCACAAGTCATTTCTTTAAGATTAACTTGGACCCCTGATTCTCTGACATCAGTTACCTCTCAGGGTAGGCTTCCCAAGGTGGTTGGGATTGATCAGATCTAATGAGTGGGGAGAGATGTCCTGGCTCTTTCACCTTTTGTTGCTCTTGGTGTTTTCTCTGTGGACTCTCCATAGTCTGCACTGTTAAACTAGCTTTGTACTTCAGAATGTTAAAAGGGTACTGTGTATACCTCTTAGTTACCAAAATGCATCAAATGAAATACCTGACTTAAACAAAAATAATCCTGTCAGATTCTCCTTTGCTTCTTTCTTTCAAGCTCTGTTTTTTTCTTTCTGAGTATAGTTTCCTCCCCTCTACCCCAGTTAGATTGTTAAAAGTCCATGATGTTGAAATTTTAGTTCTTGTGAACAAAGAAGAATTAGGAAAAATCGGGGAAGAGAGGGTAAAAGGTAGTAAAAACAATGACTACTTCTATATAAATTGACTAAAATATAATGAAATCAACTAAGGTAATTCTAGTAAGCCCAATATTTTATGGTAGGAGTTATTCTGTTGATTAGATGTAAAAAGAGATTCTAATAGAGAGGCTTTTGGAGGGACAGGATAGTTATATTTATTTGGTTTAATTCCAAAAATCACAGAGAGCCAGATTAGGGGAAAAATGAGCAGGATACTTCTACTCCCTATGGTGGAATGGGGCTCAGAAAAGAGCTTTGGTTCTGTGCTCCAGCATTAGTCTGCTCTGTGATCTTGGATAAGTCATCTGTTTTCAACCTCAGTTTTCTTATCTGTGAAATGAGGAAGATAGATTAATTGCTCCCTAAAAATATTTTCATTTGTGACTAAGGTAATGAAATGCTTGGATCCTAATCTACTTTCTCTTAAAGTTATAGAGAATCAATTATATTTGCTAGGAAGTGGGAAGGGACAAAAACATTTCATGAGGTTTGAAATCTTGCATTATTCAGGGGATTCTTTAATTGACCTTCCCTTAGAACACAACTATCATTGCCAGAAGTGTAACCTGAGAATTGTTAAATCCAAGAGAGTTTCTAAGTTCTGTACTTAGAACAAGAATATTCTTGAATATTCTTTGTTCCTTAATTCATTCATCCTTCCTCCATTCATTCATTCATTCATTCATTGGTAGGAGGATTTAACACAGAGGCATTCTACCTTCATGCTATACCCCCAGCCTTTCTTATTATTTATTTTGAAATAGGGTCTCGCCAAGTTACTATGGCTGTCATAGAAAATGTGATTCTCTTGTGTCAGTCTCATAAGTGCTGATATTACAGGTATGCACCATCTTGCCTGGCTTCTTCCAGTGATTATTCTTTAATCACTAAAAACAGCTTCAAGCTGGGTGTGGTGGTACATGCTTGTAATCCTAATACTTGGGAGGCTGAGACAGGAAGATTGCAGGTTTGTGGCCAGCCTCAGCTACTTACTGAGACGCTGTTTCAAAATAAAGAATAAAAAATAGAACTGGGGTTATAACTCTGAGGTAGAATGCCCCTATTTTTATTCCCCAGTTCTGTGAAAAACAAACAAGCAAAACCCCCATAGTAGCATTTTGCTCAGGGGTGAGGGGAGGGATGGGGGTGGGGCGGTGAAGCAGCAGGATGGAGTTAAAAAGGTGACATGCTTGTTGTAATGTTCTTTTGCTGTATGAGTTAATTTTATTTGTAAACCACATAGAATATGTACTTTCGTGTGTTTGTTTACTTATCAAACAAAAGGGAAGCTAAAAGTTATAGGGACAGTTCTCACAACTCAAGTTTTAATCTGTGTTTGGGGTTTTTTAAATCTGTGCCTGAAGCTTGGACCTGCTTTGTTGGCAAAGATCACAGACACTATTAATGGTCTTTGAGCCAGCCTTTCTTAGTTTTAGCTAAAAGAATAGTGACATAGTTGGTTCTGTTTGTTCGTAAACCTTAAACCATGTCAGTTGATATCTGCACAGAGAGCCTCTAAAGTTGCTTTAAACTGCCCTTATTTAGACAAATCTCAGATGGCTGCTCTAGTTATTTTTAAGCTTTGCAGTTACATTTAGTTTTATCTCATTTTGGCATTTGCCCAGAGTATAAGTAAGTTAAATGTTTCCACCAGTGTGTTTTAGGAATGTGACTCTGAATGCTGGCCTTCACATTCAAACTTCAGCAACAAGCAACAAGTTTATATTGAGTATAACGAAAATCATCCTGTAGTTATTTCTTGATCTATTTTAATTGATCTGTGACCCAGAATCAAATAATTCATGTGTTCTCTACATACAGACATTTTCTTCCCTATATTTATTTGGTTTTTCTTCCATATTATTTCCTACACATTAATATGAAAATTGACTTAAAGACTGAAGAAGAATCATCCCAGTTATGCATGAGGCATTAAGGTGGGAGACTTAACCTGTGACAAATTTTAAATTATAGCTAAGTCTGCCAATGAATAAAAATGCATGGATGATGTCATATTAACTCTATTTTAAACTGTATTGCAGTAGCTTTTAATTACATGTCAAAGCTTATGCAAATGTGCTTATCCATTCTTATGTCATGTAATATAATTTATACATTATAATCAAATTGCTACTTACAAATCAAAATATGTCTTAGGTTGTTTATGGGAAACACGTGATATATGGTGCATCTTAGTTCATAGAGAAGTTATTTATGAACTATAGTCTTGAGTCACTTTGGTAATTTTACTAGAGTCATAGAGTCTATGAACTTAATTGTCTTGTGGTTTATGCCCACAAAAAGAACAATTAGAAAATGGCTATTTTAGGGTTGAATTGTGTGTGATCACCAAATTCCCTTGGTTTTTTTTTTCTCTTGAGTTTTTAATATGATGGAAAGTATATATGCAAATATTTTTGAAGAGTTATATTAAGTATTCATTTGTTTACATATTTTACATGTTTAGGGGAGGTAGAGCTGTCTTATAATTAAGTAAATTACCCCAGGAGTTACATACCTTACTAATGTCTATTCTCAAAAGTATCCTTAAAATATTGATTGTTAGCTTTAATTGTCTCTATATAAATGTCTTCATCTCTTGCTCAGATAAGTGACATAATTTATAGTATAGGAGTGTATAAGGTGATAAAGTTTTTGGCTTTTATAGAGATATGATTCTGCTTAATTAGTATTTGTAGAAATCACAAGATATTAACTGAAATTGGAGGGTTGGACAATAGTCTCATTGTTTCTTATTTAAATGAGAAGTAAACAGTATGATTACTCTTGAGATAGTAAAGTATGTAAAACAACCTGTGTTTTTCTCTAATGTGTTTGGACCTGGGGAGTTGTCTTTTTCTGTATTTTTCTATTTTTGTTTGTATTAATCTAACAGGCATTTATGTTGCCTTTAGTGAGATCCATCTGTCACAGAAGTGCCTGCCCAGCTATGCTAAAAGTCCTGATAGCCTTTTTTTTTTTTTTTTTTTTTTTTTTCCTGGCAAAAAAGAGCAATAAAAAATCTTGGCTAAAATTGGGGACCAGAAGGAGATAGGCAGTTCTGTAGTGTTCTTTTCCCAACTCCCTGGTTTTGTTTTGCCTTTGGGTTTTTGTTTTGTTTTGATTTGTTTTGTTTGTTTTTGTACTGGAGGCTGAACCCAGAGGGGTGTTCTGCCTCTGAGCTATACCCCAGCCCTTTTTAATTTTTTAAAATTTGAAACAGGGTCTTGCTTAAGTTGATGAGGGTCTCACTGAATTGCTGAGGCTGGCAATCTTCTCTCAGTGAAGTTGAAGGATCTACTACTAAGTAGGCTGGCTACGTGCCACATGATGTAGAAATAACTGCTAACTCTACAAAATGCTTCATGATATAACATATTTTCTTAATAAAGCCTCATAACAACCCTGTAAAGTACATGAAAAGTTTGGGTCATTCTCATTTTACACAAAACTGATTAAGCAGCAGAGGTAAGTAGTACTCCAATGTACTGGGTGAGATTAGAGGCATGCAGCATTACACCTAGCCCCTTTTTCCTTTTAAAGTAAAAGTGTTAATACATGGAAGTAGATGCATCTTGAAATTTCCAGCATCTTCCAAGGAGTTCTTTTTTAGTGAAGAAGATGAAACTGAAGTAGTTCCCCTTTTAAAGATAAGGGATTCCTAAAATTTTTCATCTTGACTAGAAAGGAGGAGGTAGGGATCTTTTGCTTCTATGAAATTGCCAAGCCTCTTCAGCTCTCTTATGAGGCAGCAGTTCTATCATATTCTATAAAAGATGACCTTATTAATATCACTCTAGTTGTTTTCATTTTTTTTTCATGTTTGGTGGCTAGTAGGGAAAGAGTAGAAATGAAATTACCTGCACAAATGCAGAATAATCCTTTTATTTTCACCTGCCTAACCACCCCCAACTGTTCAGTGTAACAGATAAACTCTGGTACACTACAGTTAAATTTGAGGCCATATTATGTAGCATTCATGAGTGGCTCTGCTGAACTCTTGCTGGCGGATGATGGGGCCATAGGATTGAACCCTTTTCATTTGTCTCAGAACACTAGAAATAGATCTGATATAGCTTACCAGCTATTTGAATAGTTGTCTGATTTTTTCATGTGGTGGTTTTATATTTTTGTTTTAAGATCTTAGCAAAGCGATGTCTCAAGATGGTGCTTCTCAGTTCCAAGAAGTCATTCGACAAGAACTAGAATTATCTGTGAAAAAGGAATTAGAAAAAATACTTACCACGGCGCCCTCACATGAGTTTGAGGTAAGGACTGTACAGTGCTTCTTTTGCTTCATATACCTACGTCAAGCAGCAGCTGCTGCTGTTGGTTATATAGCCTGAAATAAGTGCAAGATGGATACGATAACATCAAACAGACAATTAGCTTTGCTTAACAATTAAGGATTTCCAACATTTACCCATAGCAAAACCACTGAGTTTTTTTTTTAAAGTTTAGAAAGTTTCCACAGTCATTAAAAGAATCAATAAAATTGTACTTTATTTCTGTGTTTTAACCTCACTGGATAGAGAAATGGAAATTAGTGAGAATTGTGAGAAATTAGTTTATAAATAATTTATCCTACGTGCCTTTTCCAAAAAGCCAATTCTAATAAAACCATGCTACTTTGACAACTAACATAGAGCTTTCTAGAATTGGGAGGTATTTACTTTTCTACTACTGAATCAATAGATTATCCTTTTTATTGTCTATTTTTACTTAATGTTCTAAGGTTAGTTGTACTTTGTTGCCTTTTGCTTTTTTAGCAAAGATTAATTTCCACTTAGAAATAGAAAAAGATTCCCGGTGTGGTGGTGCATGCTTGTAATCCCCGTGCTTGGGAGGCTGAGACAGGAGGATCACACAGGTTCAAACCCAGCCTCAGCTACTTAGTGAGGCTTTCAGCAACTTAATGAGACCCTGTTTCCAAATATATATATATATATTTAAAAAAAAAAAAGGTCTGGGAGTATAGCCCGGAGGTAGAGAGCCTCTGGGTTCTACCCCCAGTACCACACACACACACACACACACACACACACAAGAAATAGAAAAAGACATTGGTGAGTACTATAGAGAATCAGTTGAAATCCTCATGAACCAAATGGAGTTCCAATTACATGATACTGGTGAGAGGTAAGGATGATTTTTGGCTTGCATTCCCTTAACTATGGCTCTCACTAGCTTTCCTACCTCTACAGTTTTAGAGTGTGAAAAAAAATCTTTACTCCATATTTTAATAGTATAAGAATTTCATGTAAAGGCATTTTAAATGTATGGTTGATCTGTTTTTATTAAATGTTAAAAATTCTGCTCATTATAACAAGGAATTCTATTTTCATAGCACACTAAGAAAGATCTTGATGGATTTCGGAAGCTATTTCATAGATTTTTGCAAGAAAAGGGACCTTCTGTGGATTGGGGGAAAATCCAGAGACCTCCAGAAGATTCGGTAAGTTTTAGGTAAAATGTAAGAAAATTTGAGGTAGTTTTGGACATTAATTTGACTTGGGAGGTGGGGTAGTATACTGGACCATAAGAATAATCATGTCAGATATATAAATTGCTTTGCAATCTCTTACCCTTCTTGCTCAAACTATGGCGATAGCCTTTCACTATTTTCACTTCTTTTTAAAGTCTCACTGAGGACTTAAAAAGTCTGATCTCCCTGTAGTAGCACCTTATAATTTAACATCCTTGTAAATAAAGTCATTTTTTATTCTATATGTCTTTATTAGCACAAAGCATACCTCAAGAGCTTCATGTTAGTTACTTTCTTTCTCCAAACCATTTGATTTCTCATTGCCCAAACGGTCTTTTAGGTACTTAATCAGAATTTAAAGCTTTCCCTTTGCTTTCTGTGCATATGTATGATCTTATTTTTCTCATTTGCCTCACATAAACTAACCTAGCATTCCCTCCACACATTGTATTCCTGCTTCTGGACTTCTGTGTATGTTGTTTCGTGTGATGCCATGGTATCTTCACCTGTCAAAATCTTGCTCATTCTTGGAGGCACAACTCAAATGCCTGCCCCTCTGCCATTGGCCCTTAGCACAAAGCTGTACAAAGATGGTATAAGCAGTAGTACTGGCAGTTTTACTACTTACCTCTGCTGCTTAATCAGTTTTGTGTAAAATGAGAATGATCCAAACTTTTCATGTACTTTACAGGGTTGTTATGAGGCTTTATTAAGAAAATATGTTATATCATGATGCATTTTGTAGAGTTAGCAGTTATTTCTACATCATGTGGCACGTAGCCAGCCTACTTAGTAGTAGATCTTTGCCTTTGTGCGTATGTTATCTTCTGTACTAGATCTTGAGCTAGGGGGCCATGTGTACTGAGCAAATGTTTGTTAAATGAATCATCTAAATGAAGTGACTGTCTAAAAAATAGGTTTTGTTAACATATTGACCTTTCTTCCCTTTCCTGTCAGCTCTGGACCTCTGCTGCTTGTAGCAGTTTTTAATCACAGGTAGAAAAAGCTTGATAGTGTGAAATAATTATATGTGGTTTATCTCTTGCGTGTTGGTAATCTTAAATAATTGAACATTGGCTTTAAAACAGGGTTGTTTACTGCTACTGACTGAACTCTGCTCCACTGCCTGTGTTGGCAGAGTTTTACTGGAATACATGTTAGCTCACTCATGTATGGACTGTCTGTGGCAGCTTAAGCCAATGGAATCTTATGTTTTTTTCCTAATTAGAAAATCTTAAATATAGTTCCGTTAGGAATACTTTTATTACCATTTGTGGAAAATATCCTTCAGTTTTTTTTAACTTTAAAAACTTATAAACCACATGCTTATTATAAAAAAGAAAATAAGCTAAAAGATTATGTTTCTGCCTCATTTTTTTACCTAGAGGAATCAATCTGTCTGTCTTTTTAATTTTTGGGGGTACTGAGGATTGAACCCAGGGACATTCTACTTCCAAATTACACCCCCAGCCCTTTTTATTTTGAAACTGTCTTGCCGAATTCTGATGCTGGCCTCAAACCTATATCCTCATGTCTCAGCTTCCAAAGTAATAGGATTATAGGTGTGTGCCACCAGGTCTGGCTGAATCTCTCATTTTTTTATATTAAAGTTAAAATTCTTCTTGCCTATAATGCCTGGCAGTTATATTTAGTATGTTTCTTTAGGGTCTGTTTTTGGCCTTTGATTTTTTTGCCCTGATGAATGAGTTGCAAATTTATTTTTCTACTTTTAAATAGTAGAATTAGCCGGGCGTGGTGGCACACGCTTGTAAATCCCCATGCTTGGGAGGCGGAGACAGGAGGATCGCGCATGTTCGAAGCCAGCCGTGCTGGCTTAAGAGACCCTGTTTCCAAATAAAAAAATATTAAATGGGTCTGGGAGTGTAGCCTGGATGTAGAAGGGCTTCCAGGAACCCCAGTACTACCAAAATAAATAAATAAAATAAAATAAAAATAAATAAATAGTAGAATTAATATTTCTAAAAAAAGAGTAATGAGGAAATTTTTCTTGACAAGTATATTGCTTAAAAAGGGAACTAAATATGGAGTCAATCAGATTTTTAAAACTATTTGGGAATGGGTTTGAAATGATAATACAGTAAATTTAGGCACTGTTTGTTTTCCGCTTTAAATATTTAAAATTTTTGTTTAGGAATTCTTCCTAATTGAAGTAACCTTGCTGATCTAATTAATGATGGACTTGGGTCTGAAGGTGTGGTTTTCTCATGTCTTAATTTTTTTTTTTTTAATTGGTGCAATGTGTCTTAATTCTTGCTTGTAGGCTTGGCAATTTTTTGTTTTCTTCTATACAAACTTAACCTTTTGAAGACAGAGCCTATGTTGAAGGGAAGCACAGAGATTTGTTACTTCCAGTATATTTTAAGATTTAAGGTTCTGTTTTGCCACCAGAGAAATCTGTCTGTGTATTTTGAGAGATCATGACATAGTAGGGTTTTTTTTTGTTTTGTTTTTTTGTTTTTGCAATACTGGGGATGGAACCCAGGGGCATTCTACCTCCAAGCTGCACCTCCAGCCCTATTTTTTATTCTTTATTTTGAAACAGGGTCTCACTGAGTTGCAAAGGGCCTCGCTAAGTAGCTGAGGCTATTCGAGAATCCGGATCCTCCTGTCTCAGCCTCCCGAGTGCTGGGATTCCAAGTGTGCGCCACCACTCCTGGCTAGTAGGGGTTCTTGACATGGGGATTAGAGGGCCAAAAAAGAAGGAATAGAGGGATCAGAATTACCTTGGAATTTTTTTTTCAATTCAGTACCTGAGAAGATTCTGTTAAATCTTACAGAAGGTTATGCCCTTGTAGTAATCCATAGTTACTGATGAAAATTTAGAATTGATGAAGAAAAGAAAGAGAAAATATATTCTGGATATAATCATTTGGTATAGTTTTTGTATTTCTAACAGTGTAAGCCTTCATTAAAATGTCTTGATTTTGAAACCAAGATTTTTGAACACATTTACAAAATGTGGCCAGATGAGTTAGGTCATGTTTGTAATCCTAGCAACTCTAGAAGCTGAGGCAGGAGGATCCCAAGTTCTAGACCAGTGTGGGCAATTTAGTGGGACCTGTCAACCAACCAACCAACCAACAAAAAAGGGCTCGAGATGTATGTCAGTGGTAGAATGCCACAGGGTTCAATCCCTAGCCCTGTAAAAATAAAGATTAAAAATGTACTTGTAGGGATGGAGGAGTAGCTCAGTGGTAGAGTGATTGCTTAAGATGGACAAGGCCCTGTGTTGGATTCCCAGTGCTATAAAACAAAACTAAAGAATATATTATCATACATTCGTATGGTATTTAGCTCCAACAGTTTTCTTGGTTTTCCATAAATAAGCTTTTCTTTTAGTCTTTCTAAAACATTAAAATGTTTGTGTCTGAAGAAAAAGGTATTCTGAGAAAGTTACAGTGTATGTATGCAGAGTACAAATCCACAGTAGTATTTATTTATTTTTCTTAAGGTGAGCCATGTACACAGTGCATCTCAAGTATGAACTTAACCAAGGATCTAACCTGATAGGACATAGGATGTTTTTCTTTGAGCATATAAAGATTTTCCAACTGTGTGGTAAAGACATTAGATACTTGTTAGATGTTTATGTAGAGATAAAATGAGATTTCAAATGTAAAGAGTATTTCACAAAAAGGAAACAGTGGCATTTAAGAAAATGGCCCTAAGGACATGACTGAATACCAAAAAGTTTCATCTTTTCCTTGATGTAAAGTTTTAAAATGATAATGTATAAAAATAATAATCTATGCAAATATACTAGTACAAATTTAGCAAATATTGCCAAAGCTTTAATTTCCTACCTTTAATTTCATGAAGAATTGAGTAGTCTTTGATTTCCCCAAGGACTGCCTTCTTTCACATTCCTGTGTTTATAAGATCTTTATTTCATTAACAGAGGCCGGAATGAGGAGTTAACAACTGGCCTGTGATTCTAAATTCCACTCTGGTGGCTGGGTGTGGTGGCACACGCTTGTAATCCCAGCGCTTGTGAGGCTGAGACAGGAGGATCACACAGGTTCAAAGCCAGCCTTAGCCTCAGCTACTTAGTGAAGCTCTCAGCTTAGTGAGACCCTGTTTCCATATAAAGTATAAAATAGGTCTGAGAATATAGCCCGGAGGTAGAAAGCCCCTGGCTTTCACCCCCAGTATCACCTAAATAAATAAATAAATAAATTAATTAATTCAACTCTGGTTCCCTATTTGTAATTTCACTTTAGAAATAGTAATGATAGATATGTATAACTTTTAACTTTTATTTGCAATTCCATATTTGGTTTGAGAAATTCTAGCTATTATTGTTGGACCAGAATCTCTAATTGTTACCCTTGTATACAGTGTAAGAGATCTAGTCATAGAATCAAACTTGTTGGGAAAATCATAGAGTAGGTATGGGTGATGTTACTGCTCTCTGAACTTTGCTATTCCTTCCACTCTACCCCTCACATTATAGAGTCTTTATGGAACTTGACTTATATGTCAGAGGGCCATTAATGTAATAAGATAATTTTAGTATTATACTCCTCCAAGTGTATCGCTTATGTAAGTATCATATCTTATAACTGGATTAGAAAAATATATCTGTGAGGTTCTCCTATCCCATGTCTTTATCTCTGGTACAACTGTGAGGTAATTTTTACTATATTTAATAAAGAATATTCTGAGCCTATAAGATATGTAGTGAGATAATTTTTATATGAAGCAAGATGGGCTGTTCATGCCTACCTCTTACCCTACCTGCCCTAAAATTCTGTGGGTAATTTTTAACTTATTCTTTCTCTTTGTTCTAGATCAGATTTGAGTAGCTATCTATCCACTTGTCCCATTTTATAGCCAAGGGAAAAACCAGGTATCTTTGGAAGATCTTTGTAGGAATTGCAAGCACCTCATAGATTTCTTAAAATCATAGGTAAAATTCTGTCTAAATGTGTGTGTGTGTTTTGTTGTTGTTTGTTTCTTTTTATCCAGAGTAGAATCCCTGGCTTTCATCAGATTGTCAAAGGGGCTTGTGATCTGTAGAAGTTAAGAACTATTTTCTTAGAATCTTTTTTAAGAAACATTTATCAGGTATCTCCTCACTGCCAGGCAGTAGCTGGATGCTGGGACTATAAAAGCAAGTCTTGATTTCCTTGTAGCATTTTGGCCTCCTATTTGTGGAGTGGATCCATAAACAGCTCTGTAGAACAATGCTCTGAGGAGTCCATGGGGTGCTGTGAAAGCAGTTAACTGGCATAAGGCTCAGGAAGACTTCATGGCATTAAGGACTCCTGGAATGACCTTGAGGCAAGTCTTCTCTGAGGGTGGAAGGATAATCAAAGATTAAAAAGATGCTGCGAGAATAGTAAGAACCTCAGTCATAGCTTAAAGCATGTAGTTTGTTCCCTGTTGGTGGAGCATATATTGACTTTGTCTGCTTCTCTGTTTCTAGAGCCAGAAGAAAGGCCCTGGGTAAACTAGAGGCTAAATCTCTGCCTCTTCTTGCCACTACTGTTCACTGGCTGAAAGCTTCTCCCATCTCTGGGTGGATTGTAGTGGGGAGATATCAGAAATTGCAATTCTCAATTAAGAGAGTTGCTAATAGTGGAAGACTGGAAATTTAAAAATCATTTGTTGATCATGACCCAAACACAAAATTATAACCCAATAGCTAGGTTAAATATTGCAACCTTATAAAATCTTTTAAATTAGTTAAAAATAAGTTTTTAATTGTGGTAACCCTTATTAGGTTCATCAGCATTTTAGACATTAATAGTTTTTTTTGGTATGTGGTACTGGGGATAGAACCCAGGGACATTCTACTTCTGAGCTACATCCCCAACCCTATTTTATTCTTTTATTTTGAAATAGGATCTCGCTAAGTTGCTGAGGCTGGTCTTGAACCTGTGATTCTCCTGTCTCAGCTTCCCAAGTACTGGCATTACAAACATGCACCACCATACCCAGCTATAGCTGTTTTTTAAAATTTCAGAATTACTGAATTATTTGTATGGAGTAGAATATTCCCTTTTAGAGTACATTTTTATGAATTCTTCCAAATGCATATAGTCATTAACCAGCTGCCCACTCAATATATAGAACTTTTATATCACCCACAATATTTCTCTTGTGCCCCTTTAAACCATGCTTATTATTTAAAGATATCTGGTCTTCATTTTGCCTCTTTAAACACACAAGTAAATATGTATCTTGCTAAAGTATTGCCTTTTCTTCATTCAGATGTCTAGCCTCACCTCAGTTTTGTCTCATCTGTGCCTTTTTCTTTAGTCTTTTGTCCACTCAACCATGTCTGCCCTTTAATGTGCTATAGAACTTTCTTTTTACAGGCTCTGCCTCTCTCCACTTTCCTACCTTCATTTAGCCAGGAGTGTTCCTCCCATGTAGTGAGATTACCAGCATGTGTTACTACACCTGGCCATATTTCACTTATAATCATGAGTACTTTAATATTTTATAGCTTTATAGCAGAATCTTCTGTCAAATAGATGAACCATAGTTTACATCCCTCTATTTTCCTATATCAGATATGTTATTAGTTTGCAATTTTGTGGTGTTAGATAAATTCCACTACACTAACAAAATTTTGTTGTAAAGATAAAATTTAGCGAATTCTTTAAACTTTAGGATTGCAAGAAGGTGGATTTTGTCACATAATTGAGAGAAAGCAAAACAACACCTTCCATTATGAAAATGTCTAATCATACTATTCTATTTGATGAGTTTTATTGAAAAATATGTATAGAACTGGATTGTGAACGCCTAATATTTATATGGAATTACCTTTAGTTAATATCTTTATCCATGTATGTAGGTTTTATATCTGCTAAATGCAAGATAGATATAAGGAGTAACCCTTCTAGAAGGACTCTTTGTAACTATTTAAAGAATTGAGTGTACCCATTTTTATATTGTGTGGAGGTGTAAATATTTAAAGGATTAATATAGGTTCACTGTGTGTGTGTTTTAGTCTACTTTATTATCGCTGTGACCAAAATACCTGACGAGAACAATTTAGGA
Organism: Muscardinus avellanarius; assembly: GCF_963383645.1. NCBI lineage: Eukaryota > Metazoa > Chordata > Mammalia > Rodentia > Gliridae > Muscardinus > Muscardinus avellanarius. The sequence goes on from NC_137801.1 coordinate 58,961,769, forward strand.
AAGGAAAGTTGTATTTGGGAACACATTGTGGAGGGTTAGTCTATGGTTGGGTTGGCTCCAAAGCAGAAATTGTGGCGGTAGGGTGTGTGGTGGAGAGAAGCCAATCTCAATATGGCGACCTGAAGCAGAGAGAGAGTGAGAAGCAGCCAGGGACATATATAGTGCCTAAAGCCACACCCCCAGAGGCTTACCTTCTCCAGCCATGCCCTACCTCTAAAACTTGTAGTATGGGGGATATACTTCCAGCACATGAGTTTTTGGGGGACATTTCAAACCCAACCACAACAGTGTGGTATATGATGTAGTAGGCTGAAGCAACTTTGTGGAGTGTCCTTGGCATTATTGCTGAGGCCTAGGTGAAATTGTAGGCTGATGAGCATGGTAGAATTTAGTTCTTTGATCATCTAGCATTGAGCACAGCAAAACTTTGAAAATGAAATGTTTTTCTTAATTTTTTTTTATTTTACAGCCTAGTATTTTATTTATGGATTTTTAAATTTATTTATTGTTATTTTTTATTTATTGGTACATTGTAATCAACATTATTATGAGGTACAGAATGGTAGAGGTGAATGTGCACACATCACACATTTAGCCCTTCCTCAATTCCTACCCCTTTCCCTTCCCCCTTCCTCCTTCTTGAATTTCTTTTAGTGACTGACCTTGATATGTTTGTGAATGTACATCATCTGCATTAGGGTGCTTCCCTCCTTCCCTCTCCCATCTCCCTCAGTTAGGCCTCCTTCTTTACTCATCTAAGTTTTCTTTCTCCTCCTTTGTCTAGAGTCCTTCCTGTGTCCCATTTTCTCCCTGGCTTCCACATATTAGGGAGAACATCTGACTGTGTGTGAGTGTGTGTGTGTGTGTGTGTGTGTGTGTGTGTGTGTGTGTGTGTGACACTGAGGATGGAACCCAGGGTCCTTCTACCTCCAAGCTGTACCCCCCGCCCTATTTTTTATTCTTTATTTTAAAACAGGGTCTCACTGATTTGCAAAGGGTCTCACTAAGTAGTAGTTGAGGCTGTCCACAACTGTGATCCACCTGTTTCGGCCTCCCAAATTTTGGGATTACAAGTGTGTGCCACCACGCCTGGCTAAATATCTGACTTTTCACATTTTGTAACTGGCTAATCTCACTTAGCATAATCTCCAGTTCCATCCATTTCCCTCTGAATGACGTAATTTTGTTCTTTATAGCTGAGTAAAATTCCATTGTGTACATATCCCATGGTTTTATAGTTCATTTATCTGTTGATGGGCATCTTGGTTAGTTTCATAGTTTGGTAATTGTGCAGCTATAAACTTTTTTTTTTTTTTTTAGATACTGGGGATGGAACCCAGGGGCATTTTATCTCCAAGGCACACTTCCAGCCCTACTTTTTTCTTATTCTTTATTTTGAAACAGGGCTTCACTGAGTTGCAAACAGCCTCACTAAGGAGCGGAGGTTGTTCATGAACTGTGATCCTCCTGTCTCAGCCTCCAAAATGCTGGGATTACAAGCATGCGCCACCAGACCCAGTTTATAAACATTATTATGTGGCGTGGTGAACCTTTTCTCTGATCTTGTCTAAAGTGGGGGGGGGGGTCTCTATGTGTCTTGTTACCTGTGTATCCACGTCTTTTTCTGTGTTTGGATAATTTTCTGATACTACTTCTCCGAAAAGATTATTAATTCCTTTGGTTTCAGCTTCTATTTCTTCTTCTATTCCTATTATTCTTAGGTTAGCTCTTTAAAAATTGGCTCATATCTCTTTTATGTCCAATTCATGCTATAAAAATGTTTTTTCTAATTTCTATACTATGTGTTCATTTTGGGGATGGTCATCTTTTAAAAGTGACATTCTGCTTTTTATGTGGTCTAGTCTACTGTTTATAGTTTGTATTGGGACTTTACCTCAATGATTGTATCTGTATTTCCTTTAGAGTTTCTTTCTGAATCCTGTTCAGGGCGTCAGATTCTTTATTTGTTCCTTTATTTCTTTCAGGCTCTTTCTAAATTCTTTTCAGAAATTCTGTATCATTTCTACTATTAAAGTTCTGATTTGTCCTTCTGGTGATCTCTGCAATTCTCTGTTGGCAAGTTCTATTATTGTGGGGTTGTAGGAGTTCATTCATTGCTCCCTTGCTATTCTTCCTTTTCATTATTTTGGGTTTCTTAAGTTTATATCTCTGTTGGTTTTGATAGCTTTCTCTCACTCAGTAGGTGTCAGCTGGTATATACAAGGGCAAGGTGGATAATGGTAAAGATTGAGTGAGGAGGAAGGAGCTGGAGTAGTGGATGAAAGAATAGGATAAAATAGCAGGTAGGATCGAGTAAAACGAGACAGTACAGTAAATTAATATACAGTACAGATTAGCAATAATGAATATATAGCAGCATTCTAGTACCGTGTAGAGTATGTATAGTGATAATCAACAGATTTGATACAAGACAAAGAAAAAAAGAAAAAAGGGACAGAGAAAGACAGTACTTATGAAAGAGGGAAAAAGCTTGTGAAAGGGGTGGGGAAGAGAGCAAAAAACAGCACACACACATGAAAACAAAAAAACAAAACAAAACAGCCTACAAATAAATGAGTACAGAGCAGATTTGGCCTCTTCAGTCCTGGTGGGTCTGCATGGATACTTTTAGCCCCTTAAGGTTTACTTTGTATATTAGGTTCTCAAGCATATTCCAAGTGCTGTGATTTGTTCTGTAACCTATAGCAATGATGTTAGTTTGTAGCCCCACTTTTTGGTCTTCTTCAATGATTGGGACCCTGGGCTGGTGTCTCTCACTGTCTGTGTAGGTGCCAAGTGCCACTGGTACATCTCCTGCTGCAAGTCTAGGTCTCTGAACTCTCCACAGGGCCTGTTTCTGAGTTTCTGTGGGTCTCTGCAGGTGGTGGGTATCAATGGGGCCGGATCCAGTGTACGTACAGATCTCTATGCTCTTCACAGACACTGAGCCTGCATCTCTTCCCACCTACAATGGGTCATGGATGCTGCTTGGATCAGACCCAGATTATACCTAAGGGTCTGCATTCTTCACAGGTAGGGCTGGATTGGTCTGACTTCTCCCTGGTCACTACGATTGGGTGGCCTGTGGCGATCTCTGAAGGCCCTACTAGGGTGCTGCACCCTGCAGACTGTAGGCCTCTTTGCCCTATTGACCCTGGGAGCTCTCTGTTAATCCATGCCTCTGCTCTGTCCAACAGCAAACTCCACCCCCACCCCCACCTTCACCAGGGTGAACCACAAAGTCCCAGACCTAGCGAGTCTTTCACTTTATGGGTGAGTCTCTGCACTGGGTGGTCTCCCAGGGAGACAGCTAGTCCATTTATGGTGTTGTTGAGCACTGCTATGGGTTTTGAAGAACAAAGTGGGCTTGACTGTTCTTGCTGCAGGTTCTAGATGGCTGTCTGGGTAGTAGGATCTTTGTCGAGTGTGGAAGATGTGCTGACCACTTGTAATTCCAATGAGCTGCAGCTGCTTATTTCACATCAAGTCATTGGTTTTTTGTTGTTGTTGTTGTTGTTTTTTTTTCCCCTGCTGGGGATCTGGAGGCTGCAGTGCCAGCAGTCCCAGCACAATTAGGCAAGATGGCACCACCAAAGCCCCTGCAGCCGCACCCCATTCCCCAGGGGAGGTGCACAGGATACTTTGCTGTCCTTTGTTCTGTCTTCTGGCTTTGTTTCTGCTGCCTTTCAATTTTTCATTGCTTTGTTCAATTTTTTGCTGCATATTCTCTTGTCAAGACACTGCTTTCAGGCTGATAGAGATGGAGTGTTAGCATGAGTGAGATGTGTTGCTTCGCTCAGTTGCCATCTTCTCAGAAGTCCTTAATTTCTTGATGATAGAAGGAAGTGTTAGCTGACACAATGTGAGGGTTGGGGGTTTATAGAAGTATATCTTTGTGTATTACTTTAGAGATTCTCCTATAGTTAGTCATATAGGTTGTTCTGATTATTTATTATAAAACCAATGTGATAAATGCAGTACACACACACACAGATATTTAAATTTCTTTTTTCTTTTTTTTTTTTTTTGGCTATACTAGGGATTGAACCCAGAGGCAGTCATTCTACCTCTGAGCTACACTTCTAGCTATATTTTTTATTCTTTATTTTGAAACAAGGTCTCACTAAGTTGTGGAGGGCCTCACTAAGTAGATGCAAAGCGGCAAACCTCCTGTCTCAGCCTCCCAAGTACTGAAATTACAGGCATGCATCACCATGCCTGGCTTATAAATCTTTTCCTCTCTGAATTATTTTCTAAGAATACATTTTTAGAAGGGGTGCTCTGGCCAGAGAATACAGATGTTGTAAAGGTTCTGTATAACCTATTTGACGTGGCTTTCCAGAAGGAGTTTAACAGTTTACAAACTCTCCGTAAGTTAACATATTAATACATGGTTCGACAGCCATCTTTTCAGCACTTTGTATTAGTAGAGAAGCATATTGATAAAACTCTGCCTTCATCTAGTTTCTAGTTTACAGTTTACTGGAGGGAGGAAGTGGACAATACAAATACATATACTATAATCTCAAGTGCAGATAAATGACATAAAAACTGGCATGGTGGTGCACACTTGTAATTCCAGTACTTGGGAGGGTGAGCCAGAGAATTGTAGGTTTGAGAACAGTTTCAACAATGTAGCAAGACTCAGCAACCTAGGGAGGAGCTGTTTCAAACTAAAGAAATATAAATAAGGTTGTGGGTGTGGCTCAGAGGAAGAACTCCCCAGTGCCAGAAAAAAGAAAAAAAAAAAAAAAAGAAGAAAAGAAAAGAAAGTAAAGGACAGAAAATAAGGAAAATAGAAGTAGTATTTCACTATGTAGTCTAAGAAGACCTTTCTGAATTGACATTCTGGTAGAGCCCTACAATCTGTCTTATTCTCTATTTCATTGCATTTATTAAAACATTGGCTACTATAACTTTTTTTTTTTTTTTTGTGGTACTGGGATGGAACTCAGGGACCTTCTACCTCCCAGCTATACTCCCAGACCTATTTTATATTTTTATTTGGAAACAGGGTCTCTTAAGCCAGTGAGGCTGGCTTTGAACCTGTGTGATTCTCCTGTCTCAGCTTCCCAAGTGCGGGGATTACAAGCATGAGCCACCATGCCCGGCCTACTATAGCTTTTTAAAATGCCAGTTTTAAGCCAGGCGTGGTGGCGCACGCTTGTAATCCCTGCGCTTGGGAGGTGGAGACAGGAGGATCTCTTAAGCCTCACTGGCTTAAGAGACCCTGTTTCCAAATAAAAAAGTATAAAATAGGTCTGGGAATGTAGCCCAGAGGTAGAAGGGCTTCCAGAAACCCCAGTACCACACACACACACAAAAACCCCACCAAAAAACAAAAAACAAAAACAAAAACAAAAACCATTTTTAGATAAAAAATACTAATTTTCATTTATTTGATTATAAGTTGTTTTTTCAAAATTGACTATTAATTGATGTTTGAAATACTTACTACTGAGCTACCCTTTTATTTGTAGAAATTGGTTTTAAGACTAAATTGTTATAATGCTTTATATTAACAAAAAGGTATAGTATTGGCATTGTAGAAGTGCCAGTAGTTTGGCACTTATATAGAAGGCAAGGCAATATTTAGACTGAAAATAAAATTTTGTGATTCTGTCTCCTAGTAATATTTTTGCTGCAATTAGTACTAGCTTTCATAACTAAGGTAGCAGAATATATTGAAGAATATTGAGTATGAGTTAATAGGTTGGTACTAATGAGATTATTGAGAGAACAGTGTTTATTTTTCTTTTTGAGGTGTTAGGGATCAAACTCAGGGCCTTGTGCATCCTAGGCAAGTACTCTTACATTGAGCTATCTCTAGTCCCAAGAGGCCAGTGTTTAGACGAGATTTCTAACTAGCTCTTAACCTTTCTTATAAACTTTTGCTTTTGGGTGTGTGAAGACTATATGTGGATAGGTCAGCAGATTCTTTCAACCACTGGAAAAAATGCCTTTATGCTTTCCTTTTGCTAGGTTAGTAGCATTTACATTAGAATAATCAAAATTAATCTTAAAAACTCTGAAAATTTAGAAGTTAGTTGTAAAATCAAAGTATATACTTGATAAGTTTGTTTTGTGGTCTTATAACTGGGAAAAGACAAAAGAACTTTATTAGAAAATGGTTTTTAGGTTTGCAATATTTAAGTAATTATTCTATTTGCTTACTTAATTATAGAGGAATTGTTTTATAATTATTACACTAATGTTATGACTTACAAACTTATTTTCTATGCAGAATTTTAGGTTTAGGTTTTCGTTCATCAAACTTGTGTACAATATATGCTAATTTAATACTTTGTTTTTTAAATTAAAAACTGGATGGTTCTAACTGGATTTCTAATAAATGTTCATACTACTGTTTTAAACTTAGAATTTTTTTTTTTTTTTTCCGGTACTAAGGATTGAACCTAGAGGCATTCTACCTCCAAGCTACACTCCCAGCCCTATTTTTTATTTTTGAAACGGGGTCTCGCTAAGTTGCAGAGGGCCTCACTAAGTAGCTGAGGCTGACCACAAACCCCTGATTCTCCTTTCTTAGCCTCCCAAGCATACACCACTATGACCAACTTAGAATTTAGAAGTAGGACAAGAAATAATATTCAGTTAATATATTTCATTTATTAACAGCTCTTTGTTCTATTCCTTTATTTATTTGCTTGCTTAACAAATATTTGAGTGTCAGCAATTGAGCTAACTCCTTAGTTAAAAGGCAATGAATGTAGTAGGTATCATGTGGTTACTGTCCTTCTGGAGTTTACAGTCATGTAATAGATACAGAACATTAAACAAACAATTTGGAGACAGTGTAATAATTGTTATAACTGGAGTGGTAGTACCTGAAGCCAAGAGTATGGGCCATAAAGTTGAGGGTCACAAGTAGCTCTAGAAGAAGTAATATTTTTCTGTGTAGTCTTTGGGTTCCTTGATGGGGCATATATATGTTCCTACACATACATAATACACAAAACTTTAAGAAACTAAATAAAATTAATTGTGGTAAAATAACATAAAATTTACCATTTTAACCATTTTGAAGTATATACATCAGTATCAGTAGCATTAAGTGTATGCACATTCTTATGCAACCAGTCTTTAGAACCTTTTCATCTTGCAAAACTGAAACTCCAGGCCCAATTAAAGACCATCTTTCCTTAAACCCTTCTTTCAACCCCTGAGGCAACTATTATATTCTACTCTGTCTCTATGAATTTAATTACTTTAGATAACTCATATAAGTAGAAAAAAGAGTTTTTAAACTCAGATTTTATTTTTGTTGTTTTGGAAATTGTTTGATTTCTGTTACCAATTGCATATTTTTGGTTTTACTTTCCTAGACACACAGGAAAAGATATACAAGCATAGGGGATTATAATATGGAAATATTCTTTTTTTGTGTGGGTCTGGGGATAGAACCCAGGGGCATTCGACCTCCAAGCTACACCCCCTGCCCTATTTTTATTCTTTATTTTAAATGGGGTCTCACTGGGTTGCAGAGGGCCTCACTAAGTAGTTGAGGCTGTCCACGAACTACAATCCTCTGGGATTGCAAGCGTGTGCCACCACGTGGGCTTGGAAATATTCTTGCCAGTGGAAGCATGAAGCCAACATACAGCCCAAGGGAGATCCTGTTTCCTCTGGTCATTCTGAGAATCTCAGAGAGCACAAAGCCATTTTAGGAAAAGCATGGTTTGAAAGGCTGAAATATTATCAAAACTTGAATTTTTCTTATAAGACTATCTTAAACCAGGGGTTGGCAAATCCTTTCTATAAAGTACCAGTATAAAATTTGATATTCTATAAGCTGTACATTCTCTGCCATGATTACTCAACTCAGCCATATACTGTATATAAACTAATGATATGTATAGCTATATTATAATAAAGCTTTGTGACAACAGGTGGCAATTGTCCCATAGGCTGTTGTTTGTGACCCTTGTCTTAATACCCTCAAGCTGTGCATGGGTGAAACCCATGCCTAGGAGGCCATTGGCTTGTTTGTGACTTTGAGCAGAGAGAGAAATTCAATACTATATTTTATCAAATTTGGGCCATTGTTTATAAGTTACATTAATAAAGAAAAAGAATATAGTCAATTAAGAACTCATTGGCTGTGTGATGCATCCTGTGTGTTTTGTGTTTGTGTGTGTTACTGGGAATTGAACCCAGAGGTGTTCTATCTAAAAGCTACACCCCTAGTCCAATTTATTATTATTATTATTATTATTATTATTAATTATTTTAATTTTGAAACGGTCTCATTAAGTTGCTGAGGCTGGTCTCAAGCCTGCAATCATCCTTTCACAGCCTTCTACATACTGGGATTACAAGTATGCTCCAGCACACCCAGCTGGATTTCTGGTTTTAAAACTTCTAAAATAGCCGGGCGTGGTGGCGCAGGCTTGTAATCCCCGCACTTGGGAGGCTGAGACAGGAGGATCGCACGGGTTCGAAGCCAGCCTCAGCTATTTAGTGAGGCTGTCAGCAACTTAGTGAGACCCTGTTTCCAAATAAAATATAAAAAAAGGTCTGGGAGTATAGCCTGGAGGTAGAAAGCCTCTGGGTTCCACCCCCAGTACCACCCAAAAATAAATAAATAAAATAAAGAATTAAAAATAAATAAAAATAAAACTTCTAAAATATAGCCAGGTGTGGTGGCCCACGCTTGTAATCCCAGTACTTGGGAGGCTGAGACAGGAGGAGCTAGCCTCAGCAACTTAGCAAAACCATTTCAGAATAGAATAGGGATGGGGGTGTAGCTCAGAGATAGAATGTCACTGGGTTCAATCCCCTGTACCAAAAAACAAAGACAGAAAAATGTTAAAATGTGAATGGGGGTGGAGGAATGTGTCTGAATTAGTGATGTACTAATACCAACCAATATTTGAGTACTTACTATGAACCAGGCACTTTGCCAGGCACTATATATGTATTATCTCATGTATCTTTATAACAAATCATCAATGGAGTAAATGAAAAAGGATTGGAGCAATTAAATAACTTGCTATAATAAATGGTGGAGTCCAGGATTCAAACCCAGATAACCTGGCGCTGACATCAGTGTTTTCTCTCAACTATTGTACTGCTTCCTTCAGATTTTGAGCAGTCTTTTTGTCAAATGATACTATTTATGTTGGAATTAATGTAGTTTATTGAATCAGGTCATGGAGGAAACAGCAGCTACATCATTTCTCTTTAGTATGTCCTTGGAATTTCAGACATTTCTCTGTGCACATATCTACTAGTTTTCCATCTCTTATTGTGTCCCTTTGTCCTCAAATAATTATTTGTGAACTTCTTCTGAAGATGTTTTCAAAATGATTTAAAGTTTCTAAGACAGTCAGAATTTGTTCTAGAAGAGAATTGTTGGTACTCTGTGCATCATTAGTGTGTCTCTGTTCATGCTGCAGAGGTTGAGAGTGAGCTCCGTATATTGCTATAATATGTCCTCTTCTGCATCTGTGAATCTTGCATCAAAGACCTGCATGAGTGATGCAGATTTATCCACTCGTTTTGGTGTAATGTGATATTGGGGATTGAACCCTGGTGCATTCTACCGTGGAGCTACCTGCAGCCCTTTTATTTTTCATTTTGAAAGAGAGATGGTCTCACTAAGTTACAGCATGCTGTCCTGGTAAACTGTGATCCTCCTTTCTCAGCCTCCCAAATACTGGGATTATAGATATGTGCCACTGTGCCCAAATGACCTTAATGACTTCTGAAGACATAGGAAATGCATGATCTGTTCAGCTCTCAGAGTCTTGGAGATTTCTCATGTTCTCAGTATGAAACAGAGAAAGCTATGGGAACTATTAAGAGAGTTAGGGTTTTCGGCATCTGTGACTATTAGAAAGAAAAATCAAGGACTGGGGTGTAGCTCAGTGGTAGAGCACTTGGCCTAACATGCTCAAAGCCCTGTGTTCAATCCCCAGTACTATAATACAAAACAAAACAAAACAAATCAAAATAGAATTTCATTTAAAGATGACATGCATGCAGATAACCATCTCAAACTACATCATGGTGTCTGCTTCTTTATTCAAGCCAAACAGAAGCCTTCTCATTGAAATTTAGTTCGGAGAGAGATGTTTATTTTTTGCTTTATTAACATATTAATTTCCACTTGGAACTAAATAGTATCTTTTACAAAGATTATTTTTATATTCTGTGATAAAATTTCCAATGTAGTGAAATCAATTACATGTACAAAATTTGGGGGTTCTTTGAGGGGAGTGAGCTTTTCTGAAAGAGGATCGATTAACTTCTGATCTTCACAAATGCCTGATGATTTCATAAAAATGCAAATCACTTTTCTGAGCTGAGATGTAGAAAACCAAGAGAAAGTAGCTGGTGAAGTTGCATGGCATGAGGGTGTAAAATGCACAGGCCTGTAAGCAAGGGATGATAGGGAATGTTAGAGAACTTGGTGTTTCATGTGTCTTGAGCACAGTGTGTTAGGGGATTAGGGAAGAGCAGAGAAGGTAAAAAGGGTCAAATAATTAAGGACCTTACAGACCATGTCTTTCAGTCAGGGTTAGATTCAGTTATGTGTAATATGGAAACTCACAGTAACAATCTGGAGAGAGTAACCCAGAGTTAGTATGGCAGCTTGGTGGTTACCAGGAACATGGGTGTCTCTGTCTTGCTCATCTTCCATCCTTAACTTGTCTCCTTGTGGTTCCAAATGGCCACCAGAGTGAATTCTCATCATCATGTCTTTATTCCAAATAGTAGGAAGGAGAGAGATGAGTAGGTCCCCAGCCCTTTCATAGAGACTTCATGGAAATCTCAGTGTGCTTGGAGTTAATCACATTGCTCAGGATTTGTCACCAATAGCTGCAAGGGAGGCTGGGAAATGTCTTTTATTTTGTACGACAGTGTGCCTAACTTTAGGATTCTAAAGTGGAAGAGGAAAAAATGATACTGGGGTGGTAGCTAATAATCGCTGCTATGCCTGTCAGTGCTATATTCTTTGAAGGATACAATAGAGAAACATGCTCAAATTTATTCTCATTCTCTCTCTCTCTCTCTCTTTCTCTCTCCCTCCTCCTTCTCCTCCTCCTCCTCCTCTTCCTCCTTCCCTTCTTCCCCCCTTCTAGCATCACCTAAGAGGAAGGTGGGTTATAAGGAGGCAGGAAGGCTGTGGAGAACAGTGCAGTGAAGTGAGTGGGGTTCTGACCATGGCAGCACAGTTTCAAGAGACTTTAAGGACTTGGTGATTGATCTGATGTGAACAGGCCCCTGGCTTTCCAGCTGGGTGCCTTGGTGCCATAGGGACAGGAGTGAAGAAGCCATGGAAGTAGAGCTGGCTGTGTGGGAAAAGGTCTACTTAGGTTGAACTTTGTAAGGAACAGTCAAAATGAGAAGGAATATAGTGTGTTTCAGAAGTCAAGGGAGAGAACACATTTGAAGGTTTTAGGGAGTGGTTGGTTGCGTTAAGAGTGTTCATGATGTTGATAGGATTTGGCAAGTAGGAATTTTTCGATGCCAGGTTAAGAGCAATTCTTCCAGTGATAGAGAAAGCCAGGCTGGAGTAGGTGGGGGAGTGAATGGAGGTGAGGAAGTAGAGGTGCTCTTGGAAAAGGAGAAAGGATAGGCTGAAGATAAGAGGTGGGAGACGATGAAACTGAGCCCTTGAGATGGGCACTGGAGGAGAGGGAGCATTGGGTGGGGACAGCTCTTCTGTAACCAGAGGAAGGAGCAGAAATAGGATGGAGACGCAGGGAAGGTCTGAGGGTCACAGAAAGTCAGTGTCTTCACTTGCTTTGTGAAGTAGAAGTTGAACTCATCCTGGTGGTTGAGGGAGTATTAATGAACTTATTGGTAGACCATGTGATAATGTTCCATTATATGATTTATCAGCTATTTCATAATGAAAAACACATTTTGGGTCTAGGTATGATTTTTCTATTATTAAATTGGTCTATAGGATCTTTTAGGTGACCCAGATTGTGGTCATTATCTTTAGAAATGTGAAATGAAGAGATAATATGTGAAAGTTCCTAGCACAGAACTTGGCACAGAAACACTGTACATAAGGGCTTTGTGAATAAGCCAGTGTTCTTGGAACACTTTCTATACATATGGAGCATCATTCCTAATTTGTTTTACTGTTTACACAGCTCATTTTCTTTCAGGCAAACTTGCTTTTGTTGAAAAAAATTCTTTCAGATTGTAATAATCATACCCTTGTGAACCATAACAGGGCAGGTACTGTTAGCTTGCTTCTGGTATTTGGCACTGTCTCCAGGAATAGCACAAATATGCTACCCAGAACTGGGTTATATTATTGCTAATGGGAACAGTGTGTCCATGACTGTGTGATGAATTTGGCTTTTCTTTTAACTGGAAACTAAGTTGTGAACAGACTTGGCAAGATACAGACCATGCAGAAAGCTTTTCAAAGAACTTTTAAAAGATTTCCTTTCCATTTCTATAGGAAAATTAGATTGACATTGTAGAGGGGGAAAATGTTGTTTAAATCATGTTCTTTAGTAGATTGCCAACTGCTTTCTTCTACTTGTTCCCCAGAGGAAGTTAGATACTGGACTAATTCTCTTTTACTAGTAAGAAAACACAAGTGGCCTGGCCTTCCCTGAACATTTTGCCCGCAGGCTCTTGGAGGTTGCACTGCCTGTGGAGGTTGCCCGACTGTCTGTTTAGCTGCAGTAGAATCTTCTTAGAACACTGAATTCAATTCATGTTTGGGGGAAAAGGGAAGGGGAGTGAGTAGGATTGAAAGCACAAAGATCACACTTAGTGACTGGCAGAAGTGATTCAGTCAGAGCTACAGTGAGGTTCTGCTGTACCAGTGGTGCATGGTACGCTCTGCTGTCTGCAAACACCATCCCTTTTTGCATTAGTTAATAGCTTTGTACCTCCTTCTGGGGGAGCTGAAAAGGAAAATGGAAGGCAGCTCTAAAAATGTCTCTGTAACAAGGTGTGTCCAGTGTAACTTTAGCTGTTGCTAAGCAACTTTCTAACACTGATCCCCTTGGCTTGTTACACTGAGTAAGCTCTGTGGACTGTTTAGTTAGGTTCCCTGGTGGAGCATGGACTGTATCACAAATAGAGAGCACTTCTGTTGAAATACAAGGTGATTTATGTGACAGAGAACTGTGCTTACCACCTAATTTAGCCTCTAATAAGCTAAATGTCCTGGCTACTTGGAGTTAGACAGTTGTTTGACTCAACCACTGGCTGTGAGTTTTCTTTGTGGGTGCATGTGTGACTGTGTTTGTCTCCTGGGGGAGAATTAGGGTGAGCGTAGGTCAAAATCTCCAGTGAGGCTGGAGTCAAAATCTCCAGTGGAGGCTTCCAGCAGCAGCATTAGCCTCTCCACTGTGGACATCGCTTCCCTCTTTATACCTTGCTTTCTTCCTTTTCCTTCCATAATTCTTCTCAGAATCTTTTTCTTGTGTACAAATTGCTCAGTAGGACCTGTATTTAATTAGCTGCATTAACAGTTAGATATAACAAAGAGGTATGACTAAAAGGACCACGGATATGTTTCCACTATCTTGTATCCCATTTAAATGTAAGACTACAATGCACCAATTAAAAAAAAAAAAAAACCGGGCGTGGTGGTGCACACTTGTAATCCCAGCATTCTGGAGGCTGAGGCTGGAGGGTCACAGTTCCTGAATAGTCTCAGCTACTTAGTGAGCCCCTCTGCAACTAGGTGAGACCCTATTTCAAAATAAAGAATAAAAAATAGAGCAGAGGGTGTAGCTTGGAGGTCAAATGCCCCAGGGTTCCATCCCCAGACCCGCCCTCCCCCCCAAAAAAAAAAGTTGCTTGACATTTGTAGAGGTGGGTGGGCCAGCACTATGCCCTCTTGCTTAGGGGTTAACACACCACTGAGAAATCTGGGCACTGAATGTAATTCTTTCTATTGTAAGTTGCCAGTGCCAATGTCACTATTAGCCCAGATTTAGAACTTTAATATTACGTGTAAGTCACCTCATTTTATTTCACACCAAATATTTGAGAAGTGTTCAGAATTACATTTTAAACTCAAACTTAGACTCCTAAGATGCTAGCCTTTGGGAGATATCTATTAAAACTACAAGTATACTTAATATACCCTTGGGTTGAAGGCTGAGTGGTCTAGTTAAAATCAGTAAGGCCACGATATTTTGAAATAAGACCTTATTTTGCCACCGTAGAATAAGTTTTGGGGGTACAACAAAAAACTGTAATCATTAAAATTTGATTTAGAAATGTGTACCCAGACTTTAAAATGTTATTATAATGCAAGAACAATAATTTCTTATCAGAGTCATCTGCTACATTGCTTTTGTGGTCAGTTACATACCTGCAACAGAACATAGATTTAAGGAGTCAAACAGTGTTGGTGGGAGAGCTGAGTAGTTTTGCTATAGTGGATGTGCTGATTATAGCTACCATGATGTCAAGTTTTTTTTTTTCTCTTAAGAGTCATTGACTGAAATGAAGCTTTGGCCTCTCAGTATCCTGAACTTATTTTAAATTTTATCAGTGGCTATAATGCCATTTTCTTGAACTTTTCTTCATGCTTGCAGATGGCTTGAATTTTTTCCACTATATAAGTTATATTAGTGGTACATAGGCCTTTTTTGTATTTTCAAATATGTTTACCGAATAAACATCAATTTCCATAGAGCAGAAAGAGCAGAATCTCCTCACAGCTCTTTTTTTTTTTTTTTTTTTTTTTTTTTTTGTATTGGTGATTTGAACCTAGGGCCTCACATATGTGAGGCAGGCACTTTACCACAGAGTTATATCTCTCTAAGTTATCTAGGCTGGCCTTGAACTGTGATCCTCCTGTCTCAGCATCCCTAGTAGCTGGATTTACAGGCATTTACCTCCAGGCCATGTCCAAATCTGTACCTTTTAAGAAGCAATCCAAGCATTTGGGAGGCTGAGACAGGAGGATCACAGTTCATTTAAATGTATGACTAAAATGCACCAATTAAAAAAAAAAAAAAAAAACCGGGTGTGGTGGCGCACACTTGTAATCCCAGCATTCTGGAGGCTGAGGCTGGAGGGTCACAGTTCCTGAATAGCCTCAGCTACTTAGTGAGGCCCTTTGCAACTCAGTGAGACCCTGTTTCAAAATAAAGAGTAAAAAATAGGGATGGGGGTGTAGCTTGGAGATAGAATGCCCCTGGGTTCCATCTGGAGTACCAAAAAAAAAAAAAAAAAAAAGCCTTTGCATACTCAGGGTACTTGGGTTGGTTATTTTTTAGCAGTTTTAGAAAATGAAGTAGTAAGCCAACATTGGTCGTTAGTAGGTCCTGATATGTTGGTTTTGTTATTTCCAAAGCATAATTTTGGGGCTCTCTTTTTGTTTGAGCAGCCTGTATAAAACATAGTAATTACTGTGTTTCAATCTGTGTGAACATCTTTAAGTACATGGTCTCTCGTGGCTCATTTCTGAGGCATAATGGAGAGTGGCCACCCTCGCTCGGCTAACAGCAAGTAATTGAAGTCTGAATGAAGTATTGAGTGTTGCTGGTTTCTGCGTCATTTTTTCACCTTATTTTTCACTGATAATTGTGTAACACTTTTTGTTTTCAACTTCATATCTCTTCATTCAGATACTGTATTTTTAGCAAAGTTGAATTCATCAACATTCTGTGCTTTTTAACTTTTTTAAAAAAGGCTATGATTGTGTCTACATGACTAAGTACAGGAAGAAGTAGCACATTTAATTTTTGTAACTAAAGTGAAGAAGAAAGCTTTCTAGTAACATGTTTCTGCAAGGAAACTTATGTTAAGACTGAGAACTTGAGTGAACATCAAGAATCCTGTGTTTTCAATTATTTTAAAAGGTTGACAGCCCTGTAAGAAGCATTTTTACCTGCTTTTCACTTGTTTAGCCTGCAGACTCATTTATATATCATCTTAACACATTCTAATAAAGGCATGTTTTGAAGTTTGATTACTTAACTATTTCTAAGTACTTTTTTCATAAGCCTTATATTCTTTATCATGTGTGGAACAAAGATGATTTATCATGGGTACACATGATTTTGAAGATTTTTTTCTTCTGGTAAAAATTTTAAGGCAGTAATGTTGACATTATGTTTTAAATTCATCTTCATAGGAAGTGAAAATTCTTATGTACTTTTTCTTGAAGAAGTGGACTTAAGTGGAATTAAATAGCTGGAGATTAAACATGGGTCCTAAAGTCCTTTATTTAATGTGAATGTTGGTATACCAAACAATTTCTTAAATGTTAGAGAATTAAGCCAAGCATAGCACATGCCTGTAAATCCTAGTACATGGGAGACTGACACAGAATTGCAGGTTTGAGGCTAGCCTCAGCAATTTAGCAAAACCTTTGGCAACTTATTGAGAACCTATTTAAAAAAAAAAAAAGGGCTGGTGGCATAGCTCTGGGGTAGAATGTACTCGGGTTAGAATTAAAATATTATGTAATTTTGATTACTTGGCCTAGTATTATTATTTAAATCTGTATAAACAATTGTTAGCTGCATGTATGTTTGTATCAGTTTGACTCTCATGATGCATAATTACATTGTACCAATAAAAGTATTAAAAAACAGAAACAGTTGTCAGCTAAAAAGGAAATTATATTTTTCTAAAGATATCTAATGTATATACTGGTGTGTGTGTGTGTGTGTGTGTGTGTGTGTGTGTGTGTGTTACTGGGGGTTGAACCTAGGGGCCTTCTACCTCCAGGTTATACCCCCAGCCCTATTTTATTGCTTTTTTTGTTTGAATACAGGTGTCTTGTTAAATTGCTGAGTCTGACTTCAAACCTGCCTTGTCTCAGCCTCTCAAGTACTGGAATTACAAACATGCACCATCATACCCAGAAATTATGCTGAATATTTATATGCATTGTCATTCTGTTTTCTACTTAACTAAATAAAATATTTGAAGACATTTGCACATAAAATTAATAACATTAAAAATCCTTAATTATTGTAGCATGTTTACTCTTGTAATAATAAGTATACTTTGATAACGTATTATCTGGAATTTTTCAGTTGGTGTTACATGTAGATGATATTTACTTCTATTTGAAACAATATTTAAATATCAACAACACATCCCAATGATATGCCTATGATTGCTGGTGCTGCAAATACTTAATAGTATGATTCAATTTATTTAAAAGTTTAGGAGCCAGCATGGTAGCACATGTCTGTAATCCATGTACCTGGGAGGCTGGGACAGTTGGATAACACATTTGTGGCCAGCCTCTGCAATTTTGTGAGACCCTGTTTCAAAATTTAAAATAGTAAAATAGGGCTGTGGGTGTAGTTCAGATATAGAATCCCCCTAGGTTCAATCCCTAGTACTACCCCCCACAAAAAAAATGTTTAGTGACAAATAGACTTAAGTTATTAGGGATACACATATAGGTGTTAAACCCATAGAAAATGAAAGTTCAAATGTTTACCTAAAGGGGCAGAAGAGGATTGTGTTTAAGGACAGTGTACAAAAGTTTCTAAGTTATAGTAGTATGTATTAAGTGTTATGTTTCCAGCTGTATATGTATGTTTCACAAATAAAAATTTTAAGTGGAATTAGAAAACAGGTCCATCTCAACATGTGTAGGAAAATATTCTGTGTATTTTATTTTTTCAAAAGCATATTCAAAGCATTAAATAGCACACTTGTAATTCCAGTACTTGGGAGCTAAGACAGGAGGAGGATCTTGGGTTTGTGGCCAGTTTCAGCAACTTAGGCCCTCTGAAACTTTAAAAAAAGGGATGGGGTTATAGCTCAGAGGTAGAACACCTCTGGGTTCAAGCCCCACTACCACAAAAGAATACAAATTTTAAAAATTAAAAAAAAATGCTAAACAAATTATGTTTCTGCGATAGAGTCAAAACATCTTCAAAGAATGTTGGTCCACCGGGCCAGGGTGTGTGTGTGTGTGTGTGTGTGTGTGTGTGTGTGTGTGGCCAAGTTACCATGCCTGCCTGTCCTCATCTAGTCTAAGTGCTGCCAGGGAAGTGACCCATGTGGTTCTTGCCTGCCCCCCTGCCCTCCTTTCCCTTGGTGCTTAGCATCCCAGTATTTAGGCAGCACCTGCTGGAGTGCCCACAGCGCTGTCTCCTCTTCCCATCTTTTTTGTCGGCCCTTCTTTTGGTTTATGAATGGGAATTGCTGCTGATGGCTACCTAGTAGCACTTACTAGGAAGACAGACAATCCTATCACATTAGGAAATAATTCAGAATAGTGATTATGGATTGGAGATAACTGGTAGAAAGCCTTGGTTGGAGATACATGCTCCTCAGTATTTTCACCACGTAAGAAAGTCTATCAGTCCACATTTGACAGTTAATATGGTATGTTGGAGGGAAGAAGAAAGGAGTTACAGACTAGTATTTTGTGGAAAGAGATATTAACAAGAATTATGTGGTCAGAATCAATGTGTATATGTTTGACCAGCATAAAGAGATTTTGGTCTCCACAGGCCTAAATCACTGGGGTATGAGTCCATTAAGACCTTTCCCAATCACAAACATCATCCACTTTTCTATCCCTCTCCCCTACAGGTGGCAGAATAAATTGCAACTAATATTTATAGAGCACTGACTAGTTGACTTCTTCATGCCATTATCTGTCCAAACCATGATGTAACCAAAGAGTCCATTTGATAATCTATTCTATTAAAGCAAAACAACAACAAAAATATTCCGTAAATAGAAAATACATCGGGTACATTAGGAAACAAACATATGAAAGTCAATCACTAAACCAAACATGAGAAGGAGGGTGGGGGAGGGAATGGGGTGGGAACTGGGGAAGGGCTAAACGAGTGATGTGTGCATGTATGCCTCTATCATCTTGTACCCATTAAGATGTATGACTACAATGCACCAATAAAAAAAGTTAAAAAAATCAAACCTGTACTTAAGAAAATACATTGGGATCTTTTTTTAAAAAACTTTTTGCAGTACTGGGGATGGAACTTAGGGACATTCTACTTCGAGCAATACCCCACAGCCCTATTTTTTAGTCTTTTTATTTTTTTGAAACAGGTTCTCACAGAGTTGCAAAGGGCCTCACTAAGGCTGTCTAGCTAAAGTTGTCCCCGAACCTTGGTCCTCCGGTCTCTGCCTCCCGAATACTGGGATTATTACAAGCGTGCGCCACCACGCCCAGCTCATTGTGATCTTTAAAATATTTGTTTATTCTTGCTATATAATTGGAGTCTCTGCTTAAATGTCATTGCTCCTTACCGATAGGGAGAAGTGAGGTGTAAGGTTCTCTGCTCGCAGAAATAGTTGAGGATGCTGGAGAGGAGATTGAGTTGGGATTTTCCTCCCTCCCTACAAGGGTATTTCTTGGAACAATGAGAACACTTAATTTTCCTGTATAAAACTGGGTGTTTTATGCAAAGATACCCCAAGAGTTAAATTCTTGAGGAAGGAAACCTGTCCTTTTATATACCCAGTGGTGTGACAAAAAACCTGTGCCACCTTCTGGAGGGGAACTTCTGACTGAATGGAAGAGCATGGCAAAGAACAAGTATGTTTTGGCTTTTCTTCTGTGGTAGGAAGAATATATGTATTTTTCAGAATTCAAGTAGATCATGTATACCAGAAATATTTAGGCTTGATGAGTTTTGTGTACCTCATTTGCTCTGTTGATGCAAATTGGAAATTGTGTTTTTGAAGAGAGTCCAAGAGACTTGGATGTTCCCACCAGCCAGACAAATGTTTGTAGACCAACTTTTTCCCCT
The DNA here is from genome assembly GCF_963383645.1 of Muscardinus avellanarius. Classification (NCBI taxonomy): domain Eukaryota; kingdom Metazoa; phylum Chordata; class Mammalia; order Rodentia; family Gliridae; genus Muscardinus; species Muscardinus avellanarius. The sequence continues at coordinate 58,981,487 of NC_137801.1, forward strand.
CCTTGTACTCCATTATAATGTAAATGAACCACTGAACTACTTTTGTGTGCCAGGGAAACTGCCAGTTAAATCCTTGATTTTGAACCAAGAGAGTCTGTGACATTGAAAGAAACATGGTTGAAATGTTCCACAGAGAAACCAAAACTTTTAAGTAACCATGGAAATAATTTTGGCATTAATTTGCTTTATATTCTCATAAAACTATTTTAATTACTCCTACAATTTTTTTTTTCCTTTCAGATTCAACCCTATGAAAAGATAAAGGCCAGGGGCTTACCTGATAACATATCTTCTGTGTTGAACAAGCTGGTGGTGGTAAAACTCAATGGTGGCTTGGGAACCAGCATGGGATGCAAAGGCCCTAAAAGTCTGATTGGTGTGAGGAATGAGAATACCTTTTTGGATCTGACTGTTCAACAAATTGAAGTAAGTAACATTTAGCCTTTCTGATGGTTTACTAAAATAGCTTTTAGTTTTTAGGTTATCATAAATGTTATTAAATGTAGCAGATGTGAATTTGTCAAAGAGCTTGCTATCTTTAGTATCTCTATTAGTATTTAAAAAAAAGGTTTAAGGCCATGTCCTTGGGTTGATGTAAAAGCTTCTGATTTTAAATAGCATTTGTGGTTGCTGAAATCTCTAGGCCTGTTCAGATTCTCCTGTGATCTGCCCCCCTCCGTCCCCTTTATTTCTAGAGGCTGCAGTCATGAGGGCTGGGATGATCTGGCTTTAACAACCCCTTTTGAGAAAGTGGGAAGGATGTCACAACTGATTGGGTGCCATGGAGGCTAAGAACTGTTCTTGACAAAGTCATTAATCAAAGACTATAAGCTCTTCAGGAGCAGTGGCACTATTTTTCTGTCTCTATCATGGTGCTGGTAACTATAATCATAATACTGGCAGTAGCAGCTACTAACATTTATCTAGCACCTAATGTACACCAAGTCCTCTAAACTCTTCCCATGAATTGACTCATTTGTTCCTCTCAACGATACTGAGGAAAGTATTATCCCTGTGTTACAGGAGAAAACCAAGGCATGGAGTGGTGAGTTGTCTAAGGCACCCGAGCTGGTTAGGAGACCCAGAATCAAATGTAAATGCAGGTTCATCTGACCTCTAAAAACTTGTTTTCCACTACGTATGGGGCCTCTTAGCTCTTCTGAGAAAAAAGATTTCAGTGGGAGGTGCAATTCAGAAGTTTTTTGACCATTCATCCTGAAAACAGGGAGCCAGGGCTCTGTGACATTTGCACTATCATCCCCACAGAGCTCCAAACAGAATAAATGATGAGCCAGCACTTGTCTACCCACCAAGGCCACAGAACCCTGTGGCTGTGCATGCAGCTCCAGAGTTGGGACTGCCTGGGGGCAGCAAGTTGGCCTTAGTGTAGTCGGCCAAAAAATGCAGACAGTAGTTTCTGTTTCAAGGGTTGTGATTTAGTTTAGTAAAATGCCTGGCTCAAGTGGAGCAATTATATATATGTATTAGGCTTTATAAAGATGAGGTTTTGGACATTTTGTGATTAACCAATTAACCATGAAGGGTTAGTTTTACATTTTTAAATAAGGGAAATAAAAATCTGGATAATCTATGTTGATTTTCTCCCTAGCATTTGAACAAAACTTACAATACAGATGTTCCTCTTGTCTTGATGAACTCTTTTAACACAGACGAAGATACAAAAAAAATACTACAGAAGTATAATCACTGTCGTGTGAAAATCTACACTTTCAATCAAAGCAGGTACAAGGAGTAAAAAAATTAACTGTAGGGGAGGGTCTACTCCTGGAAAGGGCTACTTTGCCTCATTTACAACAGAGCAGCCTCAAGATGTGCATGTAAAGATTATTGCTTGCAAGTGCTTGGTACCTTTAAAAGCAAGAGCATTTGTTAATAGATATGTGATTGTTGTTCTGTAATTTCCAGTTTTCAAGAGAATCTGATTGAGATTCTGTTTCATGTCCAGAATGTTTGAGGTTGGCTTATTAGGAGGGCATATTTGGTCTCTAGCTGGGTGTGTGAAAGTCTTTCTACCTTCTACAGTATTGATAACCTTCACTCCTATGAGACTTTTTTCACCTTGACTAGGCCAAGAACATTTTAATAGATTCTGGAGAAAAGCATCTACTTTGTGTAAATAGAGAGAATAAAAAGGAATTTCAATGATAAACTGTCATAAAGCCCAGGCAACTGGGGAAATAAGGCCTCCATTTAAAGAGTGGACACCAAGTCTTTACAAACTTGTGCTATGTCTAAAGTTATACCACTAGTTTGAGATATATGTATATATATATATTTTTTTTTTCTTCTTTTTGTTGGTGCTGGGAATTGAACCCAGAGGCATTCTACTTCTTGAGTTACAACTCCAGCCCGATTTTTTATTCTTTATTTTCAAACAGGGTCTCACTAAATTGTGGAGAGCCACACTAAGTAGCTGAGAATGGCCCCGAACCTGCAATTCTCCTGTCTCAGCCTTCCAAGTACTGGGATTACAAGCGTGCACCACCAGGCCCAGCAGTTTTTTTTTTAAACTAATCTGTTTTCCCGTGGACATTTTTTACATCACAGATGTGCTGCCTGTTTTCTAGTTGGTCCAGTCTCTTGTACCGTCTTGTACTGTCCTTTCCCCATGGCCGTCCTTCCCACTGTCCACTTACGGTGGGAAGCAGGCGCCCAGGGTGCTGACCTGCTGCAGAGAGAACCACCTCTGAATATATGTGTGGAAGAATGAGAAGCTTTCTCCAGATAGGTTTACAGGGGAAAAGAACCTTTCTATAAACATAAGTTTGAGAATATTTGCTGAATATATCACTTTTCTTGGAGTCATAAAACATTAATATCTTAAAACATGAGGTTCTTTCTGTCTGTCTGAACATGGAAAACTTTTTTGCCATAACTATTATTATCTAGAAAAATTTGGACAGCATGAGAAATTTTAAATGAATTCACCTATAATTGAATCCTATTTGTAGACTGAAACAAAGGGACAATTTATTTGACTTTAATGTGTTGTTTTACTTAAATGTCTGGAGTACTCTACAGTGATATTGCAAAAGAACTTTTTTTTTTAAAGGTACCCAAGGATAAATAAAGAATCCTTACTTCCTGTAGCAAAAGATGTATCTTACTCAGGGGAAAATACAGAAGCTTGGTACCCACCAGGTCATGGTGACATCTATGCCAGTTTCTACAACTCTGGTTTGCTTGACACCTTCATAGGAGAAGGGAAAGAGTATATTTTTGTGTCTAACATAGATAATCTGGGTGCCACAGTGGATCTTTATATTCTTAATCATCTAATGAACTCGCCCAACGGAAAACGCTGTGAATTTGTCATGGAAGTCACAAATAAGACACGTGCAGATGTGAAGGTAAATACCGAGAGAAAGCGGTTTAGAGTTTCCTCTTTTCATATTTGTAGGTTATACAGTTAAAATCTGTTTTTTCCCTGATTTGAAAGTTTATGTTTTAAGCAGAACACATTTATTGAATTTACATTGTAAGATAGAGTTAATAGTAATACAATCCTTATTTTTTTTAATAATCTGTGTCAGTAATTTTAACTTAAAACAGTTTTTTTTTTTTTTTTTTTGGTACTGGAGATTAAACCCAGGGACTTTCTACCTCTGAGTTACACCCCCAACCCTATTTTATTTATTTAGTTAGTTTTATTTGGTGGTGCTGGGGTTCCTGGAAACCCTTCTACCTCTGGGCTACACTCCCAGACCTTTTTTTAATTTTTTTATTTGGAAATGGGGTCTCTTAAGCCAGCGCGGCTGGCTTCGAACCTGCGCGATCCTCCTGTCTTCGCCTCCCAAGCACTGGGATTACAAGTGTGCGCCACCATGCCCAGCAGCCTATTTTATTTTTAGAAACTCACTAAATTGCAGAAAGCCTCCATAAGTTGCTGGGACTGGTCTTGAACCTGCAGTCCTCCTGTCCCAGTCTCCCAGGTACTGGGGTTACACATGTGTGCCACAACACCTGTCTTCCAAACAATTCTGAAACATGAAAACATTTTCAATAAGTTTGTTCAGGCCTTTTATATTTTCCTAGTTTGGCATTTGTTATATTGTATAATTTTTTGTTTTATACCTGTAATAATGTCTTTGTAGTAGTTGTAAAAATATGTAGTTGTTTTGGTGCAGAGCACAAATTGGTTTAACCAGGCAAGTTTGATGGCCATGATATTTGGCCTTTCATGAAATGGCACACAGATTTTCCTACTTACCCACAGAGAGTAAGAAAAGTGGGCAGTGTGTGTGAATACTAAGCAGTGAGTTTCTGGCCTGGATTTCACGCCTCTTGGAAAGTCTCCATCTTTCTACACTGGCCTGGCCTAGTGTTGTAAGGACACCTCCATCCTGAGGCTCTTCTCATCTACGTGTGCGATGTCTCCCCTTGTGCTAGAGTTAGTCAGAGCAAGGCCTCAGGTGGTGGACTCACTGTTCTGTAACAAGCAGTGATTTGGGAAAAAGAGGAATGGTTGTTCCTGTAGCAGAACTTAGGAAAGGGAGTAAGACTCTAATGTCCTCTCAGGGGTTTAGTTATGAACAAAACAATGGATCTAAGCTATACAATGAAAATGAGTCCTTTTTTCCCCTACCTTCAAACATATATTGTTTTGTGTACTGGGAAATTATATCATCAGTGTCTCTTCTATAAAAGTCTATAAAATTAATAAGCAGTTGGTGTGCTATGGTGGTGGCTGGGAAAGATGTGGAAGCACTAACTGTTTTTTGCCTTCCTAGGGTGGAACACTCACTCAGTATGAAGGAAAACTGAGACTGGTGGAAATCGCTCAAGTACCAAAAGCACACGTGGACGAGTTCAAGTCTGTATCAAAATTTAAAATATTCAACACAAACAATCTATGGATTTCCCTTGCAGCAGTTAAAAGACTGCAGGAACAGAATGCCATTGACATGGAAATCATTGTGAATCCAAAGGTAACCAAGGCCAAGGCTCACTGGGCTCTGGTTCCTAGGATCACAGTAGGCTAAGCACAGGCTGCGCTGCCCACGCCCTCCAGCCTGTCTGTGCTGTTGGCCAGTCTTCTTGCCTAGCCAGACTCCAGTTCCTGGCTCCCTCCAGAAGCTGCATTCATCCCTCTGGTGCGCCCTTATTTGACTGGGCTGTGGTAGTGGCAAGAGCCCTGGGTTCTAAAGTAAACCTCCCTCAGCCTTTGGTATTGCTCTGACACTTATGAGCTATTTTGGCCATAGACAGCTTGCATGAGTTTTCTGAACCTTTGGTTTATTGTAAAATGGAATATTACTGAACCGAAGAGTTATGCTACTGAAAAGGATCACATGGGCATTTGGTGCATGTGTGATAAATGTAGTTCTCAATATTGTATGTCCTTCTTTGATTCTCTGAAATTGCTTCCTAAATGTCAAGTAGCACACATGGAACTAATCTCTGAGATAAAGGTGCCTAAAATTTTTGCCCCTTACTTTTCTTTCAGACTTTGGATGGAGGCCTGAATGTCATTCAGTTAGAAACAGCAGTAGGGGCTGCGATTAAAAGTTTTGAGAATTCATTAGGTATTAATGTTCCAAGAAGCCGTTTTCTGCCTGTCAAAACCACATCAGATCTCTTGCTTGTGATGTCAAACCTCTATAGCCTTAATGCAGGATCTTTGACAATGAGTGAAAAGCGGGAATTTCCTACAGTGCCCCTGGTTAAATTAGGCAGTTCTTTCACAAAGGTATGTAACTATAAAGATATGAATATGAATTGGAGATTAACCTATGTTACTGACTTGTTATATTCATCTATCTTTGATGCCATTTAAAGGAACTGACTTTAGAAAATAAAGATGTACTTTGGAAATTTGATTGCTATAGAGTTTAAAAGAATGTTTAAATATAGGGACATTGTATCTTATGTTTCTCCTAAGACCAACGCTGCTTTCATCAATGAGAAAAGGTTAATTCTGGCTTAACAGGTATTTATTGAGTTGCTACCATGTGCTGAGCAGTTTTCTAGATGTGGGGATTTAGCAGTAAACAAAAAAGGCTTAAGTCCTTGTCTTTTTGGAACTAACATTCTAGTGTGGGAAATGAAAGGTTTGTGGAGGAGACAGGAGACAGCTCAATGGCTGTACAGGCTTCATTGGAATAAAACCTGCTGAGGAGATATTCAGGAAAGGTTGGAGCCCGTGTTCAGTTTACAGACTAAAAGTTTATGTAGCTTGTTTAAGGGGAGCTTCTATAGGGCTCGGGCAGTGGTGTTAGTCATTGCTGGGGGGTACTGTTAAGGGGAGTTTGTTGGGTTAGAGTTTAAGCAGAACAATGAGAATTTTCCATAAGCAGAGGGATTTGATAAGCAAGGGTCTTGTCGGGCACATCTTAGGCAAGACAGTGGGGACATTTAGGTAAGCAGAGGTATGAGTGTATTTGAGTAAGACTTGGGACTTTTCTGGTCAAAGAGGCCTGGAAAATGACACGTTTTCACAAGATGGGGGCACTTTCGTTTGAGACTCTTTGTGCGTGTTAATGGGGATGGAACCCAGGGGCATTTTACCTCTGAGCTATACCCCCAGCCCTATTTTTTAGTCCTTTTATTTTTGAAACAGGATCTCACCAAGTTGTGAAGGGCCTTGCTAAGTAGCTGAGGCTGCCCGCTAACTGCGATCCTCCAGGCTCCACCTCCCGGATGCTGGGATTACAAGCATGTGTCACCATGCCCAGCTAGTTTGAGACTCTTAACAGGAAGGAAGATAATAAGCAAATAATCAGATGGTATAGTATGTCATATAGTATACAAAGTAGTGAAAATCTGTGGAGAAAAAAAAAAGCTAGGAAATACATGTGTGAGAGGATGTGTGACTTTACATTGTGTGGCCAGAGATACCGGGCTGTCTGGAATGGATTTTAGAATGGGAGAAGAGTTAGAGCTATAAACGTAGACAGCTCATTCAAGAGTTTTGCTTAAAAGAAACAAATTAGGCCATAGGTAGAAAGGAATATAAGATTTAAGAGATTTTACTTTGTTTTTTAAACAGGAAATTTTACTTATATATTGAGAGGAACTGATGCAATAAGGAGGGAAAGAAACATTCGAGAGAGAGGCTCCCTGGGACAGTATTCTCTAGTAGAGCATAAGAAGGGAACTAATACTAAAATGTAGCACAAACACACAGCAGACTTTTACTCAGCTGTGAGAACAAAATTATATCATGTGCAGGAAAGTGTGTGGAACTAGAAAATATTATGTTGAGATCAGCCAGTCTCAGAAAGTCAAGGGGTTGTATGTTTTTTCTCAAATGTGGAAACTAGAATGAAAGTAGGGAAAGGGTCCTTAAATAAGACAAAACAGTGGAATCGTGGAAGGGGTTGGGGGAGGTGAGGGTTGAGGAAGGGAACCGCTGAAATCAAGTTCTGTCCATATATGATGTTGTCATTACCAATCTCACATGTATGGGGCAGGAGAAGGGGGAGCAGCATGGGATGAGGGAGAAATACACCAATGGCCTGCTGTGTGCGCATGTGTCGCTCTGAATCTCACTATGATGCATAATCATGATATGCCAATAAAAGTATAAAGTATATACACATGTGTGTGTGTGTGTGTGTGTGTGTGTGTGTGTGTGTGTGTGTGTGTGTGTACATATATATTGTGTGGTACTGGGGGTGGAACACTCAGTAGCTGAGGCTGGCTTTGAACCTGTGCGGTCCTCCTGTCTCAGCCTCCCAAGCGCAGGGATTACAAGCGTGTGCCACCATGCCCAGCTAAAATATATTTTAAGTTTAAAAATAAAGAGGGTAGTGCCAGGCATCATGGCACACGCATGTAATCCCCATGGTTGGGAGGCGGAGATGGCAGGTTCGAAGCCAGCCATACTGGCTTAAGAGACCCTGTTTCCAAATTTAAAAAAGTATAAAAATAGGTCTGGGAGTGTAGCCCGGAGGTAGAAGGGTTTCCAGGAACCCCAGTCCCCAGCACCACCAAAAAAAAAAAAAAAAAAGAGGGTACAATGTACTCCATTTCCAGACATTAAAATATATTTACTGATATTTGGCTTACATGTTAAGAATATAGTTTTAAAAATGATTAGAAATGTATGAAATGCGTGTGTTGGTAAATAAGCCACTATAATGAACTAGAATTTAGTACCCCCCTCCCCAATAAAGGGCTCCAAAGCACCAGTGAAGTGGCTGGCTTTAGTTTGAGTAGAGGTAGTACAGCCCAGGACCAGGAGGGAGGGTTACTGGAGTAGGAGGGAGGTGGTGCTGGAGGTCAAAGCCAGTGAGAGTTTTGTTTCTATTTTCTCAGCAAAATAAAACAGTCATACAGAATAATTTCTAGTATTTGAAAATCTAAGGAAATAAGAGGCAAAGGTAATGATAATTTATAATGAGGATTTGTGCTATGTTCCTCCTGAAGTGTGCTCCACTTCTGAATTCTACCCATAATGCCCAACTCCTCCAGTCTAGCCTGTTTCAAATCATGATAATTTTCCCTATTTTTCCAACTAAATTGACTATGTGAACTTTGGCTTTTAGTATGATGGCAGGTTTTTTTTTTTTTTTTTTTTAACAATGTTTGATCTGCTCTACTATATTGTGAATTGTTTGTAAGGATGATGCTCTTAACTTCTGGTCTCTCTTGCCAGTATACTTGTATATAGTAAGTGCTTAATAAATAGGTTCTCTTTATAAAGAACCAGAGCTTGGCCATAAAATGTTTTACAGTTCTGGGGGTGGGGGAAGGGGCGCTAGAAATTTAACTCAGGAGCACTGTACCCCTGAGCTACATCCCCCACGCCCTTTTAATATTTTCATTCTGAAACAGGTGTTACTAAGTTCTGGGCCTGGCCTCCAGCCTTCTATCCTCCTGTCGTACAGCCTCTCAAGTGCCAGGATTACAGGCATGCATCGTTGCACCTAGCTCAGTTACTCTATCTTTTTAATATTTCCTATCTTTCTGTGAACATATTTTAGACCCAACTTTTATGTTTCTACTTAAAGGTTCAAGATTATCTGAGAAGATTTGAAAGCATACCTGATATGCTTGAGTTGGATCACCTCACAGTTTCAGGAGATGTGACATTTGGCAAAAATGTTTCATTAAAGGTATGTTGTTAATGATGAGAATTATATTTCTTATGGCTTAATAGAATGGGTTTCACTTTCTAGTCCTGTTACATTTAAGGACTATTTCTTAGTCTGAATCAGAAATTTATAAGATAGATATATTTTTTTTGAATGAGTCAATACAGAAATGAAATAAATAGGTTACCATGGTAGTCTTATTTACCATGGTAGTCTTATTTATCCAGATATATACCTAGTTAAAATACAAACATGATTATTTATATAGGGATTTTATGAGACAGCATTTAAATTGGACAGCAAAAACTAATTAATGAAACAGCTATACTTTATTGAAATGTGAGTCTTTAAAATAGAATTACTATTTGTGTTAGCTTACTAAAAATTACTGCTTAAATAGTGACTTTATTTATACTGAATATAGTCTATCCCTATTAAAGGAATTTATTAGTATCAAGATGCTCATTAGCCGGGCGTGGTGGCGCATGCTTGTAATCCCAGCATTTGGGAGGCTGAGACCGGAGGATCGCGGTTCAAGGACAGCCTCAGCTACTACTTAGTGAGGCCCTTTGCAACTCAGTGAGACCCTGTTTCAAAATAAAGAATAAAAAATAGGGCAGGGGGTATAGCTCGGAGGTCGAATGCCCCTGGGTTCCATCCCCAGACCCACCAAAAGAAAAAAAAAAAAAAAAAAAAAAGAAAAGAAAAGAAAAAAAAGATGCTCATTTACCTACTATAGTACTTGGGTACTCTGAATGATTATCCTTCTAGCCTAGCATAAAAAATAGGGAGGAAATATGAGTATTAAAGGCCATAACTGAAATAGCTTTTTCCTAATGAAGTAATTTGTTAAAAATCTCCTACCTGCTTTTCATGTATTCTTCCCATTAAAGCTACTTGCTAAAGTGAGATCCTTCCTGAAAAATACTACAAGCTGAGCATGGTGGTGCTGCCTGTAATCCCAGTGCTTGAGAGGCTGAGACAAGAGGATCATAGGTTTATAGCTAGCCTCAGCAACTCAGTGAGGCTTCTGCTACTTAGACCTTGTTTCAAAATAAAAAATAAAATAGGACTGAGGGTGTTGCTCAGGGGTAGAATGCCTCTGGGCTCAATCCCCAGTACCCCCCACCACAAAACCCCACCATTACATATATTAAGCTTTATTGCTTATATTGCCTAATCTAAAAACCTCATGGCATGAAAAATCTTATCAGTAAACCGTTCCTTTAAAAAACATAAAACCCTATATGTAAATATACAAGCACTCTTCTTTCCCTTCCCTCCCTCTCTGATTGAACCAAGGGCCTTGCACCTGCTAGGAAAGCACTGAGCTTTATCCAAATCCATTTTTAAAATTTTGAGACAAGCTCTCAATAAGTTGCCCAGGCTGGCCTCAAATTTGAGTTCCTTCTGCCTCCTGAGATCCTCCTGGGTAGCTGTATCACTACACCTGGCTCTTTTTTACTTATATTTATTTATTTTTAATGATGATTAGATAATGCTGGTGGCCAGGATTGTGACAGAAGGACACATTACAATTCTCCTTAACATGTTATTTACTTTCCATGTTTAATATTTTTTATAATTACAGTTACTCCATTTATAAAAAGGAGTGGTACATAAGCTTGACAATTGTAAGATAATTTATTGCATTTCAGATGTAATTCCAAGTACATTCCTGCTTTTTGTTTTCCCTGTCACTTAGGGAACAGTCATCATCATTGCAAATCATGGTGACAGAATTGACATCCCACCAGGAGCAGTATTAGAGAACAAGATTGTATCTGGAAACCTTCGCATATTGGACCACTGAAATGAAAAATACTGTATACACTTTATACTAATTATGGGCTAAATAGTTTCTTACAATGGAATGTCCTCCAGGATTCTTAAATAGGCAGGTACTTTACTATGTTATTGTACCCTGCAGTGTTGATTTTTAAGAGTTTTCTGCAGTATGCTTTTAGTCTAAGAAAAACATTGATGGAGCAATACTTTCCTTCTTTGAGAGGATCCTGAAAATTAGTTCATTTTAAAGTGCAATATTGTTTAATCTTAAAACTGGGGCAGTCTGCTGGAAGCTCTTTTAACAGAAGCCTCACTGATGGTCACTTTGAATTTCCTGTGATTTAAAAAATAAAGTGGTGAAGCCATACATGTGTATACTTGAACTTTTTAATGCTAACTTTATGAAAGAATAAAATGATTTATTCTTGATAAACAGGTACTACACAGGTTGGAAGATTTTCTCTTGGAATATTTAAGTACTCACTAGCTAGTTATCTAGCAAGTCTCAGTTATTGCATTTCTAAGAATCTTACACACATCATTATTTCCATAGGAACTGAACTTGATGGCATTTAGTACCTTTCGTCTAATTCTGAAGCTGGGATGCCTGCCAGGCTTTCCACAGACTCTCTATTTACTAAGACAAAGTGGTGTTTCTTCTCCTAGCTGGAGGGGCAGGGTGGGCAGAGTAGGGTATTTCTTTAACACCCTGTACAGTGGGGTGGGTACCCTTCACATGTAGTTCTCTTTCCTTAAAGCTTCATTTCTTGAAGCTTGCCGTCAAAGATTTCATAAGTAACTTTCCAAATTGGGCATCCTGGTAGTTCAGCTTATGCTTTCAAGAATCAAGTCATGTTTTACAAATTTTCCATGCTAGTTTTGAGTAGGCTTCTTGTTTAAAGTTTACAGCATACTAGGCTATTAAAAAAGAAAGTTGTCTTTTAAAGTCTAGTAATTTTTTACAGCTTTATTATAGACAGTGTAAGAACCCATGACATTCCTCTGTAATAAAGGAAAGAAAACAAGCTTTCCTCTTGAGAAAACAAAAGAACAAAACAAGACTATTTCATTGTACACAATCACCACAAGATTAGGCACTCTGACAGGGTTAGGCAAGACTCTTGGTGTAAGGTGAGGCACAGGCACTTTCACGTGTAGAGTGCTGCTGATTCTAATTTTTCATTTTGGAATTAGGTATTATAAAAGTCTTTAAATAACTTAATATTTCTGGCCCCAACACAGCAGCCTGTATTTTAAATTTTCTGTTTTTCCCTGGTCTTCTTTCAAGAACACAACAGAAGTAACTTAAAACCAAGAATCCAAGGAGTCTGTACTCATGTTAACTAAATGTTAAAATTAGAACTCATAAGAAGGCATATTATATGAATTCATAGTCTTACCTCTGCTAGAAATAAAAAGGGGGAGAAATCCAAACCTTTCATAGGTACTCTTATAAAAATACACCTATTAAACTGTATCCTCCTATATACCACTTCTGAAAAGTATTTAAATTAATTAGAAGTTGCACAAAAAAGGCCAATATCTCGTTCTTTATTACTTGTAATCAGCCTTTCATGTATTTAGATGTTCAGAGGCGGCTTTATCCATTTGACATACAGTGGGAGTAGAAAGATTAAATATGCAACACACAAAGCCTTGAAACTTTAAATTGGTCACTAAAACAAAAACTGAATTCCTAAATCCAAGCAATCAAAAGATGTTTATTTTTTATAGAAAGATCTGTAAAAAAATATTTTTTCAAACAGCTTTACTTTCATAGAGAAAACTTTCTACAGAGGTTGACTAAGATTTTAATATTTTAAATTGTACCATCATTAAATAAGGTGGGACACCATATGAATTTCATTGCACTGGAAGAAATGCAAAGCATTTTTTTTTTTTAATATAAAGTATACAGAGCATTCTATTCAACTACAGCTGTGTTACAGCTATGTGTTCTTTTGGATTTGGTCCAAAGAAACCTGAGTCTGTTTCCAGAGAGAATGAAAAATGTTCTAGACACCTGATCAGTTACTCCTCACTGAAGAATGCACAAAATGGCGTTCCTTACAGAGCCCACTGAATCCATCAGTTTCCCAACACTGATAACTTTCCTTTTCCCTTTCCCCCAGCTCAGTTCATTTTGGGTTCCAGGTTCAGCTCTCCAAACACAGGCATTCAGATTTTCTTCACAAACACACATGTCATGATTGGAGGAACTACCCAGTTTTCCAGTAAGTCATCACCTCTTCTGTTCCCAGATCTCGGCCATATTTAGGTCCAAATCTTTAAGACCCTTTAAGGCTTGAAGATTTCCAGTGTAAAAAGCTACATCTGCTGTGACCAACCTAGACATTGGAGAGAAAATTATTTTTAAATTTCACATTTTTTTTTTTCAGGTAGAAGACCAATGCTGACAGACCTATCCTGTTAGAATATAATTTAAAATTCAGAATTCCTAGCAACAAATGTCAACATATTTCTCTTAGAAGGATTCCTGTTGTCACACAGTTAACTATCTAATGCTCTATTTAGAAAATAAATGTTTGGAAAATGGATTTCATGATAAATCCTGCCCAAGAAAATCAGATTTATCTTAAAATACAGAGAATTAAAATATGGAGAAAATAAACTAAAAGGATTGGTTGTCATTACAGCACACATGTATATGACTAAAATAGTATATTCAAGGGAAAGAAAGGCCAGGTTTCCTGAGTACCATCTAAGGAGTTAAGTGAAAGGTGAAACCCATGTATGTAAAATACTACTGGATAGAAACCTTCACACCAAGGGATGGGAATGGATACATGAGGTTCTGGCTTCAATCCCAGGTACCACAAATAAAAACAAAACTCAATACTAATAATATAACAACATGATGAGAAGAGAAAAACTGCACTTTTGTGTGCTGACCTGTTACATTAATTCCTATACCACTTACTTCATTTAGACATAGAACTATTAACATGAAAATTGTTTATCCTTTGACTCACTAAAAAAATGAAGCATACCTTTTAAAAAGTGTCACACATGCTAACTTGCTGACAGTACTCATATTTAATCACAGCCCCCCTCCCCCATACAGGTAAGATTTAGAAACTTTGAAAAATTATCAGAGATTAAAAAAAAAAAAAGTACATAGAAGAGCTTAATACATGAATAGACTTTTTGTGTATGGTGCTGGGGATAAACCCAGAGCCTTGCACATTTACTCTGTACCACTGAACTATACCTCCAGCCCAGATTTTTAATTGCTGTGAAAGATTAGAGCAATACCTCAGAGACACAACCCCATGGGATATTTGTTCAGTTATTTCCCAGTGTGGCACTCAGGGTGTTAGGATAAATAGGTGATATGGCTAGTGTAATCCATTTAAGAAAAAATATTTTATGCTTTATAAAGGGGCAAATAAAATATAATTATGAATTAATGAGTTTGAATTTTTCAGTAGCTTATCAATAAAGAGTGGAACTCCTTATTGTAAAAAAATGAATAAAATACTACATATGAAATGTTCAGCTTTTAACTTGGACTAAATATAACACATTAACAATAAATAAATTACAAGTTAATTATGGGTACAGTTCCTTAAGGTACCCTCATCTTGTAAGTAGATTACAATAAATGCTGGCAAAAGAACTGAAACTCCTAATATTAAGCACAGTAAAAATTTCATATAAATGTTGAATCATATTTTTATCATGAGTTGATATTCTAACAACCATTTTCTAAGGATAAGAAAATGCCCACAAAGTCCATGGCATGTTACCTGGCACAGAGCACATGATTTACCTTCACTTATTAAGAACAGGCTGTTAGCTCACTTGTCTAATCCCTGAAGCAACTCCTCTACTGACACTAAAGTGACCCAGAAGGAAAGCATCACTTTAGAAATCACTGCGCTGGGTACACTTAAAATAAATCTTGCCAGGCATGTGGCACATGCTTGTAATGCCAGCATTTGGGAGGTTGACACAGGAGGATTGCAGTTTGCACACAGCCTCAGCTATTTAGTGAGGACCTTTGCAACTCAGTGAGACCCTGTTTCAAAATAAAGAATAAAAAAATAGGGCTGGGAGTATCACTCAGAGGTAGAATGCCCCTGAGGTTCCATCCCCAGTACCCAAATAAAAAAAAAAAAAAGAAGAAAAGAAAACAAGAAATCTTACCTATTCCAACCTTTCTTAATTCTTCCCACAGTGATGATAAATTGCATATAATGACAATGTTTTCTTGGCATATAAATAACCTACTCACAACCTATATTCTTTAGAAGGAAACAAATGACCTAAACTTTTAATTCCAAATCTATGTAATGCCTACCAGCTAATCTGTAACCTTCATAGCTACAGAATAGATAAAAAACAGCATTTAGATAGCACCTAAAAGGTCTTTAAATACGTTCATTTATAATATTTCTCTTCATTCTACAATAACACTGGGAGTTACATATTATTATTACCCTATTTTGTGGAAAACTGAGGTTTAGTGTGACAAACAGGTGGTTCTTGCTGTGGATCCTGAAGCACATGTGTGTGACCAAGTTCTTTGGTCTATGTAAATTCAGTTAAATTCAATTAAAGCAAGGAAGTGTAGGAAGCCAAATTTTGCTTAGTCTATAAAATGCCAAAGCAGACCTTAGTCTGATCATTTCACAACTATCTCTCAATTGGTTCAGAACCAAGAAAGAAAAGTATTAGGCACTTCTGATTCTAACAGGGTAAGAATATATTTCTCCTGGTTTTTATTTAGTTTTACTAACACACTACCTGTAATCTACATATTTTATATCTCCTATAAGAGTAATCTCAATTTGACCTAAAATTAGGTATTTTATGTATCTTATAGGTAAACATGTTAACACTCCATGCATAGAAATAGATATTGACATGATTAAGCTGTATATTTTGACAGCCCTTGAAGAATGAAATAGGTGATTTTGATTTAGTAGTCTGTAAAAGAGATGAGGAAAGTCAGGCCATTGGCCTGTAATTCCAGTACTTGGAAGGCTGAGACAGGAGGATTGCAGGTTAATGGCCAGCCTCCTGTGCTTAGTGAGTCCCTCCTCATCTTAGTGAGACTCTTTCAAAACAAAAAATAAAAGGTCTGGGGGTATAGCTCATAGATATAATGCCCCTGGTTCAATCCTTAGTAATGCAAAAAATTAATTCAAAAATAGGGCTGGGAGTATAGCTCAGAGGCAGAATGCCCCTGGGTTCAATCCCCAATACTATAAAATAAAATAATAAAATTAAATAGATGAGGAAACAGGTTTGCCTTAAAAATGTGTGTGTGTGTGTGTGTGTGTGTGTGTGTGTGTGTGTGTGTGTGTGTGTGTTTGCAGTACTGGAGATGGACCTCAAGGATGCTCTACCTCCAAGCTACACCCCTAGCCCTGTTTTTTATTCTTTACTTTGAAACAGTCTCACTGAGTAGCAAAGGACCACACTAAGTAGCTGAGGCTATCCCTGAAGTGCAATCCTCCTGTCTCAGTCTCCCATATGGTGGGATCACAAGTGTGCGCCACAATACCTGGGTTTGCCTTAGATGAAAAGGCAACTATTTGCAACTGATATGGACAGCAAGATTTCTAACAGAGTATATAGAAAAAATCTCAAATCAAGAAAATAACAAAAAAGAGAAAAATGAGAAAGAAAATGAATTAGAAAGTGACAGATAAGAATACTTGAATGACCAGTAAACATAAAAGATAAGCACCAGGTAAAAGTGCAAATCAAAACTTCCTGTCAGAATGGCAAAAATTAAGTCTTAACAATCATATTTGACATGAGCTGGAAAATAGGAACTCGCAAACTACCCATGAGACAGTAAACTTGGTACAACTGCTAGCAGAGTGAAGATGCGCAAGCGCTCTGATCCACTTGGATCTGCTGTCAGGAATCTGCCATACCACTAAGCATCTCACTACGACAGCACTGTGATGTAAAAAGCAACGACCTAGAAATGGGTCATCACAGGAGATAAATGCTTTATAGCCATCCCTCGGTATCCTGTTGCCAAGGGTCTTGCTAAATTGCTGAAATCTGGCCATGAACCTGCAATCCTCCTGTCTCAGCTCCCAAGGATCTGGAATACTATTTTTAAGTGCCATTTTAAAAATATTTTTTCAACTGGAAATTGCAATTTTTGTTTTGATACTAGGGATTGAAGCCATCTCTAGACCTTTTTATTTTTTAGGTGGTACTAAGGAATGAACCTAGAGGCATTCTATCACTGAGTTAGACCCCCAGCCCTATTTTATCTTTTATTTTGAAGCAGCGTCTCACTAAATTGCTAAGACTGACCTCAGACATGTGATCCTTCTGTCCAGCCTCCCAAGTACTAAGTGCACCATTGCACTCAGCTTCTACCCTTTTTATTTTTTGATAAGGTCTCACTAACTTGCCCAGTTTGGTCATCATCCCTATTTATTTATTTTACAGTACTGGGGACTGAACCTAGAGGCGTTCTAGCTCCGGGCTACACCCTTAAACCTATTTTTTATACTGTATTTTGAAACGGTCTAAGTTGCAGAGGGCCTCACTAAGTAGCCGTCTCATCCTCCCAAGTACTGGGATTATAAACGTGTACCACCGCCTGGCCCCTGTTTTTAAATCTAAGAAAATTAAGGCCCAGAGAGGATAAGTGATTTGCTCAAAGTTATATAGCTAGTAAGTGGCAGAACTCTTACTTAATCCAAGTTTTCTGGTTACAAATTCTGTTTTCTATTTTATACTACACTATTTCTCAGTAATCAACATTTTACAATAGAATATACACATATACCCACATATACATTATTTTCCATAACACTGTAAAAGAATTAAGGCAGACTTTATCCTTGCTGTTTTAGAAATATGAGACACGGAAGTTTATCACCTAGGCACAGAGCAACTGGGTAGTGTTCCCCCATTCAAGCTGAGTATTTCAGAACTCAATACTAACTCCTCACACTTCCTCAAAACAGGTATCTAAGGTCAGGTAAGGAACTGACCATTTATAAACCACTTTAATAGAAAGAGAGCTACAAACAAACATCATCATCACAGAGGGAAAAAAAGCACAAGATTACTACTTTTATAATTTTGGTTATATTTGATATAACCATTTGATTAGAGCAGAAAAGAATAGCATAAAGAATAAAAAACAAGCATTAAAGCAATTCAATATTGCAGTTTGTGATAAAAATATATTAAAATTCATACCCATTTTGAGGTCCTCCATCATTTATCACATTTAAGTGAGACAATTGCTTTTTCAAGTGAAGTTTGTAACTTGCATTAATTCTTAAAAATAACATCTAGAAGAGAGAGAAAACTTAGTTTCTTAAAGTTCTCCCATAGTAGAAGACGACATAAGTAGCTGAATTATCTTTTTTTTTTTTTTTTTTTTTTTGGTGGTACTGGGGATGGAACCCTTCTACCTCTGGGCTACACTCCCAGACCTATTTTTATTTTTTTTTTATTTGGAAACAGGGTCTCTTAAGCCAGTGAGGCTGGCTTTGAACCTGCGTGATCCTCCTGTGTCTGCCTCCGAAGCGCAGGGATTGGAAGCGTGCGCCACCACGCCCGGCTGAATTATCATTCTTAAAAAACAAAATGAAACTACTGTTTTGACGTATAGTTTTTAAAATGCTCCTCTGAAAGTATTTCAGTGCTATTTTATTATTATGTTTTCCCTTAGTTGGACACAAGCTCTCTCCTTTCTTAGAAGTACTTTTAAAGCACATGGGGAGAAATTTTCCTTCTTTTTCTTGCACATGGGAAGAGTTCCTAAGGGATATATGAGTGAGATTAATCATGACAGGTAAAAAGTAGTAAAAATTTTTGTAATATATTAACTAGAAACCTCAAAGAGAAAGGGAAAAAAAAATACAACCTTAGAGGCAAAGATACCCATACACTTTTAACTAATAAAATCATTAAAAAATATTTTATTACTCTTGACCTAAATCATATAAAAATTAACCTATGGAAATGATTTGGTAGAATAACATTTTCAATGAGAATAAATGTATATATAAAATCACTTATGGAAGTTTTGTGTCATTATTGGTATTCAAGTGGCATTAATGATATAAAACCTATAGCTTTTGCCTAAGCTTTCACAAAAGTACCCTTTATAACTTGGATAAAAACACATGAAGTACCTCTATGCCTAGCTCCCTGACCTGGCTAAGACTTGCTCTTGAATTAGAACTCAGATGGCAAATCCAGAAGGTCAGAATGTCAGAAGCGGGGGATTTTACATGTGGAATTAAAAGGATGGGTTAGCTAGGAAGAAATCAGAAGGAAAAAAAGAGATCCTTGTGGGTCACTCTGTATCATATCTTATGGCACCCCTTCAGTCCTCTGAGCCCCAAAGGAGCTAAATGGTATTCAATTATGAGATTGGTATAATTAATGAAAACCCAGGAAAGTATAAAGAAAAGTGGTAATAGATAATATCTAATGGGGTCTGAGGGCATGAGAAAGGAGACTAGTAGGACCAAGAGTAGGCAAGAGACACAAAAGCTACCCTCTACTCCCAAATACTTCCATGCACTCAACTAACTAGTAGCAAACCAAAGTAAACAAAGAAGTCTGAGTGACCAAAATCCCACTGAAATTTAAATTCATTCCTTATGCAACAACTAGGCTTGTATTATAACACTGTACTGTTCTACAACTACGCTTGAATGAGATAAGGTGTGTGAAAACTGGCAATGCTGGAACTTTGAACGTCTTAGGAGAAAGGGGTGTAGAGTGTCCCTCATGAGTAAACTCTGATAGTATTTCTGTATTATCAGTGGATACAGCGGGAAACAGAGGGTAGATATCTCACAGGTCAGAGGTGCCAAAGATTCCCCATATTGCTATATTTTTCCTACCAGAGATCATTTATGTTAATCTAACAAAATATTAATGACAAGCTTATTGATTTAGTTATACATATTAATCTTATTAACTCTATCACTAATTCCTTACATATCCAATTTGGATTGCAATCACAGTGGGTAACATATTTTACTACTGATTGATAAATGTCAACTTTGGTTTTCATACTAACAATATAAAGAGCGATATAAGTAAAATCTGGGACCTTGGATAATGAACAAATGGAAGACCTGAATTTTAGAATTACTGACCAGACTGCACAGCTCTATTTCTCATCTGTCAAAACAAAGGATACTTTGAAATTAGACATTTTTGTCCATATTCTACTAGTCAATATGCCTAAAAAAATGCCATATACAAGCATGTGAAAATACCTCAATCTGCAGAAGTAGTCTGGGGAATTGCTACTCACCTGAGTCTGTTCTTCTGGAAGAAGATCAAATATAGCTTCATGCATTTTTGCCATTTGTTTACAAATATTCCTGAAACAGGCAGAAGGAACGGGAGCTTTCACCTCATACTAGCAGAGAGAAATGATGAAAGTAATGTTTAGGTTCTCTGGGTTCTGTACTGTCTCCACTACACCCCAAGACATATGCCCCACCCACCCCATCTCTAATTCCTGGTACAGGACTCAAGCTTGTACTTCAACCGTGATCTGTGGTATTCATCTCATCTCGAGAACCTTTTAGTATATTAGTCTATGGGAATTAGAACTGTTTAGTGGCTAAGAACACAAGCCACAGGGTCTCACTGAGTTGCAGAGGGCCTCACTAAGTAGACAATGCTCCGGTCTCAGCCTCCCAAATGCTGAGATTACAAGCATGCGCCATCACACCTGGCTTTGTAACATACTCTTAACTACCACTCCGTACTGGAGGAAACAGTGCCTCTCAGAATGCATGTCTACCTGGTACTTCATAAGCATTAGAAATCCAGGATCCATGTCTACCCAGAACTTCACTTGGATTAGAATAGGCCCTAAATCCGACTGGTGTCTTTATATAAGAAAGAAAATTCAGACACAGAGAGAGACGACCATGGAAAGGCAGAGGAAGATACTGGTCTGATGCCAAGGAATGCCAAGAATTGACAGCAAGCACTGGAAGCTGGAAAGAGGGCAGGAATGGATTCTTCTCTTGAGCTTCCACAGAGAGCATGGCCTGGCTGACACCTGCATTTAGGACTTATCTCCAGAACTATCAACAAAAAGTTTAAGACATTCAGTTTGTGGTAATTTTCTTATGGCAGCCCTAAAAAACTAATATATACCCCAAAACCTTTCTTCACCCCTGCTTTCACTAAAGATACTATTCTTTTCCATTTTACTTTCACTATAACATTTCCTCAGGAACCTAAACTTGACATTGTAATCCTTTACTCTCTACCGCAAACACTGCAAACCTGCAATCCTCCTGTCTCAGCCTCCCAAATGCTGGGATTATAAGCGTGCACCATCACACCCGGCTTATTCTTTATTTTGAAACAGGATCTCACTAAGTTGCAGAGGCTGGCTACGAACCTGCGATCCTCCTGTCTCAGCCTCCCAAGTATTGAAATTACAAGTATGTGCCACCACACACAGCCGCAACTCAGTTTTTACTTTTCCTATTTCTCGTTTTCTTGTGTTGAATTCACAACTACCTATTATCCTATCAAAATATTCTGTACATGAGCTTGTACTCTGTCAGTTTCTCAAGCTCTGCGCTATTGACATTTGGGGCTGGCTAATTCTTTGTTGTGAGTGCTGTCCTGCATTTTGAAAGATATTTAGCAGCATCCCTGGCTTCTACTCACTAGTTGGCAGTGACAACCAAAAATGTGCCCAATATCTCAGTGCCCCCACAAAGGGGGTACACTGCCTCAGTAAACACTGCTCTGTATAAAGCCTTTAATATTTATAATCACCTGAACAAGTGCCATCACATTTTAACTTGTCTAATTTTAAAAAAATCAACTACAAAGATTGTGTGTGTGTGTGTGTGTGTGTGTGTGTGTGTGTGTGTGTGTGTGTGTGTGTTACTGGGGCTAGAACTCAAGGGCATTATACCTCAGAGGTATACTGTCAGCGCTATTTTTTTTTAAACACTAAGTTGTGGAGGGACTCACTAAATTGCTGAGATTGACCTCAAATCTGCGATCTTCTTGTCTCAGTCTCCCAAGTACTGGGATTACAGGTGTGTGCCACCACTACCAGCTACCTTTGTTATTATTAATAGCAAAATATTAACAGGCAACATTTAATGGAAATGTTGGCCAGATACATGATGAAAAGCACTCTACATTTTAATCATATTAATCCTCACTACAACCTTATGAGGTAGGCTCTACTATTATCCCCATTTAGAGATAAAAACTGAGGCTTTAAAAGATTATTAATTTGCCCACAGCCCTCCAACAGCTAGTGTAAAAAACATGGGATCTGAATTCCAATCTAACCAACTCTAAAACCGACAGTAAAACTGTCCTCTTAAGATTTGTAACATGTTCGTTATGCTGTTATCCCAGAGATCTCTCCACCTCAACTTCCTTTGCCCTAATCTTATCTCTTTGAAACCAAAATTTATATGCATAGTGCATCTATAAAGCTTTCTCATATCTTCTGTCCCAGTAATTCCAAAGCATTAAAAGCTTCAATGCACTAAATCAATTCTTTACTACAACATGTTACATAATTCTACTTCTTCTTGATATACTCTGTTATTTAAAATAAGAAGGAAGGCTTCTTCATCCATGTATCTCTCTGTCACCTAATATATGGCTTGCAACATAACTTACTGAATGAGTATGAATCAGTAGTGGGTAAGACATCAGTCTAGCTGTCAGTAAACTGATATCAACATTTCATTCTACCTAAGCAATGAAATCCTTACTTACTGGCTTCTTAGAACCAGCCTATTAAATACTGTGTCATTCTTTCACAAAATTAAATTTTTAGGTGAAAAAAATAAAAAGCTAAAAATTGAAAGCCAAACCCAAACAAAATCCAGTCTGCTCTACTGGTATGAATTAGAAACAAGACTGCTAGGCACGATGGCAACTCTTGTAATCCCAGTACTTGGGAGGCTGAGACGGGAGGATCACAGGTTCATGACAAGCCTCAGCAACTTAGTGAGACCCTGTTTTAAGATAAAATATAAAACAGGACTATGAGTATAGCTCAGAGGTAGAATGCCTCTGAGTTCAACCCTAGTCGCTCGCTCGTTTGCTCGCGCGCTCCCCCCCCCCACACGTGCGATCAAAATCCTGGGCAACACATGAAAGCAAACAGGGCAGGGAGTGGCAAAGAAAGACTTGCTAATACAGAGATAATTTAACAAACTAGGTAGCAGAAGTCATGGGGTAGGAGAAAGAAAGTACAACACTATGTTATAAAAGCCTGGACACATTCTTTAAGTAATGATATTAAGAACAAAAAACCAAAAAAATGGAGGGGGAGTATCCTAATTTATAAAAAAAATTATAAGAAGCATGATAATAAAATGCAGTAAGTAAATCATGTGGAAGTCTTTGTTCAAACTAATTGTAAAAAGGCATTTTGGAACAATCAGTAAGTTTCAAATATAAGGAACTGGATAATATTGAAGAATTATTGTTAATTTTGTCAGGTATGATGATGGTAGTATGGTTGCAGAAAAAGGTTCTTAGTTTAAAAAAATTTATTGAGGGAGCTGGGCGTGGTGGCACACGCCTGTAATCCCCACATTTGGGAGGCTGAGACAGGAGGATCGCGGTTCGCAGACAGCCTCAGCTACTTAATGAGGCCCTACACAACTCAGTGAGACCCTGTTTCAAAATAAAGAATAAAAAATTGGGCAGGGGGTGTAGCTCGGAGGTCGAATGCCTCTGGGTTCCATTCCGAGACCTGCCCCCCAAAAAATTTATTTAGGGATGAAATACCATAATGCCTCAATGTTTTTATAAAATATTTTAGCAAAAACGTGAAATATTCATATCTTATGATTCTTCTGTTCTTGCTATTCCTGATATTTCAAAATGTGATGAATGCAAGGAGAAAAAAGGCAAATCAAAGTTTCTTGCTTAATGGCATTATTCTAAATATGATCTTGGGCAAAAAGTATACACTAAATAAATCTTCAAACTTCTAAATTGTAAAATTTCTGCTTTCCCCCTAAAACATCCATTAAAATACTTAAGGAAAAAAAAAAAAGTGAGGGCTAGGCATGAGTGACTGAGGTTGATTAAAAATCACTTTTCCAAAGATACTCTCTCAGTATAATTGAGAATTCTTTGGAGAACAGTACTTTATTTAATTATCTATTAGGAATAAAAAGTAAAGAAGATCATTGAAATGGATTGTCTAAAAGGGAAGTATGCTAGTACCTCAGACTCAGAGCATTTTCAGTCTGGAAAATAAAGTAATAGACTTCATTTCAAGTAATTTATTTACTTGCATTTTCTTATTTTGATCTTTGTCTTTATTAATTCTGTCTCTAGAAGGCTTCCAAATGAAAGTTCATTTTGAAGAAGGCACACATTTGCCAATGCAGCCAACATAAAAATACTTCTGTATAAGGTGTCTACCATCCTTAAAATCTTATCCCCTACTCCCTCCTGCCCCAGAACATGCATATCAAACTATTGGGGAACTTGGACGCTTGATTCAGCTGTTTGTTCTAAACTCTAAGTTGATTTGTTAGATGACTATGAGTTAGGCTTTTATTGGTGGCTGTGATCACAGCAGATGGCCACATTTTCCTGGAAAAAATTCTATAAATTCTAACAACTGGTATATGTCTTCTGAAAATTTAGATTCTATTACACATCTGAACTTATGTACAAAGGATTCTCTATGAATTGAAAATTAAAAATGCCTTTTAACAAAGCCAAATGATTTCCATAAGTCATTACCTTTGATAAAAGCTTGTCAAATAAGCTATCCATTATTGCCACAAGCTTAGCTGATATTTCAGCTATGTGGTCATGATAATCCTGTAATGAGAAATAATATTATAAAGTTCCTGAAATACACCAACAATACTGAACATTAGGAATTAAATTTATAAAACTTCCATAGACAATACGTAAAAAAGTACCTTAGTGATATGATCAAAATGCCTAAGCATGTTATATTGCTTAGGTTGTAGTCGAGCTTTAAAATGAGCCCGGATCACAGGAATGTAGTGCACAATTAACTGCAAACATCGTGAAGAAAGAGCTAAAGGTTCAGGGAGTAGATATATAATGGAGAAACAAAAAAAGATAGTTGACTTTAATTATGTATTAAGTTAAAAATGTTCATTAATTTTATACAGACCCCAGTTTATTTAATAAATGAAGAGCAACATGGCAAAAGGTAACACATTTCATTTTTCTTAGAAAAATAATATGGCACTAAATAATTTAATGAACATGTTGCATTCTCAAAGAAATCGAGTTGTAAGCATTACCAGTCTGAGGACACTAACAAAGTAACTGATTCTATTCTGACATTTAGATATCTTTCATTCCAAAGTATTTGATATACATTACAGCTTAACATTTTCTAGAAGGGTGCAGCTTTTACATTTGTTAAAGTGGAAACTTCTCATAATATTTTCCTAAAGATTAGTTTGTCAATTATAATAACACACAGAAGAATGAAGCAGCATTTGCCACTTTTATAGGAGCAAAACCTCAGATATAATTAAAACATAAGAACCACATTATAATATCACAACATATGAATTAAATGCAAAAATCCATACCCAAATTTTTTGTAGTTATTGTTTTTAGTCCAACAACTTGCAGTGCACCAGCTCCAAGAACTAACTGGCAACTTCTTGAATTGAAGTACTAAGAAGGAAGAAAATGCTCAGTGATTTATTAAAAATCCTTCTTTATATGCTTGCAATGTGTTAGCTATCCTAAAAAATACATTTCTCTTTCCTCTCATTCAAGGTCCAAATGAATTTTTAGTAGAAACAATTAGGATTTATATATGCAATAATGAAAAAAGAGGAAGGGCATTCTAAAGGATAATATTTACTTCTGGTAGAAAAAAAATCGAGAAATTCTAAAAATCAGTTTTCAGAGATTAATCTTTAATTTGCATTCACAATACTCAGTTTCTGTTATTCTTACTGAAGTGGCCTATTTTCAAAAGAGCAAAAATCTTTCTTCATGAAATTTCAAATTCGTAAGATAAGAGGTTTTAAAAAAATAAAGCCTTTCTATATAATAGTAGTTAAAAATATCTGTTAATATAAAATGAATAAAATGATCACATTTTCATTTTACATCAATGGTTCTGAAAGAATGATGTAAGAAAAATCTCTAACCTTAGTGAGATGAATTTTGTAATGTTCTGTGAATTCCTTCCATGCACATTTGAAACCAGTCCAGGTTTTTTGACCTAAGTGGCCTCAGTCATGTTCAGCACCTAACGAACAAATCATCTCCTGTCTCCAATGTCATTAACAATTCTATGGGTGTAACGAGGAATCACTAAATGTAGAGTGAGAAGGAAGCAGGCAGCTTTTTCCAATAACATGTTGTGATGTAACCATGACCAAATATCACAAAATTAATGTCTTAAAGATAACTTGGCCTTGAAATGTCTTAAAAATTTGTTATATTATAATAGAGTAATTCTTCCAACTATTTTTCCATAAGGAGTGAAGTTATACACACCTTCAATAAATCTGACAGACGAGTGAGCATGTCAGTAGTAACAGATGGGATGTTATCGACACACTGGCAATATTCGAGGATAATTCTTATTAACAGCAATACAGTTCTATAAGGAAAAAAGGATGACCCACAGGCAATAAAATAAGAAAAATCAAACTGATCTGCACATAAAAATCAATTTACTTACCAATTTAGTGCATCTCTGAGGAGACACTGATCTTGGTAGCTAATAAATTATGTGTTTCACCTACAAGTACAGCAGGTTCTGACCTCACATGAAGCAAGAAAAATACCTAGGGTACAAGATCTACGGAGGCACTTATTCTCAGAGTTGTACATTTACAGAGTCAACATTTACACAACACTGAAAATGAGTGGCTTGTCAAATGTTGTGCT
This sequence comes from Muscardinus avellanarius, assembly GCF_963383645.1. Lineage (NCBI taxonomy): Eukaryota > Metazoa > Chordata > Mammalia > Rodentia > Gliridae > Muscardinus > Muscardinus avellanarius. The sequence continues at coordinate 59,008,240 of NC_137801.1, forward strand.
GTAGGCATAGCACTCTATGTATGGCACTCTTATTAACAAAGTCTTTTGAAACTGGACATGATGGCTCATGCTTGTAATCCCAGTACTTGGGAAGTTGAAATAGGAGGATCTCGGACTCGCAGCCAGCCTCAGCTACTTAGTGAGACCCTGTTTCAAAAGAATAAAAAACAGAGCTGGGGGACAGCTTGGAGATAGAATTTCCATGAGCTTAATAGTACCCATTACCACAAAAATTAAATAAATAAATAAATAAATGAGAGAAAGGAAGGAAGGAAGGAAGGAAGGAAGGAAGGAAGGAAGGAAGGCAGGCAGGCAGGCAGGCAGGCAGGCAGGCAGGCAGGCAGGCAGACTTTTCAATAAGGCAAATATTCCATTCTTTGGTCAATTCTCTGAATTGAACACTGACAAAAAGACTATCCAGTCTTTCTGATTACCTACAGGGACCTTGGTCATAACTACTGAATTAATGAAGAAAACATAGCCCACATTTTCTTAGTAAAAGATGAAAAGAAAAAAGCTCTAATAGCTTAAAAGAACCACATATTTCCCAAAAAGAATTATTGGTAGGTCACAAATGGTTCTTTAAATATGATAAATGATCAGCTCAATAGCAGGACATGTCTCAAGTTCAGAAGATACAATAGTTACTAAAAGGTTAAATGAGAACATCTAGGTTCACTGAGAGGCTCAGAAATGTGTAAAATACTACATTATAAAAGTATGAAGGATATCAGAAATTACTCATTCAAGAGAGCTAAGTCAAATGGACATGGTGGCACATGCCTATCTGTCTCCCAGCTATTGAGGAGGCTTGAGGCAGGAGGATTTCAAATTTGAGGTCATCCTAAGCAACTCAGCAAGATCCTGTCTCAAAAAAGGGGGGACGCTGGGTAATATAGCTTGGTGGTAGACTACTTGCCTAGAAGAGTGAAGCTTGGTTTCAGTTCTCAGTTTTGGAAAGAACAAATGAAGAAAGGAAGGGAGGAAGAGTGATAAGAGAGAATGAGAGAGACACTAGACTTTATAAGGTGTGTGTGTGTGTGTGTGTGTGTGTGTGTGTGTGAGGCCATATATCACTTTCCACACACACTCCTAGAGCCTGTTCTACTTGGCATGAGCTCATCATCTTTTATAATCTTTTCCCAGAAGATATATTGGTTCTCCTTAAGAGCCAGGTAGTTCGTCCGTCCGTCCGTCCGTCCTTCCTTCCTTCCTTTCTTTTTTTTTCAACAGCCTCTGCGTGAACAGCCAGAAATCCAGATAGCCATTTTCAATCACATTAAGAACAACCAGGTAATGAAGAGTTAAGAAGGAACATCATAATTAGATGGAAGGGGTGAGATTAGAAGGGGGGGTTGGAGGCTGGGCGTGGTGGCACACGCTTGTAATCCCCGCACTTGGGAGGCGGAGACAGGAGGATCGTGCAGGTTCGAAGCCAGCTGCACTGGCTTAAGAGATCCTGTTTCCAAACAGAAATATAAAAAAAAGAAATGGGGTTAAAAAGCTGGGTCTGGTAGAACATGCTTGTTGTAGTCCCGGTACTGTGAAGATTGCAGGTTTATAGCCAGCCTCTGCAACTTATTTTAAAATAAAATAATAAAATAGGGATGAGGGTATAGCTCAGAGGTAGAATGCCAAGGAGGGAAGATGAAAAAAAATTTTGTCCTGCCAGAATCAAGGAAGGACTCCAGAGAAGAAAGGAAGCTTTAGGTTAGAATGCACATATTTCATTTATTATTATTATTACTTTTATGAGGTAGTGGGGATTGAACCCAGGGGCACTCTACCTTCGAGCTATACCCCCAGCTCTATTTTTTTTTTTCTTTATTTTGAAACAGGGTCTTGCTAAGTTGTAGAAGGCCTCACTAAGTTGCTGAGGCTGGCAATAAACCTGCAGTCCTCCTGTCTCAACTTCCCAAGTACTGGGATTGTAAACATACGACACCATACCTGGCCTAGAATGTTTATATTTCAGAAACTGAATATAGGCTTTTAAAAAAGTACGTTTTCTCTGTGCACACGTGTGCGCACGTGTGTGTGTTTGTGTGTGTGTGTGTGTGTGTGTGTGTGTGTGTGAGAGGGGGGGTGGAGGTACTGGAGATGGAAACCAAGGGCATTCTACCTCTGAGCTATACCCCCAGCCCTATTTTCTCTTCTTTATTTTGAAACAGGTTCTCACTAAGTTGCAAAGGGCCTAAGTAGCTCAGGTTGGCCATGAACCTGCATCCTCCAGTCTCAGCCTCCCAAGTACCAGGATTAAAAGTGTGGGCCACCACACCTGGCTCTCTATATACTTTTTAAATGCTTGTTATGGTGCCAGCAAAAATTAAAGTGGTAAAAAATGATGCTCTGTCTTTATGGAACTCAGAGTCTTACTAGCAGCAGATAACACACACACACACACACACACACACACACACACACACACACACACACACACACACTGAATAATTTCATTATACTACAGTAAGTGCCATGATAGAGTTATTTTGTTTCTGGAGGGGGAAGCTATTTCAGAAAACACTTAGTGACAAGAAGCAAAAAAGAAAAGTGAAAAAGAACAATGGTTTAGGTAGGTATTGAAAGTTAGAAATAAATTCTAACTCTGACTTCATTTGGGCCACTTTATGTTTACCTCTTAACCTTCTAAGAATCAATTCTGGTAAATACTGAAAAAGAACAATATTCTCTAATAGGTCTATTTCACAAAGTGGTGGTAAAGAGCAAATGAAATCACATACATGAAAATACTTAAACGGTAAAACACTAGTAAAGAATATGAAGATTTTAAAAATATGAGTATTTTAATTACCAATTTAATAAAAGGTATATAGTAATAAACAAAAAGTTAAAATTTTGTATGTTTTTTAGTTAACTGGAATTAGAGATGTTTACTGGTAAAACAGTAAAAGACCGAATGATTCAAAGGATGACCAAAATAATCATCAACATGTTAGTTGCTAGAACTGTGATAAATGTTTACAGCATTACTTGTATAATTTTAACATTAATTCTATGTATAGAAAAACTGTCTTCCACATTTTGTGGGCTCCAGAGTTCACAACTTAAAACTAATGTGCTGTAGAAAATAAGACAGCAAGACCCTATGATGGTAATAGTATCATGGAGCAACATCACCCCTGGACTGCCTACATTTCTTGTTATATGAGGAAAATCAAAGCCTTTTTGTTAAGTCTGTGTATCCCCTAATGGATAATGCACATAACAGAATATAGAAAATAAAAAAGGAACCTTACTTCAGATAGGACTACTATTATAAAATACTTTGTAGAATTTAAAATTGTTACTCCAAAACTTCCAATTTACTTCTAGAGGGCACTAGAAGACATCCTTCAACTAACTGACTCAACTAATAAAAAAAATATGCCACTTACCCAACAACAGCATACTGTTGTCCCTCAACAATGAGAACTTCAGCTGGTTTCCTTTCTTCTGTGGCTAGAGAGTAAAGCAAATAAAGAAAAGATACACAATGAAACACAATACTGGATAAAATGTGAAAACAGTTCTTATTTAGGGCACATGCTAGATGACTAGTAAATTGATAAAAGTATGGAAAGGCAGAACTAGCATTTCAATTGGTTGTCTTCAGTATTACTCTTAGAATATGAGTTAATACCTAACTTTCATGAAGAGAATATATATTTAATTCTTCAGACTTCAATAGAGAAGTTGCTTCATTTTCAACAACTTCTGTAAGATTACAGTCATGTGTCATCACGCTTGGTTTGAGCACGTAGCATTTATCATTATAAAAAGAATCAAGCTGGATAGAGTGGCATACCCCTGTAATCCTAGTACTTGGGAGGCCAAGACAGCAAGATCATGGGTTTGAGGCCAGCCTCAGCAACTTAGCAAGGACCTCAGCAACTTGGCAAGAACCTGTTTCAAAATAAAAAATGAAAGGGCTGGGAGTGTAGCTCAGAGGTAGATTACCCCTGAGTTCAGTCCCCAGTACCAAAAAAAAAATCATTTAATTTTTTTAGCTGATTATTATCCTATATCAGCCAAAGTAGTTAACTACCATAGGCAAGTTGTTGAACTTAACTCCCTCTGAACACTAAAATACAAAATGTCTCTTTTTATTTCATGCAAAGAAGTCCAGTGTGATATAATTCTAATCACAATTCACAGTGTGTGTCCGACTTTAAATTTTTGGGGGAAAGAACTGTTTATTAACCTGTTATTTATATTATAAGAAGCAGCATAGCATGACAGATAAGAAAAAGGACCCTAAAATCAGTGTGCCTGAATTTGGATCCCAGTGCCACACCCTCCTTGCTATGTAGCCCGAGACAAGTTGCTTAAACTTTTTTTTTTTTTTTTTTGGTTCTGGGGATTGAACCCAGAGGCATTCTACCTTCAAGCTACATCCCCAGCCCAATTTTATTTCTTATTTGGAAACAGGGTCTCACTAGGTTGCTTAGAGTCCTACTAAATTGCCAAGGCTGGCTTTGAAACTGATTCTCCTGTCTCAGGCTCCCAAGTACTAGGATTACAAGCATATATCACCATGCTCAGCTCAATGCTTAAACTCTTTATACCTTAGTTTCCATATTTGTTAAGTAAGAACACTAATAGTGTCTAGACCATGAACCTGTAAATGACATAACACATGTAAAGTGCTTAGAACAAACAGTATCTAGCATCAAACAAGCACCCAATTCAATACTGGCTGCTATCCATTAACCTTCATTTCGCCAATGACTAGCAGAGTATCTAGTAACTCAATAAATGTATAGTAGATTAATGAATACTTAATCAAGGATCCTTAACCTGGTAAGAATTAAGAAAAGGTTGATGGACTTCTAATAGTATATACTTTTGCTATGAAAAGAGGTGTGGGGGTGGGGTGGGGATTGAGGTGGAAGCAAGGTAAGAAAATTCTCAAACTATTGGACTCCTCCAAATAGCAAGTGAAAATAATTCACTTGGCAGGAAAAATACTCAGTTAATTCAATCATTGTACATTTTGAATTTTTATTTTAAAATAATTCTGTCTGAATAGGAATGGAATTGAAAGACTATGAGCTCTTCAGGGACAGAAAACATGTCCTACTTAACTAGCACAGTAACTCACGTAAGGAGAAGTCAATCAAACAGCTTAAAAAACGAGATGAGTGATTAATTCTTATCATTTTAAACTAGAGATTTAGTATGGTCAAAGGGTTCTGTTTTCTTTAGCTTTTGCTACTTTAATGCGTTTGTGTGGTAGTATCATAAAATCATTTAGAAATTGTAACCACCACGTAATACTGTTGCCCAGTAACAACAGTCACGAGATAACAGAAATTCCATTCCCTTAATTCTTCTCCGTCCTATATGATCTAATCTATCTTACACCTACCCTTAACTCCTTCCCTCTAGTCACAGTAGCAGTAAGCAGTCTTTCTCTTGAACTCTGGACTCAATTCCAGGCACACTGCCCCATAAATCACCCTTACTCATTCAAAATCAAGCTTCTTACTTCTTTTAAGCATAAAAATGTAATTCAGCTTCTTCCACCCCCCCCACCTTAAACCCTGTTCTCTCAACTCCCTGAGTAGATGAAGATAACAATCTAATTTCTCTATCTCTCTAGCTACCTCCTCATCACTTGCTTTCTCTTCGCAGACACACACTCGTCTACCCTTCGTAGCACTGACCTGCACTGACTCTATCACTCCACTGAATTACTGAGATTACAAAGAATCCTTCTATATGACAAAGTAATGGTCACCACCTATGTCTTGATCAGATGCATTTTGTACAAAGTGTACAACTTGAAAATATTTGTATGTAAAAATATTAAACTTTCATTAATTGGATAAAATTTGAAATAATGCAAATGCCTCCTTTCCATTAAAAATACTCAAAAACTTTGTAATATCAAGAGTGTATTGAGCCAGGCATGGTGGTACACACTTGTAATCCCAGCATTTGGGAGGCAGGAGAATTGCGGTTTGAGGACAGCCTCAGCTACTACTTAGTGAGGACCTTTGCAATTCAGTGAGAACTTGCTTCCAAATAAAGAGCTTACATATATATATATGGCTGGGGGTGTAGCTTAGAAGTAGAATGCCCCTGTGGTTCCATCCCCAGTACAGTACATCAATTTACATTATTATAATCTGACAACTCCATTTGTGTGTGTGTGTGGGGGGGGGGGTGGTCCTGGGAGAGTTGAATCCAGGAACATTCTATCTATGAGCCACACTTCCAGCCCTAGTTTTTATTCTTTATTTTGAAATAGGTTCTCACTAAGTTGTAGAATGTCTCACTAAGTACCTGAGGCTGGATCTGCAATCCTCCTGTATCAACCTCCCTGAGATTACAAGCATGAGCCACCATGCCCAGCTGACAACTGCAGTTTTTCCCCAGGGGAAAGCGCAAAAGCAGTCCCCCACTACCAAAAATTATGCAGTCAAGTTTCCCATATTTGGAGAAATCACAGGGGTCAGCACATCCGGAGTACAGTGGATAAGCCTCACCCTGGGAAAACCACCTTCATGATCCTCGTATTTCCCCTGCCAGTTAAAGTATGACAACTGCATTTTAACAGACAAGTTAAAACACATAAGCCATTGAGTCCTTTTCATATGAAACCCAACTGGTATCTGACACCAATGACAATTTTCTCATTGAACCTCTAATATTTTACCTCTAAGTTCTTCTGAATTCTTCCTCATTCTTAGTATCCATTTTTTCTTAGTATCTTCCCAAATTTTTCTATAGTTCTTTAAATTTTGGTTTTCTCTATGTGATTGTTTATATATTTTTTGTTTTATTCATTAAATTTAGCTGCTTTAAATCAAAATTAAAAACAGCATGGTACTGGCACAAAAACAGATACATAGACCAATGGAGCAGAATAGAAGACCCAGAAACAAGTCCACACATTTTCAGCCAATTGATTTTTGAAAAAGGGGCCAAAAACATACACTGGAAAAAAGACAGCCTCTTCAAAAAATGGTGTTGGAAAAACTGGTTAACCATATGCAGAAAATTGGAAATTAATCCCACTTTCTCACGCTGTACAAAAGTCAATTCAAGATGAATCAAAGACTTGGAAATCAAACCAGAGACCTTGAAGCTCCTTGAAGAGGGCATAGGTCCAACACTGCAACACATAGGCACAGATAAACACATGGGATTGCATGAAACTGAAGAGCTTCTGTTCAGCAAAGGAAACTATCAAGAACCTCAATCGAGAGCCAACAGAATGGGAGATTTTTGCCACCTACACCTCAGATAGAGGACTAATATCTAGAATACACAGAGAACTCAAGAAACTCAACACTAAGAAAACAAAGCATTCAATAACAAAATGGGCAAGTGAACTAAATAGACACTTCACAAAAGAATAAATTCAAATGGCCAATGAATGCATGAAAAAAATGCTCAACGTCACTGGCAATCAGAGAGATGCAAATCAAAACTACCCTGAAATTTCACCTAACTCCAACTAGAATGGCAATCATTCAAAACACAAACAACAACAGATGCTGGCGAGGATGTGGAGAAGAGGAAACTCTAAGATATTGTTGGTGGGATTGCAAATTAGTGCAACCACTTTGGAAAACAGTATGGAGAATCCTCAGAAGAATGGGAACAAATATATCATTTGATCCAGCAATACCACTACTGGGTATCTACTCAAAAGAAAATAAACCAAACTACCAAACTAATGCATGTGCATCCATGTTTACAGCTGTACAATTCACCATAGCCAAACTATGGAACCAGCCAAGATATCCATCAACAGATAAATGGATTACAAAACTGTGGGATATGTACACAATGGAGTTTTACTTAGCCATTAAAAAAACCCTCAATTACATCATTTTCAGGGAAATGGATGGAACTGGAGGACATTATGCTGAGATTAGTGACAAAAAATAAGAAATCAGATGCTTTCCCGAATATCTGAGAGTTAGGGAGAAATGGGTCATAGGAGGAACTCTAGATGAAAAAGGAAATCCTACAGAGAAGCAAACAAGACAACCTAAAGGAGGAGAAAGGAAAGGTGAAGAAGGAAATTATCTAAAACACACAATGTACTTAAACATATTGAAGCCAACCACCAAGCCAAGCAGGGAAGGAGGGAAGAGGAGGGAATGGGGTGGGAATTGGGTAGGGGTTAAATCAGTGATGTGTACATGTATGTCGACACAAGTTTTTTACCCCAATATGATATATGAATATATTGCACCAATAAAATTTTTTTAAAAATCAGAATTACACTGGGAGTGGTGCACATCTGCAATCCCTGCCTCAGCAACATAGCAAAACTCTCAGCAACCTAGAAAGACCCTGTTTCAAAAAATAAAAAAGGAGCTGGGCGTGGTGGCGCACACTTGTAATCCCCGTGCTTGGGAGGCAGAGACAGGAGGATCGTGCAGGTTCGAAGCCAGCCACGCTGGCTTAAGAGACCCTGTTTCCAAAAATAAAATAAAATAAAATAAAGGCTTCAAAGTAGCTGAAAGATAGAAGGGCCCTGAGTTCAATCCCCCCCCCCATATATACACAAAATAAAATAGAATAAAAAGAAAAATTATATATACATACTTTTTTTTTACGGGTCTAGGGATGGAACCCAGGGGCAGTTGACCTCTGAGCTACATCCCCTGCCCTATTTTTTATTCTTTATTTTGAAACTGGGTTTCACTGAGTTGCAGAGGGCCTCACTAAGTAGCTGAGGCTGTCTGCTAACCATGATCCTCCAGGTCTCAGCCTGCCGAATGCTGGGATTACAAGCGTGCGCCACCATGCCCGGCTATTTTTCTTTTGTGGTACTGGGAACTAAACCCTGGGGCATTTTACATGTAAATTATACTCCAGCCCTTGCTAGTTTTTATTTTGAGACTGGGCCTCACTAAATTGACCACGTTGGCTTCAAACTTGCAATCCTCCTCTTGTCTTAGCCTCCCAAGTGTTGGGATTACAGGTATGGGCCAGCACATCCAGTTTAATAACTGTTATCTTTGTCTCAATAGGACACAAAGTAGAAGATAAATAGTATTCACTAAATAAATTCATATAAATACATGTTCACTAAACAATATGGCATATGAGTTAAGAAATAGCTATAAAATTATATAAAGCTGGTTTCAAATCCCAGTTTACTATCTGTACAAAATTCCTTAACCCCTCATATACCTCAAGCCTCTTCAGTGTTAACAATAATATCAGTCTCACAGGTTATGACAATAACCTGTATGTAAAACATATCGAGTGTCTGACATATGGTTAGCACTCAAATATTTTAAATTACTATTATAAAATATTTCATAATTATTACAAAAGTATAATAAAATGATTATTATAAATACTTTTCCTGTCAACTATTTACTAAACTAGGAGCATAAGCTTTTTAATAGGTATTGTCAACTAAAGAAATGGTAAACATTAATTCAAAATAAATAAGCAATCCGGGCGTGGTGACGCACGCTTGTAATCCCAGCATTGGAAGGCTGAGACAGGAGGATTGTGGTTTGCGGCCAGCCTCAGCTACTTTGTGAGGCCCTCTGCAACTCAGTGAGACCCTATTTCAAAAAAAAAAAAAAAAAAAAAAAAAAAAAAAAAGAATTAAAAATAGGCCTGGGGGTTTAGCTTGGAGGTAGAATGCCCCTGGGTTTCACCCCCAGTACTGCAAAAAAAAAAAAAAAAAAGCAATATAAAACTTGAAGAAAATGTGTGGAAGAATATACATACCCCCTGATTTTTTTTCAGGTAAAGCAATTTTTCCACCTGATATAGAATCAACAAGATCCTGAAATTCTGCAGGAACATCAGCTTGCTTCCAGCGCTCATTGTCTAAGAGAAGGCTATTCAAAAGAAAAAAGATAAACTTTAATAATATTTCAACATCTTTGTTGGTTAAAAAGGAGTAATAGCTCAGTTGAATACATAAGATTTTTAAAGTGTTGAACATCTTAATAAATTGGAATAATTCATAAATAATGTCAACACTTTCAGATAGTATTTTTAAATTTCTTAGCCTAATCTAGAGGAGTAATGAAACATAATTTACTTAATTTTGAGTGGGAAAAAGTCAACCAACTGAGAATCTTCCTGCTAAGCACTTTTATATAAGGAAACATTCTAACTCCATTTTGAAAAACCAAGAAATGTAATTTTAATTTTATAATCTACCTTTAATTAAAATAACTATCAGGAATTTTGGCTAGCAAATCAATTTTCTTTTACAAATATAATGGTGTTTTGTAAAGAAAAAAATTGCATAATAATGATACCTGAGTTTGGTTTTTCTCTCTTCATGAAATCTATTTACAAATTTATTAGCTTGGCTCTGAAGTGCTCCAAGTAATGACATGCTTTTTCTTCCACAGATCTGTTCGGTGTCTAAAATGAATGTTTCCATTAATCTAGAAAGTGTTATGAATTCCGTGGAATTTAATTTCTCAAGAAAACCATCCTAGATTTTTAAAATAACACAAAAAATCATGATAGGGAGTTAATATAATATAAAACAATAAGCTATAAAATCAACTAAACTTAATAAATATAAATATTAATATATTCACAATATAGTATAATTGTATATTAATTATATTTATAAAAATAACTAACATTTGTTATCATTTAAAATAAACTGCTCAATACTTTAGATCCAAAATTGAACACGAAAAATTTAAGATGTCTAAATTTAATTTTGATCCATTTACAGCTAATAAAGCAGTTCAAATGAATTCAGGTCATACTATAATATTTTCAACAATACTGTAGTTGAATTTTACTAACAACTTGTTTGACTATATGTCTATCTATATAAGTATACATATACATATATGAAATGGTATATTCGATTCAAATTGATCACTAAGGTGATATATTTTAAAATTTAAAATAAATGGTCTTTTAATCATTTATTTGAAAATAAGGATTTGCTAAAATTTTCCTACTTCTTTTGATTATTTTAAATCTCAGTCTTTCCCTTAAAAGACCACAATACTAATACTATAAATTCTATTAAGTGGTAAATTATAATACGCAAACTGGGCAGTGGCACGTGCTTGTTATCCCAGTATTTGGGAGGCTGAGACCAGAGGACTGTGGTTCACAGACAGACTCAGCCACTTAGTGAGGCCCTCTGCAACTTAGTGAGATCCTGTTTCAAAATATAAATACAAAATAGGGCAAGGGTGTAGCTCGGAGGTCAAATGCCCCAGGGTTCTATCCCCAGACCCACCAAAAAAAAAAAAAAAATATATATATATATATAAAATATGCATTATGGAGAACATAGGAATATAAGCAAAGACATAATTTCAGATCTCTATAATAATAGTATGCATAAATATAAAGTTTTATTAAAATACCTTTGCTCTTGATATGAGAAACTTGACAGCTCGATCATGGCATATATCTGAGGCACTATACAATAACTCCTGGATATTATTTGCCAGCTTTCCTAGCTCTAAGTCAGTTAATTTCATGTCTTCACTGACCCTGATAATGATAAAATAAGATTTAGTCAGGGAAAAATGTAAATACAGTATTGTCCATAGGTGATATAGCAATAAAAATAAAAGGCTGTAAATTCACGTGAGAAAAAAAACTGTGATGTACCAAATACTTTACAGTTTTTAATGTTGAAGTATCATGTAAATGTGCTCAGATAATATATATTTAACTCAAACCTCATATGAGAGTAATTTTCTCTCTAGTATATTATATTTAATACTTAGTTCATACTCTGCTTGGAAAATCTATAGATCCTAGAGCAAAAAAGAATTTGTTTCTGGTTTAGGTACAAGGTGGCAGTTGTGACCGGGAGGGGCTGTGCACAGCACCTAGAACGACACTAGAAGGACAAAGGACAGGATATTTCATTACAATCAAGTCCTGCTTTTACTTAAAATTATGAATGACTTCCTAATATGTCATATTTGCCTTATGACTAAGCATTCACTAAATGTAAATGCTAAGCTCTGGTAGGGATGCAGTAGGTTGCTGTCCTCAAGAAACTAGCAATCAAATAGGAGTATTTATTTATTATTACTTGTGTGTGTGTGTGTGTGTGTGTGTGTGTGTGTGTGTGTGTGTGTTACTGGGAATTGAACCCAGGAGCATTCTAAGTCTGAGCTATACCCCCAGCCCTCTTTTTCATTCTTTATTTTGAAACAGGGGCTCACTAATTTGTAGAGGGTCTGGCTGTGAACCTGTGATCCTCCTATCTCAGCCTCCCAAGTACTGAGATTACAAGCATGCGCCACCACACCCAGCCAAATAGGAATATTTATGAGATGTAATGCATTTTGTTCTATTTTGTAGAAGAATGTAAGACTTTATGTTTTCAGACATTTCCCCCCCCCCCCCAGGGACATACATACAGACTACTGATTCCATGTCATAATTTCATTGAGGGTCACCAAGAACCAAGTTAGGTGCTTAAACATCATTTTTCCACCTTTCTGCTGAATTAAGATAGTTTTCAAAAATATTACAAAGGCTCTGATGTATATTCATTAGAAGCAAATCACTATAGTCTCTCTGGGTTAAGGTATTAAGGATTACCTGCTATCCTTCAAAATTATAATATCACTCAACGCATTTACTAATGCTTTAAAATAATAGAGGAATTAATGTTCTTAAAGCACTCTCACTAACACTTTGAGGCAGGTAGATATCCACCTACAGACCTCAATGAATCTTAGAAAACTTAAGTGGTCTACTCAAGGTCACAAGTTAAGAAAGTAAGACTAGAATCCAGAATTAGTCCATGTCCATTTGGACTAACTGACTTTACTAAGCTTCCTGTGCTTAGACATTTATTTCTATGTAAACAGCCTGGTAGTATTTTAATTCCAGCTCTCACAAAAATATCTGTTTAACTTTTCCAGTTCAAATTATCTATTAAAGTTTTATTGGGGGGGATTACTGAAGTTTGCAGTAGTAGAATGTTTGAGTTCATAATAACAGAAAGTAGTGGTGGTTGCCAGTGGTTAGGTGGAGGAAGAAATGAGTTGTTTGTGTTTCCGTTTTGGAAGATGAAAAAAAAATTTTCCTTTTTTTGGGGGGTGGTATGGGGGTTCCTGGAAGCCCTTTTACCTCCGGGCTACATTCCCAGACCTAATATATATATATATAAAATTTGGAAACAGGGTCTCTTAAGCCAGCAAGGCTGGCTTCGAACCAGCATGATCCTCCTGTCTCTACCTTCCAAGCACGGGGATTACAAGCGTGCACCACCACGCCCGGCAAGATGAAAAAATTTTAAAGATTGATTATGCAATTAAATTGCTATATTGTGCTTTGTATGCTGTGTGTGTGTGGGGGGGGGGGGTACTGGAGGTGGAACCCAGGGGCTTTTCTACCTCCAGGCTATACTCCTAGACCTACCTTATACTTTATTTGGAAACAGGGTCTCACTAAGTTGCTGAAAGCCTCACTAAGTAGCTGAGGCTGGCTTCAAACCTATGTAATCCTCCTGACTCAGCCTCCCAAGCACTGGGATTATAAGTGTGCACCACCATGCCTGGTTAGAAATAACTAAGTATATTTTATCACAATTTAAATTTTCTTAATTAATTAATTTAGGTGATACTGGGGGTGGATCACAGGGCTTTTCTACATCTGGGCTATACTCCTAGATGTATTTTATACTTTATTTGGAAAAAAGGTCTCACTAAGTTGCTGAGAGCCTCACTCAGTAGCTGAGGCTGGCTTCGAACCTGTTCGATCCTCCTGTTTCAGCCTCCCAAGTTCTGGGGTTACAAGTGTGCACAACCGGCAAATTTCTTAATTTAAAAAAATTAATTAATTTTGTTAATTTTAAAAAAGTTTACAACTCTTTCTAATCTTTCAATTAACTTTCCTTTCCCATGTCCTTCCTGGAAATGTATTTATTCTTTTGTGCCCATATTTGCACTACAATAAACCTAGAAAATTGTAAATTATTTTGACAAAGTGGGAAAATCTGCCACTAATAAAGTAAAATGTCAAACATTTTTGCATTCTATATCCATAACACAATGATATACTCTAAAAATACTTCATACAGGAATAGTGAGACCTTGTGTGAAAAAAAAACAGTTCAGGACATATATATTTTTTAATATAATTAATTCACTGCCCCTTTGGCCTAGGTAGTTCCCAGACTATCATATGTCTACTGAACATAGAAGTAATTATCTACAGAATCTGTTTCAATGTGTTGTAACATGACAGGGGAAAGCCAGAAAAGGTTCTACATATAAAGTGAACCACAATGAAGACAGGAGGGGAAGAAAAAACCTATGAGACTATGTCTGCTTTAAAAGGATCTTAAAAAGCAGACTCCTAGAGCTTTCTGTATTTATTATCTCCTGTGCCACAATTATAGTTTTAACTAGGCAAATAGCTTTATCTGATAAACATAAAATAAGCTAAAGACAGTTTCTCCAACATCCCTTATAGATGGATAATACGTAGTAATATTCTGGCCTCTAAGGGGAGTTTGGAAGTATTAAGTTCAAATTCTAAATTTTGCTCTGAAAAAGAGCTACATGCAAAATATTAGACAAATATCACAAATATAATGAATAAAAGCACATATATATGAGTTGACCTATATAAAGCTTAAAAACTGGAAAAGCAGTTTTCAAGATTCCTTCGAGGAGTACTGCAGTGGCAAGAGGTCTCTATAGAGCTGGTGATGTTCATTTCTTGACTAGCTGGTGATTACACCCATTTTTCACATTATAATAATTGTTGGAGACAACTGCTTTTAACTGGCATATGCTCCAATTAAAAGAATAAAAAGAGAGAAAAGAAAAAAAAAAGCAAGGGGGAGTACCAGTCTCGTGCCCTCTCCTTCCTGCTGCCAGGGTGAAGATAAACTGATAAGAAGTGGACCAACACCAGGCTCACATCTGTAACTCTACCTACTTGGGAGGCTAAGGCAGGAGGACTGCCACGTTTAAGGCCAGCCAGAGGAACTTAGCAAGATTCTGTCTTGAAATAAAAATTTTAGCCGGGCATGGTGGTGCACGCTTATAATCCCCGCACTTGGGAGGCAGAGACAGGAGGAGCGCGCAGGTTCGAAGCCAGCCGTGCTGGCTTAAGAGACCCTGTTTCCAAATAAAAATATAAAAAGTAGGTGTCTGGGAGTTTGCCCGGAGGTAGAAGGGTTTTCAGGAACCCCAGTACCACCACCAAAAAATAAAAGAAATAAAAATTTTAAAAGGCTGGGAGATGTAGCTTAGTGGTAAAGTGTCCCTGGGTTCAATCCCTGGTACTGGGGGTAAAGGGGAGCTGGAACAGTTATTCTAGTCACAAATGGATCTTCTCAGGTAAAAGCCTCCTACTTCTGAAATGTAATGGGACAGGAAAAAACAAAACAAAACAAAAAAAGCCTATACTATATATACCACAGAGTTTTTAAATTTCTTTTAAAAATAATTTTGGACCTGCCCCCTACCTAGTAAATGTGAAAATGTTAGCCTGAACAATGAAAAATATCTTTATGAACATAGAGTTCTGGGGTTTGTTTTGGTAGGAAGAAGGGGAGTTACAGCTGGCTTAATGCTATAACTGATCTTTATAAGCTCTTCTATAGATTCCCAAACTTATGGGCTTACCACACCCTTTTAAGAAAAAAAAAAAATAACTCAGCACCCATTCCCCCTGGGTACTTCCAGCTCCCCCTTATTTATATTTAATGCTCCCCTCAGTTGGAGCTGAGGCTACCACCATGCCCTGGGTTGTCCAGTGTTCCCCTGGGGGCAATCTGTTAGACCATAGGTTGATTTATGTAAAGATGAACAAAAATATTGCATCTCCTTACTCTACTTACAAATAATCAAATCCAAACTAAGTTTTTGGACCAGAAAAATTCTGTTGCTTTTTTCTTTTAGATACCAGAGATTACTGGGACAACTCATAAACTTTGAATGGAATCTGTGGATAAGATAGTAAATATTTTGAAGTTGTTTCAAATTTAAAGAAAAGTGTCACCAGTACAAAAGTTGTCATATTTTGTCAAACAAGAGGGAAGGGAGAGAGAAAACAAAGGAGAGAGAGGGCAATGCAGTAAGCTTTAACAAATGAGTAACATGAATGAAAGATATTTAAAAGTGTTTTGTACTGATATGACAACTTTTCTGTAAATATGAAACAATTTCAAAACAGGAAGTTTAAAAATATAATGTGCCAGTTAGCACATGCCAAGTACAATCCTAGTACTTGGGAGGCAGAGATAGGAGGATCACAGGTTCGAGGTAAGCCTAAGCAACTTATTGAGATCCTGTTTCAAAATAAAATATAATAGGGCTGAGAGTATAGCTCAAAGGTAAAATGTCCCTGGGTTCAATCCCCAGAACCAAAAAAAAAAAAAGGAAAATAAAAATATATAAATGTTCATAAAGACAGTGTTATCCTCTTAAAAATTCAGGTCTTGAAAAGTTGTGAAGTTGTGTTTCAAACAGATCTTCACTATATGTAAAACACAAAGAACAAAGAAAAATGACCAAAGCAATAACTAACCTGGATCCCAGGACAAGTTCTTCCACTAATGACTTTAAGTAAATCATCTAAGTCCTCTGTGGATCAGTTATCGTATCACTTAAAAAAGGACATTCAAATAATTTAATAAATTAAAGATCCTTTCCAGTCTTAAAATTCTATAATTTCTCCATTACTTCCAAAGTTCACCTTTGCACCTTCCATAGACTTTCAAAAAGATAAATGTTTCATATATATGAACATGGTAGTGGTGGTACTGGGGATTAAACCCAGGGGTGGTCTACCACTAAGCTATACACCCAGCACTTTTTATTTTTAAATTTTGAAGTAGTCTTAATAAGTTACTACATGCTAGCCTTCAATCTGCATTCCCTCTGTCTCAGCTTCCCAGAATTAATATATTTCTGTTACTAAATTTCAAGACAAAAGCTTACATGGTTTTTGAATAAAATGAATACTTAATCTTTGTGAAACCATTAATAAGATGATTTTAAAAATCCTATCAATTTGGCAATAGCTACTATACTCACATAACATCCACACTTCCTGGAGTAGCAGATAATGATGTCTGCTCTTTGCTAGATGAAGAATCAGTAGTACATTCTGGTTCGGATACCGAGTCACTGCTGCAGGGCTCACTATTTGGAGATGCATTTCTTTGAGAGGTAGTGTCAACTGCTATAGGTGCTAATTCGCCCTCACTGAATGCATCACTTATAAACATGCCTTCGTGAATTAAATAAGCCACTTCTGTGTCCAATGAATTATCTTTTGCAGCATTCTTCTCCTGTGAAATCTCTTCCAATTCTCGAGTCCTTTGGCTTTTGTCAAGAACTGAGAGAACAACATTGTGAATGATATTCAACGTTGCCTACAAAAAAACAGGATACATTTTAAGAGGCTTTAAAATATCTTGTACTTCAATTTCCCAAAAGTAAAATTCTGTGCACCTAACTTTTTTTTTTTCCTTTGGCGGTACTGGGGATGGAACCCAGGGGCATTCTACCTCCAAGCTACCCCTCCCCCAGCCCTATTTTTAGTCTTTATTTTGAAACAGGATCTCACTAAGTTGCAGAGGGCCTCACTAGTAGCTGAGGCTGTCCTCGAACTGAGATGTTCCTGTGTCAGCGTCCCATGTACTGGGATTTCTAGTGTGCTTCACCACACCCAGCTCTTACCTGATTTTTAAAATAGTAACCTCCCTAAAATATATGGCACATTTCTCTAACTTCTTAAGTAGGCTATACTAAACACCTCGTAATTTGCCTGTCAGAGAATCATATATCTGCTTAAAAGAAAACTGATTCTAATTCCTTACCAAACCTAAGCCTTGCCTATCTCTCATTTCACAACTTCTCTCACCTTTTCACTACTCTCTAGACATTCTGGTTCTTTTTCTATTCTTCTACATTCCAAGTTCCCAGCTCAGTGACTTTGCTGTTTATTCTGTGCAGAATACTGTGTGAAAATCTGATCCTTGCTCACTTTTCTTCTCACCACTCAGGTTCTGGCACTAATAGTAACTTTCTTCAATGAGGCTGTCCCTGACTCTTCTCCTAGCAGCTCTATCCTATTACCCAGTTTTTAAAGGAACATTTATCATCATCGAAAATTAACTTTTTATTTATTCTAGGGCTCTTCCACTACAATGTTAGCTCCATTAGATAGTATAACCTTAGAGCCTAGAATAATACCTGGTAAATAATAAGTACTCAATAAATACTGAAAGCTAGATGAGTAAAAGTAATTTACAGAGATTAATGTCTTTATGGACTAATAAGAAGGGACTACTCTTAGCTGCCTACTTTAACATTCAGAGTTGCTCTCTCATAATTTGTTACTCATTTTCTCAAAACTCTAGTTTCCTTTTTGGGATCTACATGGTTCTAAGAAACTCCAACTTCAAGTGTCCAAAGGCAGGACAGGGTCTAAACTAATTCAGTCAGCACATGGAACTACCATGAGCTGAGCTTAAAGAAGATACACAGAAGACAGACTGTAGAAAAACAAAGTTAAGTTTTAACAACAACATCAATCTTTTAAGTACCTAAATGCTGACCTATCTCTGGATATTTCTGTTATATGAGCCAATAAATCCTTTTTATTTGTTTGAAATGCCCTGAGTAATATTTCCTATCATTTGGAACTGATGGTACTCTGAAGTAATACAATAACAAAGACAGTACAGCAAATACAGTCTTTAAGAGCTCAAGTATCCAAGTGTCTAGCTTTTTTTCTTACTTCATTGACCACTAACTTCTGTACTGTCACAAATTTCCTACAGTACAGCATTATAGTATATTTTGAAACAAGAAAGTATGAGACCTCCATACCTCATTCTTCTTCACTGTTAATTGTATTTTGAATTTTTATAACTAAAAAAGAAAACAGTCTGGGCTCTGTCCCATTCCACTGATATCTATGTCTATCTTTATGCTATACTATATAGCCTTATAGTATATTTTCAAATCAGAACATATGAGACTTTCATACTTTGTTTGGTGTTAACTATATTTTAAATTTTTATTGAAATTCAATAAAATTTTGAGTTTTTATTGAAATATGCACTTTTCTTTTTTGTTGTTGTTGTTGGCTTCATCAGATCCAGGTCTGCCACATTTGAATACCATATCATTATTTAGTAGAAAAGTTTTCTTCTCAGTCATCAAATGAAAGTCCTTGATTATTTAAACCAATTTAGGTCACATATCCCAGGCACTGTAGTCAGAAAAATACCAAATACTGATTGTAGAGAGCTAGATTTTATTCTCTTCTGTGAACTAATAATGAAGAAAGGAGGCTGAGAACTGTGTGAGCTCTTCAGGAGTAAATAAAGAAGCAAAGTAGACCCATTTCCCCTCAAATTATATGGTTGCTATACAATAGAGAGATGAGAGTAGGTGTTGGGGAGGAAAGACCATCATCATGATCATTTTATTTAAAATACAGCTAAAAGCGGGCATGGTGGCGCACACTTGTAATCCTCACGCTTGGGAGGCTGAGACAGGAGGATCGCACAGGTTTGAAGCCAGCCTCAGCTACTTAGTGAGGCTCTCAGTAACTTAGTGAGACCCTGTTTCCAAATAAAGTATAAAATAGGTCTGGGAGTGTAGACCGGAGGTAGAAAGCCACTGGGTTCCACCCCTAGTACCACCAAAACAAAAAACAAATAAAATAAAATAATAAAATAAAATAAATTAAATACAGCTAAGAAAGAAAATCAACAAGACAGAAAGGAAAAGAGGGGAGGCTCCGCACTCGCCGCCGCCGCCGCCTCGCCATGGCGGGGAGCAGCTCGCTGGAGGCGGTGCGGAGGAAGATCCGGAGCCTGCAGGAGCAGGCAGACGCCGCGGAGGAGCGCGCGGGCAGCCTGCAGCGCGAGCTAGACCAGGAGAGGAAGCTGCGGGAGAGCGCTGAAGCTGACGTGGCTTCTCTGAACAGACGTATCCAGCTGGTTGAGGAAGAGTTGGATCGTGCTCAGGAGCGTCTGGCAACAGCCTTGCAGAAGCTGGAGGAAGCAGAGAAGGCAGCAGATGAAAGCGAGAGAGGTATGAAAGTCATTGAAAGCAGAGCCCAAAAAGATGAAGAAAAAATGGAAATTCAGGAGATCCAATTGAAAGAGGCCAAGCACATTGCTGAAGATGCCGACCGCAAATATGAAGAGGTGGCCCGTAAACTGGTCATCATTGAAAGTGACTTGGAGCGTGCTGAGGAGCGGGCCGAGCTGTCAGAAGGCCAAGTTCGACAGCTGGAAGAACAATTAAGAATAATGGATCAGACCTTGAAAGCATTAATGGCTGCAGAGGATAAGTACTCACAGAAGGAGGACAAATATGAAGAGGAGATCAAGGTCCTCTCTGACAAGCTGAAGGAGGCTGAGACTCGGGCTGAGTTTGCAGAGAGGTCAGTAACTAAATTGGAGAAGAGCATTGATGACTTAGAAGACGAGCTGTATGCCCAGAAACTGAAGTACAAGGCCATCAGCGAGGAGCTCGACCACGCTCTCAATGACATGACCTCCATGTAAATGGCCACGCGCTGCTGACGCCGCCCTGTCCGCCCCCCGCCCCGCCTGCGCCTGCTGCTGATAAGCTCACCATGCCCATCTCACTCCTAATCTCCTTGCCTCTGAGACACGCTGCCTTGCATAACCTAGAGTAGTCATGATTTTCTTCACATTGTACTAACATAAAGGCCAAGCAGGTTAAGCCTGTGCAAGCCATTTTCCTTTCACAATCCTTTTAAACGCTGAAGTCAGTTGTTCCCACCAACCAGTGAACTAGAATGTGAATGGTCTTGTGTACCGTGCTTTTAAGAAATTCAAAGCAGAAGGCCATGCAATTTCACAGGCACCTCTCAAGAAATATCAAAATTGGTTTCCAGAGATTCCACGAAGTTACAATATGATCATTTTCATAAGAGAAATAAAAATTAAAGGAAACCATAAACCATCCAATTATTGAGGATCTAAGAGGAGCCCCGCATGGCCGGTACAGCGTAAAGAACAGTTCTGAAAATGATCATCTCTTTCTCACTTGTAAAAATTCTAGAACGGAGAAAATTTTAAGTTGACTTGAATTTTTTATGTTTATAGTAAAAGGAATCAAAATACAGTAAACTTTGCCACAACCTGTGATAAAAAGTGGAAAATAAAACACGGCTTGCACAGTATAAATTTGGGGGTTAATGGCCCAGATTTTACTCTGATGCAGTAAGAATTGGAATAGATAGCTTTGTATATATACAGCTAATTTGCATATTACTAACCCAACTAAAACATTAAGCCTATCCGCCTCTTTAAATTCTAATCTGGAATGTTTCGCTGAGGGTTCATCATTCTAATATCACACCAGATTGATTCCATTAAAGCTAGAAGTGCCCCCCTAAAAAAAAAAAAAAAAAAAAAAAAAAAAAAGAAAAGAGGGAAAAAAGACAACAAAGATGGAAAAGACTGGAGAGTAGTATGGATTAAAAGCAGTAGTGGGGGGAAAAAGCAGTAAGTAGTAGACTGTAGCAAGTATCAAATTTGTGGATATGGTTTTATATCAGAGAAAATATAAAATATAATCAGATGATAAAATATAACCAGATTTAACAAATTATATTTTATTATTTGAGTATTCTTGGACCATATGTGATCAGACTGGTACCTCAATCAAATGTGTAAAAAAAAAAGAAAGAGAGAAAGGTTGGTCTTAGTGGAAGGCAGTTTGGTCATTAGGGCTCTCCCCTTATGGATTAATGCTGTTTTGCAGGAGTGGGTCAGGTTTGCTAGGAATGTATTACTTTCTTTGACAGCTGATTGTTATAAAAAGATGACCCTGGTTTCTCCTTGGTTCTTTGCTTCCTGTCTTATCATGTGAGCTTTGCCATACATACACCCACCATTATGATGCCTTTCACCGTGAGACCCAAGTAAGTACCAGCACCATGGTTTCTGAACCTCCAAAGCAAAATAAACTTCTTTTCCTTATAAAATGCCACGCTTTGAATATTTTTTGTCCTAGAAACACAAAATGGACTAGGATAATGATACAGAAAAATTAACTCAAGGGCTGGGATTATAGCTCAGTGGTAGTGTTAGCCTAGCATGCATGAGGCCCTGGATCTTATCTTTAGTGCTGCCAATAAAAGGGAAAATCAATAAACGAATAAAATTTCAAAATAGAAAAAAGCCTTAAACTTAACATCTAAAAAGATAAAACTCTGAAGAAAATACAGTCACAACATTCAACTGGCATTCATTTCTTATATAATGCCAGAAACACAGGCATAAAAGAAAATATAAATAAATTGTGCTACATCAAAAACAAAGCTTCTATGCATCAAAACCACAATCAACACAGTGAAAAGGCAACCCATGAAATGAGGAAAATACTGGAACATCATGTACCAGATAAGGAATATAAAGGATAATGAATTCCTACAATTGAATGATAAAACAATAACCCAATTAAATAATAGGCAAAGACATTTCTCCAAAGAATGCATACAAATAGCCAACACATACACAAAGATATTCAATATCACTGATCATTAGTGAAATACCACCTCATACCCTAGCAACTCTCAAACCAGAAAAAAAAAAAGTGTTAGCAAGGATGTGGATAAAGTGAAAACCTTACTTAATGTTGATAGAAATGTAAAATAGTAGTATAGTTGCTGTTGAAAATAGTATTCAGGTTACTTCAAATATTAGAATTACTATATGATCCAGTAATTCTATTTCTGGGTATGTTCCAAGAAAAACTGAAAGCAGGCACTCAAAGAGATATCTATATACCCATGCTGATGAGAACATAATTCATAGAAGCCAAAAGCTAGAAACACAATAAAGTATTATTTTGCCTTAAGAAGAAAGGGAATTATAAGACATTCTATAACATGAATGGCCCTCAAGTGAAATACACAGGTGACAAAAGTATAACTTGTATAATCCTACATATTTGAGGCACACAAAACAGCAGACAAACTCAGAGACAAAAAGTAGAACAGAGGTTGCCAGAGGATAGAATAAGGGAAGAATGGGAGTTATTGATGAATAGTTTCATGCTTTTTAAGATAAAAAAAATTTGGTGGATTGATGATGGTTATTGTAGCACAACAATGTAAATGAACTTAATACCTTAGAACTGCACATTTAAAACTATTTAAATATTATGTTATTATTTACCACCATAAAAAAAATTTAAAATACATTCTATTTTGTGTGTGTGTGGTACTAAAGGTAGAACCCAGGGGCTTTACACTTCTGGGCTATAATCCCAGACCTATTTGTTTTTATTCTTTATTTCATTTTATTTTTCTCCTTTTTTCTCTTTCTTACTCTTTTTATTTTGTTTGTCTTTGATATATAATAGTTAGCTTTTCTATCGTGCTTTGTTACTTTATTTGTGTTTGTTTGCTCCCTCCCCCTACTCCTTTACAAACTTCTCCACTCTAGTCTATCTACTCTCTTCTCTCAAAACTTTTTTTTTCTTTTACTGCATCTCCTTGTTTAATACTCAGGGTATTTCATATCTCCATAGTTAAATATTCTACTAAGTATAAGAGTCCTATCTAACCTTCTCTCATTTTCAACCACATACTATCTTATTATACTTAAATTCTTCCTCAACCTAATCCTCTACTTTACCTGACTCCTGCACCCATCATACCAGCTCCTCCACCATCACCCAACCCTCACCATTGGAAAAAGTACTGCTTACGTGCTAACACTTCTAAATTCCTACTACTTAGACTGGATTAGACATAATAACCACAAAAGATGCCAAAATATCAGAAAAACAAGCATACCTTGAAAATACGAGAATTAGGAATAGTGAAGAAACAACAGAAATCATGAATACTGACCTACAGGAAATGCAGAAGATTTCCAAATCCTGATCTACAATATGATGAAAGGCCTCGAACCATGCATACAGGAAATAAAAGAGGAAATGGAGACACTAAGAAAGAATCAGAAAGAGGTCTGGAATAAAATGAGTCAATAAGTGAAGATAGCAATAGAAAGAAATTCTGGAAGACTAGATGAAATGGAAAATAGAATATCATTGATAGAAGACAGCTCATTCAAAACTGAAAGCAAAATCAACAGCATACAGAAGTCATTACAGCAACAAAACCTAAACATCCAACAACTATAGGACAATATGAAATGTCCTAACTTACGAATGAAAGGCATTGAAAAAGGGACAGAGGTACAAACCAAGGGCATTCATAATCTCTTCAGAGAAATAATTTCAGGGAATTATCCAAACATGGAAAGAGATTTAGACTTACACATTCAAGAGACATACAGAACACCATTCAGACAAGATCAAAGAAGGACCTCCCCACTCCAGGTAATAAAATGATCAATATAGAGACCAAGGAAAGAATCTTAAAAGCAGTGAGTACAAAAGAACAGGTGACATTTAGGGGCAAAACAATAAAAATTACTCCAGACTATACAACCCAAGTCATGAATTCCAGAAGAGACTGGAATAATGTGATCCAGACCCTGGAAGGAAACAAATTCCAACCGAAACTACTATATCCAACAAAATTATTATTCAAAATTGATGCAGGAATATAAGTGTTTCCAGATAAGCAGAATCTCAAAAAGTTCATGAATTCAAAGCCAACACTAGAGAAAATACTTAAAGAAATAAACCATAAAGAAGAAAAAAGAAGCAAGTTACAGAACCAAAGAAGAGATGAAGTTGATCAGCAACACATCTAAATAAAGAAGAAATAATATTACACCAAATAGAAGTTAGACCACAAAATGACAGGGAAAAAAACTATATTTCAAAAATAACACTGAATGTCAAAGTACTTAACTCACCAATCAAAAGAAATAGACTGGCAATGTGGATTAAAAACCATAATCCAAATATATGCTGTTTGCAAGAAAGTCAAAGGATGGAAAAAGATATATCATGCCAATGGACACCAAAAATGGGCAGGGATAGGAATGCTGATATCCAACAAAACAGACTTTAAGCTAAAACACATCAGAAGAGACAAAGCAGGGCACTTCCTTTTATTAAACAAAAGAATCCACCAAGAAGATATAATGATAGTAGATGTTTATACCCAAATGTGCGTACAGCCACATTTTAAAACAAACTGCTGGATATCAAATCTCAAATAGACCCAAATAAAATAATATTGGGATACTTCAACACACCTCTTACACCACTGGATCAATCTTTAACGCAGAAGATGAGTAAAGATTCTTCAGAACTAAAGAAAAGTATAAACCAAATGGACTTAATAAACATATACAGAATATTCCAACCAGGAACAACAGAATACACATTCTTTTAAGCAGTCCCTGAAACCTTCTCAAAAATAGGTCACATCCTGAGCCACAAAGCAAGCACTAGAAAATTCAAAAGATGTAATATAATTCCCTGCATCTTTTCAGATCACAATGGAATGAAAGTAGAAATCAACAAGAGGAAGACCAAAATAAACTATTTAAATAAATGGAGATTGAATGACACACTATTGAACGATGAGTGGGTAAGATCGGAAATTAGGGGAGAAATAAAGAAATTTCTGGAAATAAATGAAAATAGAGAAACAACTTACCAAAATAAATGGGGCACTTTGACAGCAATGTTAAGAGGAACGTTTATAGCATTGAGGGCCCACATAAGAAGAACAGAGAGTTGCCAAGTAAACAACGTAATGACACAATTTAAGGACCTAGAAAGACTGCAACAGTCTAATCCCAAAGCCAGCAGCAGGCAGAAAATTATTAAAATCAGTAGCAGAAATAAATGAAACAGAGAATAAAAAAAAACTTCAAAGAATCAACAAAACAAAAAGCAGGTTCTTTGAAAAGATTAATAGGATTGACAAACCCCTGGCCAACCTAACCAAAAGAAAGAGAGAATCAACTCAAATGATTAAAATCAGAAATTATTAAAATCTCCCTAGTTCATAGATAGGCAGAATAAATATAATCAAAATGGCCATTCTGCCGGGTGCGGTGGTGCACGCTTATAATACCGCTCTTGGGAGGCAAAGACAGGAGGATTGCGCAGGTTCGAAACTAGCTACACTGGCTTAAGAGAACCTGTTTCCAAAAATATATATATGTATATGTATGTGTATGTGTATGTGTATGTGTATGTGTATGTGTATGTGTATGTGTATATGTATATGTATATATAATAGGTCTGAGAGTGTAACCCAGATGTAGAAGGGTTTCCAGAAACCCCAGTACCACCACCAAAAAAAAAAAGGCCATTCTGTCAAAAGTGATCCATAGATTCAATGCAATTCCCATTAAAATACCAACGACAGACATTCTTCATAGACCTAGAAAAATCAGTCATGAATTTTATATGAAGAAAGAAAAGACCCAGAATAGCCAAAGCAATTCTCAGCAATAAGAACCAGGCAGGAGGCATCAAAATCCCAGACTTCGAATTATACTATACAGCAACAGTAATAAATACAGCATGGTATTGACACAACAAGCATACAGACCAGTGGAACAGAATAAAACAGAAACAAACCCACACTCCTATAATCAACTGATCTTTGACAAAGGGGCCAAACTCATATGCTGGAGAAAAGACAGCCTTTTCAACAAATGGTGCTGGGAGAACTGGCTATCCATTTGTAGAAGGATGGAACTAAATCCTTACCTCTCATCATGCACAGGAATCAACTTAAGACTTAGAAATTAGAGTAGAGACTATGAAGTTATTAGAGGAGGGCATAGGGGCAACACTCCTACATATAGGCAGAGGCAGTAACTTTCTCAACAAGACCTCCAAAGCAGAGGAAATTAAAGCAAGAATTAACAAGTGGGATGGCATCAAACTAAAAAGTTTTTGCTCATCAAAGGAAACCATCAAGAACTTATAGAGAAAGAGTACAGAATAGGAGAAAATCTTTACCAATCACCACTCTGATAGAGGCCTAATATCCAGAATATATAGAGCTCAAAGGACTCTAACTAGCAAAACAACCCAATCAAGAAATGGGTAACTAAACTGAATAGACGCTTCGCAAAAAGAAATACAAATGGCCAATAGATACATGAAAAGATGTTCAACATCATTAGCCATCAAAGAGTTGCAAATCAAAACTACGCTGAGATTCCATCTAACCCCAATCAGAGTGGCAAGCATAAAGAAATCAAATAACAACAAATGCTGGTGAGGATGTGGAGAAAGAGGAACTCTCTTACACTGCTGGTGGGAGTGCAAGCTAGTTCAGCTGCTATGGAGATCAGTGTGGAGATTCCTTAGAAAACTGGGAATAGATCCACCATATGATCCAGCTCTACTACTCCTAGGTATTTTTCCAAAGATATTGAAATCAGAGAACTACAGTAACATATGTATACCTATGTTCATGGCAGCACAATTTGTAATAGCCAAAATATGGAATCAATCTAGGTCTCCATCAACAGAAGAATGGATTGCAAAATTATGAGAAATACACACAATGGAATTCTATTCAGCTATAAAGAATAAAATCATGCCATTCAAAGAATATGGAAGGATCTGGAGAAAGTTATGTTAAGTGAGATCAGCCAAGCACAGAAAGAGAAGGGACATATGTTTTCTTTAAAATGCCCAAACTAGAGAGCACTGGGGATACCAGAGGGACTCCAGATAATGGAGGGGAAAATCTCAGCATAGCTAGAATGAAAGGATAGGAGAGGAAGAAGGCTGAGGTTGATTAATGGAGGAGCTACATCAAAATATGTGTAAAAGTATGAATACATCTCCACGCTTGGGAGGCGGAGAAAGGAGGATCGGACAGGTTTGAAGCCAGCCGCACTGGCTTAAGAGACCCTGTTTCCAAATAAAGTATAAAAAAATAGGTCTGGGAGTGTAGCCCGGAGGCAGAAGGGTTTCCAGGAACCCCAGTATCAACAAAAAAAAGAAAAAAAGTATGAATACAGCATGGTTAACATGTACACTAATTACTGGGGGTGGGGGGGACACCAAGCACAATTTAATTGTATACCATTTTCACTATGTTCCACATATAAATAAAATTCTTCAAAAAGGAAAAAAATAAAATAAAATAAAAGACTAGGGGGACTTCCAGGATGATGGTGACCGAGAAAAGCGGGACTTAAGAGCCCCGCTAACAACCAATCTCCATTACCACAAAATCAGCGCCTTTCATAGCCAGAAAACACCATCACCAGAGAAACAAAAAAATCACCAGGCTCCAGAGAGAAAGCGGTCTGAGAACAGAGCTCAGAGCCACAGAGGAGATACACTGGCCTCACGCCCGAAGACGCGGCAGCAGCACCATACTGCCGGCGAAGGCGGCGAGTTCACTGGACGGCTACAGCAAGCCGAGGTGAGCCGCTGTGGAACAGCCAGGCGGGATTTTTCAGCGTGGGGGGGGGCATCTAAAGCTCCCAGTGGCTGAGCTCAGCACACGCTGCAGGGACTCAGAGTGGAAATCAAAATCAAGAAGAAATAAGCCAGCCTCACAGCCGAGGGCGTAGCAGCAACGCCATATTGCCACTGGCAGCAGCAGCAGAGAATTCACCAAGTCCAGTACAGCTACATCTGAGAACTCAAGAACAGTGAGTCAAATTGCGGGCCACAGAGGAGAAATCCCAGTACTGTACTCCCTAGGACTTGACCCAGTGGGGGGGTGGCGGTGGCAGAGATATCACACCATAGGAGAACGTGCAACCTGGCACCCCCCATAGTCTAAAGCAGCCTCTATCGACTCCCTGGGTCAGAGACTCTGTGATACAACCCAGTAAAGGAGTACTGGGGTCTGAGATACTACAGACTCGAGATCCACAGCACCTTAAGTGAAGTCATAGTGACCCAAGGGAAGAACCCAGAGAAGGCACAAACTTCCGAAATCATGGGAAAGAGGAATAACACTGGAGCAATGAATGCCCACAACCCCACAACATCAGAACCCGATAAAACAGAAAATCAGAGATTTCTAGAAGATCAAATCAGGAAAATAACTGTAGAAATAATAGAGGTGCTTCAAAAAGAACTCAGAGAGAGACAAAAAGAGATAAAGGATGCAATTAATGAAGGACTCAATTCAAAGCACAACCGATTAGACCACATGGAGAACAGAATCTCGCTCTTAGAAGATGATCATTCCAAAAATGAATGCATAGTTTCTAATCTAGAAAAAAATATCCAACAGCAGGAATCTGACATTGAAGAAATATGGGCCCATTTTAAGAGAGCTAACCTAAGAATAATTGGAATAGAGGAGGGAAAAGAAAGTGAAACCAAAGGGATCAACAATCTCTTCAAGGAAGTAATAGCAGAAAATTTTCCAAACATAGAGCAAGAGGTTGATACACAGATCCAGGAAACTGATAGAACTCCCTTTAGACAGGATCGGAGAAGAGGATCCCCACGCCACATAATTGTCAAAATGACCAATGTGGAAGCCAAGCAGAGAATCTTAAAGGCAACAAAAACAAAGGACCAAGTGACATTCAGAGGCAAACCAATTAGAATCACTCCAGACTTCCCAAACCAAGTCATGAGAGCCAGAAGGGCTTGGAGTAACATATTCCAAACTCTGAAAGAAAATAACTTCCAGCCAAAAATTTCCTACCCAGCAAAACTATCTATCAAATTAGATGGGGAAATAAGAAGCTTCCATGACAAACAGAAACTGAAGGAATTTATGTCTTCAAAACCAGCGCTAGAGAAAATACTCAAAGAGATTAACTACAAAGAAGAAATAGGTAACACACACCAGAACCAGAGAAACAAGAGTTTCCATCCAACAGTCAACTAAGATTGGTTATCTGTGGAGATTCATTATTTATGTTAGTCTTTTACCTATCTCTAAATTGTATTGTTTGCCTTTATTGTTGTTAATTTTTAGGATGTCTAGTTGGAATATTAATATACCTTCAGATATAGCATTTGGAAATATTTTATCCAATTCTATTAGTAACTTTTAACTCTGTTCACATTGTCTTTGGATATACAATATTTTTTTATTTTTTAGGAAGTTTATATACTCTTCTGTTGCCTGTGCCATTGAAATCATATCCAAGAAATCACTGCCAATTTCAATGTTGTGAGGTTTTATGACCCAGATTTTCTCCTAAAAGTTTATAGTCTAAAGATTTATATTTAGGTCTTATATCTATTTTGAGTTAATATTTGTATATGGGATTAGGTAAGGGTCCAATTTTATTCTTTTCCATGTAATTATTATTTTTCAACAATATTTAGTTAAAAGATTATTATTTCCACCACCAAATGTTCGTGGAAACCTTGTCAAAAATAACTTGATAATATATGGAAGAATTTAGCTCTAGGCTTGTATTTAACTCCAATGGTTTATATATCTGCCTTTAGAACAGTACTACACTGTTTCAATTATTGTAGCTTTATATGGTTTGAAATCAGAAAATATATATCTTCTAGCTTTGTTCTTTTTCAAGATCGTTTTGGGTATCTAGAATCCATATTCCATATTAGAATAGATTTTTTTCTGAAAAATAAATAAATATATGATAGTTTCACCTAAAAAAATAGAAAAAAATATTCTCTGGTAAGAAAGAAAGCAAAAAGAAATATTGAAATGTTATCTTTAAGTCATCAAAAGCTTGGTATCAGACAAATGAAACTGTTATGTGAGATTATCATTTTTAAGTTTGGATAAATTGCTATAATACTAGATGTCAACCACTAAGCCAAGCATGGGAAGGAGGGATGGGGAGGGAATGGGGTGGGGATCGGGTGGGGGCTGACTGGGCGATGTGTGCATGTATGTCTACAAAAGTTTGTATCCCACTATGATGTATGAATACAGTGCACCAATAAAAAAAAAAAAAAAAAAAGACTAGGGTGTAGCTTGGAGGTAATGCCCCTGGATTCCATGCCCAGTACCACAAAAAAAAAAAGTCTACAGCATGGGAGAAAATCTTTGCCAGCTAGTTTCTCATAGAGGACAAATATCTAGAATATATAAATAATTTTAAAAACTTAACATTAAAAAACTAATAAAAATGGGCCCTTGAACTGAATAGTTTCTCAAAAGAAAAAAATATAAAAGGCCAATAAATTTATGGAAAACTGTTCAACATGATCAGCAATCAGGAAAATACATATCAAAACTACACATTGAGATTCCATCTAACTCCAGTTAGAATGGCAATCATTGGCCCTGTTTCAAAAAATAAGCCAGGCGTGGTGGTGCACACTTGTAATCCCAGCATTTGGGAGGCTGAGACCAGAGGATCGCGGTTCGCGGACAGCCTCAGCTCCACAACTCAGTGAGACCCGGTTTCAAAATAAAGAATAAAATATTGGGCAGAGGGTGTAGCTTGGAGGTCAAATTCCTCTGGGTTCCATCCCCAGACCCGCAAAAAAAAAAAAATAATAAAAAAAAATAGTCAGGGGTAGAGCTCTGAGGTCGAATGACCTAGGTTTCCATCCCCATACTCGCAAAAAAAAAAAAAAAAAAAAGAAAAGAATATAAACAAGAACAAATGCTGGGGAGGAATATGGGAAAATAGGAACTATTATACACTGTTGGTGGGATTGCAAATTAGTACAACCACTGACAAGATCGGCATGGAGGTTACCCAAAAGACTAGGAATGAAACTACCATTTGACCTAGTAATACCTTTGGCTCAATCTTTCCAAAAGAATAAGCCAGAATACTATAGTAATACGTGCATATCCATGTCTACAGCAGCACATTCACAGCAGCCAAATTATGACACCAGTCTAGGTGTCCATCAACAAATGAGTGGATAATGAAAATGTGGTATATAGATATATACACATACTGGAATTTTACTCTTCCATAAAAATCAACAAAATTATGTCATTTGCAGGAAAATGAATAGAACTAGAGAATATTATGTTGACATCTGTCAGTTACAGGAAATTGAAGGATGAAATGTATTTTTATATGTGGAAGCTAGAGAGAAAACAGAAAATAAAAGCGATTTTAGAAATTGAAGAGAATGACCAGTAGAACAGTGGAAGGGGATAGGAAGAAGGAGGTAGAGAAGAGAAAGTAAAAACCCATGAAAGAAAACATTTAAATTACATTGTGTTCATATATAAAGGTAGTACTATCACTCTAGCTATTAAGTTCAGGGAGGGGTAAGTAGTAGGTGGGACCTATAGGGAATCAATCATATCAAGACCTGTGTGCATGTCTTGTATCATTTATCTTAAATCATATCAGGACTTGTGTGCATGTCTATATGACTCAGAGACTCACTAAGATGTTTAATTATAATGCACCAATAAAAGTATGAAAGTCACTCAAATATAAATTTTAAGCCCAAATCTTATTATTTATTAATTCAAAAATTATTACTGAGCTGGGCATGGTGGCATGCTCTTGTAATCCCCACACTTGGGAGGCAGAGAAAGGAGGATCACACAGGTTCGAAGCCAGCCTCACTGGCTTAAAGACCCTGTTTCAAAATAAAAATATAAAAAAGGCCTGGGAGTGTAGTCCAGAGGTAGAAGGGTTTCCAGGAACCCCAGTACCACCAAAAAAAAAAAAAAAAGTATTACTGAAATGTTAATGTAAAACAACTTTTTCTGATTATAAAAATAATGTCCCCTTTTAAAGAAAATTTAGGGAAAAAAATAAAAATTTTAAATTACATATAATTCAAACATTTCTAAAAATAACCACCAAAACAAACCAAATTGTCTCTCTGTCCTATAAAAAGGAACAAATAAAAATTACTTTTATATAGCTGAAATCTCAATATATAAGTAGCTCTTATATCTTGTCTTTTCATTTAGAATTATAATGCATATATTTTCTTATAAAATTAAAAATCACTGGCTGCCTCATCTACTTAGTGAGGCCCTTTGCAACTCAGTGAGACCCAGTTTCAAAACGAAAAAAAAAAAAAAAAAAAAAAAAATAGGGCTGGGGGTATACCTCAGAGGTAGAATGCCCCTGGATTCCAATCCCAGTACTGTAAAAAAGAAAAAAAAAGAAAAAAGAAAAAAAAAACCTTGATATTCCATGATAAAGAATTTATCAGGCATCATTTACCATTCCTCTATTGTTGGATATCTGGGCTCCATTTTTAATTACAAAAATTCTTCATTAAAAACTAATAGCTTGCCGGGCGTGGTGGCGCACGCTTGTAATCCCCGCCCTTGGGAGGCAGAGACAGGAGGATCGCGCAGGTTCAAAGCCAGCCGCGCGCTGGCTTAAGAGACCCTGTTTCCAAATAAAAATGTAAAAATAGGTCTGGGAGTGTAGCCCGGAGGTAGAAGTGCTTCCAGGAACCCCAGTACCACCAAAAAAAACAAAAACAAAAAAACTAATAACTTAGCCGGGCATGGTGGCCCACGCTTATAATCCCAGCATTCAGGAGACTGAGACTGGAGGATTGAGGTTCTTGGACAGCCTCAGCTACTTAGTGAGGCTCTCTGCAACTTAGTGAGACCCTGTTTCAAATAAAGAATAAAAATTAGGGCAGGGGATGTAGCTCAGAGGTCAAATGCCTCTGGGTTCCATCCCCAGACCAGCAAAAAAAAAAAAAAAAAAAAAAATATTTGAAGGTTAAGTGGAATCTTTAAAGATGTTCTATGTTAAACCATTGAGGAGCATGCTTGTAATCCCAGCACTTGGGAGGCTGAAACTGGAGGATCACACAAGTTCGAAGCCAGCCTCAGTTACTTAGTGAGGCTCTCAGCAACTTAGTGAGACCCTGTTTTCAAATAAAGTATAAAAAATAGGTCTGGGAGTATAGCCTGGAGGTAGAAAAGCCCCTGGGTTCCACCCTAGTACCACACACATGCACGCACACACACCCACACACTCACACACACACACTCACACACGATGTTCTATGTATTAGTTTTAAGTGGTCCAAATGTGACACTAAGAAATCACAACCATGACAAATCAGTTTCCATACAGTACACTCATCAAATAGTTCTACTTAGTATGACAGACACACACTTCAAATTGCTCCAAGGTCAACAGGAAAAGCCATGTCCTAAAGAACTATCAAAGTTCCCGAGATTACTTAACATGATAGTACTCAGGAGCTGCCAGAAATGCATAGGACATGTAACACAATACTGACACTTGTTAACTCACAGAACATAAACAGTCAGTATACAAATTTCTAATGACTATACTTTTATTAAAACATAGCTGTAACAATTTACAATGGATGGAAGACCTATGAATTAGACCAGAAATTTTGCAACTGTTAGAAGAAAAGCATAGGATCAACACTTCAACATATAGGAACAAGCAATGACTTCAACAGAACTTCTAAAGCTAGAAAATAATACCAAGAATTAAGAAATGGGAAGGCATCAAATTGAAAAGCTTCTTCACAGCAAAGGAAAAAAGAGCACGAAGAAAGATCCTATAGAATAATAGGAGAAAATCTTTATCAGCCACTCTGCTGTCAAAGGATTAATGTCCAGAATATATAAAGAACTCAAAACCTCCAAATAACCTAATCAATAAACTGGCAAATGCTGGGCATGGTGGCACATACTTATAATTCCAGCATTTGGGAGGCTGAGACAGGAGGATCGCAGTTCATGGACAGCCTCAGCTACTTAGGCCATTTGCAACTCAGTGAGACCCTGTTTCAAAAAATGAAGAATAAAAAATCGGGCTGGGGGTATAGCTCAGAGGTAGCATGCCCCTGGGTTCCGTCTCCAGTACAGCAAAAACCACTACCACCACCACCAACAACAACAAAATAATAATAATAATAATCAACTGGCAAATGAACTAAACAAAAATGCCCTCCAAAAAAGAAATATACATTTGTGTGTGTGTGTGTGTGTGTATGTGTGTGTGTGTGTGTGTGTATGCGTGTGTGGTGAATCCAGGGGCATTCTACCTCCAAGTTACAATCCCAGCCCTATTTTTTATTGTTTATTTTGAAACGGTCTGATTTGCGAAAGGCCTCACTAAGTAGCTGAGGTTGTCCACAAACAGCAATCCTCCTGTCTCAACCTCCCAAATGCTGGGGTTACAAACATGCGCCACCATGCCTGGCTACCAAAAAAAAGAAATATAAATGGCCAATAAATACATGAAAAAAATGTTCAATATCTTTAGCAATCAGGAAAATACAAATCAAAACTACAGAGATTCCATCTCACTCCAGTTAGAATGGCAGTCATAAAGAATACAAATAACAAACACTGGTAAGGATGTGAGGGAAAGAAACTCATACACTGTTGATAAGCTTATCAATTAAGAGGGAAAGATATCATTAAAAATAGAAGGGAAACCAGTAGCCGGGCGTGGTGGCGCACGCTTGTAATCCCCGCACTTGGGAGGCAGAGACAGGAGGATCGCGCAGGTTCGAAGCCAGCCACGCGCGCTGGTTTAGGAGACCCTGTTTCCAAATAAAAAATGTAAAAATAGGTCTGGGAGTGTAGCCCGGAGGTAGAAGGGCTTCCAGGAACCCCAGTACCACAAAAAAAAAAAAAAAAAAAAAAGAAGGGAAACCAGTAGAAGAGTGGGAAGGGATTAGCAGGAGAGAGAAAGTAAAGGAAAGGAGAGGTACTAGGAATGAAAAATGACCAAATTATGTTATGTACATGTACAAATATATAACAACAAATCCAACTATTATGCATAACTATAACACACAAATCTAAAAATTAATAAAAGTAAAACAGTTATGACACATTAGTGATTTTATAGTTTGAATCTGAAAGGCTCGTCGTGCGTAGGAGGCCTCAACCCTAATGTAACAATCAATGTTCAGAGGTGAGGGTTTGGGGAAATGACTGGATCTTGAGGGTTCTTACCTCATCAATGGATAATGGACTGATGGATTTGTAACTGAATGGTCTGTTGGGAGGTGGTAGAAATTATAGATGATAAGACCTAGTTGAAGGAGTGGTCCTTGGGGGCAGGCCCTTGGAGACTGTAAATTGTCTCTAGCCTCTTCTTTCTCCCTTTCTACTTCTTGGATGCCATGAGGTAGAGGTGAACAGCTTTGATCTGCCACACTCTCCCTGTTCTGATGTTTTGCCTTGCTACAAGTCCACAGCAATACAGTAAAGTCAACCAATATGTAAGAGTCTATGAAATCTTCACTTCTAAAAAATGTGTTGCATGAGACCTTTTATTTATACTAAATGTCTTAAAAATAAGTAGTTGGCTCAACAGATAAAATGGTTAAATGTAATAAATGCTACTTGATCGGACCCCACACAAGAAAAATGAAACAAAAAACCTGCAATAAAGGACACGCAGGATCATTTGAAAATGAACAGTATGTTAAAAAATAACCTTATATCAATACTAAATTTCTAACAAAATTAATGGTTTAGGATGAGTTGTTAGTGTTTTATAATATGAATATCATCTAGACAGATTAAAAAAATCATAAAATCACAGAAAAAATTACTGTATAATATTTAGTGTCAAGTAGTCAGTGTGTGTGTGTGCATGCACACGCATTCGGGATTAAACCCAGGGACATTCTGCCTCTGAGCTACACCCACAGCCCTATTTTTATTGTGTTTTGAAAAATGGTCTCATTAAGTTACAGAGGGCCTTAGTAAGCTGCTGAGGCTGGCCACAAACCTGCAATCCTCCTATCTCAGTCTCCCAAGTACTGGGATTACAGGCATGCACCATCACACCCACCTTCTTTTTAATATAAAACAAAGGAATCAAAATTATAAAAATTGTCAAAAT
Source organism: Muscardinus avellanarius (assembly GCF_963383645.1). NCBI lineage: Eukaryota > Metazoa > Chordata > Mammalia > Rodentia > Gliridae > Muscardinus > Muscardinus avellanarius. Next base: position 59,044,868 of record NC_137801.1, read on the forward strand.
ATTCTACAGTACTTCAAATCTTATTTGAAACCAAACCTCTTTAGAAAAATTATAAAAACACAGAAACTATATTTTATTCTAGGTTCATTCTACATATATATAAATGCCAATTTTAAAGATATTCTGGACAAACTGATATGTAAGCTTACCTTAACTCTCTGTAGGAAAATTGTAAACTTAGAGAAAATATCCTTTAATAGATCAAACCATTGGGGAAAATTCAACATTCTCATCTGATCTGCAAGCCTGAAAAAAATAATTTAAACAAAAGTAATGATTATCTCTGGATCAATATGAAAATATTTACAAAGAGAAAGAAATTATCCTGAATATTATCTAGTAACAAGAATAAGATTGTTTTATCTAGTGTTCTAACTGATATAGAATTTCTGGTCAATAGTCTAATTAAGATCATGACATATAAACCTTATCCTATATTAATTTCATATGAACATGCTTTGTAGCCTTTGAAGGAATAAACCACAGAGAAATAGTCCAATTTAGATTAAAGGTAAGGATATCTTTTGGAATTAAAATTAAAATTTAATATCTCTCTCAACAAAGTTAATAACCTGGTTTTCTAACTGCAAACTGAAGTACTTTGCTGCATATAAGAAGTAATATGACATGATGGTTAAAAGCATGGGCTCTGGGGCCATACTGCTTCAGTTCAAGATTCTAGTAGCTTACTAGAATTATTAGCTATGTGACTCTATCAAGTGACTATGTCCCTCATGCTCCAATTTTCTCATCTTAACATGAGGAAAGTAATACAATCTACCTTATATAGTTGTTGTAAATATTGAGTTAGTTAAAAAAAATGCACTTACAGTAATGTGGGATATGTCTAAACATGCTATGCAAATATAGGCCAATATTGTTTTGGTAACTGATATCAATAACTTCAAATATAAAACAGATTAATATAATTAGAATCCCACAAAGATATTTTATAGTACTAAAATGAGCTGTGGGCTATTACTCTAAAATACTTCCATACTGAATAGACAGAAGTTCTTTACTTAAGTGGAGAAAATTCTCTATGAAATCTACTAACTCTCCATATCTGTAGGGTTTCCAACAGAGTGCCAATGACATGTTTTCTAAGTATTAATAGTTCCTCCTGTACTTTAGTTGCTCCAACTAATTCTGAAACTGAGTTGTCACTGGTAATAGTATGGAAACTAACTTCCCACAATCTCCATTTTGTGCTATTGGCCTAGAGAAACCCATATAACTATTCATATCTTAAGCTAGTCAATAAAGTTTAGATATCAACATGAATGAGAAATTTAGTCAACTTATTATTAGTTTTCTCAAGAGAAAAGAATAGGCATTTCAAGGGTGAAAACAAAAATTATAGAAAAAGGCAATTTAAAATCAACTTCTTGAACTCCTCAAAGCTAAATAAATTTAATAATTGCTTTCCTTACTGTAGTAAGTTATTTTCAATTCCCCACTTTGTATCTGCCTTCTATCCAACTCCTACCCTCCTCTCTGCCCTCTGAGGTCAATCTGCTAGGTCTAGCCAATGAGGAACCCTTACAAAGACTGGAAAATGAGAAGGTACAGTGGTCACCCCTTGTCTGCGGTTTCACATTCTGCAGTTTTAGTTATCTGCAGTAATCGTAGTCCAAAAATACTAAATAAAAAATTCCAGAAATAATTCTTAAGTTTTAAGCTGTAAGCCATTCTGAGTAATGTGATGTCTTACACCAATCTACTCCTTCCCATGCAGGACATAAATAATCCATTATCCAGTATATCCATGCTGTGTATGCTCTCTGTCACATTAGTCATTTAGTAGCTGTCTCAGTTAGCAGGTCAACTGTATCAGTTCACAGAGCCTGTGTTCAAGTCACCTTGACTTAATAATTGCTCCAAAGCACAAGAGTAGTGATGCACAGAGGGCACCACGGTATAAAACACGGATGGGCAGAGTAACTGGTACTGTGTGGTAACTCTTCAGGGCACACAGAAAAAACACAGTACGTGCAGGGGTCAGTATGTTATGTAGTTTCGGGCATCCACTGGGGGCCTTGGAATGTATCCCCCATAGATAAAGGCAGACTACTTATTTCTCCAGTTTCTTCCCTGAAGGGTTACCTCAAGATTACCATTTCACTCAACTCAAGGACAGAGCTTTTTTCAACTACTGTGTTTCTCTTGAATTCTGTTGACTGCTCATTTCCCTTGCATCTTAAAGGCACTGCACCATCATTTGTTATTTCTTATATGCTGTCCCACAATCAGACAATTCCTTAAGTCCTCTTTAAATTATTCTAATTTGCATGTGTCACCTTTTCCCTAACTGCTAATCACCAATCTATATATTATACTTACTTCACAATGACATCTGTGTCTATTTCTTCTATTTGTGAAACTTTATTAATCACGCACTGTAAATTTTAAGGAAAAAAAACTTGATTAATTATCTTTAAAATCCTAAGTACTCTATGTTCCATTTCTATGCTAAAATATAACTAATTACAATAATCATTTAATAGTCTTTTCTTATATATTTTATACACATCTCAAGGTGTTTGAAAAGTTGTATTACCCTTGCCCTATTAAATAATTATTTCAGAATATGCTTGAACTACTATTTAAAACTGTTCAAAATCATTCGCCAGAAAAAACAGAACGCAATACTTAGAAACAAGATATAAGCCCCATATTAAAATTCCAAAAGAAATGCATTTTGGAAGTATACATTTCTTTGAAACACATACAACAGTTTTAAAGATTAAAAAAAAACAATAAAGGCGCAAACGTCTGTAGAAGTCTAAAGAATTAAAACACAGCAGTTAAAATTTGTGTTTAAAAATATACACCAGATAGCCGGGCGTGTTGGAGCACACTTGTAATCCCAGCATTTGGGAGGCTGAGACCGGGGGATCGGGGTTTGCGGACAGCCTCAGCTACTTAGTGAGGCCCTTTGCAACTCAGTGAGACCCTGTTTCAAAATAAAGAATAAAAAAATGGGCAGGGGGTGTAGCTTGAAGGTCAAATGCCTCTGGGTTCCATCCACAGACCCACAAAAAAAAAAAAAAAAAAATATATATATATATATATACACATATACATACACCAGATGTGGTGGTACACACTTATACTTGGGAGGCTGAAACAGGAGGATTGCTAGTTTGCGGGTAGCCTTAGCTACTTAGGCCCTCTACAATGTAGTGAGAGACTCTGTTTCAAAATAAAGAATAAAAAATATGGCGGGGGGGGGAGGGGTAGATCACAGATAGAATGCCCCTGGGTTCAATTCCCAATATTTCAAAAAAGTGTGTGTGTGTGTGTGTGTGTGTGTGTATGTATGTGTGTGTGTGTGTATGTTAAACATATATACATATGTTTAAAAGTATGCTTACAGTGCAGTACTTTTTAACATCTGCTGTAAAACCAGAAATCAGCTCATAAAACTGAACACTGACAGTACCTAGAGCCCCTCTTTAGTTCCCTGTGCAGTTACTACTAGTTTTTCTGGCCTCAAAATATGCCTGTAACATTTATTTATGTAGTTCTGAGTAATTTATTGTCGTTGCTATATAGTATTCCATTGTATAAGTATTACGTTGTATAAGTAATGGGGTTTATCCTTTCTATTGAGGATGGGATTTGGGTTGCTTCTCATTTTTTATTACAAATAATACTACCATGAATATTCTTCACTGTTTTGGTGTACTTGTGTAAATATTTCTAGAAACAGAAATGCTGGGTAAAATCATGTGTACATGTTTAATAGATTCTGTTGACAATTTTCCAGAGTCCTTATATAAAAAGTATAGTGTTTTAGTCAGTGTTTGAGAGAAATAAGATAATTATAATATTTTTATTTTATATAAACACTAAAAACTCATATATGTACATTCAACTTGATGTTGATTAAACCCTGATAATAAGTTCAAGATATTATCCTTTCCATACATAGAAACAGAACTTCAGGAGATAAGATTTATCTAAGTAAAAAATCAAAATAAAGAGAAAACTAAAAAACACATGGATTTTAGTTTATCATCATAATTTCTTAGAGATCAAAGTAAAGAGGAAATGAACTTTACTGCTGATGTGAGTATAAACTGGTAAAATATTTTTAAATAGCAAACAACTTAAAAGTACTTTTCAAGCAAGGTGTGGTGGTACACCCTTGTAATCCCAGCATTTGGGAGGCTGAGAAAGGAGGATTGAGGTTCACAGACAGCCTCAGCTACTTAGGGAGGCCCTTTGCAACTCAGTGAGACCCTGTTTCAAAAAATAAAGAATTTTTAAAAATAGGGCTGGTGATATAGCTTGAAGGTAGAATGTCCCTGGGTTCCATTCACAGTACCGCAAAAAAAAAAAAAAAGGTACTTTTCACTCTCTAACTAGTATTTCTATTTTTGGGAATTAGTCTAATAGTCTTTATTTTTTTATTGGTGCATTGTAGTCATAACAGTCTTAAGTATGAAAAATAAACTAACAAAGTAACTTTATATCAAAGATGCCTATCATCTTTACATTATCAAACTGAAAAAAACCTAAATATTCAACATAGAATAATGACTAACTTAACCAACCCAATGTTGATGGAATTCTTATAAGCATAAAAAGTGCCTTTCCAAAGGTTTTCATAATAATATGGAAAAATACTATGCAAATTCTAACTAAAATGTGTGTTCAAAAATCATATTTATATTATGAATGCAAAAACTATGAAAACCCCAGTAACAATCTATACATAGAAATAGTCTTGAAATGGTAAATTTGGTAGGATTGTTTTCTTCTATTCTTTCCTAATTTCAATTTTTAAATAAATGAGCAAGTATTACTATTACACTGCATACTGCATAATTACTATTAGATAACATAAAAACAAACTTTACAAAAGAATCTATACCATATATCAAATAAAAATGTACAATTACCTGTTTAATGATATTCTTTGCTGTAATAATCATTTCCTCACCATAGATTTCTAAAAAATTAAGTTTTCTTTGTTTTAAAAGTCCAAATACAAGGGATACCAGTCTTTCCTGTTAAAATAAAAGGATACAAAATTTTGTATTTTAAATTTGAAACAATCTCACTCAGAGATAATATTTAGCATTAAGAGTTTTACTTGATCCTCAGATCTATCCTGCATGTGGTATTTCTGGTAACATGAAAAAGCTCCCTTAGGGCAACTTTATCAGACTGCTGGCATCGGTGTTCTAAAACAGATAAATCCTATTCCAATACATTGGATCAAAGGAAGATGGTTTGGGGGCAAAAGAATATAAGGGGTTTTTTTTTGTACTAATTTCCACAAAGAGCTAAAAAATATTCTTCTCAAGCCAGATGACCTATGAATAGTCCATGAGCCCTACGCTTTTTAAATTCAGGGTCTTGAACACTGTAGGACTACCTGGACTCTCAGGGATAAGTCAATTGCTAACATACATCTCTTTAACTACTTAGGCTGTTATCAGTCAAGGCCTTTTAATTTTTTTAACTAGTGCTTGATAATGATTAGCATTAAGAAGTTAGCAGGTAAGTGAAACCTGGATATGATGTATTTATATATGCACATATATGAAATATGTTCACATTAAGCATACAATGAATTTAAACGACTAACAAACTACCACGTAATGGGTCACTCTTTACAAAAGATAAAATTTCATTGAATATGTATACACAGAATCTAAGTTAATTCATCCTATATCGATATTGTGAATTTGATTTATAAGCCATAAAAACCTTTTAACCCTATTTCCACATAAGCTATAAAATGATTTCATTCTGTCAAAGGATACTGAATACTAACATCAAATGACTAGTGAAGAAATCATAAATCTGACAGACCTTGATACGTAAGGTAAATTTTGTTCACTATAACCTGAGAAGTGTATAACGCTATTTGGAATTAACAATAAGCAACAACATCAATTTCATTCTACAGTTCAAAACACATACCTCTTCTAAAACCTGACAGTCATCTTCCAGTGGTCTATTTAAGTCACTGTGAGAGTAAGTAGAAAATTCAGCAATCATCATTTTATCTATCAGTTTTTCTAATTCGCAAAGCTGTGATCCCAAATGCCTACAAAAGGAAGAGAAAAAATTTTACATATATTCATTTAAAAATCATATTCTCTCTACTTACAAAGGAACTAGCAGGCACTGTTTTTCTGGCTGATAGTACCTGTGCAAATATATGAAGTTTTAACAAAGTGGAAAACTTTTAATAAGCAAAAATAACTTCAAGAATTTCACTTCATGCCGGGTGTGGTGGCGCATACTTGTAATCCCCGCGCTTGGGAGGCGGAGAAAGGAGGATCGCGCAGGTTCGAAGCCAGCCGTGCTGGCTTAAGAGACCCTGTTTCCACATAAAAAAGTATAGAAATAGGTCTGTAGCCCATGGGAGTGTAGCCAGAGGTAGAAGGACTTCCAGGAACCCCAGTACCACAAAAAAAAAAAAAAAAAAAAAAGAATTTCACTTCACTTCATCTCCAAAATTCTACTTTTGTCTAATTTTATCTTTAATATCTTAACAGTTAAATGTGGTCTAGACAATGTGATTACTTGGTAAATTTTATGACTGCTTTTCATTAACAAAATATTCAGATTTTCTAACTCCTTCATTAACCATTTATTGAGTAACAATGGTGGCAGCTCCTCATTCATTCATTCAACAAATCTGAGTGCCTACTATGTGTCAGGCCCTGTTCTAGGTGCACATAAATAATCAGAAGGACCACAGGTACACACTCAATTCAACCTATGTCATGATCAATTTGAGTTTATACAATATACCAGCTCAAATCATTAAACTGCAAGTCATTAGAACATATAATTGGAAGTATAGGAAAAGAAGTTCCTTCATAAACAACAGGATTTTTGTCACACAATCTATCAGCTTCATAAAAATAATGAGATGGGGGGAAAAAACCCTACCTGGTCCAAATATTTGAAAATTTAAGTGAAATAGGCCAATCGAAAATCTCAGAGGAAAGTCCCTCAGAGGAAAAAAAAAAAAAAAAAAGTAGGATAATTTTTATGAATCAGTTGAAAATTTTTAACTTTTTACATACTCTCATGAGATTTTAATATACAGATATATTGCATATCTGTTTGTGTCCTGTGGCTTTTTAGAGAATCACAAACTATTGTAATATCCAAGATTCTTTTTTTACCCTTCAAGAACAAATATTTTTCCTCTTTGGAAACTATTTCCTGTTGAGAATATATGCCATAGATCATGGCACAAAATCCAGGGCATATTGTAAAACAAAAATAACAAGGTGAAAAATAACAAGGTGAAATAACAAGTGTACAGTGCCCTAAAACTTATTAAGATGAGTGATGGATGGGTAGATGGACAAAAATAAACTAAAACATTTTTAAAATAGTGACGGTAGAGGATGAGAGAGGAAGGGGACCAGAATAGATGCTAAATTTCTCTAGATATCCTTTGTTTTTTTGTATATTTTATTTTTGAACCATATGTTTAACATAGTTATAAAACATTACATTTAAAAAATCAAGCCGGGCATGGTGGCGCACACTTGTAATCCCAGCATTTGGGAGGCTGAGACAGGAGGATCATAGTTCGCAGACAGTCTCAGCTACTTAGTGAGGCCCTTTGCAACTCAGTGAGACCCTATTTCAAAATAAATAAAAAATAGGGCTGGGGATATAGCTCGAAGGTAGAATGCCCCTGGTTTCCATCCTCAGTACTGCAAAATAAATAAATAAAATAAAAATAGAAAATCAATCTTTAAAATAAATCAAAGGCTATACCTCAGCCCTATTTTATTTATTTATATTTTAAATAGGGTCTCACTGTTACTGAGGATCTCACTAGGTTGCTGAGGCTGGTTTTGAACCTGTGATCCTCCTGTCTCAGACTCCAAAGTACTGGGATTATAGGTGTACTTTGCTGCACCCAGCTATTTCAAGTAAATTTAAAACAGCAACTTAACTAATTCCATCTTTAAGCAAGTACCTTAGGAATAGAAGTGGGATAAATCTTATACTACACTATAATACCCCACTTTCTTCAGTTTTCTTTCCAGTTTCAGTTACCTGTGCTCAATGGTGATCTAAAAATACTAAATGGAAATTTCCAGAAATAATAATTTTATAGGTTTTTAATTGTGCACCAAACTAAGTAGTCTGGTGAAATCTCATCTGCCTACACCATCTATTAGGGGCTTGATTCATTCCTCTGTCTAGCCTATCCATACCTCATATACTAATCACCCATTAGGCACTTCATTGCTGGTCCTGGCTATCAAGTTGATTGCAGTATCATAGCACTTGTATTTAAGTAGCCCTTACATAAGTAACTTAGTGGTACATTACAAAGCCTACATCATTCCCCTTACTGTATATCATCATGTAAGCACTGTACCATCTCATATAATCTTAAGAATTAATATGTAACAAGATATTCTAAGACTATATTCATGTAACTTTAATTATAGTTTGTTGTTATAATTATTCTACTAGTGTTTTTAATCTTTTACTGTGCCTAATTTATACTTTAAACTTTAGTGTGTGTGTGTGTGTGTGTGTGTGTGTGTGTGTGTGTGTGTGTAGAAAAAAAACCACAATATATAGAGAAATATATAGAGAGTTGGACTATCTGTGGTTTCAGGTATCTACTGGTGGCATTAGAACATATGCCCCACAGATAAAGGGGAACAGATGACGACTGTAATTGTTAGTTCTGAGAACATTCTTTTTTTTTGCGGGTCTGAGGATGGAACTCAGGGGCATTCAACCTCCGAGCTACACCTCCTGCCCTATTTTTTATTATTTAATTTGAAGCAGGGTCTCACTAAGTTGTGAGGGGCCTCACTAAGTAGCTGAGGCTGTAGCTGAGGCTGTCCACAAACAGCAATCCTCCAGTCCCAGCCTCCTGAATGCTGGGATTACAAGCATGTGCCACCATGCCCAGCTTTCTGAGAACATTCTATGTATATTGTGTGATAAAACAAATCAGAGCCAGAGTGGTGGCATACACCTGTAATCCCAGTATTTGAGAGGCTAAGACAAGAGGACTGCAGGGTGAAGCCCAGCCTCAGGAACTCAGTGAGACTCTCAGCAACTTAGATCCTGTGTCACATTTTAAAATAAAATAAAAAGGGTTAGGGGTGGAGCTTAGAGATAAAATACCCCTGGCTTCCATCCCCAGTACCCACCCCCACAAAATATATTATGTTGATATCCTTAGGAACATTTTGAACATCTACTAAAAAAATAACAAAAGACTCAAATATATTCAAATGCGTATAAATCCACATATAATTAAATCCATGTACTTATAGTAATTCTAAAAAGAAAACTCAACATTCACCTTTTGAGGTAAACTAGATTTCCAATTCATTATTTTTAAAACTTAAAGAACAAGAATCTAGCATTTATCCTGCCTATCCTTGTAAAAGCTGCCTTTCAAAATAACCAAACACAGTTGATTGATGAATACATAGGAAATGAAGCACCAACCCCCACTCATCCAATAAAAAATTCAAAAATAAGATGTTAACTTTTGACTGCCTAAAAACTTTACTACTAAACTAACAACTTAGCTGCTATTGACCAGAATCTTACCAATAATATAAACTGCTGACTCACAATAATTTTGTACATATTATGTATGATGAGAGAACCATGCCAAGAAATTATGTTTTTAACTTCACAGGCAATTTACTGGAGAGACGGACTACTTACACGAGGATGGTTAGTGTTACATAAGCAGATATTTGCAGCATTTGAGCTCAATACAATAGCAAGAGGAGGTGCCTATAAAATCATTACAACAGAATATAAAATACAGCTAATTTTGTGCACTTATGATTAGTATGTGTGGGGGAAGGGTACTGGGGATTGAACCCAGGAACATTCAACTACTGAACTATACCCCTAGCACTTCTTAAAATTTTTTTGAGCTGGGCGTAGTGGCGCACGCTTCATTCCAACATTCAGGAGGCTGAAACCTGAGGATGGAGGTTCGCGGACAGCCTCACCTACTTAGTGAAGCCCTCTGCAACTTAGTGAGACCCCATTTCAAAGTAAACAATAAAAATAGGGCAGTGGGTGTGGCTCAGAGGTCAAATGCCCCTGGGTTCCATTCCCAGACCCACCAAAAAAAAAAAAAAAAAAAAAAATGTTTTTGAGACAAGGTCTCCTTAAGTTGCTCGGGCTGGCCTCAAACTCAAATTCCTCCTGTCTCAGCCTCTCAAGGACAGGGATTTTAGACACGCACCATCACAGCTGGCTTGTATTTATGATTTAAAACTGCACCTTTTTAACATTTGTTTACATTTCAATTGTCTATGAATAGTGCCACATACCATTCTGTATGCACATATTTTTATGATTTTAATTTTTATATAATTTTATAATGATATTATGGTAGCAAATGATAAAATAGATTATGTTATGCATTCACCATGTACTTAGCTTTTCTAAGTTGTTTCTAGATGTTTTGATACATCTAGGTTATAGAGTTTCTCAAACTGTTAAAAGTGTTAAGTCTACTCATACAATTCCAACCCATCTTATTCAAGAATATAAAAAAGTAAACTGTAATTATTGAGGGATAAAAATCACTCTATAGGACTATTCCAATTAATAAATGAAGTAAGTACAGAATTGGAATATCATGATTTGTATCCCAAAATAAATGATAAATCTAAGAAATAATAATCAAATGGCTGCTAATCATAAAAAAGAAAGAACCCCTTGAATGAAATACATACTTCTTGGGACTTCCGGGAAGATGGCGACAGAGAAAAGCGGCACTTATGAGTCCCGCAGACAATCAATCTCTATTACCACAAAACCAGAGCCTTTCAGAGCCAGAAAACACCATCAGCAAAAAAGTAAAAACTGTAAATACAAGGGACAGAGAAAAAGAGGGCTGGAAAAACAAGACACCAGAAAGAAACCAGCCTGCAGTGCCGCAGCCGCTGCAGCATTGAGCAGCCGGAGCCGCGGCGCGGGCTACATCTACCCTCGCAGCAGCAGCAGGCTCCAGAGAGGAGGGAGACTCAGAACAGAGTTCAAATCCAGAGAGGAGGTACACCGGCCTCACGGCCTAGGACACAGCAGCAGCGCCTTACTGCCGGTGGTAGCGGCGAGTTCACTGGACGACTCCAGCCCAACGCACTCAACCAGCCACCAGGTGCCAGAGAGGAGGGGTGGACAGCGAGCCGAGGTGAGCAGCTGCTGAACAGTCTGGCGACAGTCAGCAATTTTTTCGGCGAAAGGAGCGTCTAAAGCTCCCAAGAGCCAGGTTCAGCACACCCCGCGGGGACTCAGCGGAGCTCAAAACCAGAGAACTACGCCATCCTCATGGCCGAAGACGCGGCAGCAGCGCCTTACTGCTGGCAGCAGCGGCGAGTTCACCGACAGCTCAAGACCAAAGCACTCAACCAGCCACCAGGGTCCAGAGAGGAGGGGTGGACAGCGAGCCGAGGTGAGCAGTTGCTGAACAGCCGGGCAGCAGTCAGCAGTTTTTTCGGTGCAGAAAACATCTAAAGCTCTCAAGGGCTGGGCTCAGCACACCTGGCAGGGACTCAGAGCGGAGCTCAAAACCAGAGAAGGAATACGCCAGCCTCACGGCCGAGGGCATAGCAGTACTGCCATATTGCCAGCGGCAGCAGCTGCGAATTCACCAAGTCCACTACAGCTCCATCAGCGCACTCAACAACCGTGAGTCAAATTGCAGCCCTTAGGGGAGAAATCCCAGTACTGCACTCCCAGGGACTTGCGCATATATTCTCCCTGGGTCGGAGATTTTAGCAGTCCAATCCAGGGGGAAGTGACGTTGGCAGAGATATCACACCATAGTCACAACTCCTCGCAGGAGAACGCCCACCCTGGCACCTCTCACGGTCTAAGCAGCCTCGATTGACTCCCTGGGTCTGAGACTCTGCGATACAACCCAGTAAAGGAGTAGTGGTGACTGAGATACCACAGAACTTGAGATCCAGAGCACCTTAAGTGAACTAGTAGTGACCCAGGGAAGAACCCAGAGAAGGCACAAACTTCCAAAATCAAGGGAACGAGAAATAACAATGGAGCAGTGAATGCCCACAACCCCACAACATCAGAACCTGATAACGCAGAAATCCAGAGATCTCTAGAAGTTCAAATCAGGAAAATAACTTTAGAAATAATAGAGGACTATCGAAAAGAATTCAGAGAGAGTCAAAAAGAGATAAAGGATGCAATCATTGAAATAAAGGCCTCAATTCAAAGTATAAACAACAGATTAGACCACATGGAGAATAGAATCTCGCTTCTTGAAGATGATCACTCCAAAAATGAACACAGTTTCTAATTTAGAAAAAAAAATCTGACAGCAGGAATCTGACATTGAAGAAATATGGGCCCATTTTAACAGAGCTAACCTAAGAATAATTGGAATAGAGGAGGGAAAAGAAGGTGAAACCAAAGGGATCAATAATCTCTTCAAGGAAATAATAGTAGAAAATTTTCCAAACATAGAGCAAGAGGTCGATACACAGGTCCAGGAAACTTATAGAACTCCCTATAAAAAGCATTTGATAAAATTCAACATCCATTTATGATAAAAAACACTGCAGAGAATTGGAATAGAAGGAACATATCTCAACATCATAAAGACAATCTACAATAAGCCCACCACCAACATCATATTAAATGGGGAAAAACTTCAAGAATTCCCCCTAAAAACAGGAACGAGACAAGGATGTCCATTATCACCACTTCTCTTCAATATAGTACTAGAGACTCTAGCCAGAGCAATAAGGCAAGAAAAGGAAATCAGAGGAGTATACATAGAAAAAGAACTCAAACTTTCACTATTTGCAGATGACATAATACAATATTTAGAAAACCCAACAAACTCAACCAAAAGGCTTATAGAACTAATCAACAAATTCAGCAAAGTATCTGGATACAAAATCAATCTTAAAAAATCAGAAGCTTTCCTGTACACCAACCATAAATCCACTAAAAAAGAAATTCAGAAAACACTTCCACTCAGGATCTCCCACAAAAAAATAAAATACCTAGGAATAAACTTGACCAAGGAGGTAAAAGATCTCTACAAAGAAAATTATAAAACACTGAAAAAAGAAATCGAAGAAGATCTTAGAAGATAGAAGGACCTTCCATGTTCATGGATTGGCAGAATAAATATCATTAAAATGGCCATCCTCCCAAAAGTGATCTACAGATTTAACGCAATGCCCATTAAACTACCAAGATCATTCCTCACAAACATAGAAAAATAAGTCCTTAAATTTATCTGGAATAACAAAAAGCCCAGAATAGCCAAGGTAGTTCTCAGCAACAAAAACCACGCAGGAGGAATCACAATACCTGACTTTAAACTATACTACAAAGCCATTGTAATAAAAACAGCATGGTACTGGCAAAAGAACAGATATATAGACCAATGGAGCAGAATAGAAGACCCAGAAACAAGTCCACACACTTTCAGCCAATTGATTTTTGACAAAGGGACCAAAAACATACACTGGAAAAAAAGACAGCCTCTTCAACAAATGGTGTTGGCAAAACTGGTTAACCATATGCAGAAAATTGGAAATTAATCCCACTTTTTCACCCTGTACAAAAGTCAACTCATGATGGATCAAAGACTTGGAAATTAAACCAGAGATCTTGAAGCATAGGTCCAACACATAGGCACAGATAAACATTTCCTCAACAAGACCCCAAAGGCACAACAAATTAAAAGGAGAATCAATACATGGGATTGCATGAAACTGAAGAGCTTCTGTTCAGCAAAGGAAACTATCAAGAACCTCAATCGAGAGCCAACAGAATGGGAGAAGATTTTTGCCACCTACACCTCAGATAGAGGACTAATATCTAGAATACACAGAGAACTCAAGAAACTCAACACTAAGAAAACAAAGCATTCAATAACAAAATGGGCAAGTGAACTAAATAGACACTTCACAAAAGAATAAATTCAAATGGCCAATGAATGCATGAAAAAATGCTCAACATCACTGCAATCAGAGAGATGCAAATCAAAACTACCCTGAGATTTCACCTAACTCCAACTAGAATGGCAATCATTCAAAACACAAACAACAGATGCTCGCGAGGATGTGGAGAAGAGGGAACTCTAAGACATTGTTGGTGGGATTGCAAATTAGTGCAACCACTTTGGAAAACAGTATGGAGAATCCTCAGAAGAATGGGAACAAATATACCATTTGATCCCAGCAATACCACTTCTGGGTATCTACCCAAAAGATAGGAAGCAAAACTACCAAACTAATGCATGTGTATCTATGTTCATAGCTGCACAATTCACCATAGCCAAACTATGGAACCAGCCAAGATGTCCGTCAACAGATGAATGGATTACAAAATTGTGGGATATGTTCACAATGGAGTTTTACTTAGCCATTAAAAAAAAAACCTCAATTACATCATTTTCAGGGAAATGGATGCAACTGGAGGACATTATGCTAAGTGAGATTAGTCAGTCACAAAAAATAAGAAATCAGATGCTTTCCCGAATATTTGAGAGTTAGGGAGAAATGGGTCATAGGAGGAACTCTTGAAAAGGAAATCCTATAGAGGAGCAAACAAGACAACCTAAAGGAGGAGAAAGGAGGGGGGAAGAGGAAAATCTCTAAAACACAAAATGTACTTAAACATATCGAAGTCAATCACTAAGCCAAGCAAGGGAAGGAGGAACGGGAAGGGAATGGGGTGGGAATTGGGTAGGGGTTAAATCAGCGATGTGTACATGTTTGTACACACAAGTTTTTTACCCCAATATGATGACTGAATATAATGCACCAATAAAAATAAATAAATAAATAAAAAAGAAATACATACTTCTTAGGTGGTCTTGCCAGAAAGTAAAACTTAAATTTTACCAAGTTTTTAACTCTAACTTTCCAATTGTAGAAATACAGATTAAGAACATGCTAAATATAGGGGTGTGGTTGGTAATATCCAGACTGAGAAAAACTCTACAAGCCTTGTAATCCACTATCTTTAATAAATACTTTAAAAGTGAGAAAATGAGAATAGGGAACTATATGTGAAAAAATTCTTGAGACAGATCAACCAATCATACTACATAGTTATTATTTATTTAGATCCTGATTGCAATACACTGTAAAACAGATTTTAAGATAGAAAGGGAAATTTGAAATCTGAATAGGCATTTGGAAATATAAATGATATTATAGTTGTTTAAAATTTTTCTTATCTTTCAAAAATACATAATATAATATTTATGGGTGAAACAAAATTACGTTTGAGATTTGTTTCCAAATAATCCAGGAGTAGGGAGAGGGTGCAGATAAAACAAGTTAGTCTTGAGTCGGTAACTGATAGATGACATCCAGCTTTCTATAATTCTCTTCACAATTTCCCTTATCTTTGTGTATATTTGAGTTTTCAATAATAATAATAAGAGTTTTTTTAAAGAACGACCAAACCAGGTGTGATGGTTTATGAGTAATCCCAGCTAGTGGAGAGGCTGCAGTGGGTAGATCACTTGAATCCAGGAGATCAAGACCAGTCTGGACAACACAGCAAGACCCTATCTCAAAAAAATAAAGCCTGGAATGGTAGTACACACCTGTAATCCCAGTACTTGGGAGGTTTAGACAGAGGATGCAGGTTCAGAATCGCCTCAGCATCTTAACGATGCTCTAAGCAACTTAGACCTTGTTTACATATAAAAAATAAAATAGGGCTAGGGGTAGAGAGTTTGAATGTCCAATCTCTAGTATCAAAAAAATAAATTAAAAAATAAATTAAATTTAAAATAAAAAGTAAAAATTACATAAAAAACAAAAAAGGTAAAATATAAGCTTACATGTAGCTTCAACATTGCTTGTTTCTCAAGTAGTTTTTATGGAAATCACAGATTCCCTTTTATTGTAGCCTGGAAGCCAACATTCAAGTGTTACTCTGGGTATGTCTTCAACAAATTACCAGAAAGAATTATAGTGGGAAGTCCTTATGATTGTACCTACTGATATTTGAGCATCAAAAATAATTCTGTGTCATTTCAGCCTAACATCTAAGAGGTAACAAATCTACTATAATGACAACTAAAATATCATTCTTTGAAAGAGCACTTATATTCATATATCCAGCTAAATAAAACAATTATAGTACTTTCTACTTAGATATGCTTCAAGTTATACATTAATTCAGATTTTCCTCTTAGCTAAAGCTGTCTATACAATACAGTGACCTCTCTGCTGTTTTTATCATAATTGTCTATCAATAAACTGCAGTAATTAATTTTATCAAACAGCAGAATCTTGGATTTCTTGGCTTCATCCCAAAGCTTACAATGTAGATGCTTTCTTATTATATGTTTGAAATTGAAATTACAGAGTATTTCAGCATCAAAAAATGTTGAATATTTTTTGATATAACCAATAATAAAAATCCCAAGGTGGCCTCTGATAATAAATCCACAATAGCTGGAACTTTAATTGACTTTGAATGTTTCATGTTTCCTCTCAAAAGGAGGGGGGAGTGGTACAATGGGGTTTAGTGGGAAAGTGCTTACTAGCATCCTTGAGGCTTTGGGTTCAATCCTCAGTACAGGCAGGAAAAAAAGCTTACAACTAGAAAACAAGCTAGTTTTATTAAATTTTACTTTAAGAGCACTTACTATATAGCTCAATTGCCTAGTTTCAAACCTGTATAGCATTATAAAATTAGCACTGATGTTCATAGTGATATACTTGAAATACTAAAGATGCCCAAATATATTAAAAAGTATAGCTCTTAGTTCTAATGAGATATAAGTTGAGTTTCTACTCTACTGTTTATAAGTAGCAGCATGGCCTGGAGTAAGTTACTAAGACTTTCTAAACCCTAATTTCCTTATCTGTGATAATTGGGATAACTTTACCAATCTCACTGGTTTTGTGAGGGGACATCAAATAAAACATGTAATATATATATATATATATATATATATATATATATATATATATATATATTAGCATAGCATTTGGTTCAAAGAACTATTTAATAAATGCCTAAATTGTAATGGTAATGGCAGTAGAGTAACAGTGGTAGTAAGTAATAAGAAAAGAAAAATAACAGTACCAAAAACTAAAGAGTTTCTACATCGACCTTTACAATATGAAAAGGAAGTAACAATGATACAGCCATCAATTTCAAGGTAATAGAAGCTTTTCTATACCAAAACCTGCAAGTTATCAATATTCATATGTATTATTAGGCCTATTTTGAAACTTCTATATCTAAGTAGGCATTTGAACATCATTAATCTTAGCAATACTTTTAGTTGAATTAGTATAGAACATAAGTGATATATATTATTTTTATTACTAATAGAATTTCATTTCATGAGTAAATTTTAAAATATTTATGTCTTTATAATTAAGACTGCCCATTTTGTAACAATTTAGGCAATAAAATCACTTAAAATTGTTTAAATTACATAACCAACAATATACAAAATAACCATTATAATATTTGTGAATTACGTAATGAATCAATTATAAATGAATCCCATTCTGCAAATTATTCTTCAGGTTCAGAAGATGATGGTCAAAACTTGGGATTTTCACACTAATATTAGATACACTATACTCTGAATAGGAACAAGAAGATGTTTGGGTTGCAAATTTTGTTTAAAAAATTAAGTTTATGTAGGAAAATATTACCACTTTAATTCTAAGACCCAATGGGAATTCTAATCGAGGCTTCTCAATTCTGAAGCACATTAGAATCTTTCAGAGAGCTTTAAAAAATGCAGATGTGTTAGCCGGACGTGGTGGTACACACTTGTAATCCCAGCATTTGGGAGGCTGAGGCTGGAAGATGGTGGTTCGCAGACAGCTTCAGCTACTTAGTGAGGCCCCTTGTAACTAAATGAGACCCAGTTTCAAAATAAAGAATAAAAAATAGGGCAGGGGGTGTAGATCGGATGTTGAATGCCCCTGGGTTCCATCCCTAGGCCTCCCCCCAAAACAATGGAGACATGGGCATGGTGGCACACACTTGTAATCCCAGTACTTGAGAGGCTGAGACAGGAGGATTACAGGTTTGAGGATAACCTCGACAAAAAGCAAGACTCAGCAACTCTAGTGAGATCCTAGACCTGGAGTTGTGGCTCAGAGGTAGAATTCCCCTGGGTTCAATCCCCTGTACCAAAAAATAAAAAAGGCAGATGTTCAGACTTTATTCTCTAGGAAGTCTAACTCGGGGGGGCGAGGGGAGGGCATGCCTTTTCAGTTCTTCAGGAAGTGCTATTCTGTAGCAGGACTAAGAATCATGCTATACATGACTATAAGTAGTTAATTATGGTAAATGATCATGGGGGGGGGGGGCAGAAGCCAGCAGAAAGCAGCCATTTGCCTGTAACCCCAGCTACTGAGAAGACTGAGGCAAGAAGGATCTCAAGTTCCAGGACAACCCATGCAATTTAGCAAGCTTCTCTCAAAATACAAAGGGCTGGAAATGTAGCTTATTTGTAAAGTATTAATGTGGCATGTTTGAGGTCCTGGGTTCAATCCCCAGCGCACACACACACACACACACACACACACACACACACACACACACAAAAGAGAAAAACAGAAAAAGATGATATAAAATACAAAATACATTTGATAATATCATAGATAATTCAGACTTCACAATTATATATTAAAATGTATGACACAGTCGGGCGTGGTGGCGCATGCATGTAATCCCCACTCTTGGGAGGTGGAGACAGGAGGATCACAGGTTCACAACCAGCCTCAGCTACTTAGTGAGGCCCTATGCAACTTAGTGAGATCTTGTTTCAAAATAAAGAATAAAAATTAGGGATGGAGTATAGTTCAGCGGTAGAATGCCCCTAGTTTCAATCCCCAGTACCAACCACACACACACACACACACACACACACACACACACACACACACACAAATGTATCTGATTTTTAGGGCTATGGGTATAGCTCAGTGAAAGAGCTTGTGCCTGACATGAATAAGGTCCTGGGTTTGATCCCCAGGACCACACACAGAAAAAATATATATGGTTTTTTAAAAGACTTACAAATATTCTGATTATGTACATTACAAAAATGTTTCACATGAAGAATAAACATTCTTTATATGTGTAGGTTCTAAAGAAAAGAATAATAAAAGGCTACTTAAGGGAAGGAAAGTAGAAAAGGAAAGGGAAAGGAAGAAAGAAGGTATTGGGGATATAGCTCAGTGATAAAGTGTGTGCATGGCATGAGCAAAGGCCCAAGTTTGACCCCAGTATCACATTAAAAAAAAAAAAAATTAAAGGTAAGTTCTTGAACTCAGAATAAAGGTTAAAAAAATTTTATTCTGTAGTCAAATAAATAATAAACCACTGGAATTGGTTGTTTCCCACAGATGGCTTTAAGTAACTACAGTTATCACCAATATTATTTAGCACAAACTTATGAATCAAGAAAAATAAAATAAACTGCATGACTTTGGGGTAAAAATTAGAGCAGGCTTATCATCTGTATTTAATAAGCAAGCATTCATTCTTTGATTCTGTTTCTCAGTTCTGTACTATCCCGAGAATACTGGCTCCAATATTCATCAACACTCAGGTTTATATAATAAATGATAAGTCAAAAAACCTAACTTCTGTCATTTATAGAAGGTTTTTTTTGCAGGTGAGAATATTCTACTTCTAAACTACACCACCAGCCCTATTTTATTTTTTATTTGGAAACAGGATCTTACTAAGCTGCTGATTGCCTCACTAAGTTGTTGAGTCTGGCTTCAAACCTACAATCCTCCCATCTCAGCTTCCGAAATCCTGGGATTACAAGTGTGTACCACCATGCCCCAGCCAAAAAGTCTATTTTTCTAAAGTAATAACAAAACTGATTTATTGAAAAAATAAATATCACACAAAATTTCAAAAAAGAGAACGATATTAAGTTTAGACGTGAAAAGGAAATTAGAAATCATTTAGTTACTCTGTGGAATCCAAAGTAGGCTTCAAAAGATCATGAATTATCCAAATTGCAAAATTTTATGAACAAAATTTTATGGACAGTAATTTTATGGAAAGAAGTTCCAACAAAGGTTTTCAATAGATTCTCAAAGATGTCTTTGACTGAACTTCTATGCAGTCTGGATTAGGTTCCTCCTCTCAAATTAGAGCTCCACAGTAATCTCTACATCCATCATCATAACACATTACACTGCATCATAAGTGCTCGGTAATGTGTCTGCCCCCCCCCAGCCAAATAAGCTATAGAAACTGTTAGCATAGAGAGCATCTTTGTTTTATTCATGAACATATACACCATTCTCTTCCTGACACCTGGCATGTAATAGGTGTTCAGTTGCCATTTCTTAAATGAATGAATCAACCTATCAATTAAATTTGGCCCAAGTTAAAAAATGCTTGCTAAATAAGTATTTCAACTATATAACCTTAATCAATAAGAATTTATAACTAAATTAAAATAGGTTTTGTGGTACTGGGGATTGAACCTATAGGGGCATTCTACCTCCAAGCTACACCCCAGCCCTATTTTGTATTTTGAAATAGGGTCACACTAAGTTACAGAGGGCCTCATTAAACAGCTGAGACTGGCTAAGAACCTGTGATACTCTTGTTTCAGCCTCCTAAGTCCTGGAATTACAAGCATGCACCACACTTAAAATAGTTATTTTGACACTAACTTTTACTTGTAATCACTTAGTAGTGCAAGGTTTGGATGGGATTCCCAGAATCTAGGAACTTTTACAGAAACACTGAAAGTCTGCTTGAATGAATAAATTTTAATGGCTTTCGATTAGTCTATAAAATAAGCACTTTGCTATTCAAACATAAAATATGTAAAATATTTATTTATTTATTTATATTTTATTTTTTGCAGTACTGGAAATGGAACCCAGGGCATTTTACCTCCAAGCTACACTCCCAGCCCTATTTTTTATTCTTTATTTTAAAAGAGTCTCACTGAGTTGCAAAGGGCCTAAAGTAGTTGAGGCTGTTCACGAAGCGTGATGCACCCATCTCAGCTTCCCAAATGCTATAAAACTCTAATCTTAAAGGCATTTGTCTATGTGCATGTCATTCATTTATTTTTTTTTTAATTTTCTTACTTTTTTGTGGTCCTGGGGATAAAACCCAGGGGCATTGTACATCCGAGCTACACCCCCAGCCCTAGGTTTTAATCATTTTATTTTTCAAACAGGGTCTCATTGAGTTTGAAGGGCCTTGCCAAGTAGCTTAGGGTGTGAACCGCAATCCTCCGTCTATGCCTCCCAAATGCTGGGATTACAAGCATGCGTTACCATGCCCAGTTGTGTATTTCAAAATCAAATTATCTTTTTTAGTTTTTTTTTCTTTTTTTGGTGGTACTAGGGTTCCTGGAAACCTTTTTACCTCCGGGCTTTTTTAGGTATTTTTAAGGTAGTAGCTTAGAAGAAACTAGGTCTTGACCACAACTTATACTTTCTTGCAATGTAACAAACAGGTTTTGAATCAAAAATAAATCTTGACAATTATTCCATTTAAAATCTATTAAAGCTGGGAGTGGTGGTGCATGCTTGTAATCCCCGCGCTTGGGAGGCGGAGACAGGAGGATCGTGCAGGTTTGAAGCCAGCCGCATGTACTGGCTTAAGAGACCCTGTTTCCAAATTAAAAAAGTATGAAAATAGGTCTGGGAGTATAGCCCAGAGGTAGAAGGGTTTCCAGGAACCACAGTACCACCAAAAAAAAAAAAATCTATTAAAGCCGGGAGTGGTGGCGCATGCTTGTAATCCCTGTGCTTGGGAGGATGAGACAGGAGGATCGCACAGGTTCGAAGCCAGCCTCAGCTACTTAGTGAGACCCTGTTTCCAAATTTAAAAAAAAAAAAGGTAGGTCTGGGAGTATAGCCCGGAGGTAGAAAGCCTCTGGGTTCCACCCCCAGTACCACAAAAAAAAAAAAAAAAAAAAAAAAAAATCTATTAAGAGCACCAGGGCGCCAGGCATGGTGGTGCATGCTTATAATCCCACATTTGGGAAGCTGAGACAGGAAGATCATGGTTCATGGAAAGCCTCAGCCACTTAGTAAAGCCTTTTGCAACTCAGTGAGATTCTGTTTCAAAATAAATAAAAAATATATATATATAGGGCTGAGTGTATAGCTTGGAGGTAGAATGTCCTGGGTTCCATCCCCAGTTCTGAAAAAAAAAAAAAAAATCTATTAAGAGCTGGGCATGGTGGTACACACCTGTAATCCCAGTGGCTCATGAATCTGAGGCAAAAGATCCTAAATTTGATGGCAACCTTGGCAACTTAGCAAGATGCTGTCTCAAAATTTTTTAAAAAAAGGGCTAAAAGAATAGGTCAGTTGGAAAGCATCTTGCAATTTAGTCTCCAAGACTGCAAAAATAAAGACCCTATTCATAAACTTTTTAATTTTAAACATATTAATATTCACTTCTCCACTTTGATCTATCATCCTGACCCAAAGCAATTTCTAAATGTTATTTTCAAAGTTATAACTGGCCTTGTATTTCTTTTATCTACTTGAAAAAAAAAATTTTTTTTTTTTTTTTGCAGGTCTGGGGATGGAACCCAGGGGCATTCAACCTCCGAGCTACATCCCCTGCCCTATTTTGTATTCTTTATTTTGAAACCGGGTCTCACTGAGTTGCAAGAGGACCTCACTAAGTAGCTGAGGCTGTCCGTGAACCATGATCCCCTGGTCTCAGCCTTCCAAATGCTGGGATTACAAGCGTGCGCCACCACTCCTGGCTCTACTTGAAATTTTAATTTTCATTCTCTAGCTAAACATCTCTATTATTTTTATGGTTTTTATTTATTTTGCTAATACTGAAAGATTAGTATGCTAATAGTAAGTATATCAACCTGAAAGAAAAAAATGCACATCTTTTAATACACTCAAACTTTTAACATGCTAATATTTATCCTTTAAATTTTACTAACACTTCAGGCTAATGGCTTATTTAATAGACATACCGAAAACTGTGAATGCCTTGAAGTTCCTGTTGCAGAACCTCTTGCGTTGTTGCTATTAAGTCCAATGCGCCAACAAATTCAGAAGTGGATAATAACACCTGTACTGTAGGCTGAGTTTGGTGTACAGTGGCCATTAACTTCAGTTTATTGTATATTTTAACACAATTATTTCTGGTAAGTGCCAGTCTTAAAATGTGTAGTGATCCTTCACACATTACTTTATCAATCTGTGCAATTTTATCTCTAAGCATTTTTACAGCCTGGGAGGTTTTCTTGAGGTAGTCCTGCAATTCATGTTGAGAGGTCATTGCATGAAAAAATGCTTCTGAACGTAGAGAGATCTGGTGAGCAATATTTACTTCCACAATATCCAGATAATGGCTCAGCTTTTCAAAGAGAAAAAAGAAAATAGTTATGTAAGTATATCTTTCTTGACAGTCCAAATATTTTCTGAAAATGATGAAAGATTTCCATACACATATACATGTATTTTTTGAGGGAGTGTTGCACTGGGATTGAACCCAGGAAAGTCCTACCTCTGAGCTATACACCCAGCACTATTTTTTTTGAAGCAGGGTCTAAGTCTAAGTTGCTGAGGCTGGCCACCAAGAACCTACAATTCTCCTGTCTCAGCTTCCCAAGTACTAGGATGACAAGCATGTACCACCCCTCCCAGCTTTCTACATGTATTTTAAATTTCATTCTATGAATTGTTTGATTATGAAATTCTCAGAATTAGGCACAACACCTGGAAGGGAAAGGAAAGGTGCATCCCAA
The DNA here is from genome assembly GCF_963383645.1 of Muscardinus avellanarius. NCBI lineage: Eukaryota > Metazoa > Chordata > Mammalia > Rodentia > Gliridae > Muscardinus > Muscardinus avellanarius. The sequence goes on from NC_137801.1 coordinate 59,068,620, forward strand.
ATAATAATAATAATAATGCACAATGGAAAAATAGATGATTTATCTTCTTCCTCTGCTCCTGCTACTACTACCCTCCAAATACCAACTATTTTCTAAAAGACAAGACTAACTCAGGTTATAATTCTATTCTAAGCTCTAGCTAGGTGTAGTGGTACATGTTTATAATCCTGGTACTTGGGAGGCTGAGACAGATTCCAGCCTTAGCTACTTAGTGAGGTCCTCCATGACTTAGTGAGAGCCTGTTTCAAAATAAAGAATAAAAAAATAAGACTGGGGGTATAGCTCAGGGATGTAATACCCCTGAGTTCAACCCCAGTACACACACACACACACACACACACACACACACACACACACACACACACACGTTTAAGATCTAAGAGAGAATGACCTCTTTGGCCCCCACCAACATCACACATCACTAATCCAAGAAGAGGCTTACAGTTTCCATTTATCAACTTCTTTCTGTATACTAGGCACAGGTATTTTGTATACATCTAGTGTAGTTTTTTCTACTTTGAACAACTTTAGGATACGCGTATCATTATCCTTCTTATTTTGTAAGTGAAACCCAGAGACATTAAATAATTTGAATAAAGTCATGTAATCAGCAAGTGGCAAAACTAAAATGTAAATCCAGGTCTGTCAGACTCAAAAACTGAAGCTCTTTCTATTATATTATGCTACTTTAAAATGCTAAAGAATCCATGAAAGACGTGGTTCAGACATAAATGATAGAAAATACTAAAATTCATATGAATCATTTTTCAAGGCTGCTTATTTTACATTTCAAAAACGGTTTTCATCAATTTGTAAAAAAAAATTTTTCAAAATGCTGTCCTAAAAGACTGATAAATTCTTTAAACACTTAGCTCATGTATATTTTAACACTATCAAGATTCATTCTTATAGTTATATATTAAACATGCTTTCTATTTCAAATATAAAGCCTAGCATGGAGGCGCAGGCCTGTAATCCCAGTATTTGGGTAGCTGAGACAGGAAAATCACAGGTTGGATGCCAGCTCCAGCACCTTAGTGAGACCCTGTTTCAAAATAAAAATAATAAGAGCCGGTCTTGGTGGCACAAACATGTAATCCCAGAACTTGGGAGGCTGAGACAGGAGGATTGCAGGTTAGCGCCCAGTCTCAACTACTTAGTGAGGTCCTCTGCAACTTAGTGAGACCCTGTTTCAAAATAAAGAATAAAAAAAATTAGGACTCGGGTTGTAGCTCAGAGGTAGAATGCCCCCAGGTTCAATCCCCAATACCAAAAATTAAAAATAAAAATAAAGATAATAAAAAAGGCGAAGGGTATAGCTCAGAGGTAGAATGCCCCAGGTTCAATCCCCAGTATGAAAAAAGCCCTTTTTTTCCCCAAATATAGACTTCTAAAACTTGTCTTTTCTTGCTATTTAACTGCATAAGATGTTTTAGGCTACATTAGTGTTGCATTTTCTCCCACTTTTAAACTTTTAGATTATTTAACCCATGCTCAGACTCTAAGCACTATCTCTGAATATCTCTTACTGTTAAAAGGTTAATGGTCGCCGCACGCTTGTAATCCCTGCACTTGGGAGGCAGAGACAGGAGGATCGCGCAGGTTCGAAGCCAGCCGCATGCGCTGGCTTAGGAGACCCTGTTTCCAAATAAAAATGTAAAAATAGGTCTGGGAGTGTAGCCCGGAGGTAGAAGGGCTTCCAGGAACCCCAGTACCACCAAAAAAAAAAAAAAAAAAAAAAGGTTAATGGTCTTCCTCATTTAGGATTTAAATGGTTAAAAGAGATTATTTGGTCAAGACTATTTCCTTAAAATCAGAGTATCATTCATATCTTCAATACTGTTCCTTTAATAATCTACTATAATATCTAATAGCTTATAAAGAAGAAATTTTCAATAGTTTAAATGTCTTGGGTTTATGTCCTTTTCTTCTCACCTTTAATGCATTTGTTCACTTATTTACCTAAAAAGCAAAATGGGCACACACATGTAGTAAGGTATAGTACAAGTTCAAGTGGACTCAATTCTCAGAATAATAGAGAATGAATAACTACTTTACGATAGTGCTACTCATACTGTAGTTCATAGATAATATTGAACCATTTAACAGATCCATGATAAAATAAATTCTGCCAGAAAGTAAATCAATTAACTACATGACTAAGCATACTGTCTTCCTTTTTCCTTTTCTTTTCTTTTTTTTTTTTTTAACTTTCCTTGCCATGTTGGGAATTGGATTCAGGATCTCAACATACTAGGCAAGAGCTCTGCCACTAAGCTATATCCCCAGCCCCACCCCCTTTATTTAATAGGTAGACTTAATAAAGGAAGCAATACATTGATACCCATTTCAGTGCAGATGTGTGTGTGCGCCCACTCTACAGAGCATTGAGCCCAGGGGCAATCTATGTCAGAGCTACACCACCAACCCTACATCATCATCATCATCATCATCATCATCATCATCACTATTAATCTTGAAACAAGGTATTCATTCCTAAATTGTGGAGGGCTTTGCTAAATTGCTGAGACTGGCCAGAGACGTGTGAACCTCCTGCGTCAGCCTCCCAAGTGATGCGATTACAGTGCAAACTCTACCTCATCACAGACCAATGCTCTGGGTAGCACAAAATATGATATAAATTTAATTCTAGTTGTAGCATCCCTTCCCTTTAAAGCTAGCAAGATAGACTAGGTGTTATACACAATAAGAACTTGAAACGCTATCTTAGAATTCTGTCTTCCACTCCTATTCTGACAACAGAGTAAAATAGAAAAGAAATCAGAATGTAAATATAGCAAGCCTACGATTTATAAATTTTAAAAATTTCCATTACTTTAGTCACTCTATATATGAAGGATGAGAAAAACATTTCATTTGAATTTCAAAGGCTTTTGGAATTCATCAATATTCCATTGATCCATTCTTTTCAAAGGCATAATATTCTCATAATTCATTTCCTATTAAAATGCCACAAAGGCAACAATTTTTAAAGAATTTCTAAGATTCTCTGTATATATTAATGAGATTTTTATTGGCTTTTATCTCCCCTCCCTCCATACCTCCTTCCTTTCTGGATATCTCTCTCTCTTTCATATATATCTTTCTCTCTCTCTTTACTTCCCCTCCCTCCCCCCCTCCTCTCGTTTTCGTTTGTTTGTGGTACTAGAGATTGAGCCCAGGGGCAGTCTACCTTCAAGCTACACTCCCAGCCCTTTTTATATTTTTGTTTCAAAACAGGGTCTTGCTAGGTTGCTGAGTGTCTCACTAAGTTTCTGAGGCTGGCTTTGAACCTGCAATTCTCCTGTCTCAGTCTCCCAAGTACTAGGATTAAAAGTTGTGTGCCACCACATCTGGCCTATTTTTCTTTTTTCAAGGTATTATTCTATGAGGACATATAAGCAAGCCTATGTCAGTTAATCTATCACTTTCATCAGATTTATAAATCTGTTCTTAACTCAAGAAAATCCTTTTATAGGTAGAAATGCTGCCAAAAGTTTTTCCTTTTCATTTTCAGTTTTAAGTAAAGGAATATTCATGACTCTTTCCCCATATTTCTTCTCCCCAAAGTAGTCCTTTCTTTAGTTACTAACGAGGACTGGTAACTTATTAAATAGTCTTCCTAAAACAAGTTTTGAGACTGCTAAGCGATGTCATTAGAGTGAAAGAGAATACTTTCTTCTCATTTTAAGAATGATAATCAGTTTAAGAAAGTCTGTAAACCAAGTGCTAAGAAAGGAGAAAGATGAAAAGTCTTTCCTATCATTCAAGTTTCAGAAGATTCTTAGTATGTTAGGTTTAAAGTTCTAAATTTTAAATGACCTTCAAGATGTTGACTTCTGAAATACAGAACATTGTAAAATTTAAATAACTGCTGACTTTTCTAAAAGACTTTTTTGTAAAGCTAAAAACATAGTAGGGATATTGTATTTTTTAATTTAACATTTTTGCTTCAAAATGATTATCCTTACCATAAAAATAAGGAAAAATAGAACCTCAAGAAAAATTGAGTTTCTGTCGTTTAAATCATTCTTTAAAAATTAGCTACTATATAACTGAACCATTTGAGATAAGTGAAAAGCAATTCACTGTGTTATCTAATACGTTCTTTCAATTTTTTTCTTTTTTGGTGCCAATGGGGATTGAGGTCAGGGTCATTCTCCTCTGAGCTACACTCAGGCCTACTTTTTATTTTTATTTTGAAACAGGGTCTTGCTAGGTTGATGAGGTTCTCACTGCTTGCCTGAATCTCTCCTCAAAGCTGTGTTCCTCCTGTCTCAGCCTCCCAGGTACTGGGATTACAAGCATGTGCCACCACACCGAACTTCAATTAAAATTTTATCAACTGTTATTTCATATGAGAGTGAAACTTTAATTCCATTGAATCAAAATGCTATTAGTTTATCAGTTAAGACAGTTAATAATGAGCAGTAACAACAAAAATGAACTTGCGTAGCAGTGTTTGATCCTTGGTACATAAAAAGAGAAAAAGAGGGAGAGAATTTAAAAAAATAGAGCTTACTAAGGAACTAAATCTGAACTCAAGCAAACAGTACCACTTAACCAGAATAAATGTTTCTATAAGGAAAAAGTCAAAGAAAAATTACCTTTTCTTGAAGCAACTTTGAGGAAGCTGCATCACGATTTCCTTTTCCACCAGCAGTATTAAAATGAGACCATGGTAAAACTGAATTAAAAGTTAAGGAATCGTCCAAGGCAAAATCTGGTTTCATAAAAATCTGTTAAAAGAATACATTTCCCTAAATTAGATATCTTCATTAATTCTATTTTCCTTTATAATATCATAAGACCATAAACAAAAATTAACTTGGACCTTGAGTATGAACAGCAAAAGAAGTGATGACGGGCTGAGTTATTTATACAAAAACCTGGGTCAGAAAATTGTATAAATGTTTTACCAAACTTAAGATACTCATAAAAGACAGAAAAATGTTTTTACTTTTACCAATGGAAATGATCATTCTATTACTATAAGATCAAACTCATTAACATAGGTCTACCAGGCATATAACAAAAGGAAACATACTTATGCTAAAATGTCCACACTATTGCCCACTAATAGTTTTTTAGTGTGTAAATATAAATTTCTCAGCTGTGTGTGGTGGCGCATGCTTGTAATCTGAGTATGTGGGAGGCTGAGACAGGAGGATCACAGGTTCACAGACATCCTCAGCTACTTAGTGAGGCCCTCCACAACTTTGTGAGAACTTGTTTCAAAATAAAGAATAAAAAATAGGGCTGGGGGTGTAGCTTGAGTGTAGAATGCCTCTTCTACATTGAGTGTAGAAATATATATTAATATATAAATATATATATAATGTTTTGCAGTATAGAATGCCTCTTCTACATTGAGTGTAGAAATATATATATTAATATATAAATATATATATAATTTTTTGCAGTACTTGTTCAACCTCAAGTACTACAAAAAATTATATATATTCATATATTAATATATATTTAATTATTTGGATATATATATATATATATCTCACTTCTATATTCTTCTGCTCAAAATTCTTTCAAATTAGTTTTTGATTAAACACACACTCAAATTTAAAACCAAAACAAATTCAGGTTTATGAAGACTGTTCCTATTCCCTTCCATACCACATATAGCCAATCAATAAGACCTACTTTATTTCCTAAATATCCCTTAAATTCCCTTTCTCCTCTCTCCTCAACATTCCAACATTCACTGATTCAGCTTTTTGTAATTTCTGGCTAACAGTAAATATCTACATATTTATATGTAGGTATTTATTTATTTATTTATTTTTATTCTTTACCTCTTTTTTTTTTTTTTTTTTGGGTGGTACTGGGATTGAAACCTCCGGGCTACACTCCCAGACCTATTTTTATATTTTTTCATTTGGAAACAGGGTCTCTTAAGCCAGCAAGGCTGGCTTCGAACCTGCGTGATCTTCCTGTCTCCGCCTCCCAAGCACAGGGATTACAAGCGTGCACCACCAGGCCCGGCTATATGTTGGTATTTAAATACCCTCCCTATCTATCTTTTGTATTGTTCAAAGAGTAATACTTATTCTAAAATGTCAAATATAACTGTACTAACTCTATCTATTGATAGAAAACTATCAACAGATTCCTGTGACCCACAGACCAAACAGTTAAGAACATTTAAAACTCATTGGTGGTTTTTTTTTTGGAGGGATCCCAATTACCTCTTTGTTCTTATCAGTTCCTTTCATTATTTACACATTATAGTATAGCAGTACTCAATCATCTTCCATACCACCTTATGCTTAAGTATCTTTACACTTCCTTTGGCCTAGTATACCCTTTCTTGCCTACCTACCTAGCAGACATGACCCAATCAAAAGAGCAAATACAACTCTGTGTCTGATAGAGATTAACTGCACACCTCCGAACACAAAAATACTATGTATATTTAATTATTTATCAATATGCATATCCCTCCCCAGAGACTATATGTTCCTACAGGGTTGGATTTATAGCTTAATTATTATATCCTTAGCACTTAGCAGTATGCCTAAAACATGGTTTAATCTATCAATTTATTAATTAATATGTATTCTATATTTTATTTACTGATTCATTTGACCAATATCTAAAAAACCAACATGATGATGATGGGGAAAATCTAAGGGATAAGAGTAAATTTTCTTTTTTTTTCTTTTTCTTTTTCTTTGCGGTATTGAGGATGGAACCCAGGGACATTCTACCTCTGACCTATACCCCCAGCCCTATTTTTTACTCTGTATTTTAAAACAGGGTCTCACTGAGTTGCAAAGTGCCTCACTAAATAGCTGAGGGTATCCGAGAACCAAGATCCTCCTGTTTGAGCCTCCCAAATTTTGAGATTACACGTGTCCACCACCATGTCCAGCTGTAAATTTTCTAATCCCTGCTTTAGTAACATAATTAAAAGTATTATTTAATTCAATAAATACCTATGAATTGTCTCTTAGGCTACACACTGAGGGGGAAACAAAGGTAAATTACTATATAGGTCCTAATCTAATGATCTTCAGTCCATAGAACATGATAAAATATATATACAATCAACTCTGTATCCTCTGGTTCCACATCAACAGATTAAACCAACTGAAAATCAAAATATTTGAAAAAAAAATACATGTATACAATCATTTTTCCTTGTCATTATTTTCAAAACAATATAACAACTATTTACAGAGCATTTAGATTGCACCAGGTATTATAAGTAATGATTTAAAGTACAGCCAGGTATGGTGGCACACACGTGTAATCCCAATACTTGGGAGGCTGAGACAAGAGGATTATGGGTTCTCAGCCAACCTCGCCTTAGTGAGGCCCTCTGCAATTTTGTGAAACTCTGTTTCAAAATAAAGAATAAAAAAATAGAGTGTAGCTCAGAGGTAGAATGCCCCTGAGTTCCATCCTCAGTACCACACACACACACAAAAAGTATACAGGAAGGTATGTGCAAGTTATATACAATATATAGGGTGTTGAGCATCTGTGAATTTTAGTATTCTTGGTGTGTGTGGGGGTCCTGGGGTACCAATCTCCTGTAGATACCAAGGAAGGAACAAGTGTATAAATACCTTGCATGGAAAAGAAAGAGAAATTCTCAGGGATGGGAGGGAAGATCTAATTAAATGTTATGAAGATTTGGCAAAGGTGCTAATCATCTTCACTTGAGAAGTATGTATAAAGGTAAAGTTGCTGTTTTAGTAGAAAATTTTAAAGGATTAGATATGGGAAGATGAGGAAAATGTCTTCCAATAAGAAAAGAGTACAAGTAAAACACTGAACCAGCAAAAAAAGTTTGACTAAAGTAAAAAATATGTAAATATCAGCTGGCAAAAGTTAAAAGTGTGACTATGATGGAAGCAAATCATTAAGGCTTTTAAATGGCAGTCTGAATTTTATCTGGTAGAAATCAAAGAACTCTTGAAATGATCTCTCTTCCTGTTTCCATCTGTCATCTTTGTCTCTTTCTCATCCTCAAGAGCAACTGTCATAGATCTCTGAGAATCTGATGAAAGCAATAGGTTTGTCCCAGAAAAAGTGCTTCTATTACACAACTCTATAAAATTTGGCACACAAAGATTGTACCTCGGGCCGGGCGAGGTGGCGAACGCTTGTAATCCCAGTGCTTGGGAGGCTGAGGCAGGAGGATCACACAGGTTCGAAGCCAGCCTTAGCTACTTAGTGAGACCCTGTTTCCAAATAAATTATAAAATAGGTCTGGGAGTTATAGCCCAGAGGTAGAAAAGCTCTTGGGTTCTACCCCCAATACCACACACACACAAAAAGTATCTCTTAATAATCTAACATTTTTTAGAATAGGTGAACATATTTATAGGTGTCAGTGATGAAGAAGAGTTTAAGAATACAAAAGATAAAGAATACCACAACCATATACAATTTTTGTTCATTAAATTTTTTTTTCATTTAAAAAAAAGAGAAGAAAATAATGCAACAAAGCCCCAAAGGAAGCCAAGTGGCCCAACGGTCAAAAAAGAGTCCAATGAAAGTTCTAATTTATTAAGCATAAAATATATTAAAATGTAATATTCTCATTTTTAATCTTTGTTACCTTAGGTACTTGCTCCAGATCTGTCCTGGATTTATCTATAAAAAAAAGGAAAATATGACTTTTTAAACTTGTTTTCATTTGATCTTCATTAGAAATATTTTGATAGATTAAATATACTAGTCACAACCAAATAACTACTTAAGTATCTTTCCTCATCAAGTATCAATCAACACCACTACCGTATAACCTAGAAGTAGGCAAAGCACTAAGACATGTTTCAAATAATCTGAATCAATTGTTTAGCAGAAATAAAACATTGAATACATTTAAAATATTTTCTTTAAATGAACATGGAAAAGTTGATACTCTCATAAAGTTCTGGTAGAATTAAGTATGATAGCTATGTAATTTTGGAAAATGAATTAAATTATAAGACAGAATTACTGTTTTTATTGTTTAAAAAACCCACCATCACACCTAGAAGTTTTTTGCTAAAAGATTACTTATATACCATATTAATTTTATTTACAAGTGAACCTACATAATCTTTATCCTGCCAATCCAATCTCAGATAAGATTTCCCGTTCCTTTCCAAAATTAACCTTTCTGTACTTGGACTCCAACCCCTCCTGCCTCTGATGAGCTTACTTCATCTATTAAACCTGCCCCTCTCCATATCCTTAACCTCTTTCCTTCTAGTTCTCTTATCTATGTATATAAGTATACTCAGTTCTCTTTCATTTTAAAAGAACAACTAAAAAAAGAAAAAGATAAAACCTAGGACCAGAACTACATGAAAGAATTCTCAGATGCTAAATGTAAAGACGCACTTATGCTTGGAGTTATGCAAATGCTTCTCTTGTCTCTGCTAGTCCTAGCCATGAAACGCATTCTTTCACTGTCCTCTCTAGTCAATACCCTAGTTCAAATCTTCAAGTTACAATCATACCAGTTATCTGTATTTCTTTCTCTTGTGCTCACTTCTTAACATGTAGCATTGAGATTTATCTAACAACCACCACTCCAGTCTAAACACTGTAAGATCTTCCAACTACCAAATATCATGAAACTCTTCTCAGTGTACAAACTGATTTATCCCTGAAGTATTACAACACTGTGGACTAATCATTCTCACTCCACTAAAACTCTTGCCATCTTTTATTTCTAAGAATTCTCTCTTGGTTGACTTTCCTATCTCTCTTTCTGACCACTTTTTTAGTCTACTTCAAAGGTAACTCATCTACTATCTGTCCCTTAAATGTGACAGCTTCATAGTGTTCTATCATCATTCCTTTTCTTCACAATAGTCACATCCTCCCTGGGTGATCCTAGACATGTCTCAAATTCAGCCACCATGCTAACTTCTAATATACTATGATAATGTCCACCATACTTACATTTCAGCCAACATAGGCTACCACAAGACATGTACTTCACTCCAACTCTGCAACTAAACTAGCCTCCATCTCCTCTAAAATTTTTCCTCCAATTATTACTTTCACTGAATTTCCATTCTCACCTACTTGCCCAAGCAAGAAACCTGGAGTCATCCTTGAAGTCATCTGCTCCATTACCAATAACTAGTACATTTAAACCTGTACCTAGATCTCTGAGGTATCTCTCTCAAAACAAAAGCTCAATTTCCTCTCCATTTCCATTGTAACTTATTACTAAGACCACATCATTTCTTAATTACTAGAGTAGCCTCCAAATGTCTTCCTGCCTCTAGTCTTATCATTTGATAATTCCTTACCCACAACTATTTTCACAGTAAAATGTATAACTCTGATTTTGTCTGTGATAAGAATATTTAAGAATATTTTGAGCTGGGCATGGTGGCGCACGCTTGTAATCCCTGCGCTTAGGAGGTGGATACAGGAGGATCGCGCAGGTTCAAAGCCAGCCTTGCTGGCTTAAGAGACCCTGTTTCCAAATAAAAATATTTAAAAAAAAAAAAAAAAAAAAGGTCTGGGAGTGTTACCGTGTTACCCTGAAGTAGAAGGGTTTCCAGGAAACCCAGTACCACCAAAAAAAAAAAAAAAAAAAAAAAAGAAAGAAAGAAAGAAAGAAAGAAAGAAAGACAGACAGACAGACAGACAGACAAAGAATATTTTGTACATCAATTCTGCCTTTAAAAAAAATAAAATTTCTGGACGTGATACACAAGGCTATTTATGATCTGACTCCTGCCTATTGTTTCAACTTCATCTCTTATTCCCAGTAGGGCCAACATACTAGACTCTTGAAAATCTTTGTACAGATTTATATTCTCTCTTGACTCTATGGCTTTGTATAAACTTCTCCCTTTGCCTGGAATGCCTTTTCCCACATAAATGTTTCAAACTAACAAGTTTAGAATACAAGTAATCATCATCCATTATGGGGAGCCTTGTAATGCTAAGATAGAATGCTATCTACAAACCTTCACCACTCCAAATTACTATTTAATATCTAGTGCCACAATTATTACTTTATTTCTTTAACCTATCTCAGGAGACAATCAAATCCTTGAGGACTGAGACTATTTCTTACTCATCTATTTTTAAGCAACAAGCCAAGTACCAAGACATTAAATATTTGTTACACTAAAGAAATACACTAATGTCATACACATAATTTTTCTCCTAAAAGTTCTTTCAAAAGATGACCGTAGACTGTAAAAAGTATAGATACGATAGCAAACAATATTCCAATATTTTGTTCATTAATACTTATGCTATGCTTTTATCTACAAATAATACATATTCATACCATGAGTATGTAAAAGAGTCCTGTCAAAGGTATCTTTAGGAGGACAAATAGTCTTGCATCGCTCATGGATCTTCTCTCTCTAAAAAAACACAATCAAATAAGTAATCAATGGAATGTATCACTGAGTATTCAAGCATCAAAATGTTTCACAACAGAAAATCAAAATACACCAAATTAGCTCTAGAATTTTTAATAAAATCACTAGTCCCCTGAACTTAAATACAAATAATACAAATAGTGATTATGATGTGTGTGTGTGTGTGTGTGTGTGTGTAGTATTGGGGACTGAACCCAGAATGCTCTACCACTAAGCTAAATTCCCAGCCCCGCTCATTTTTTTAATGTTTTCTGCTAAAACAGGGTCTCACTAAGTTGCTCAAGATGGCCTTGAACTTGAGATTCTTCAGCCTTAGCCTCCTGCATCACTGGGATTACAGGGTTGCACCACCTGTCCAGCATAAGTGTGCTTAATGAATCAAATATTACTATCTTGAACACTTGTATACCTATACCATCTCATCTTATATAATTATAGCAAAACCTCCATACATGGAAGAAGGCAAATGGAAATTTTTATTTATGTAACAAATCAATTAGAATAATTTGTTTTAAATCAAAAAGAAAATCTGAACCGGGCATGGTGGCGCACACTTGTAATTCCAGCATTTAGGAGGCTGAGACAGGAGGATCATGGTTCGTGGCCAGTCTCAGCTACTTTAGTGAGGCCCTTTGCAACGCAGCGAGACCCTGTTTCAAGATAAAGAATTAAAAAAAGAGGGCTGGGAGTGTAGCTCGGAGGTAGAATGTCCCTGGGTTCCATCACTAGTACTGCAAAGAAGGAGGAGGAGAAGGAGAAGGAGAAGGAGAAGGAGAAGGAGGAGGAGGAGGAGGAGGAGGAGGAGGAGGGGGAGGGGGAAAGGGAAAAGAAGAGAAGGAGGAGGAGGAGGAGGAAGAGGAAGAGGATCTGTATGTACAACCCAGAAAGACAAAAATTAATTACTGCCACTTTCATTGTGAGGAAGGGTGGGGGTAGGCGAGAAGTGCACTCTGATTTAGGACTAAATAGCCATTAATAAGATTATCTTTTCAGAGATGACACTGAAAGGATACCTGGGAAAGTGGACACAGGAAAACAGTTGGCTACCGGTATTCAGAGTTTTAGTAACAACTCTAAGTTGCTACAGAACTATTTTCAGAGGTTAAACCATTTTGCATTCCCACTAGCACTGAATGAGAATTCTTGTTGCGCCACATCCTTGATAATATTTGGTATTATTAGTATTTGGAATTTTTACCATCCTATAGATATACAGTGGCATCTTTTTTAAATTTGCATTTTGTAGATTCTATATAAAAATGTCTAATAATGCTAAACAATCAGACACTACCTAGTATTAATTCCAATAATAAAGCCATATTTAGCCTATCACCAAATCATAAAAAACAAAGTAATAATAAGCAAAATTATATCAGCTAAATTCAAATTCTACTTGTGAATGAAAAGTATAAAAAGGAATAGTTATCAAAATATAAATAAATACTGAGCTGAGCACAGAAGAGTGGCAGGTTCCTATAGTCCTAGCTACTAGAGAGGATCCCTTGAGCCTAAAAGTTTGAGGTCACCCCTGGGCAACAGAGCAAGTCTCCATCTCAAAAAAAAAAAGAAAGACTTAAATGGTAACTAGAATTATATTGATAACAGCCACTCAGTTTCTAAATTTAGTAACAGTCCATCTCTAACTCTGTACTACTCTCAGTTCTTATATTTAGATCAAGTTTCAAGAAACATACTGAGTTATAATTATGCCTGGATACATTAAGGCTATCTGCTAGACCTAGGACACTATTAAATTATCTATAATAAATGAAAGATGAAAGTTTACTTCTAATTTCTTAAATCTCACAAATCAGCTGGGCTTTTCTGATTTAATAGAATTTTTTTCTCTTTGGTAGATAAAGGAGATTTTATGCTGAATCTGAAATTAATGTATACTTTTGAAAAGTCACTTACAGTAAGTAAATGTATTAAAGTATATCTAAGGAGAAAATCATGAACCATAGCAGAAGGAATCCAGTACTCTAAACTGTGAAATCCACTGCAAAAGCACCAAGCACACAACTTAATTGATATGAACACGGCCCAGCCGCAGGCACCATCTAAAACCGCACACCCAAATTGTGAGTACCAGCTCTGGCCAACACCAGCGCGGCAGCCTAAGGAAATCCAGAAAACCAATCCAAGAACTTGAAAGCGGCCACGTAGCTCCAACATCTTAAACAACTGGCACAATACTTCAGAGGCAGGGAAAGATCCAAAAGCTTGTGCGCTCACCAAAGGCAGCACCCACAGTGGTGCAGGGAGCTCTCCAGAGAGCCAGCAGTCCGTCAACCAGATAACCACTTGCGATACTCAGTACTTGGCGTAAGACCACCCAGAGCAGCCGCAGGGCAGGTAGGCAAGTCCTGTTAGGACCTCCAGATACCAGAAAAGGTGCTCAAGGTACCTGCACAGGGTCACAGGGTGTTGCTCCAAGAATTATTACATTGGAATCCCTCCGCCAGTGCAGGTGGAGAAACGCAGATGCAGAGCAGAGGGCCTGAGACCAGGGTGGAGAGCACAGAGGCCCTAGGGCGCACAGAGCACAGGGTGGAAAAACAGAGAACATTCAACTTACATGGAACTTATTATCAGTGACACCCGATATGCCTTGACACCTAAACACAAAGCTGTCAGAGGCAAGAGAGGGTTGCAAACACTCAGAGTGCTTTCAAAAACTGACAATAGGTTACAGAGCAAATAAAAAACATTGGAATATATTCCAGAATCTACCACAGTAAACAGACATACAGATGTTACATGGGCCCGGCCCTCTAAACGTAAATTAGTAGGACCATTTGTTTTTTGTTTTTTTTTTCTCTCACACTGTTTCTAGTTCTTTTATTTTTGTTCTTTATTTTTTCTTTCTTTTTTTCTTTCTTATTTTTTTTCTTTTGGTGGCTTTTTTATTGTCTTTGATTTATAATTGTTAGTTTTTGTAACTTGTTTTCTTACTTATTTTGTGTTTGTTTCCTCCTTCCCCCCCATGCCTTTTACAAATTTCCTCATTCTAACCTGTCTACTCTCTTCTCTCAAAACTTTTCCCTTACTGCATCTCCTTGTTTTATATTCTAGGTATTTCATATCTCCATACTTAATCTACTAACTACAAGAGTCCTACTATCTAACCTGCTTTCATTTCTCAACCAGATACTACCTTATTGTACTTAAATTCTTACTCAACCTAATCATATCCTCTACTTTACCCGACTCCTATACCCATCACACCAGCTCCTCTTCCATTTCCCAACCCTCATCATTGAAAAAAGCACTGCTTTCCTACTGACATCTCTAAATTCCTACTTCTAAGATTGGACCAGACATAATACCCACAATAGATAAGAGGCCAATAAATCAGAAAAACAAGGCTAAGAACCCTGAAAATATGAGAACTAAGAACAGGAAATGACGAAAATCACAAATACTAACCTACAAGAAATGCAAGGAGAATTCCAAATCCTGATCTTCAATATGATGAAAGGCCTCACAGCAAGTGTAAAAGGAAATGAAAGAGGAAATGGAGACACTAAAAAAGAATCAGAAAGAGGTCTGGAATAAAGTGAGTCAATAAATGAAATAAAGATAGCAATAGAAAAATATTCTGGAAGATTAGATGAAATGGAAAATAGAATATCATTGATAGAAGACAGCTCATTCAAAACTGAAAGCACTGTCAACAACATACAGAAGTCATTACAGAAACAAAACCTAAACATCCAACAACTATGGGACAATATGTAATGTCCTAAATTATAGATTAAAGAAGGGTATTGAAGAAGGGATAGAGGTACAAAGCAAGGGTATTCGCAATCTCTTCAAAGAAATAACTTCAGACAAATTTCCAAACAGGGAAAGAGACTTGAACATAAACATTCAGGAGACATACAGAACATTGTTAAGACAAGATCAAAGAAGTACCTCCCCACACCAGGTAAAAATCAAAATGACCAACATAGAGGCCAAGGAAAGAATCTTAAAAAGCAGTGAGAACAAAAGAACAGGTGACATATAGGAGCAAAACAATGAAAATCACCCCAGACTATACAACCCAAGTCATGAATGCCAGGAGAGACTGTAATGATATGATCCAGACCCCAGAAGAAAACAACTTCCAACCAAAACTACATATCCAGCAAAATTATTATTCAAAATTGATGGAGAAACAAAAGTGTTTCGAGATAAGCAGAATCTCGAAAAAATTCATCAGTACAAATCCACACTAGAGAAAATACTTAAAGAAATAAACCATAAAGAAGAAAAAAGAAGCAGATTTCAGAATCAGAGAAGAGATGAAGTTGATCAGCGTGACATCTAAGTAAAGAAGAAATAACATTATACCAAACAGAAGATAAAACACAAAAGGACAGGAAACAAAAATCATATTTCAATAAAAACTGTCAAGGATTTAACTCACCAATCAAAACACAGAGACTGGCAATGTGGATTAAAAAACATAATCCAAATATATGCTGCTTGAAAGAAACTCACCTAACAGCCAAAGACATTCATAGACTGAAAGTGAGAGGATGGAAAAAGATATATATGCTAATGGAGACCAAAACCAAACAGGGGTAGCAACACTGATATCCAACTAAAACAGACTTTAAGCTAAAACACATCAGAAGAGACAAAGCAGGGCACTATGTTTTATTAAAAGGAACAATCCATCAAGAAGATACAATGATAGTAAATGTTAATGCCCCAAATGTAGGTGCACCCACACTTGTAAAACAACCCCTCCTGGACATCAGATCTTGATCTTCAAGGCAAAAGATGAGTAAAGACTTTTCAGAACAAAAGAAAACATAGCAAGCCTAAATCAACCAATAGTAAACAAAGAAATAGAAACAACAATAAAAATTCTGCCATCAAAGAAAAGTCCAGGACTTGCCTGTTTTCCAGCTGAATTCTATAAATCTTTTAGTGAAGAACTAATCCCAATACTTCATAGCTTGTCCCAGGAAATTGAAAGAAATAGAATTCTCCCAAATTCCTTCTATGAGGCCAGTATCACATTAATCTCAAAACCAAATAAAGATATCTCAAGGAAATTATAGACCAATATCCTTGATGAACATAGATGCAAAGATTTTAAACAAAATGCTAGCTATATGCATTGAAAACCATATCGAGAATTGTACACTATGAACAAGTTGGTTTCATTCCAGAAAAGCAAGGATGGTTGAACATACACAGACACTCACCACACGCTACTCACCACATAAATAGAACTGAGAACAAAAACCACATGATCATACAAATAGATGCTGAAAATGCATTTGACAAAATCCAACACCCAATTCATGTTAAAAACACTGCAGAAATTTGGAATAGAAGGAATATATTTCAACATCATTAAGGCAATATACAATAAACCCAAAGCCAACATCATATTGAATGGGAAAAAACAACAAGAATTTCCCTAAAATCAGGAACAGAACAAGGATGCCCACTATCACCACTCCTTTTCAATATAGCCCTCGAGACTCTTGCCACAGAAATAAGAGAAGGAAATCAAAGGAATTCAAATAGGAAGAGATAAATTAAAACTATCCAGATTTGCAGATGACATGATCCTTTATCTAGAAGACCCAAAGAACTCAACCAAAAGACTACTGAAGCTGATTAACCAATTCAGCAAAGTTGCAGGATACAAAATCAATCTAAAGAAATCAGCTCCTTTTCTATATGCCAACAATGAATCCACAAGAAAAGAACAATTCCATTCACTATAACCTCAAAAGTAATAAAATATCTAGGAATAAACCTAATCAAAGACAGGAAAGACCTCTACAATGAAAACTATAAAACATTAAGGAAAGAAACTCTAAAGACCTTGGGTATTAAAAGAAGTCCCTAGCTCATGAATAGGCAGAATAAATATCATCAAAATGGCCATTCTGCCAAAAGTGATCTACAGATTCAAGGCAACTCGTATCAAAATACCAATGACATTCTTCATGGACCTAGAAAAATCAGTCATGAATTTTATATGGAGAAAGAAAAGACCCAGAATAGCCAAAGCAAATCTTAGCAACTAGAACCATGCAGGAAGCATTACAATCCTTGACTTCAAATTATACTACAAAGCAAAATAGCAAAAACAGCCTGGTATTGGCACAACAACAGGCATACTGACCAGTGGAACAGAATAGAAGATACAGAAACAAACCCACACATCTATAGTCAATTGATCTTTGACAAAAGGGCCAAACTCATATGCTGGAGAAAAGACAGCCTTTTCAACAAATGGTGTTGGGAGAACTGGCTATCCATTTATAGAAAGATGGAACTAAATCCTTACCTCTCATCGTGCACAGGAATCAACTCAAGATGGATCAAAGATCAAAGAAATTAGACCAGAGACTGTGAAGTTATTAGAGGAGGGCATAGGCTCAACACTCCAACATATAGAACATATAGGCAAAGGCAGTAACTTTCTCAACAAGACCTCCAAAGCACAGGAAATTAAAACAAGAATTAACAAGTGGGATGGCATCAAACTAAAGTTTCTGCTCATCAAAGGAAACCATCAAGAACCTAAAGAGAAAGCCTAAAGCATGGGAGATCTTTGCCAGCCACCACTATGATAGAAGGCTAATATCCAGAATATACAAAGGGCTCAAAAGACTCTACACTAGCAAAACAAATAACCCAATCAAGAACGCTTCACAAAAGAAGAGATACAAATAGCCAATACATACAAGACAAGATGTTCAACATCATTAACCATTAGGGAGATGCAAATCAAAACTGCAATGAGATTCCATCTAACCCCAATCAGAGTAGCAAGCATAAAGAAATCAAATAACAACAAATGCTTGCAAGGATGTGGGGAAAGAGGAACTCTTTTACACTGTTGGTGAGAGTGCAAACTAGTTCAGCCGCTATGGAGATCAGTGTGGAGATTCCTTAGAAAACTGGGAATAGATCCACCATATGATCCAGCTCTACTACTCCTAGGTATTTTTCCAAAGATATTGAAATCAAAGAACTACAGTAACATCTACATACCCATTTTCATAACAGCACAATTCGTAATAGCCAAAATATGGAACCAACCTAAGTCTCCATCAACAGACGAATGCATTGCACAATTATGGCAAATACATACAATGGAATTCTACTCAGCTATAAAGAACAAAATCATGTCATTCGCAAGAAGATGGAAAGACCTGGAGATTATTATGCTAAGTGAAATGAGCCAAGCAAAGAAAGAGAAGGGACATATGTTCTCTAACATGCCCAAACTAGGAAGTATTAGGAATACCAGAGGGACTCCAGATAATGGAGGGGAAACCTCAGCAAACCTAGAATGGAAAAGTAGGAGAGGAAGAAGGCTGAGGTTGATTAATGTAGGAGCTACATTCAAATATGTGTAAAAGTATGAATGTAGCATAGTCAAACTGAACACTCATTGTTGGGAGGGGATAAGGGGAAGTAGGGGGGAACCAAGCACAGTCTGAATGTATGCCATTTTCAATATGATCCACATA
Source organism: Muscardinus avellanarius (assembly GCF_963383645.1). NCBI lineage: Eukaryota > Metazoa > Chordata > Mammalia > Rodentia > Gliridae > Muscardinus > Muscardinus avellanarius. The sequence goes on from NC_137801.1 coordinate 59,087,491, forward strand.
AAAATAAAAAAAAGAAACAGGGTCTATGTTGCAGATGGCCTCACTAAATAGCTGAGGCTGACCGTGAAACTGCGATCCTCCTGTCTCAGCCTCCCAAGTGCTGGAATTACAGGATTGCGCCACCATGCTTGGCAGGAATTAAATTTAAATGAAGAAAATTAAATCACTGTCTAAAGCATTGGAAAGTATGTATATATATATATATATATGCATAACCCATAATAGAATTTACATGAAAAAAAGAATACCATATGTTCATAAAAGATTACTAGTCAAAAATTTACAATAACTCCAACTAAAAATTTCTCTAATATTTTTGTCCTAACTATAACTAATTTCAAGATCAGATGTTACCTGAGAGATTTCTTGTTGGTATACTGTAAAATGTTCCTTGTTGATCTGTGGGAGGTAGAATGAAGGTATGACTTCGGTGTCCACAAAGTCCAATCCCCATGTTTTTGTGAAGAAATCAGATTCTCTTTTTGCTAATCTAGGATCATTTAATGCTGCTGGGAGATTTACTTTGGAATGATATACAGTCCATCTATTTTGATCTGTAACTAGAGATGGGGCAACACATAAACTATTTGAATCACCTGCAAAAAGCAAACAAGAGAACTCTGTAAAATTGGTTTTAAAGTTCATCCTAGAATAATAAAAATGCTTAGATTCTACTTTACACAAATCAACCAAACTCTTCCACGGTAAAATACTGGTAAGCATCCATCAATTTAATTAAATAATCTTTATCTTCCAGCATCGATTGTCAAAGGGATAAAAAATATGTATAAGATAAAAAAATTTCAAGTTGTGTGTAGTGGTACACACCTATGATCCCAGTACTTGGGAAGTCAAAACATGAGAATTGCAGGTTCAAAGTCAGCCTCAGCAATTTAGCAAGGTCATTAGCAACTTAGTGAGACTATTTCAAAATAAAAAGTAAAAAATAGGGCTGGGTGTTGGGGGAAGTTCAAAAGGGAATACCCCCGGGTTTAATTTCTTATCCTGTGTGCGTGTGCGTGCACCCGTGCACATACATAGATAACAGATATGTAAAATTTGAGAGTTATAGTTGTCAGGTGGTTAGTAAAACTTTTTTTTTTCATTAATTCCTTTCTTAAATGTATAATCCTTCCCCCCCTCCCTTGGTACTAAAAATTGAATCCAGGAGCCTAAGATATACCCCCAGTCCTTTTCTTTCTTTTTTCCAGTATAAAATTTATTTTTTATTTTGAAAAAGAATCTCACTATGTTGCTGAGGCTATCTTGAATCTATGATCCTCCCATCTAGCCTCCCAAGTACTAGAATTACAGGCAGTTTTCACCATATCTGACTTTCAATCACTTTTTCCAAAAACTGAAATACCCCTTGTTTTTAAAATCATTTTTTTCTAAAATTGAAATACCCCCGTTTTATTAAAGGTAGACCCTTTTATGTTGTATTATGACAGGTACTTCTGGTTCAAACATCTTTTTTATATATGTATAGTTATATAATCGTTAGGTGATATAATGTTTCTGTAGTTATTTATAGCATTTTTGTTCTATAAAATCTTCTAACTGGCAACAACTATACCATCACTTCTAGGGAAATTAAGAGCTAAGTTCTGTGAGCCTCAAGTTATAATATTTTCATCAATCAATCAATATATAAACTATTTTTTTTGCAGGTCTGGGGATGGAACCCAGGGGCATTTGACCTCTGAACTACACCCCCTGCCCTATTTTTTATACTTTATTTTGAAATAGGGTCTCACTAAGTTGCAGAGGGCTTCACTAAGTAGCTGATGCTGTCCACAAACTGCGATCCTCTGGTCTCAGCCTCCCAAATGCTGGGACACGCCAGGCTTACATAAACTTATTTTGTGTATGTTTCTGTTTAAAGACACTTACTAACTAACTAACTGTGTGTGTGTGTGTGTGTGTGTGTGTGTGTGTGTGTGTGTGTGTATACATACATATATATATATATTCACTGGTTCATTAACATTGACCATATCCTGTACCTGAATGAAGCTTACTGTTCTGTTTCTTGGGGTACTGGAGATTGAACCTGGGAGTATTCTACCACCAAACTATACTCTCAGCCTGTTTTTTATTTTTATTTTGAAGCAGGGTCTCACTAGGTTGATAAGAGTCTCACCACCTCACCCAGCTCAAATGAAACTTATTCTACACATGAATTTTCTCAATAAGGTACAACAAAGGCTTCTTGTGTTTAAGGAACAATAGACAGTACTTCAGCACGACGTTTAGGGGCATTCATTTATTTGGTACTGAGGAGGACTGAACCCAGAAACAATCTACCTGAACTATACCCCCAGCCCTATTTATTTATTTATTTATTTATTTACCTCTGAACTACTTCCCCAGCCTCATTTTATTTTTTATTTTGAAATAGGTCTAAGTCGAGGAAGGCCTCACTAAATTGCTGAGGCTGACTTTAAATCTATGATTCTCTTCATTTCAGCATCCCAAGTCGAGGCATGTACCCTCTTGGGGGCCACTTTAAATGGCAAAATTACCAAGAAAAAACACAAAAATACAAAACATTTGGCTCAAAATAAGACCTCAAAAGAACACTTGTTTAACTGTATAAAAGCTACAACAAGCTGGGCGTGGTGGCGCACACTTGTAATCCCCGCGCTTGGGAGGCAGAGACAGGAGGATCGTGCAGGTTCGAAGCCAGCCGTGCGCGCTGGCTTAGGAGACCCTGTTTCCAAATAAAAATGTAAAAATAGGTCTGGGAGTATAGCCCAGAGGTAGAAGGGCTTCCAGGAACCCCAGTACCACCAAAAAAAAAAAAAAAAAAAAAAAGAATTTACTATTTTTCTTTTTTTCTGTGGCACTGATTAAATCCAGGGCCCCATACATACTAAGCAAGTTCTACCACTAAGCTACATTTCCAGACCTTTTCATTTTATTTTGAGACAGGGTCTCACTAAATTGCCCAGGTTGGCCTCAAACTTTTTATATTCCTGCCTCAGCCTCCCAAGTACCTAGGCTTATTTATAGGTGTGTGGTACCATGTCCAGCTTCAAATTCTTCAGCCCTCCACATATCTCGAAATGACTACAAAAGTAGCACAAGTATTGATTTTAGGGTTAGAGAATAGAAGAATGTACACATTGTAATATTTTAACTAAACAGCTTTTTATATATACTTTCGTTTTCAACACATTTTCAGCTTTTAGAAGTAATTTCTTTTATGAAAATAACTATATTCCAATTTCCCAATCAAATTATTACAAGTTTTATCTCTTTTATATCATAGAATTTACTATTTTTAGGTGAATTTATGAACCATGACTACTAACTGAAATATAATACAAATCATCTGTAAAAATTCTCAAAAAGAAAAAAATAAGAAACATTACCTGTGGGTTCCTTGGGACATACATCTGGCAGTGACTGCACAGGTCGAATGTGTTTTGTTGGATCTACCTCCTTTTTAAAGAAAACATCACTGCTGCTTCCTTGAGGCACTGGTGAAGAACTGTGGCTTGAAGCCATTGCATAAAATCACCACTCAACTAAAAATAAGCAAGAAACAAATAATTAAAACATTACATATACTCCAGAGCCCCTCTGTTGGTATAAATATATGTAATAAATTTTCTTTCAAAACCAGAAAAATGTTCAAAATTCCTCAAAGTTTAAGTAAGGAATTTGCTATTAAACCTGAAAGTTCTGCTAGTGTGGAAAAAAAAAATTATCCCCCAAATAAAACATCCTTACTTAGTCTTTTATCTAAAGTACAAATAGAGCCGGGCGTGGTGGCACACGCTTGTAATCCCTGCGCTTGGGAGGCTGAGACAGGAGGATCGCACGGATTCAAAGCCAGCCTCAGCTACTTAGTGAGGCTCTCAGCAACTTAGTGAGACCCTGTTTCCAAATAAAATATTTTAAAAAAAAGGTCTGGGAGTATAGCCCAGAGGTAGAAAGCCTCTGGGTTCCACCCCCAGTACCACCAAAAAAAATAAAGTACAAATAGATGCCAATCCTGTGCCCATTAAAGATGAAAACTCTCCAACAAGTACACAGTAGTGATACATTACCACAAAATGGTTAAATGCATAAGTTTTGTTTGTTTGGTTTTTTGTGGTACTGAAGTTCCTGGAAACCCTTCTACCTCCGGGCTACACTCCCAGACCTATTTTTATATTTTTATTTGGAAACAGCATCTCTTAAGCCAGCGAGGCTGGCTTCAAACCTCTGCGATCCTCCTGTCTCCACTTCCCAAGCACGGGGACTACAAGCATGCGCCACCATGGGCGACAAATGCATATGTTTTTGAAGTCGGCCTGCCTGGGTTCATATTCCACCTTCACACCCAGAAGTATAAGCATGAAGAAATTCTGTTGACTTTAGTGTGCCTTTCCTCATCTGTGAAATAGAGATTTTAAAAAAAGATCCCATTTCATAAACAACTTTTAAGAATTACGGGAATGGATCTATGTAAAGTATTTAAAATAATGCCTCAAAGTTGGTTTCACAGTTGTTAGCTATTAACATTATAATTATTTTTACTATGTGACTTCCACATAATGACTATGAGATAATTAGTAATTAAATTATAAAAGAAAAAGTGCCAGGTGTGGTGGCTCACACTTGTAATCCCCGCGCTTGTAATCCCCGCGCTTGGGAGGTGGAGACAGGAGGATCATGCAGGTTCGAAGTTAGCCGCGCTGGCTTAAGAGACCCTATATAAAATAGGTCTGGGAGTGTAACCCGGAGGTAGTAAGGGCTTCCAGGAACCCCATTACCACCAGAAAAAAAAAATTATAAAAGAAAAATGACATTCTTCATGATGTTTATGATTATATTAAGCAATAAAAATATATAAGTAAACAAAGGCTAACCTATGTTTATATTTTTTAGTAAGTACTAAGAGAATTTGTAGGGCAAAACTACATAATGCAGGCTATAGTGTCAGAAGTTTAATAAATAAAGCAATACTGAAACTGAATACTGAAGAAAACAGATTACTTTCTTAATGTAATGCTTAGAGATCACTTAATCTAGGTTAATATTAGAGATGATAGGATAGTGAGGCCCAGAAAATGTTGTGCTTAACAAGCTTTAAAAAAAAAAAAAGCTAGGAAATCCAGTGAATAGAAGGGGAAAAGATCCAAGGCTAGGAACCTCTATAAATAGTTCATCTACTCTTCCTCTAGATTTCTAAAAAGCTAAAAATTACACTTCTCAGATTTCCTTGCATATCAACTATCACCTAAGAAAATTAATAATTCTAACAAAATATCTAACATCTAATCTATATTCAAAATTTCCCAGTTGTCTTAAGAATGTATTACAGTTACTATATACTATACATAATATACATATATTTGCATATACACAATATATTAATATATACATGTTATATAATATATAATGTGCATTTATGTAAGGTGTTACATACATATATTACTATATACATATCATATCTACTTTCTTTTGTGTGTGTATGTGTGGTACTGGGGTTCCTGGAAATCCTTCTACCTCCGGGTTACACTCCCAGACCTATATTTATACTTTTTTATTTGGAAACAGGGTCTCTTAAGCCCTCCCAAGCGCGGGGATTAAAAGCGTGTGTGGGGGGGGGGGAGGATTAAAAGCGTGCGCCACCACCCTGGCTTCATATCTACTTTCAATGCAAAGGTGTAACAACCAATTGCAACATTCACTGACTATTAGACACAAGCTGCTATGAATGGATTATGGTTCACAGAATTCACAATGGATCTGTGACCCAAAGTTATAGACCTATTTGTTCTAGACCTATCTTTCAGTTTACAGGAATTAGGAATACGAGAATAAGGTTTAACCCACAAAATGGAAAAACAATCAGAAAAATTAGGTGTTCAACAATAAAACTGTCCTAGTAGTCATTTTAACAAGGCAGGAAATTATTATAGACTAAAATAAAGAGGCAACATTTAACAGCAATTTGCTAGCCTTGACTGAATGGTTCAGAAAGAAAAACTGTCTTTTATATGTTCTTGGGACAACTGGGAAATTTTGAATATAGATTGTTAGATGTTTTATGTTAGAGTTATTGTTATTTAGAATTATTGTCTTCAGTGTATTAGTGGTAATAGACTATGGGAAATGCCCTGTGCTAAGCAAAAGAATATTTAGAAATGAAGCATGAGATCATCTGCAATTTATTTTTGAACAGTCAGCAAAAGGTACACATAAAGCAAATATGGCAAAATGTTAAAAATAGTCTAACTGAAATGTATATGAATATTACATGTCCTATTCCTTTATTTTTCTGTTTAAATGTTGCATAATAAAATTTTGGTAGAAAAAACTGAACATTTGTCAAATATTAAATAGTACAAAACTTAAGTAGCCAAGAAAAGAAAAAAGTCTGTTACTTAATCTACCTCAAGATGGCAATACTGTATAATTTCAAATACAGAAAACCTATCAAAAGATTTCAATCAAAATTTTATGTTGCAGAGGAATAATACAATATATAGATACTGGAATTACTTAAAAGTTTAAATGAAAAGAAAGCTGAGAGTTATCACATTACCCAGACAGTATGCAAAAACTTCTCTTATTTCTATACTACAATAGTTCCTGCTTACAGAGAACAGTGATATTATAAAAATCATTTACAATCAACTAAGAATTATTTATGAAATTATCTATTATAGTAAGGTAATAGCAAAGGTCTTTTTTTTTTTTTTTTTTTTAGTACTAAGAATGGAACCCAGGGGCATTCTACCTCCAAACTACACCCCTACTAGCCCTATATTTCATTCTTTTATTTTGAAACAGGGACCACTAAGCTGGGAAAGGCCTCACTAACCTGTGATTATCCTGTCTTTGCCTCCCAAATACTGGATTTACAAGCATGCACCACCACACGGGCTTTTACTACTTTCAATTAACCCAAAACTTCTTGCTAGAGTGGTTAACATACTGATATACTGACCGATCATTTTATTTCCCTTCTACTTATCATAATACTCTGCTTCAACAGCTAAACTTGCTTACTCTCCAACATGCTTTATAATAGTACAGTCTCCTAATTGGTCACTCTACTTCCAGTCTAAACCATTCCATACACTGCTTAAGAATTAATCTCCTAGCCAGGCATGGTGGCGCACACTTGTAATCCCAGCATTTGGGAGGCTGAGACAGGACAATCTGGGTTCATGGACAGCCTCAGCTACTACTACTTAGTGAGGCCCTTTGCAACTCAGTGATATCCTGTTTCAAAGTAAAGAATAAAAAATAGGGATGGGGATGTAGCTCAGAGGTAGAACACCCCTGGATTCCATCACCGGTACCACAAAAAAAAAAAAAAAAAGAATCTCCTAAAAAGTTTTCATCTTACCATTCTTTAGCTCAAAACTTTTTTTGTAGGTGTATTCATTTCGAGTCAACCCCCCCCCCAAATGCCATTTTGGCATGGGGCTGCATTTCTATCTTTTAATAAACTTCTTTAAATCTTAAAAAAAAAAAAAAAACTTTTTTGTATATGGTACTGCAAACCACAACCTCATATATGTTAGATAAGCACTTTACCAAATTCCTCAAAACCTTTAATGCTTATTTATTATTTCCCAAACTTCATAAGCTGCTACTCAAGGCTTTCACAATCTATAACTTATCTTTATTTTTGGCCTTATTTTCTATTACCTGTGGATAACCTCTATTCCAAACAGGCTGGTTTGTTTCTCTAATTTATCATGCCAATCAGGTTGCTTTGTCTTTGTAAGATTGTGACCTTCCTAGAAAATTCATAACCATCTATCTATCTAATGTCTCTTTTCCCATTTAAAAAGTCATTTTGAATTGTTTCAATTCTAGGTTTTATGTCCTAAGAAACAAATATATACACATTTAAAAACATAAATAAAAATCATCCCAATATTTTTAATATTGAAAAAGTTGTAACAACCAAACTTTTTTTTTCAGTAATGGGGATGGAACCCAGGGGCATTGTACTTCCGAGCTACACCCTAGTCCTATTTTTTCTTTTATTTATTCATTTTTTAAACAGGGTCTCACTGAGTTGTGAAGGGCCTTGCTAAGTAGCTGAGGCTAGATGTGAGCCATGATCCTCCAGTCTTATCCAGTTGGGATTATAAATGTGCGCCACCACACCGGCACAACCAAACTTTTAATGAACTATAGCATTAAATTACTAATAAATAAGCCTTAGCTTAGTTAACTTAACTCTGGTGCAACCAAACAATGGATTATTCTGCCATTAAAAATAGGATTGCAGATCTCATGCCAATTAGGATGGTTGCTATGAGGGAAAAAACACAAGTATTGGCACGGATGTGAGGAAATTGGAACTGTGCACACTGTTGGCTGGAATGTGAAATGGTATAGCTACAATGGGAAAAACAGAGCAATTCCTAAGAAAATGAAAAACAAAATTAACATATGATCCAGCAATTCCACTACTACAGGTATATACCCAAATAATTGAAAGCCAGATCTCAAAGATATATTTATTCACTCATCTTCATAGCAGCACTATTTGAAATAGCTAAAAAATAGAAGCAACACAAGTGTCCACTCACAGATGAATGGATAAACAAATATAGCCTATACATATAATGAAATGTTACTCAGCCTTAAAAAGGAATGGTGTGTGTGTGTGTGTGTGTGTGTGTGTGTGTGTGTGTGTGTGTGTGTGTATTGCTGGGGATTGAGCCCAGGGCCTTGCACATGCTAGGTAGTCACTCTACTGCTGAGCTTTAGCCCCAGTCCCTCACCCAGCCCTCTTTTTTTTTTTTTAATAGTGCTGAGAATGGAACCCAGGGGCATTCTACCTCCGATTCACATCCCCAGCCCAAATTTTTATTCTTTATTTTGAAACAGGGTCTCACTGAGTTGTAAAGGGCCTAAGTAGCTAATGCTGGCCACAAACCGCGATCCTCCTGTCTCAGCTTCCCAAATGCTGGGATTACAAGTGTCTAGCACCATACCCGGCCAATTCTTTTTTGTTCTGTTTTAATGTGAAATGAATTATAAGTTTATTTTAAGGTGACAAATGCAGGCGTAAGCCCAAATACTGTTTGGTAATATATAACATATACAAGTAAAGGGTCTTTACTAGGAAAATAGTTTCACAACGTAGTCAGAATTAATCTCACAGACATCAAAACTAGAACCCCCTGAAGGAGTTAAAGGAAAAAAAGAAAATGGGTTTGGCAGTTATTTTCCTGTATGTCATATCACTTCAGCAGATGAGCAGCCCACTTTCTATTGATCTATGATCAGCCATAGCAAAAGTGGTCACGCTGCTTCATCTGGATTTTTTTAAGTAATTAATTTGTTTCTAATATAGCAATTTATCCATTATTCATTTGTCTAATATCAAAATTTTGATCACTTAGAGATAATATTTCAATATTTCCTTGTTTTCTTTCATACCAGAGGATATTTTTTCTTTTTTTTTTTTTAAGGTGAAACTATCATACTTTTTTTTTTTCAGGAAAAAATCTATCCTAACATGAAATATGAACTCTAAATACCCAAAACAATCTCAAAAAAGAACACAGATAGAAGATGTACATTTTCTGATTTCAAACCTTATAAAGCTACAATAATCAAAACAGTGTAGGACTGCTATAAAGGTAGATATATAAACCAGTGGAGTAAAATAAAAAGCCTAGAAATAAATTCTTCCATATATAGTCAAGTTATTTTTGACAAGGTTTCCAAGAACATTTGGTGAAGGAAATAATATTTTCACTAAATATTATTGAAAAATAATAATTACATGAAAAAGAATAAAATTGGACCCTTACCTAACACCATATACAAATATTAACTCAAAATAGATAAAAGACCTAAATGTAAATCTTAAGACTATAAACTTTTAGAAGAACACCTGAGTCATAAAACTTCACAACATTGAAATTGTCAGTGATTTCTTGGATAGGATTCCAAAGGCACAGGCAACAAAAGAATAAACAAACTTCATAAAAAATATTGTATATCCAAAAACAATGTAAACAGAATTAAAAGTTGCTGATAGAATGGGATAAAATATTTTCAAATGCTGTATCTGAAGGTATATTAATATTCCAAATAGAAATGCTAAAAATTAGCAACAATAAAAGCAAACAATACAATTTAGAAATAGGTAAAAGACTAAAATAGATAATGAATATCCAAAGATTTTTATATGACCAATAAACACATGAATATCACTCATCATTATCATAATATAACTAATCATTAAGGAAATACAAATAAAAACTATAGTGAAATATTACTTCACATTTGTTAGGATGGCTACTGAACATGAATTACCTTGCTCCAGCCCTTTACCTTGAGTCTGTTACTCTCTTTACTTGTAAAGTGTGTTTCTTGTAAGCAGCAGATGGATGGATTCTGGTTTTTAATACATTTTGCCACTATATGTCCTCTTATTGGGGAATTGAGGCCATTTACGTTCAGTGTGATTATTGAGAGATAACTTTTAATATCTAACATGTTAAGATTTTATTTCTATTTGAAATACTGTTTATTCTTCTTTGCTTAGCTGTCTGCTGGATGGAAAATTTTGTTTCTCTGGTGTGTATTACCTATTTCTTCCTTGTAGTTAATCTCTGAGTATTTTCTCTAGCGCTAGTTTTGAAGACATAAATTCCTTTAGTTTCTGTTTGTCATGGAAGCTTCTTATTTCTCCATCTAATTTGATAGATAGTTCTGCTGGGTAGGAAATTTTTGGCTGGAAGTTGTTTTCTTTCAGAGTTTGGAATAAGTTACTCCAAGCCATTCTGGCTTTCATGACTTGGGTTGGGAAGTGTGGAATGTTTCTAATTTGTTTGCCTTTGAATGCCACTTGGCTTTTTGCTTTTGTTGCCTTTAAGATTCTCTGCTTGGCTTCCACATTGGTCATTTTGACATTTATGTGGCGTAGAGAACCTTTTCTCTGATCCTGGCTAAAGGGAATTCTGTAAGTTTCCTGGACCTGTGTATCAACCTCTTGCTCTATGGTTGGAAATTTTTCTGCTATTATTTCTTTGAAGAGATTATTGATCCCTTTGGTTTCACCTTCTTTTCCCTCCTCTATTCCGATTATTCTTAGGTTAGCTCTCTTAAAAATGGGCCCATATTTCTTCAATGTCAGATTCCTGATGTCTGATTTTTTTTCCTAAGTTATAAATTATGTGTTCATTTTTGGAGTGATCATCTTCTAGGAGCAAGATTCTATTCTCCATGTGGTCTAATCGATTGTTTATAGTTTGAATTGATGCCTTTACTTCCATGATCACATCCTTTATTTCTTTTAAACTCTACCTCCGGGCTACACTCCCAGACCTATTTTATATTTTTTTATTTGGAAACAGGGTCTCTTAAGCCAGCAAGGCTGACTCCGAAACAGCGTAATCCTCCTGTCTCCGCCTCCCAAGCGCGGGGATTACAAGCATGCGCCACCACGCCCGCTAAACTCTCTCTAAATTCTTTTCGAAGGTCCTGTATTATTTCTACAGTTATATTCCTGATTTGATCTTCTGGAGATCTCTGAATTTCTGTGTTATCAGGTTCTGATATTATGGGGTTGTGGACATTCATTGCTCTATTGTTGTTCCTCTTTCCCATGCTTTCAGAAGTTTGTACCTTCTCTGGGTTCTTCCCGGGTCACCACGACTTCACTTAAGGTGCTCTGGATCTCGAGTTTGTGGTAATCTCAGCCACCACTACTCCTTTACTGAGTTGTATCGCAATGTCTCAAACCCAGGAAGTTAATCGAGGCTGCGCAAGACCGTGGGGGTGCCAGGCTGAGTGTTTTCCCATGGGGAGCTGCAACTAGCGTGTGTTAACTCTGCCACCACTACTCCTTCACTGGGTTGGACTGCAAAATCTCAGACCCAGGGAGATTATCAAAACTGCACCAAGTGCCTGGGGGTGCAGTGCTGAGATTTTTCCTTTAGGGACCACAATTTCACTTATGGTTATTGTGCGCGCTGATCTAGAGTTGTTGCGGGTGTGGAAAACTCGCCACCACTGCTGGCAATATGGCGCCGCTGCCATGCACTCGGCTGTGAGGCCAGCGTATTTCTTTTCTGGTTTTGAGCTCCGTTCTGAGTCCCTGGAAGGCGTGATGAGCTTGGCCACTGGGAGTTTTAGATGTTCTTTATGCTGAAAGAACTGCTGAATTACACCCGAATGATCCGCAGCTGCTCACTTCAGCTCCTTGTTTACCTTTCCTCTCTGGAGCCTGGTGCTGTGAGGAAAGATGGCGCCGGCGCGGCTCCACTGCCTCAATGAGGGCTGGTTTCTTTTCTGGTCTCTGGTTGTTCTAGTCTTCTTTTTCTCTGTCCCTTATGTTTACATTTTTTTTTATTTCTCTGCTGATAGTGTTTTCTGGTTCTGAAAAGCACTGATTTTGTGGCAATAGAGATCAAGTGTTAGCAAGACTCGTAAACACTGCTTTTCTCAGTCGCCATCTTCCTGGAAGTCTCTTCAATTCTTATTTTTAGACACATTCTTGCTAAATTCCCCAGGCTGGCCTCAACTTGTTATCCTTCTGAGTAGCTGGGATTACCAAATTCATGCTACCACATCCAGCAGAAAGGATGGAAATTCTAACATATGTCACACATGGATGAATCCTTGAAGACATGATGTTATATGAAATAAGCCACTCACAAAAAGACAAATATTACATGATTCCATTTATATAAGGTATCTTTTTTTTTTTTTTTTTTGGGTACTGGAGATTGAACCCTAGGGCATTCTACCTCCCAGACCTCACTAATTGCTGAGGATGTCCTCAAACCTGTGTTCCTCCTGTCTCAGCCTCCCAAATAATGGGGTTACAAGTGCATGCCACCATTCCTAGCTTATAAGGTGTCTAAAAAGCAAATTTGGGGGGGGGGTAGTATTGGGGATGGAACCCAGGGGCATTATGCCTCCGAGGTACACCTCCAGCCCTATTTTTTAGTCTTTTTATTTCTTGAAACGGTCTCACTGAGTTGCGAAGGGCTTCACTAAGCAGCTGAGGCTGTCCACGATCCTCCAGTCTCAGCCTCCCAAATGCTGGGATTACAAGAGTGAGCCGCCACCATGCCCAGCATAGCAAATTCTTAGAGAAAAAAAGTAGGTAGAATGATGGCTGTTAGTGGTTGGGAGGAATCAGATTGCAAAATATTTAGTGACATAAAAATGTCATGTTATGTGTAAAGTTCTCAAAATAACACATATAATGTGATCCCAATTCTTGTGTGTGTGGGGTGGGGGTACTGGTGATGGAACCCAAGGGCTTTTCTACCTCCAGGCTATATTCCCAGACCTATTTTATACTTTATTTGGAAACAGGATCTCACTAAGCTGCTGAGAGCCTCACTAAGTAGCTGAGATGAGGCTGGCTTTGAACCTGTGCGATCCTCCTGTCTCAGTCTCCCAAGCACGGGGATTACAAGCGTGTGCCACCACGCCTGGCTCCAATTTTCTAATTTGAAATAAGTATATATACTTGAGAATAAAAACTACAGGACATACACAACAATATTAACAGTAGTTCATATGATAGAACTAAAAGAAATTATTAGTATTTACCTATTCTATCTTGAACTTTTCAGATGTTCTCTTAAAAATGAAATTACTTTGTTCATCATGTAAAATATATAGTAAGAACTATTATTAAACTATAAAAGTTCAAAGCCAGCACACACTTGTCATCCCAGTACTTGGGAGGCTGAGACAAGAGGACTGCAGATTTGAGGACCACCTCAACTACTTAATGAGGCTCTCTGCAAATCAGTGAGACCTTGTTTCAAAATAAAGAATAAAAAGTAGGGCTGGGGAATAGCTTAGAGGTAGAATGCCCCTGGGTTCAATTCCCAATACAGGGGGAAAATATATAGATATAGATATAGAAATACATACATATATATAAATTAAAAAGTTCAGCTTCATCCTTATACCTACCTGCACCTTGAATCATCATTCGGTCTCAAGTACTGGGATTACAGATGTGTGCTACCATGCATGGCTAAATAACTTATTAGTTAATAGTAAAAAGAAACTTTTTACTCTTATTAATTTTAATTAATTTGGTTCTAAGTTCAATTTGTTACTGCCTGACTTTATTAAAAACTGCTATAGGAAAAAAGGTTACCTCGCCAGGTATGGTAGCGCATGCTTGTAATCCCAGCATTTGGGAGGCTGAGGAAGACAGCCTCAGCTACTTAATGAGGCCCTCTGCAACTCAGTGAGGTCCTGTTTCAAAATAAAGAATAAAAATCAGGGCTGGGGGTGTAGCTCAGAGGTAGAATGCCCCGGGGTTCCATTCCCAGTACCGCAAAAAATAAAAAATAAAAAAGTTTCCTCACAATTATATGTAGAACCAATGGAAGAAATACACCATCATATCAGTAACTAGTTTCTAAACCCACTATTTAGAGGGTTTTTAAATAGGTTAGAAATTTACATTTATTTTAGTAAAAGTTCATCATTTTCAGTAATAAAATTACAATAACAGTGGAGTATTTCCAAACTCCATTTCAAAATATATACATACATACATAAATACCATAGCATAAGCATTTCTAAAAAGTAAACTATTTTCTGGCTGATTGTTTAAAAACTAAAACAAGCTGGGCACATACAGTGGCACGCACCTATAGCCCCAGCTACTAGAAAGGTTAAGATGGGAAGATCACTTAAGCCCAAGAGTTGAGAGACGACATGGTAACATAGCAAGGCCCCCATCTCTTAATAATAACAACAATAAAAGATCAGCAAATTTGGAAAATTTGTTATTGCTTAAAAAAACAACCAGCCGGGCGTGATGGCGCACGCTTGTAATCCCCGCACTTGGGAGGCGGAGACAGGAGGATCGCGCAGGTTCGAAGCCAGCCGTGCTGGCGTAAGAGACCCTGTTTCAAATAGGTCTGGGAGTGTAGCCCGGAGGGAGGGCTTCCAGGAACCCCAGTACCAACAAAAAAAAAAAAAAAAAAAAACAACCAACCAACCACCAGGCACGTGGTGGCACACACTTGTAATCCCAGGATTTGGGAGGCTAAGAGAGGAGGATCTGGGTTCAAGGCCAGCCTCAGCTACTTAGTGAAGCCCTCTGCAACTTAGTGAGACTCTGTTTCAAAAAAAAAAAAAATTGTAAGACATTTATATTTCCCCCCATTCACTTCATTTATTTAATCAAATGAATTCTAAATGCTATAGCACAACTGTGAACTACTATACATATAAAAAAAATCAAGGTAACTCTTTGATAAAATTTAAAAATAAATAAATAAAAGAACTAGGGTTATAGCTTGAAGGTAGAATGTCCCTGGATTCAATCCCCAGCAATGGGAAAAAAAAAAAAAATTAAGAATCGAAAGTGACACCTATAGGGGGAGAAAAGATGAGATTTGGGTATAAACTTTGAATTTTTCTAGTTATTCACTATATATATATTAAAATACTTAGCTTACTTTTTCTTGACAGTTGAAGATGCCAGGAATAAAGAAAGTCACTTCTGGCTAAAGAAGATACTACCATATGTTTACTTTTAATTTCAAAAACCTATGCAACCATAACCAACAATTCAAAACACAAGAGTAAGGCCGGGCGTGGTGGTGCACCCTTGTAATCCCCGCGCTTGGGAGGCGGAGACAGGAGGATCTAGCAGGTTCATAGTCAGCCTCACTGGCTTAAGAGACTCTGTTTCCAAATAAATAAAAAATATAAAAGAGGTCTGGGAGTGTAGCCCGGAGGTAGAAGGGATTCCAGGAAACCCCAGTACCACCAAAAAAAAAAAAAAAAAAAAAAAAAAACCAAGAGTAGTTCAAATCTGCAGTAATGCAAGGCTACCATTTTAAGGTGGAAAAATGTCTTCACATTTGAAGACAACTAAACAGACTACAAAGTATCTGCAATATGTTCTAGATTTCCTTTCACTTTTCCCTCAACTGCATCTGCAAGCAAAGAAAGAGAGTTGCTAGAGATTTTTAAATATTAATCTAATCCACCAAATCATGTGCACAGAAGAGTACTGTTCTATCAGGGGAGTATTGTTCTATCAGGTGGGGGTCAAGAACACTTACCTCAGACCCTTACCAGAATCATACCAACTACAGGTATATAATAGCACTATTGACATTGTGAGTCTGATAAGTCTTTGTTGTGTAGGCAGGGTATGTTCTATGCATTGTACAATATTTAGCAACACATCTAGCTAGATGCCAACAGCACACCTCCCTTCAGTTTACAAACAAAAATGCTGAGCCAGGAGGATCAGAGGTTTCGGCCGGCCTCAACAACTCCGCAAAGCCTTCCACAATTTACTGAGCCCCTCTTTCAAAATAAAATAGGGCTGGGGGGTATAATTCAAGAGGGCAGAATGTCTCTGGGTTCAATTCCCAGTACCAAAAAAGAATTTTTTTTCCTTTTAAAATATGGATTTAAAATATGGCAACAGTACAATATATCTAAATAATATATTTACCTTGCTTTAAGTTAAAGCTTTTTTTCTTTTTTGCAGTACTGGGGATGGAACCCAGGGGCATTCTACCTCCAAGCTACACCCCTAGCCCTATTTTTTATTCTTTATTTTGAAACAAGGTCTCGCTGAGTTGCAAAGGGCCTCACTAAGTAGGTGAGGCTGGCTGAGAACCCTGATCCTCTTGTCTCAGCCTCCCAAATGCTGGAATTACAAGTGTGTGCCACCATGCCCTGCTAGGTTAAAGGATTTTAAAAAGATTTTGTAACATAGATTTTCTCTATGTGGATACCTTAGTCACCCACTTGTACCCAAATTGGAGCAGTGTCTAGTTCTTTCCCAACTCTGGGAAATGCCAAATACATATGAAAATCTAAACAATTTTAACATCCAACCCATCTCCCTATGTCACCCATTTCTTACTTTGTATGCCACCGTGTGATTCTTGAACCATGCATCCTGGAGATTTAAGCTTCTACCCTTCAAATTTCCTCATCTAGTTCCTGCCAACTATTTGTGAGGTAAGGAGGAAGTAAAGCTGATGACCTTTAAGGTCTTTCTCAACCTGACACCCTACATTCAATGGCAAAATATTCCTCCAAATGACCAATACTCCTCCAGCTGACCAAACCTCTTGAGATCACTGAAGTCATTCATACTGTTTTCTTTCTTCAAACTTTACATTTATGTTGACACAACCAGTGTATCAGCTGTTTACAATATACCTGTTCATACCAGTTATCAGCTGCTTATTCCCTGACCCAAATAGTTTTAAACATGATTTTAAAATAACGTTTCAAGAAACTGACTCCATATCATTTATATGAAAGGCCCATGTTAAGCACATATTGAGACAGAAAGTAAATTATTGCATCGCTTATGGCTTGGCCATGAAAAGGGAAGAATGCTAATGGGTATAAGGATTTGGAGCGGTGTGTCATAAAAATGTTAAAAAAAAAAATTAGCCGGGCGTGGTGGCACACACTTGTAATCCCAGAACTTAGGAGGCTGAGACAGGAAGATCACACAGGTTTAAAGCCAGCCTCAGCTACTTAGTGAGGCTCGCAGCAACTTAGTGAGACCCTGTTTCCAAATAAAATGTAAAATAGGTCTGGGAGTATAGCCCGGAGGTAGAAAGCCTCTGGGTTCACAGTACCACAAAAAAAAAAAAAAAAGTTAAAAAATTAGATTATGATGCTGGTCCCACAACTCAGTATATATACTAAAAAAAAAAAAAAAAAAAAAAAAAAAACCACTCATTTACAATTTAAATGGGTGTACTTCATGGTATGTTAATTTTAACTCAATAAAGTTGTTTTAAAAAAGCTAAAAGCACTTGCCTACCATGTGTGAGGCCCTGGGGTAAATCTAAAGGAGTCAGCTTACACACACACGCACGCACGCACACAGAAAAGCTAAGTGTAGGAAAAAAGAATTTTAATCAACTTTTATTGGTAGAAAAAAGTGTGATTGCGGGCTTGGTGGCACACACTTGTAATCCCCGTGCTTGGGAGGTGGAGACAGGAGGATCGCGCTGGCTTAAAGACCCCGTTTCCAAATAAAAAGTATAAAATAGGTCTGGGAGGGTAGCCTGGAAATACAAGGGCTTCCAGGAACCCTAGTACCACCAAAAAAAAAAAAAAAAAAAAAGAGTGATTAGGAACAAATTTTATTGCCATTATATGGGTTATATAAGATTTGAATCCTGATATAAAATTTGAATCCTGATATAAAAATTATCCAGAATTAAACTTTTCCAAAAAACATAAACATATGCAAATTTAATCATTTCCTTGTAAATTTGGTACTGTAGATAATTTTACTGTTCATGATTTTGAAAACAATAAAAAATATTTCAGAAAGCCAAATGCTATATAAGAACAAGATATATGAATATCAACAACAATGGACAGCCTACAGCTTTATTGTGAACAGGACGGCATTGTAAAAATTCTAAAGTTATCAGAACATAATTTAAAAATAGCCAAATCACAGTAAAATTGCAAATATCTCATCCCCCAAAACACAGCTATCAATTACACATGTCGCTTTTTTACCCAAACTTATCAGAAGCACTGACGATCACTATGAGCCATCAATACCAAACAAACAAATCCCATCATTCCATCTGCTCCATCAAACTGCTTAAAAATCATTTAGGCTCTCAGAGTACTTTTTCAATTAAAACTTCCTATCAGATTTATAAAAAGTGAATGTCCACCTAACCCTGCGGCTTATCACAACGTGTTTCTCTATACGCTACAAATAATTTATCATGATATATCACTTACCAAATTAGCATGTACTGTTAAGACTGGCCAGGGTTTAACAAATCAGAAATCGAGTCAATTAGAAACAAAAAACACTTCAATTTAATTATTCGAAAGTAAGAGAAGCCTCCATAAAGACCATAAAATAAAGCTGGCTAAAAGAAAACTTTAAAAAAAAAAATCTGCAACTCTGGTTGGCCAAAATTCTATAAATACAACGCCGAACTCAACACATGGACAGCCCAAGAGGCTAATTATAATGGTCAGGCAAAAGTTCCCCAACAACGACGGGCGGGCGGGCCCGGCCTGCCGCGGTGTCTCTGCAGAGACAGAACCACAGCTGAAGAGGCTTCATTACTCAACCAATTACTGTGAGCTACATCGCCGAGTACAAAACACCGAGTTAGGCTTTAGGTTAGCCTTCCCCAGACGGGGAAAAATCTAAAACGAGAGAGAGAAATGACTCCGGGAGGCTCCGAAGGGGGCCGGGGGCCCGGCTGGAAGAAGACGGGAAAGTTTGGGTCGGGTCTGGGAGCAGTAATGGAAGTTGCCAGCCCGAACCGGGCCGCCGGCCGCCGGCTGCAGCTGCGGAGCGGGCCGGGGCCGGGCCGGGCCGGGGCGGCCCACACCTACCTGCGGGTCCGGGCGGCCGCCCGAGCGAGGCCTAGCGCATCGCCGCCGCCGCCGCGCCTCCCTCGGCCTCCCCGGCGCCTCCGCCGCCGCGCGCAGGCCGCCGCCGGGCCCGCTCGGCTCGCTCGGCAGGCAGGCGCGGGCGGCGGCCTCACGTCGCCCCCGGGCGTCCCGTCGGCCGGCAGCTCCCCGCGGGTCCGCAGCGCCGCCTCCGCCGCTGCCGCCGCCGCCTCTCCCACATGCCCGGCTCCGGGAGCCGCCGCCCCGCGCCCGCGCCGCCGCCGCCGCCGCCGCCGCCGGCCCGGAGGGTCCGGGAGACCGCGCGGAGCCGCAGCCCCGGCCCACAATGCTCCGCGCGGCCTGCTGGGCCTCCGCCCGCCGCGCCGAGGCCCTCCGCAGCGCACGGCCGCCGCCGCCACTCACGGGCTGCAGACCGCACATCCTCTCCCCATGGACGCCCTTCCAGCTCGCCCTCCGAGTCCCAGGCCTTCCCGCCGGGCGCCCAGCGCGCTTCCCTGGCGCAGAAATCAGTTCTACTAGTTTGAAGACTCGAAACTTGGGAGTGTGTGTGTGTGTGTGTGTGTGTGTGTGTGTGTGTGTGTGTGAATACCTCCTGGCTCTGTGTGTGTGTTAATAGTGTGTGTATTAATACATCCTGATCGTGTGTGTTTTAATACCTCCTGCTTGTGTGTGTATTAATACTTCTTGATTGTATTAATACCTCCTGATTGTGTGTGTGTGTTTTATTAATACCTCCTGACCCAAGTATTAATAGTTTTCTATTAATAGGAGGTATTAACAGTTTTCTAATTCAAACCTGGTTTTAGAGGGCTTGCACTCTTAAACTAATAAAATTCAATTCACAAGAAAGAGAATATCCTAGAATTATATATTTCATTAAACTTGGCGCTGTGGTACACCCCTCCAAGCCCAGTACTGGCAAAGCTGAGACAGGAGGATTACAAATAGAAGACCCTGTTTCAAACTTTAATAAATAAATAGGGCAGTAGTAGAGTGCCCCTGGCTTCAATCTCCAGTACCACAGTAAATAAATAAATAAATACATATCCTCCATCATTTGAGTGTTTGTATGTTACTTTTAAGATTTTGTTCCAAAAACTATTTTTTGCCTAAAATAGCTTCAAGCATTTATAAGAAACTCAGTATATTTTAACAAAAGTGAAAATGTAACTCTTAGAGTTGGAGAATTAAAAAAAATTGATGCAAGCAAGTTTCACTATTGACAAGTCACTTTGAAAACTGCAAACATAACTCTCAGAGGGTTTAATCACCAAAGAAGTAAAGTTGGGGGAAGGAAAGAAAAGGGCAAAAATAATTAAGAGGAAAGTCATTCCATATATTCTTCTAAATTCAGTTCTTCATAATTTTGTAATAAGGAGGGTGAAAAATCCCCAATATGAAATAAACAACTATAAAATAAGCTCTCTTAAATCCCTGATCTCTTATAAAATCACATGTATTCACACTGAAGCAGAATTGAACGGTTAAGAGGAATGGTCGAAGTTTCAGTCTGAAGGAGTAAATTTTAGTGATCTGTTGCATACTATGGTAACCATATGTGTATTTCTTTTCCTTTTTTTTTTTTTTTTTTTTTTTTGGTGGTACTGGGGGTGGAACCCAGAGGCTTTCTACCTCCGGGCTATAATTCCAGACCTTTTTTATATTTTATTTGGAAACAGGGTCTCACTAGGTTTCTGAGAGCCTCACTAAGTAGCTGAGGCTGGCTAACGAACCTTGCGATCCTCCTGTCTCAGCCTCCCAAGCGCCGGGATTACAAGCGTGCGCCACCACGCCCGGCTACTATATGTGTATTTCAAAACTGATAAAAGAATGGATTTTAGATGTTCTTGCCATAAGAAAATAAGTGTCTGAAAAGACAGATGTGTTAATTAGTTTGATTTAATATTCACAATTTATACATATATCTAAACATCCCATTATATCCCATAAATTTGTACAATTATTTATCCAAATTTTATAATGGATAAATATATTATGAAAATAGTTACAAGATTAACCAAATTTTGTCTAAGGCCAAGGAGGGAAATAATTTTACTTTGTGTCTAGAACCACTTCATAGTTAATACTAGGAAATTAATTTAGCAAGGTTCTATTTTGAACCTGTATTAGGAAGTCAAAAACAGTTCATAGATTGCCTTAAGCCTGGCTTGTTTGGCTTTTGGAAAAATATTTTTGGATCTGAGCTTGGTGGAGCACACCTGTAACCCCAAGTACTGGAGAGACTGAGGCAAGAAGATCATAAGTTCAAGGCCAAACCTGGGCATTTTAGCAAGACTTTGTCTCAAAAAATTTTTTTTAATTTTTAAAGGGCTAGAGATGTAGCTCAATGGTAGAGCACTGGCCCTGGATTCAATCCTCAGTATATATAGATAGGTAGATAGATGATAGATAGATAGATAGATAGATAGATACTGAGGATATATATATATATATATATATATATATATATATATATATATAATCATATATCCCCACCTTGTTCCGGAAAAGATCCCAAGTTGTTCTAGTTTGCACTTGGATTAATTAATAGCCATTGGGTGTCTCCCAAACACTAGAACAAGACAAACTGGTTTCTTTCCTCATTATCCATCTGTTAACATACCATAGGAGAAAATTCACATTGAACATTGCACTTTTTTCCTTCAGGGATCCAGCACTATGTTTACTTTTACCTTTCCACAGAACAATTTATAATATTGACTCTAAATAGAAAAGTAAATGCTGGTGATTATGTATACTTTAGACAAGTAATTTTATTTGAAGGTAGACAAATTTGAAATTAACTAGTTCAATTGCTATTATTTGAATTATTTCAGTATTAGAAAGATGGCAAGTTACAAACAAATGTGTGTAGACATATTATTAATGTTCATTTCTAGAAATCATGGATGATAGGAAATAAGAAAAATTGATAGAAGATTTTATCATTGGCCTCAGAAGAAGGAAATATGAAGACAATATTTATCTGCCATATTACTAACTACATTTGGCCTATGTACAATATCTTTTAAGAACCATTAAAGAAGATAGTTGTTAGGGTCACCTATTCTCATTAGAGGAAGAATAGCAAATTTTCTAATGATATAATACTATAAAAGGCCTATAAATGCCTTTATTATATGTTTAGTACACATTTGTATGTGTAGCAGTAGTGAAGTTAACATCTATTCAGGGAGCACTGCCATTTTTAATGACTCATTTGACAGAAACTATATATCCATGCGCCAGTATAAATACAGAAGGGAAAGTAGGCACTGGTACAAAGAACAAGTGAAAAATCATTTTGCAGTTTAATAAGGTATTAGCCTGTCATTTTTAAATAAGATATTAGTCTGTCTTTTTTCTTTTCTTTTCTTCTTTTTTTTTTTTTTTAACTGAGGTTTGAACCCTGGGGGCATTCTACCTCTGGGCTAAACTCCCAGACCTATTTTATATTTTTTAAATTAATTTATTTTTTTTATTGGTGCATTGTTTCATACATCATAACGGGATCAAAAAAAAAACTTCCTATTTTATATTTTATTTGGAAAAAGGGTCACTAAGTTGATGAGAGCCTCACTAACTAGCTGAAGCTGGTTTTCAACCTGCGCAATCCTCCTGTCTTAGCCTCCCAAGTGCTGTTTTACAAGCGTGGGCCACCATGACTGGCTAAGCCTGCCTTTTTTTCACAGTAGCAAGTCTTGAATCTACCAGGTGGGAACTCATCCAAGGTTTTGTAACCTATTTCCTCAGCCAAATATATAAAATTGCATTATGTGTTTAGTATAAATAATCTTTAATATGCAAAATCCACGTGGCCTAATAAACTGAAAAGTATTATGCTGATAGTTGTTGCATCGGGTTTATTTTTATGATCCAATGTCTATATTTTATCCATCATCTGTAAGCTGTTTTTAAGTATTATAATATCTAGAAACATACAACACTATGACTCCACTATGAAACTGTGTTTTGATGTTTTCTCAGATTTAATGTAAGACTATCTTAATGTAGGAAAACTTTTCAGTTTACATCCAATATAGTGTAAGATATTACAACTGAATGTGGGTATAAGTACTACTAGAAATTCTATAACATTTCACTAGATAACAATGCACTCAATAATTTTAAGTTTTCAACTTACCATCTGCTTCTCTCTGCTATCAGCTTCTTGATTAGGAAGTAATTGTTTAAGTCTGTTAAATTTCTCTGTTTCCTTTCATTTTGATTCTGATATTTCAAATTTATGTGTTGATTATTATAATAATAACAGCCATCATTTGCTAAGAATTTACTGCACTTCAAGCACAGGGAAGCTGGATTTGGTGGCACATACTTATAATCCCAGTACTTGGGAGGCTGAGACTGGAGGCTCACAGGTTCAAGAACAGCCTCAGCAATTTAGTGAAACCCTCTGTAACTTAGACCCTGTTTCCAAATAAAAGATAAAATAGGGCTGGGGATATAGCTCAAGGGTAGTATGCCTCTGGATTCAATCCCTAGCACCAAGAGAAAAAAAAGTACAAGAAAAAATAGTATCGTGTATTAGGTTTTATTTTTGTGTACAAACTACCATTATTTTAGCAATTTAAAAGAACACGCTTAATTACATCACAGTTTCTGTGAGTCATGTCTAGGCATACCTTAGCCTGTCATCTGCTTAGGTTTCACAAGACTATAATCAAAACATCAGCCAGGCTATATTCCCATCTGGAAGCTGGACTGAGTAAGAATCTCCCTCCAAGTTCACTAGGGTTGTTGGCAGAATTTATCTTCTTGCAGTTTTTGGACTGAGAGCCCTAGCTTCGTGCTAATTTCTAGACTTTCAACTGCTACTCCTTTACCCTGTGTCCAGAGGGGTGTGTATGTGTACATTGTGTCTAGGACTGTTCAAAACTAACTTTAGTGTTAAATACCTTTAAAACAAGGCTGATAGTATTGTTAATGTTATATGCAACTACTTAACCTTGACATAATTAATAAAACCATAACTCCATAATATTAGAAAGATAATAATTTAGAGAATGTTGCTGAGATTGTTTTTTTTTTTATTTTTACTTTTAACCATTTCAATACACATAACCTACAAAAGGACATGTTATAACATATTATTCATGAGTTGGTATCCCCACTCTGCCATTTTCTAGCTAAATTACCTTAGACATGTTACTTAAGCTCACTAAGCTGAGTTCTTTATGAATATAATGATAGTACCCATTTCATAGATAAGCTGTGATGATTATGTTAAAATTCACTTAAATATGATAGCTTAGGGTCTAGCTCATAGTCAGGACTTTAAAATATCAATGATCATAATCAGTGTGATAATCTTCACTATCTTATTATTATTAGGAAGGCTATATTAGCAAAAAAAATCCACCAAATAGGATAGAGGCGGGTGAGGTGTGGCATGAAAAGCCACAGATCTTAAAAGTCCTCATAAGCCAATGGGCTACACACAAGATTAAGTGGTCTGAAAGTATGAAATCAGCAAGTCAGGAACTAGACAGACAGGAACTAGGAACTAAGGTCAGATGGTGAGATTTCAATGGAACTGAGAAAAAAATGCAACCTAAGACATCAGCAACAGAAAGGTGCACCAAATCGTTAGTTTCTACCCAGACATGAAGCCTTCTGTATGTTCCCTGTTGGAGCAGAAGTCAGTCATTGTGCATGTCTAGCCCAGCATTATGAATGGGAAACACATGAGTCATATTACTATCAAAAATGGTGAAGAGCCTGGCGTGGTGGCGCACGCTTGTAATCCCTGCGCTTGGGAGGCTGAGCAGGAGGATTGCACAGGTTCGAAGCCAGCCTCAGCTACTTAGTGAGGCTCTCAGCAACTTAGTGAGACCCTGTTTCCAAATAAAATATAAAAAAAGGTCTGGGAATATAGCCCGGAGGTAGAAAGCCTCTGGGTTCCACCCCCAGTACCACCAAAAAAAAAAAAAAAAAAAAGGTGAATAAATTGTTTAAAAGACTGGAGAGGAACCAGGCATGATGGTACACACCTGTAATCCAAGCATCCTAGGAGGCTGAGGCAGGAGTATCACAAGTTCAAGGCCAGCCTGGCAACTTAGTGAGACCCTGTCTCTAAATAAAAAATCAAGAGAGCTGGTGTTGTAGCTCAGTGTTGAATGTTGAATCCCTGGGTTCAACCCCTAGTACCACCACCAAAAAAAAAAAAAAAACCAGACTGGAAGAGTAAATATAGCAATCAGAGATATGGGCATATCTTGACGAGTATAAAAATACTTTCAAAATTGGACTATACCCCTATTTTTTATATTCACTATTTCACTATTTCCATTATTATATTTTTGTTCTGTGTTACTTTATATAGGATGTGGTTCTTTTACCTATAAACTTTGTCTAACAAACTAAATTGTAAATATTTCCAGCACAAGATTTGCTGTTGTACTTTAAAAAAAAAAAAATACCTAGAGGTTAGGCCGATGCTGGGGCCAGTGGCCAGCATTGGAGCCTGCCGTGAGGCAAGGCCGGTGCTGGGGCCTCCGAGGCTGGGATTGGAGCCTGTCGAGGGGATAGGCCGGTGCTGGGGCCAGCGAGGCCAGCATCGGAGCCTGCCTTGAGGCAAGGCCGGTGCTGGGGCCTCTGAGGCCGGGATCAGAGCCTGCCGAGGGGTTAGGCCGGTGCCAAGGCCTCCGAGGCCGGGATCAGAGCCTGCCAAGGGATTGGTCGAGTGCCGGGGCCAGTGGCCGACATCGGAGCCTTCCGTGAGGCAAGGCCGCTACTGAGGCCTCTGAGGCCGGGATCGGAGCCTGCCTTGAGGCTAGGCCGGTGCTGGGGCCACCAAGGCCGGGATTGGAGCCAGCTGAGGAGCTAGGCCGGTGTCGGGGCCAGCAAGACCAGAATCGGGGCCTCCCATGAGGCAAGGCCGCTGCTTGAGCCAGCAAGGTCTGGATCAGTCCACCGGGTAGCCAGGCCACTACTGGGGCCGTCAAGAGTGGGATCAGTACTTGCAACGCAGCATGCACAGAGAAATATCACAGAAAATAAAAACCAGATGCTTCTCCTAATCAGCAAAAACTAGGAGGAAAGGGGCAACAGGAAGAGGTCGAGCTATAGAAAGGGCCCTATAGTGAAGCAATTAAGGTGACCAATCAGAGGGTATGGACTAGGGGAGGATGGAGCCTCTTTAAAATGCAGGAGGTACATAAACAAATGTATCAAAGCTAATCACCAAACAAGCATGGGATCGAGGGAAGGGGGAAGGAATGAGATGGAGAGTGGATGAGGGCTAATTGGATGATGTGTGCTTGTATATCCTCTCAAGTCTTGTATTCCAATGTGATATATGATTACAATGCACCAATAAAAATAAATTTTAAAAAATTAAAAAAAAAATCCCTACAAACCAGGTGTGGTAGCCCATACCTATAATGCCAGTACTTGGGTTGAGATAGGAGAATCACAAGTTTGAAGCCAGCCTTGACAACTTAGCTAGGCCCTCAACAAGTTAGTGAGATTCTATTTCAAAATAAAAATAAAAATAAAATAGGGCTGAGAGTGTATCTTACAGATAAAATTCCCTTGGGTTCAATCCTCAGACCACAAAAGAAAACTTAAAAATTTAAAAATTCCCAGCCTGACATGGTGGCACATGCTTGTAATCCCAGTATTTGGGAGGCTGAGACAGGAGGATCACAGTTTGAAGCCAGCCTCAGCTGTTTAGTAAAGCCTTTTTCAATTCAGTGAGAAACTGTTTCAAAATAAAGAATAAAAAATAAGGCTGGGGGTATAGTTCAGAGGTAGAATGCCCCTAGGTTCCATCCTCAGTACCACAAAAAAAAATTTTTTTTAATTTCTTATAGAATCTGGAACAGTATAGTACATAGTATAATTTCGAAAAATGTTTATTGAATTAAAATAAATATGAAGCCTGGCGTGCTGGCATACGCTTGTAATCCCAGTACATGGGAGGCTGAGACAAGAGGATTGCAAGTTCTCAGCCTGCCTCAGTTACTTAGTGAGGCCTCTTGCAACTTAGTGAGATCCCTGTATCAAAATAAAGAAAAAAAAATAGGGCTGGGGTGTGTAGCTCAGAAGTAAAATGCCCCTGAATTCAGTCTCCAGTACTGCAAAAAGAAAGAAAGAATTATTCCCCTTTAGAAAATAGTATTTGGTATAATGAGTATTAATAATTTTTTTGGTGGCACTGGGAGCAGAACCCAGGGGCTTTCTACCTCTGGGCTATACTTCCAGACCTTTTTTATATTTTATTTGGAAAGAGGGTCTCACTAAGTTGCTGAAAGCCTCACTAAGTAGCTGAGGCTGGCTTTGAACCTGTGCGATCCTCCTTTCTCAGTCTCCCAAGTGCGGGGATTACAAGTATGTACCACCATGCCCGGTGAATACTAATAATTTTTAAAACTAGTGGATGACCTTGACATTGTTCTTAATTCTTTCACATACCACATCGATATGTCAGCAAATCTTACTAATACTACCTGCAAAATACATGTAGACTAAACACTTCTTAACACTCACATTGCACCCACCCAGGTCCCAGCCATGTTGCCTGTGAGGCCTCTGACTGTAGCTGCCAGACTCTAATACCTTGCTCATTATAATACCATGCACCATCCACAGAGGTTGCAGCATAAATAATGTTTTCTGGAGTTGTGCAGTACGATGATCCTACTTGCCTGGATTATTGTGAAAGCCTCTTAGCACATTCCCCTGTTGCTGTCTTCTTCCTTTCCAGTCTATTCTCAACACAATAGTCAGCTTAATCCTGTTAAAATTAAATTGTTAAAAAAGTCAAATCATGTCATTCTTTTACTTAAATCCCCCAGATGTTCCCATATCATTTAAAGATAATGTCCTGCAAAGCCCTAAATGATCTTGTCCCACTTTTACTGCTCTGGCTTTCTCTTCTCCTGCTCTTCCATTTCTCACTTTGCTGTAGTTACATTGGGCTCCTCATGCTTCCTGGGACATGCTGGGCATGCTCCTGCCTCAGGATATTTGCATGCACTCTTCCTTCTGCTAGAATCCCCCAGATATCCATATGTCTAACTCCCTTATCTCCTTCAACTCTTTATTCCAACCTTCCTTCTGCTGAACATGGTAGCAGAACATGCCTATCACCCTAGCTAGTCAGGAGGCTGAGGCAGAAGGATCACTAGTTTGGGGCCAGCTGGGCAGCTTAGGGAGATCCTGTCCCCCAAAAAAGTTGGGTGGGTGGGAGTGTGAAGCTGGCAGTGTAGCTCAGCACTAGAGTGCTTGCGTAGCATGTGTGGGCCTGTGTTCAATCTCCAGTACTGCAAAAACAATAAAAACCTCACCACCTCCGTGAGGCGTTCCTTGACACCCACATTTCTCATTGCAACACTATGTCGCATATGCTTTCCCCCCTTACCTTTTATTATATCTAACCCACTGTGTTTTATGTAAGTATTGTAGGCCCATCTACCTCATGAATGCATGCTCCTTGAGGAAAGATAGTCATATCTGTTTTAAAGGTCCATTAAGTTCCAGTAAGCAGAATAAAAAATTACTCTGAACCAGATGTGATGGCATACACCTGCAATCCCAGTACTTGGGAGGCTGCAACAGGAGAACCCCATGTTCAAGGCCAGTCTCAGCAACCAAGTGAGAGCCTCAACACCTTAGCGAGACCTTGTATAAAAATTAAAAATGAAATAAAGCTGAGGGTATGGTTTGGAGGTAGAACAGCCCTGGGTTCAATCCCCAGTACCATTAAAAAAAAAAAAGAAAGAAAGAAAGAAAGAGAAAAAGAAACAAGTAGTTTAATGTCTTAAAAATGACTCACCACTGATATATTGTAGGTCTCAACATTTTGTTGAGCCATCACTCATTTATTAGATTTATGATGAATACAATAGTCTTAGCTTACTTTACAATTGAAATATTGTTACAGTTGGATATGGAATGTCCCCTGAAAACTAGTGTATTAATGTATTAAATGTTCTATTGAGTCATGAGTATTAAAATCTCATCAGTAGATAGTTGGCCTCTCAAAGAATTTTCACAAGAAACACCTTATACATCAAGTGACTATGTGACTTAATATTAGCTATTGCTTAGAAAGAACTAAGCAGTAAGAATTCAAACTCTTACACCACAATGAAATATTTTTAAATAGAGAAAAAAATCAAGGAATGGAGAAATATTTTACAAGCAAAATAGAGACAAAATATTACTCAATATCATGAAACCCAAAAAGTTTCACAATATAATCCAAAGTAAAAGATTGATGTAACAATGAATTACAATTACACAATGGCTTTCCTTGAATACCTGAATGTAGTATAAAGATCATTTAATTCTCAGGCCACTGATCATTTTGGTTCCCATGCTAGCAAGAAACAAAATATCTGTGTTTTCAATACTTATCTGTTTTACTTCTCTAAGTTCCTGAGTTTTAATTTAAAAAATTCTCAATCTAAATCTCATTTTGGTTTCTAATTCCAAAATTCAGACTTCAGATGTAGAACCACATTTTCCCTTCCATACTTTCATTTTTACCTTTTAAGATTCTGTATAAAATAAAAATAATAAACTCAAAAGAAGAAAAACATTGAAATTAGACTTTCAGAACAGGACTCTCATTTGACACACGAGGAAATGGAGGTCCAAAGGACAGAGGCAATAGTTTTAGTGGTAAAAGCCAATTTCCAATCAGAAGCCAGGCTTAGAACTTCTAGTCCTCTTTGGCCCATTTTATACTGAAGTAATGCTGCATCAACAAATTACTGAAAAGCTAAAGAATTCTTTTCAAGGGAAGTACCTATTATTTGAATCCAAAAATGATCAGGTTTCTTCCCCAACTCCCAAGGAAAAGGTTAGGGCTTTCTCTAAAATATGAAACATTTCATTGCTTGTAAGAGAAAAAATATTGTAGAGAAGATTTTGCTTGGTAGCAAGTAATAAATTAGGAAATAATGTAAGTATACTTTACTGGTTTTCAAATCCAAGCGACACTTCCATAGTTGATTGCAAGAATCCAATTCTTTTGAAACTGTACAACTTATTTTTATGTATTCCTCCTTTATAAATATGCAAAAGCCTTTTTCTACCCTTCTAAGTTTATCCCAACTTACTCTGTAGATCAGTATGCATAGCAAAAGAAATGGTAAAATGAGCATAAAGGACACATTTACAAAGTATAAGTATTTCTGTGTCTATTACAAATTGAAAGCCAGACCCATAGTTTTTTTTTTGTTTTGTTTTTGTTTTGTTTGTTTGTTTTGTTTTTGTTTTTGTTTTTTTTTTTTGGTGGTACTGGGGTTCCTGGAAGCCCTTCTACCTCCGGGCTACACTCCCAGACCTATTTTATACTTTTTTTTAAATTTGGAAACAGGGTCTCTTAAGCCAGGGAGGCTGGCTCTGAACCAGGGTGATCCTCCTGTCTCCGCCTCCCAAGCGCGGGGATTACAAGCGTGCGCCACCACGCCCGGCTCAGGCCCGTAGTTTTGTTCCTCTACAAATCTCTACAACATGCATGTATCAAATTGGTGAGCAAACAAAAAGCTTGTATAACTGGCTTTGTCTTTCTGATTAAACTGGCTCACTGATGCGTGCCACCGAGGGCTACTTCAATTCCAGGTGGTCAGCATATCTCTCTGGCTAATGATATCAGAGAGAGAAATTGCTCTCTCCTCTGTCTTATTTTTTTACTGCCTACCTGATATATTTTGCCCCAGTTTATTAGAGACTGCCTAAGGTACTTACTACTTGCCACCAGAATAAGGTTGATTTTTTTTAAGAAATGAGCGATTCAAAATTGTGGTTCTTCTTAACGGTGAAACCAGTATTCTGACTCTAAATCATATCACAATGAAGAATTAGGAAAAATGTTCCTAAACCAGTGTTCCTTAATTCCCTGAAGCACATCCTCATTCTCAAACAGACATCCAGACATCCAGCCAATATTTATTGAGGACTTTCTGGGCCCTATATGCTAGCTGTAAGCAAGACGGATTCAGTTCATACTCTCATGAACCTCACCGTCTGAGATGAGAAGAGAGACACTAAAGAAATTATAGGAATTGTTGGACAACTTTGGGATACGTATCATGGAGAGGTAGAGAAAGCGACGGAAGCCTGTAAAGGTGTGCCTCACAAAGGTGAATGAAGAATCCTTGCCAAAGGAAGCAACACTCAAACTGAAGAACGAACAGTTAGCCAGGGAAGGGCAGTAGTAGTGGTAAGGAGTCCTGGGCAGAGGAAATAGCTTCCAGAAAGAGGTTCTGAGGCATGAAGGAGCTAAGTCAGCAGCGGGAACAGAGACAGGACCAATGTGGCTAGCATGCAATGAGGCAAGTGGGCCCCAACCAGAGACCACGTGGGAGCTTTAGGTTATGTTGCAGCTTGAACTTTATTATAAGCTATAATAGGGCTTTGGGCAAGATGTCACAAGCATGTTTTTAAAAGATCAGTCCGACCACTTTGTGGACAATGCGTGAGTGAAGTAACCAAGATAAGGGTGTCACCAGAAGCTAAAAAGGGTGGTCCAGTTGTCAGGCTAAGGTGGCTGGGGTGAAAACCAAAAGCATAGACAGATCTCTCTGCTCCAGCTGCCGTAACAAAGTTTGATATCAGTGTTCCAGCATGGTCAGGTTCTTATGAGGGCTCTTTCTGACTTGTAGATGGCTACCCTCTCTTTGTATGTCTTCCTGATGTATAGATAGCCACCATCTCCTTGCGTCCTCATGTGATGGAAAGAGAATGAATTCTGGTTTCCTCTCCCTCCTCCTATTCTTCTTCCTGCTCCCCCCCTCCTCCTCCTCCTTCTTCCTTTTCTTTTCTTTTTCTTTTTTGGTACCAGTTGAACCCAGGGGCATTCTACCTCTGAGCTATACTCCTACCCCTATTTTATTTTTTATTTTGAAACAGATTCTAGCCCAGTTGTTGAGTCTATCCTCAAACCCGCAGTCCTCCTGCCTTGGCCTCCCAAGTACTAGGATTACAGGCCTGTACCACCACAACCATCTTTTTTCTTCTTAAAAAAACACTCAGTTCCTCAAGGGTACCTCACTTTCATGACTTCATCTGAACCTAATTACCTGCCAAACTCCAAATATCATTAGATTGACAGTAAGGGCTTTAACATATGAATTTTGAAGGGACACAAATATTCAATCCATAACAACCATTTTGAGAGATCTCCCAAGAGACAGACTATCGATAGTATTTGGTGATTTGTTGAACAAAGAGGCTTCGAGGCAGCAGATACTAAAAATGATTCCTAAGCTCCTAACATAAGCAGTTGAGAGAATAATGGAGGTATTTAATGAGACAGGAAACATTGGAGGAGGAAAAGATTTGAAACTATGAATTCAGCACTGGGCATGTCCAGTTTGGGAGGCCTATGTAATAAGCTACCTGAAAATGTTAAGGAAGGAGGCAGGTAGATGTTTGGATCTGGAACTTGGAAGAAAGGCCTAAATGAAGGTATAAATTCAGAAATCGTCAACAGGTAACTAACCGTTGAAAAGATGGATGTGTATGTTTAAGGAAGAGAATACAGATGCATGAGAAAAGAAGGAACGAGGAGGGGCGAAGGGCCACAGATCCATGCAACAAGCATACTTCAAATTAATGAGCTAATAAAAAGTTTGTATAAATGGCTTTCTCTTTGAGATTAAACTGGACTCACAGACATGCTGGTAGCACTGTCTTGATCCCAGGTGTTTAGCATAGCCCTCTCATTCTCTGACTAGGTCCTAAGAGGAGGAAAAGCAGCCTACAGGCTAGAAAGAGGAACCAGAGAAGGGGAAAGCCAGGAGACGCACACTCACAGAGGATAACAGAAGTAAACAATTTTGAGGAAGCAAGGAATTGTCAGCTATGGTAAATAAGATGTGTGCTGTTCATTAGACTCATCAGCATGAAGGTAGCTGTTGATTCTAGCAAGAAAAGTTTGGTCTTGGAATCAGAAGCAAATTTTCTGTGTAATGGACTGTGATATGAAGACAAGCAAAGCATAGGCAAACTGCTTCTAACTTGGTTGTGAGGGGGGCAGAGGATAGATGGAGTGTCAGGCAGAGGGAGCATAAGGTCTTTATATGGTATATATCTGAACAAGTTTGAAAAAAAAACAGGACTGCTCTTCAAAAGAAAGTAACTTCACCCTTCACTGAGCGTAATGATTGATTTCCCTCAAATATTTGTCTGTTCGTGTTATTCTGTGAGTCATGAAATCCAATATCATTTAAAACTCTTGACTGAACTTGACAAAAAATTCTGGTTTAAGCAAAAGGGATAAAAGAGAAGGCAATTTATTGCTTCATGTCATGAAGAAGTCTATAGCTAGGGATAACTTAGGACAAGATTGGATCCGGAGACAAGTGATGAAACAGGAACCAATCTTTCCCCATCTCTCAACTTTCCTATATTCATCTAAAAATATTTGTAGAAAAGCTGCTTTGACCCAAACCCTATTTTAGGCAATGGAAATCCAGTGGTATGAAAGACAAACAAGCCCATTCTTGCTACTTCTTTTCAGCATTACACAAGAGGTTTTAGTAATATAAGGCCAGAAAAAGAAAGTTTAAAACATAAGAACTGGAATAAAAGAAACATTTTTTTTTTGATGGGTCTGGGGATGGAATCCAGGGGCATTCAACCGCTGAGCTACAGCCCCTGCCCTATTTTTGTATTCATTATTTTGAAACGGTCTCACTAAGTTGCAGAGGGCCTCTCTAAGTAGCTGAGGCTGTCCACAAACTGCAATCCTCTGGTCTCAGCCTCCTGAATGCTGGGATTATAAGTGTGTGCCACCATGCCCAGCTCAGAGAAGAAAAATATTTTAATTAATTAATTAATTAATTTGATACTGGAGATTGAACCCAGGGACTTCTACCTCTGATCCACACCCCCCAGCACTATTTTTTTTGTATGTGTGTAAAACTGGTCTTAGTAGGTTGTTGAGTCTCGCTAAGTTGCTGAGACTGTCCTTGAATCTGAGATCCTCTTGTCTCAGTCTCCCAAGCACTGGGATTACAGGTGTGCACCACCTCACCTGGATAAATATTATATTTAGATAATAATAATATGTATTTTTAAAATTTCATTGAATCTATATATTATAATTGTGTTTGTTTTTTGGTCCTGGAAATTGATACAGGACCTCACAGATACTAAGCAACTATGCTACCACTGAACTACACCCCAAACCCTTTTTATTTCTTATTTTTAGACAGTCTCACTAAGTTGCCCAGGCTGGCTTCAAACTTGTGATCCTCCTGCCTTAGCCTCCTGAGTGGTTGTGATTACAGGTGTGCATCATCATTAATAAATGATACCAGTAAAATTGCTGGACACAAAGTGTTGTAGGTAGAATTCTAATTTGTTGCTGGGCGTGGTGGCGCACTCTTGTAATCCCCGCGCTCGGGAGGCAGAGACAGGAGGATCGCGCAGTTTCAAAGCCAGCAGCGCTGGCTTCAGAGACCCTGTTTCCAAATAAAAATATAAAATAGGTCTGGGAGTGTAGCCTGGAGGTAGAAGGGCTTCCAGGAACCCCAGTACCACCAAAAAGAAAAAAGAAAGAAAAA
Organism: Muscardinus avellanarius; assembly: GCF_963383645.1. NCBI lineage: Eukaryota > Metazoa > Chordata > Mammalia > Rodentia > Gliridae > Muscardinus > Muscardinus avellanarius. The sequence goes on from NC_137801.1 coordinate 59,122,395, forward strand.
GAAAAAAAAAAGAATTCTAATTTGTTCCCCTAAGAGTCTAATCTCCTGGCATATATACCCTACATAACCACTTTTTCTTGAGAGTGGATGGATTAGTGAATATAATGAGATTTTGCTCTTGTGATTAGGTTATGGCATTTGGCAAAGGTAAAGGAAGTTGCAGATTCAAATAAGAACCCTGATCCATTGAGCCCAAGTTGATCAAAAAGAAGGACATCCTGGTGGCTCTCACTTAATCAGGTGAGCTCTTTTAAAAGAGAGTTTCAGAAGCTGGGCAGAGTTTCAGATCCTGTTTCAAAACAAAAAAATAAAATAGGGCAGCGTTTCAGACCCTGTTTCAAAACAAAAAATTAAATAGGGTTGGGGTGTAGCTTGGAGGTAGAAAGCCCCTAGATTTAATACCCAGTATCACACACACAGAGAGAGAGAGAGAGAGAGAGAGAGAGAGAGAGAGAGAGAGAGAGAGAGAGAGTTTCAAAGTCAGCTATTTGAAAAAAGATGATACTCTCCTGATGGCCTGTAAGCTGCAAAATACTATGTGGTAGAGAAGGCCACATACAGGAAATGGCAGTGGCCTCTAGAAGCTGAGAGTAGGTGCCAAATGACAGCCAGTATGAAAGAGAAACCGCAGTCCTACAACTGCAAGTCACCAAACTGCACCAATAGCAATGATCTTGAAAGAGGACCCTTGGCCCGAGATTAGGTTGTAGCCCCAGCTGACATCTCCATCCAGCCCAGTGAGCCTCGGAGCAGATACCTGACACTGATCATCTGTACCCAGACACTGACTTATGGAAATTGTATGACTTTTTTTTTTGGTGGTACTGGGAGTGGAACCAAGGGGCTTTTCTATCTCCGGGCTATCCTCCCAGACCTATTTTTATACTTTATTTGGAAACAGGGTCTCACTAAGTAGCTGAGGCAGGCTTTGAACCTGTACAATACTCCTGTCTCAGCCTTCCAAGTGCTGGGATTACAAGCATGAGCCACCACGCCCAGCTACACTGTATGACTTTTTAAGATGCCAAGCGATCATTTGTTACGCAGCAATAGCAAACTAATATATAAGGTCAATGTGCAAAAATTCAAAATTTTAATTTATTGGCAACAAAAAGAAACATTTTTAAATACTTTAATTACCATTTTCAACTGCCCCAAAATGTCATATACCTATGAATAAATCTAATAAAAGATTATAATACTCATTTACACAGAAAACGACAGAAATTTATTAAGAGAAATTGAAGATAACTTAAATAAATATATGCCATGTTCATGGATTGGAAGTTTCAATGTTATGTCAATCTCCCAAATAAATCTATAGACTCAATGCAGCTCCAATAAAAATCCCATCTGGTTTATTTGTGGAAAAAAGCAACCTGATTATAAAATGTATATGAAAGTGCATATTGCCAGAAGGAGTCAAAACACTCTTAAAAAAAAAAAAGTGAAGCCGGGCATGGTGCCACATGCTTGTAATCCCAGCATTTGAGAGGCTGAGACAGGAGGATGGTGGCTCGCAGACAGCCTCCGCTATTCAAACCACTGAAACCTTGTTTCAAAATAAAGGATAATAAAAAATGGGGGTGGGGTGTAGCTTGGAGGTAGAATGCCCCTGGGTTCCATCCCTATTACTGAAAAAAAAGTAAGAGGACTTATCTTACTTGTTATCAAGGTTTATTGCGCAACTCCAATATAACTTGAAATGGCACTAATATAGTACGTTGTTAATATGAGGACAGACAAATAGATTTATCAAAGACAAGAGAGTGCTCCAAGATACGTCCATGAATACATAAAAGCTTGATTTATGAAAAATATGACACTGCAGATCTGTAAGAAAGAAATGGTCTTTTCAAATAAATGGTGGCGAGTGTATTGAAAAAAACAAGTCATTCCAGCTGCCTATAGCATGCCTATAATCCAAGTACACGGGAGGCTGAGAGAGGAGGATCACAGGATTGAGGCCAGCACATGATAAATTAACAAAATACTATTTCAAACTAAAAAATAAGCCAGGAGTGGTGGCACATACCTATAATCCCAGTACTCGGGAGGCTGAGACAGGAGAATTGAAGGTTCGAGGAAAACCCCAACAACTTAAAGAGGCCCTCAGCAACTTAGTGAGGCACTGTTTCAAAATTAAAGTTAAAAAATAAGGCTGGAGGGTGTCTCAGAGGAAGGTTGCCCTAGGTTCAATCCCCAGTACCCAGAAAATTAAATAAATCACTAGCCATAAAAACAAAATACATCCCTATTTTACAACCTACACAAAAAATTAATTCCATGTGGACTGTAGATTTATTTATTTATTTATTCATTTATTTGCAGTATCCAAGGGCATTGGACCTCCGAGCTCCAGCTCCAGCCCCAATTTTTTTTTTTTTTTTTTTTAGTCTTTTTATTTTTGAAACAATGTCTCACTGAGTTGTGAAAGGCCTTTGTCTGCAAACCACAATCCTCAAGTCTCAGCCTTCTGAATGTTAGGATTACAAGCATGTGCCACCCATCATGCCTGGCTCTGGATTATAGTTTTTGGGTTTTTTTTTTTTTTTTTTTTTTTTGGTGGTACTGGGGTTCCTGGAAGCCCTTCTACCTCCGGGCTACACTCCCAGACATACATATATATCCCCGCCTCCCAAGCACGGGGATTATAAGCGTGCACCACCACACCTGGCCGGATTATAGATTTAAATGCTACATTCTAGACATCCACATTTAAAAGGCTGATGATTCCAAATGTCGCCGACGATGTGGAGCAACAGGTACAACGTGGAGCGTAGAAAACAAGTACAATCACTTTGGAAAACAATTTGAAAATGTCTTTTCAACATATGGACACTGTGTGTTCTATCAGTTCTACTCTCAGGAATCCAGCCCATAGTAATGCACACATCTGTGGGCCAAAGACATTGATGAATTGATTGACTGTCAAAACTGTGGTGCAGTGATTGGGACGAAGGTGTGGGAGGTGAATGTTTTATTTCTTGACCTAGGTGATAGCAAATCAGTGTATTCACTTACAGGCAATTTTGTTCTAGGTGTGTCAATAGAAAAGGGATGTGTCAATATAAAAAAAAAATTAAAAATAAAGCCAGCCACACTTCCTCCCCTCATGGGTCTTATATTCTTTTTCTTTTTTGGTATGAGGGGGTTGATCCAGGGATACTCTACCTTTGAGTCACGCCCCCACTCCCATTTCTATTTTTATTTTAAATATGTCTCACTAAGTTGCTGAGTCTTTCCTTGAACCTGCAATCCTCCTGTCTTGTGAGTCTTACATTCTATTGGGAGGATCTTAACTCTCCTCCATGTTGAGTGGCTTCAAGTGCTGGAACATGGCCGGCAGCAGCTCCCAATCCACAGCTCCCATGTTCAAACCAGCAGAAGCCAAGGCACACTTGTCTTACAAGCTCAGCAAAAGTTCCAGACTGCCTGTCACTGGCTCCCGTAGGGTCACACATCCTTCTATGACCCAGCCACCAGCACTGATGCCAGGCTGTAATGGAACAGGCCAGAATCGCAGCCAACCTCTGAAGTCAAAATCAAATGGGGACAACTTCATCAGAACAAACTAAAGAGAAAAAGAAACAGAAAAATGTGGTTCTCCAGAAATAAAACTATGGCCCCCTTTCAAAAGAGGAAATAAATGTGGACTGAACACCCAACAATGACCATGGCGGGCCTCTTGCAGGTGAGAACCCAGATTTGGTACTTTGCATTAGGCAGACAGCCCTGCAGCCCCTTTCCTCCCACCAGACCTCGTCTGTCTCAGGGTGCGCTCGCTTACCTCTTCCACTGCTGTGGTGACTGCAAATGGCCTCTTCTTCCCTTTGATCAGTGATCTCTCTTACTCCATCTCTAATTTTCTGACTTTGAAATAAACCAAAAAAAAAAAAAAATCAACCAGATGAATGAAAAAATAACAAAATTCCTTGAAAGTTTTAAATGTATGTTTCTGCTAGAAACTACAATGCATAAGAATTACTCACCAAAATAAACAGACCTTGAAAAATACTTTCTACTTCTACCTAACTACATTTAAAGGTTCCTTTCTGGTGCCTCAGGGATGAACTCTTCTGGTAGGCTTCCTTTACCACCCACCTCCCTCATCAGAGTTACGGAGCTTCTCTAACCCTTAGCTCACTTACACTATGCTGTGATTTTCTCTGTACTTACCTGTCGTGACCATGAGGTCCCTGGAGGCGGGGCTTCTGCCTTATCTCTGTATCACCAGTACAAAGCTCAGTGTCTGGGACACTCGGTGGAAGGTCAATAAATATTTTCTGAATGAGTGAGTGCTTTATATCCCAATTGTAATTAATCCTGATAACAGACCTGTGAGTTGGAGATGATTAACCTGAGGTTTGGAAAGGAAAGACCAGGTAAGTGCCTTGCCAAGATCACACACAGTAAGTGGAATCAGAATTCAGCTCAAATCTATCTGATGCCAAGCCTGGGCTCTTGACCACTCTTAGTAAAAAAAAAAAAAAAAAAAAAAAAAAAAAAAAAAAAATTAATTTATTTGGAATATGGTTTAAATCCTAGCTTGGATATCTTTTTTTTTTTTTTTTTAAATAAACTGGGGATTGAACCCAGGAGCATTTGACCTCTGAGATAGACCTCCAGCTCCAGTTTTTAAATATATATATATTTTTATTTTGCAATAGAGTCTTGCTAGGTTGCTAAGAGTCTTGCTAAATTGCTGAGATGGGAATAAAAACTGCCATCTTGTAACCAGGCGTGGTGGCGCACACTTGTAATCCCTGCATTTGGGAGGCTGAGACAAGAGGCTTCGAGTTTGCCGACAGCCTCGTCTACTTAGCGAGGCCCTTTGCAACTCAGGGAGACCCTGTTTCAATATAAAGAATAAAAGGGCTTGGGCTATAGCTCAGAGGTAGAGTGCCCCTGGTTTCCATCCCCAGTACCACACACACACACACCCTACCATTTTGTCTCAGCCTCCCCTAAGTACTGGGATTATAGGTGTGTACCACCATGCTTGGTTTACTTGGATATCTTAATGGAGATCTTACCTACTTTTTGGTCATTATTCATGGTCCCTAAAAAGACTTGAGCTTTTCGGCTGTCTTTTTTTTTTTTTTTTTTTTTTTGGTGGTACTGGGGTTCCTGGAAGCCCTTCTACCTCCGGGCTACACTCCCAGACCTATTTTTACATTTTTATTTGGAAACAGGGTCTCTTAAGCCACCGCATGCTGCTGGCTTCAAACCTGCATGATCCTCCTGTCTCCACCTCCCAAGCACAGGGATTACAAGCGTGCGCCACCACGCCCAGTTTTTTTTTTTTTTTTGATACTGGGGATGGAACCCAGGGGCATTTTACCTCTGAGCTACACCCCCAGCCCTATCTTTTAGTCCATTTTTAAAATTAATTAATTACTTAATTACTTAATTTATTGTGTGTGTGTGTGTGTGTGTGTGTGTGTGTGTGTGTGGTACTGGGGGTGGAACCCAGAGGATTTCTACCTCCGGGCTATGCTCCCAGACCTATTTTATATTTTATTGGGAAACAGGGTCTCACTAAGTTGCTGAGAGCCTCACTAAGTCGATGAGGCTGACTTTGAACCTGCGCGATCCTCCTGTCTCAGCCTCCCAAATGCGGGGATTACAAGCGTGGGCCACCACACCTGGCTAGTCCATTTTATTTTATTTTATTTATTTATTTTTGTAGGTCTGGGATGGAACCCTGAGGCATTCAACCTCCGAGCTACACCCCCTGCCCAATTTTTTATTCTTTATTTTTTGAAACAGGGTCTCACTGAGTTGCAGAGGGCCTCACTAAGTAGCTGAGGCTGTCCATGAACCGCGATACTCTGGCCTCAGCCTCCAGAATGCTGGGATTACAAGCGTGTGCCATCATGCCCAGCCTGCCTCTTTATTTCTGCTGGACTCTGTCAACTCTACCTACTAAAATTGTTACGGATTGAAAGAATATGGTTTGAAGAAACCAAGTCCTTGCACAGATTTGCCCCTCACCCAATTTTTGAAATATATTAATAATCATAGCTTTCTCAAATCTTCCTAGGCCCTTCCCAATACTGGTACAGTACTGGGGATGGAACCCTTATACCTCCGGGCTATACTCCCAGACCTATTTTATATTTTTATTTGGGAACAGGGTCTCTTGAGCCAGCGAGGGACTTCAAACCTACACGATCCTCCTGGATCCTCCTGTCTCTGCCTCCCAAGCACGGGGATTACAAGCGTGTGCCACCATGCCTGTACCAGTATTGGGAATGGCTTAGGAAGATTTGAGAAAGCTCTGATTATTAATATATTTCAAAAATAATTGTGTCAAAATGGCAGCAGACCTGGGTAAAAAAAGGACTTGATTTCTGCCTAAAAGCAGGCAGCTATTCCAATGTAAATTAACCTAGCTAAAAGTAATTAACAAGTCAATAGAGGAGAGCTAGGGCTTCCTCTTTCTAAAGACAGATCTACATGATAGTCTAGGGAGGATGGAGGAGGGGGTTGACCTTCGACCTTCATGAAAGGAGACACCTTGCCACACCTTGCTGGGGGAGGCAACTTACAGAGATGTTCACTATGTCAGAATTACGTAAACAAGATGGAGGTCATGGGTATAAAAAGTCCAGTCCACGTGCTGTATCTTGGGGGGTGATGAGTTGGCCCAGACCACCCTCCTCCCATGCCATTCTGGCATAGGGCTGTAACTATTTTCTGTATTTCTATCTTTTTAATAAACTTCTTTAAATCTTCAGCAACTGTCCAAGCTATGTATATTTATCCTTAGCTCAGGACAAGGACCCGCAGTTTTTCTGTTTTTCTGTTTGTGTGGTTGTGTTGGGGGAATTATTTCTCCCCTCACACACCGAACATATTTCACAGCAACAATGCCCGGCATATTTTTTCCTTTTTAATTTAAAAGGACTGGTAACTGGGAGAAGAAAAATAAGGAAACTTATTCTAGGTGTTTCTAGAGGTAAAAGAATCTGATCCGCTGATGATAAAGCCCCAAATTAACTAGAACCTGGTTAGCTGTCATTAATTGGCATCTCCAATTACACACACATAAAGGGGGAAGAGGAAGAAAGAAATAAAAACAGCAGCAGAATAATGTCAAAACCGCAACTTTACCACATATGATTTTCAGAAATGAAGCAACCCCAAAATTCTGAATCATGCAGTGAGATCAAAGATAAAGGTTTTCACCACAAAGTTCATTTAACCAGCGCATGTCATTTTCTACAAATTACGAGTAAGCAGCACTATAGTGTCAGACCTGAGTGAGCCACCCAAGAGTGGGTAGGTATGAATGTGCAATAGCCTTAAAAAAAAAACCTTTGCAAAGTTTTTCAAAGAATTAATTATATTGTAGAACTAACCTAACTACAAGTGTAGGAGTATTTTAAAACAGGCTGGAATCCTCAATATGCAGCTGGAGCAGAAGATCCTGGTGAGCCTCACTTTGTGCTAAATTGCAGGCTTCTTCTACCATCAGGTCTCAAGTTTCCCTCAGCAACTGCCACACCGTGCTTATTTAGCCTGCAATAGGAAAGAGTATAAAGCATGATTGACTACTGAAGACTGCAATTACAGAGAATTGATTGGTTCCTCCTTTTTATCTGGTTGAGCAACACCAGAACAAGAGAACTTTAAAAATGTTAATATTAATGAGAATAGCAGAGGACTGTGACTTCATGTGGCTCTTTTTTTTTTTTTTTTTTTTTTTGAGGGTCTGGGGATGGATCCCGGGGGCATTGACCTCCGAGCTACACCCCCAGCCCTATTTTTTATCCTTTATTTTTAAACAGGGTCTCACTGGTTGCAAAGGGCCTCACTAAGTAGCTAAGGCTGTCCACGAACTGCAATCCCCCTGTCCCAGCCTCCTGAATGCTGGGATTACAAGCGTGTGCCACCACGCCCAGCTCATATGACTTTCTTTTTTTTTTTTCTTTTTTCTCTTTTTTGGTACTGGGGATGGAACCTTTCTACCTTCGGGCTACACTCCAAGACCTATGTTTTTATATTTTTTTATTTGGAAACAGGGTCTCTTAAGCCAGTGAGGCTGGCTTTGCCTCCCAAGCGCGGGGATTACAAGCATGTGCCACCATGCCCGGCTTCATGTGGCATTTTTATTTGTTTGGTTTTGGTGGTACTGGGGTTCCCGGTAACCCTTCTACCTCCTGTACCAGTATTGGGAATGGCTTAGGAAGATTTGAAAAGCTCTGATTATTAATAGATATATTTCAGAAATAATTGTGTCAAAATGGCGGCAGACCTGGGTAAAGAAAGGACTTGGTTTCTGCCGGAAGAAAAAGGCAATTCCAATGTAAATTAAGCTAGTTAATTAGCAAGCCAATACTGTACCAGTATTGGGAATGGCCTAGGAAGATTTGAGAAGCTCTGGTTATTAATATATTTCAAAAATAGTTGTGTCAAAATGGCGGCAGACATGGGTAAAGAAAGGACTTGATTTCTGCCTAAAACAGGCAGCTATTCCAATGTAAATTAACCTAGCTCAAAGCAACTAACCAGTCAATAAAAGAGGAGAACTAGGCCTGTCTCTTTCTAAAGACAGATCTTAGTTGAGGAGAACTAGGCCTTTATCTAAAGACAGATCTACATGATGATCTAGGGAGAATAGGGCAGGGTTTGACCTTGTCCTTCAGAAAAGGAGACTCCTTGCCACACCTGGTTGGGGGAGGTACCTTACAGGGTTAAGGGGAGGTACCTTACAGGGACAATCACTGTGTCAGAATTGCATAAACATGATGGAGGTCATGGGTATAAAAGGCCGAGTCCATGTGTAATTCCTTTGGTGTATTCATTTCGAGTCACCCCTCATGCCATTTTGGCATGGGGCTGTATTTCTATTTTCTATATTTCTATCTTTTAATAAACTTCTTTAAGTCAGGTGTGGTGGCGCACGCTTGTAATCCCCGCGCTTGGGAGGCAAAGACAGGAGGATCGTGCAGGTTTGAAGCCAGCCGTGCGCGCTGGCTTAGGAGACCCTGTTTCCAAATAAAAATGTAAAAATAGGTCTGGGAGTGTAGCCCGGAGGTAGAAGGGCTTCCAGGAACCCCAGTACCAGCAAAATAAATAAATACATAAATAAACTTCTTTAAATCTTCAGCAACTGTCCAAGCTATGCATATTTATTCTTAGCTTAGGACAAGAATCCGTGGTCATTTTCTGTTTTTGGTCATTTTTGGCTTTTGTTATGGGTTGGGGGAAAGTGTGTCCGGAACCCTAGCAGGGGTCCGCGGGGAACAGTTTCCTACAAACCATACTCCCTCGTAACAAATAGGACAGTTGAGCTAGGGCTTACTCTTTCTTTCTTTTTTTTTTTTTTTGGTGGTACTGGGGTGGAACCCAGAGGCTTTCTACCTCCGGGCTATACTCCCAGACCTATTTTATACTTTATTTGGAAACAGGGTCTCACTAAGTTGCTGAGAGCCTCACTAAGTAGCTGAGGCTGGCTTCGAACCTGCGCGATCCTCCTGTCTCAGCCTCCCAAGTGTGGGGATTACAAGTGTGCACCACCACGCCCAGCTCAGGGCTTACTCTTTTTAAAGACAGATCTGGGCCCATTTTAAGACAGCTAACCTAAGAATAATTGGAATAGAGGAGGGAAAAGAAGGTGAAACCAAAGGGATCAACAATCTCTTCAAGGAAGAAATAGCAGAAAATTTTCCAAACATAGAGCAAGAGGTCAATACACAGGTCCAGGAAACTTATAGAACTCCCTTTAGACAGGATCGGAGAAGAGGATCTCCACGCCACATAATTGTCAAAATGACCAATGTGGAAGCCAAGCAGAGAATCTTAAAGGCAACAAAAACAAAGGACCAAGTGACATTCAGAGGCAAACCAATTAGAATCACTCCAGACTTCTCAAACCAAGTCATGAGAGCCAGAAGGGCTTGGAGTAACATATTCCAAACTCTGAAAGAAAACAACTTCCAGCCAAAAATTTCCTACCCAGCAAAACTATCTATCAAATTAGATGGGGAAATAAGAAGCTTCCATGACAAACAGAAAATAAAGGAATTTATGTCTTCAAAACCAGCGCTAGAGAAAATACTCAAAGAGATTAACTACAAAGAAGAATTAGGTAACACACACCAGAACCAGAGAAACAAGATTTTCCATCCAACAGACAACTAAGATTGGTTATCTGTGGAGATTCATTATTTAGGTTAGTCTTTTACCTATCTCTAAATTGTATTGTTTGTTTTTATTGTTGTTAATTTTTAGGATTTCTAGTTGGAATACTAATATACCTTCAGATATAGCATTTGGAAATATTTTATCCCATTCTATCAGTAACTCTTAACTCTGTTTGCATTGTCTTTGTATATACAATATTTTTTTTTTTTAGGGAGTTTGTATACCCTTCTGTTGCCTGTGCCTTTGGAGTCATATCCAAGAAATCACTGTCAATTTCAATGTTGTGAGGTTTTATGACCCAGATTTTCTTCTAAAAGTTTATAGTCTTAAGATTTATATTTGGGTCTTTTATCTATTTTGAGTTAATATTTGTATATGGTGTTAGGAAAGGGTCCAATTTTATTCTTTTTCATGTAATTATTATTTTTCAACAATATTTAGTTAAAAGATTATTATTTCCTCCCCCAAATGTTAGTGGAAACCTTGTCAAAAATAACTTGACAATATATGGAAGAATTTAGCTCTAGGTTTTTGTTTAACTTCAATGGTTTATATATCTGCCCTTAGAACAGTACTACACTGTTTCAATTATTGTAGCTTCATATGGTTTGAAATCAGGAAATATACATCTTCTAGCTTTGTTCTTTTTCGAGATCGTTTTGGGTATCTAGAGTCCATATTCCACATTAGGATAGATTTTTTCTGAAAAATAAATAAATAAATGTATGATAGTTTCACCTAAAAAAAAAGAAAAGAAAAGAAAATATTCTCTGGTCAGAAAGAAAACAAAAAGAAATATTGAAACATTATCTTTAAGTCATCAAAAGCTTGGTATCAGACAAATGAAACTGTTCTGTGAGATTATCATTGTTAATTTTGGATAAATTGCTATAATACTAGATGTCAACCACTAAGCCAAGCATGGGAAGGAGGGATGGGGAGGGAACGGGGTGAGGTTGGGTAGGGGCTAATTGGGCGATGTGTGCATGTATGTCTACAAAAAGTGGTTTTTTTTTTTTTATCCCATTACGATGTATGAATACAGTGCACCAATAAAAAAATAAATAAATAAAAATAGGGCTTGGGGTGTAGCTGAGATGTAGAATTCCCCCCTGAGTTCCATCCTTAGTAACACACACAACAAAATCACTCATAAATCCAAAACTAAGAAAGAACTAATTCAACATTTCAGTATATTTACTTGTAGACGTTTTTTTTTTTTTTTTTTTTTTTTTTTTTTTTTTTTTTTACAGTACTGGGAATGGAACCCAGGGCCATTCTATCTCTGAGCTATACCCCCAGCCCTATTTTTTATTCTTTATTTTGAAACAAGGTCTCACTGAGTTGCACATGGCCTCACTAAGTAGCTGAGGCTGTCTGCGAACTGTGATCCTTCTGTTTTAACCTCCCAAATGCTGGGATTACATGTGTATGCCACCTCGCTCAGCTCTAGACTTTTTTTTTTTTTTTTTTTTTTTTTTTTGGTGGTACTGGGGATGAAACCCTTCTACCTCCAGGCTACACTCCCAGACCTATTTTATATTTTTTATTTGGAAACAATAAGCCAGTAAGGCTTGCTTCGAACCTGTGTGATACTCCTGTCTCTGCCTCCAAGCGCAGGTATTAGAAGTGTGTGCCACCATGCCCGGCTAGACTTTATTTTTTAATGTGTATGGAGCTGGGTATTGAACCTAGGAGCATTCTACATTTGAGCTATATTCCACCCACTATTATTATTATTATTTATTGTTATTATTATTATTATTATTATTATTATTATTATTATTATTTTGAAATAGGGTCCTGCTAAGTTGCTAAAACTGGCCTTGAACCTGTGATCCTCCTGTCTCAGCCTCCCAAGGATTGGGATTGTAGGCAATCAGAAATTAAAATTATGATCACTGAAATAAAATGTCCAAAAGAGTGCAGGAGAATATTCAAGATACCTTTCAGAAAGAGATTTTTTTAATAGAAGAAAAAAAGGTAAGAGAATTAAAAATTCAACCAGAAATTTTATGGTTCAGCCAGTAGGAATTCCAGGGAGTATAAAACAAAAATGAAGCTGGGTGTGGTGGTGTACACTTGTAATCCTAGTATGTTAGAGGCTGAGACTGGAGGATTGAAGGTTTATGACCAGCCTCAGCTACTAAATGAGGCTCTCCCAACTTAGACACTGTTTCCAAATAAAAAATTAAAAGGACTGGGGAGGGGGTGTAGGTCAGAGGTAGAATACTCTAGGCTCAATCCCTTATGACAAAAACAAACAAACAAATAAACAAAAAACCCAAAAAACAAAAAAACAAAAGCACAAAAAATAAAGGAGTCTGGGAAATGGGAGCATCACATAGAGGCTGGTAAGCAAAGTTCTAGAATGACAACCATGCCCTAAGTCTAGGGAGCCATCAGTCCGATTAAGAAAGCTGTGCATGGTGGTGCACGCTTATAACCCCAGTACTTGGGAGGCTGAGACATGAGAATGGCAGGTTCCAGGACAGCCTCAGCAAGTAATGAAACTCTCATAAACCTAGCAAGACATGATTTCCAAATAAAAATAAAAAATAGAGCTGGGCATGGTGGTGCACACTTGTAATCCCATCCCTTGGGAGGCTGAGACAGGAGAACTGTACAGGTTTGAAGCCAGCCTCAGCTACTGAGTGAGGCTCTCAGCAACTTAGTGATATCCTGTTTCCAAATAAAGTATAAAGTAGGTCTCGGAGTATAGCCCGGAGGTAGAAAAGCCCCTGGGTTCCACCCCTAGTACCACTAAATAAATAAATAAATAAATAAATAATAGGGTTGGGGTATAACTAGGAGGTAGAATGCCTCTTAGTTTAATCCCCAGTGTAGAAAAAAAAATCTTAAGAGGACAGAGGAGTCTGGGAGTGTATCTCAGCGGTAGCGTGCTTGCCTAACATAATTAAGGCCCTGGGTTCTATCCCTAGTTCAAAAAAAAAAAAAAAGAAAAGAAAGAACAAAAGGAAGAAAGAAAGAAAGAAAGAAAGAAAGAAAGAAAGAAAGAAAGAAAGAAAGAAAGAAAGAGAGAAAAAGAAAAAGAAATAGAAAAAGAAAAATGAAGGGCATGGGAGTAAGGTCTTAAGAAAATGGGACTGCTAGGTTGGTGGATAGTTTTGTGTTTCAAGGTTTGGATAAACTATTGCTAGTACTTTGATGTTTACAAAACTTAACTATAATGATCAAAACATTTTTGTCCTGTGGTGTTTTTGTCACACAGTCCTATCATGTGACACTAAAAGATTATGATGAAACTATAGTGAGAGGATGTGGGGAAGGGAGTGCCCGTGGAGACTGAATAAAAGAGCTAAGTTTTCAACTACCAGAACAGGATGTCAATAGACAATGTCCTAAATTGATCAACGGAGAAAGGGCTGAATGAGCAAATTATTTAAACAAAAAGATAAATAGTAGATGAAACAGCGTGAAGCTTTGAGGAAGTGGCAGAGTAGAAATCAGTAAAGGTAAAAAAACAAATGAAGCCAGAGGCCCACTGTTTTCCCACCCAAGGCTTTTAGATTAATTTTTAAAATTCCATGTGCACATATTGCTTTAAAAATTAAGCAAGGTACAATGATGCATACCTGTAATCCCAGTACCTGGAAGGTTGAGACAGAAGGATCACAGGTTCAAGGTTAGCTTCCATACCTATTGTGACACTGTTTTAAAATAAGAAATAAGATCAGGTTGAGAATATAGCTCAGGGGTAGAATAACCTTGGGTTCAAAAGCTAGTGCCACAAAATTAATTAATTAATACAAATAAAATAGGACTGAGGGTCAGGCACAGAAATAGAACACCCCTGGGTTTAATCTTCAGTCCCTGTACCCACAAAATATTCAGAAATATTTGCAGCTAGGTGCTGTGGCACATGCCTGAAACCCCAGTAATTGGGAGGCTAAAACAGGAGGACTGGAAATTTGAGGCCAACCTGGGTAACTTAACAAAACCCTGCCTCAAAATAAAAAATAAAAAGGGCTAGAGTATAGCTCAGTGAACCTGAGTTCATTTTCTAGTACCAACACACACACACACACACACACACACACACACACACACACACACACACATTTTCAGATAGAATTGGAATTTTTGTATCAAAATTTTTGTATTTAAGGTTTTTGCTAAATACTGTAAAATTACCCTCCAAAGTTAATAACCGATTAAACTACTGCTAACAGTATATAATAGTACCCATTTTTCTTCATCCTTACTGATTTAGGTTATTTTTTTAAAATCATCAGTTGTCTAGGAAAAAAAAAAGAATTCTCACCATTCTTTGAAGTGTGTTTTCTTTGAGTAGGTGCTACTTGTAGCTGGCTGAGGGGCATTCCCTTGTTTCCTTCCAATTGAGTTCCTGGCTGTTAGTTTCACTTCTAAGTTTTCAATCCAAGGCTGGAGGCGAGGGGAATGGAATGAATGCTGAAGCCATCATCATTTTTTCATTTATGACCATTGGGTATTTATGTTCTTCTCCACCCTAAGACTAAAATTTCACCCATAACTTAAAAAACTTTTATTATAAAACATTCATATACAAAAAGTAGAACAGAATAGTAAACTATCCCTCTCTATCTCACAGCTTAAAAAATTACTAACAAGCCTGCCATAGTGGCCCATGTTTATAACCCCAGCATTTGGGAAGGTGAGACAGGATGATTGCGGTTCGTGGCCAGCCTCAGCTACTACTTATTGAGGCCCTTTATAACTCAGTAAGACCCTGTTTCAAAATAAAGAATAAAAAATAGGGCTAGAGCTGTTCATTTGGAGATAGAATACCACTGGGTTCCATCCCCAGTGCCGGAAAAATAAAATTATTAACAATGTATATTTTTGTTATTTATCTCTATCATGCCTAATTAATTTTTGGAGATTTTTTTTTGTAGTACTAGGAGTGAAACCCAGGGACTTTTTCACCTCTGAGCTATACTCCCAGACCTATTTTATATATAGTTTATTTGGAAACAGGGTCTCATTAAGTTGCTGAGAGCCTCACTAAGTAGCCGAGCCTGGCTTTGAACCTGTGACATCATCCTGTCTCAACCTCCCAACCACTGGGGTTTCAAGCATGCGCCACCACACCTGGCTTCTTTTTTTGGAGATTTTAAAGAAACACCTGAGCATCATATCGTTTTACTCATTAATACTTTAGTATGTTTTACTAACAGGTAATAACTTTTTATTGACATGTAATTAATACATCAATATGGATGGTGCAATTCATTTTCACAAATGAATTGTGAACATTCAAGTAACCACATCTCATATCAAGAAATACAACATTACCACATCCCAGAATTCCTCTTTTTGTTCTCTCCAAGTCACTACTAAAGTTAAGCAGTATCTTGACTTATATCACTTTAATTAGTTTTGTCTTTGAACTTTGTATATAGTTACTTTATAATTTTATATACATAAATGTCTGTTTCATGTCACTAAATATTATGCTTGTAAGATTCACTCATATATGTGTAGCAGTAGTTTATTCATATAAACTATAGAATACTTACTCTAGTACTCAGTGTACTTACACACTATAGATAATCTATACAGTATTTCTTATTGTATGACTATTCCAAAGGTTTTTCAACTATACTATTCATGAATACTTGGGTTACTTCCAAATTTCACCTATTGCAAATAATATCTTTATGATCATTCTTGTGCAATTCATTTGCAACATATACCTCTGCATTCTGTTCTGTATTTACCTACGAGTTGCATCACTGGGTCATAGAGTATGCCTGTGTTCAGTTTCAGTGGGTTCTTTCAATTTTCTGAAATGGTTGTACCAAGTTACAGTCCCATAAGCAGTGAATGGAAATTGTTGGACCACATCATCAACAACACGTGGGGAGATTAAAAATGGTGACTGCGGGATGCAGCACATCTCAGTAGCTGAAACAAATAAAGTTCAACTACCAAGAAGGTAGCATCTTGACAAACAAAATGAATACAGTTCACGAACCAAAACAGAACCAGAAACTTCAGTGGAAAGAATCCAGTACTCTGAACTGTGAGGTCCACTGCAAAAAGCTTGAGCATGCAATGGACCTGTGGTGGACCAGCCAGGCTGCTGCAACCATCACAGGCTAGAGGCCCAAATCGTGAGTTCTGGCTCAGGCCGACACCAGTGTGGCAATCCCAAGAAATCCAGAAAAATAATCCAAGAGCTTGAAAGCGGCCACAGGGCTCCAACATCTTAAGCGATGAGGGACACCTGGTATCATGCTGCAGGGACGCAGAAGAAGACCCAAAAGCCTGTGCTCTCACCAGAGGCAGCACCCACAGAGGCATAGTGAGCCCTCCAGAGACCCAGAGCAGGGCAGCCAGGTAACTGCTTGCCTTACTCGGTACTGGCATTACTTGGTACTGGTGAAAGACTGTCCAGGGAAGCCGCGGGACCTGACAGGCTAGTCCAGTTAGAACCTCCAGAGACACCGGAAAGGTGCTCAAGGTGTGGTACCTGCACAAGGTCACAGGGGGTCATTCCAAGACTACACTGGGACTTCCGGGAAGATGGCAACCAAGAAAAGCAGCGTTTACGAGTCCTGCTAGAACTCGATCTCTGTTGCCACAAAATCAGCACTTTTCATAGCCAGAAAACACCATAAGCAGAGAAATAAAAAATGTAAACACAAGGGATAGAGAAAAAAAAGACTAGAAGAACAACCAGAGACCAGAAATCAAGCCTGCAATGTGGCAGCGGAGCCGCGCCAGCGCCACCTTCCCTCGCAGCACCAGGCTCCAGAGAGGAAAGGTAAACAAGGAGCTGAAGTGAGCAGCTGTGGATCATTTGGGTGTAAGTCAGCAGTTCTTTCAGCGCAATGAACATCTAAAACTCCCAGTGGCTAAGCTCATCACGCCTTCTAGGGACTCAGAACGGAGCTCAAAACCAGAAAAGAAACACATCAGCCTCATGGCCAAGGGTATGGCAGTGGCGCCATATTACCAGCAGCGCCAGCCTCATGGCTGAGGGTGTGGCAGCGGCACCATATTGCCAGCAGTGACAGCGAGTTCACCGTGCCCAAGACTACACTGGATACCATCCTCCTCTTGAGGATAGGGAAGAGCAGGTGCAGTGCAGGTAGGGAAACTCAGGCCTGAGCCTGGGGTGGAGAGTGCAGAGGCCCAGGGCCCAGACCACAGGCTGAAAAATTACAGAATTTAATTACACGAAACTCATTAACAGTGACACCCGACACCTTGACACCTAAACACAAAGCTGTCAGAGGTCAGAGAGGGGCACAAACACCCAGAGAGTGGGTTTAATAGCTGACAATAGGATACAAGGCAAATAAGAGACATTGGAATATACTCCAGAATCTACCACAGTGATCAGACATACAGATATTATACAAGCCCAGCCCTAAACTCGTAAATTAATAGGACTGTTGCTTTTTTTTCTTCCTTTTATTTGTTTTTGTTTGTTTGTTTGTTTTGCTTTGTTGTCTTACACTGTCACTAGTTCTTTTTATTTTATTTAATTTTTGTCCTTCATTTTTTTCTCTCTCATTCCTTTTTTTAAATTTGGTTGGTTTTTTTTTTTTTTTTGGTCTTTGATGTATAATTGTTGGCATTTGTATCTTGTTTTGGTATCTTATTCGTGTTTGTTCGCTCCTTCTGCCCATTCCTTTTACAAACTTCCTCACTCTAGCCTATCTACTCTCTTCTCTCAAAACTTTTTTTTCTTACTGTATCTCCTTGAGTAATATCCAAGGTATTTCATATCTCCATACTTAAATACTAACTACAAGAGTCCTACTATCTAACCTTCTCTCATTCTCAACCAGATACTACCTTATTATACTTAAATTCTTTCTCAACCTAATCATATCCTCTACCTTACCTGACTCCTTTACCCATTAGCCCGGCTCCTCCCCCATTAATCAGCCTTCACCATTGGAAAAAGCATCATTTACCTGATGACACCTCTAAATTCCTACTACTAAGATTGGATTAGACATAATACCTACAAACGATGCCAAGACATCAGGAAAACAAGCTTGAGAACCTTGAAAATATGAGAACTAGGAATAGTGAAGAAATAATGAAAATCATGAATACAGACCTACAAAAAATGCAAGAAGGAGAATTATGAATCCTGATTTACAATATGATAAAAGGCCTCAAAGCAAGTGTACAGAAAATGAAAAAGGAAATGGAGACACTAAGAGTCAGAAAGAGGTCTAGAATAAAATGAAAGAGTAAATAAAGGAAACTAAGACAGCAATAGAAATAAATTCTGGAAGATTAAATGAAGTTGAAAATAGAATATCATTATTAGAAGACAGTTCACTTAAAACTGAAAGCATAGTCAACAGCATACAGAAATCATAAGAGCAACAAAACCTAAACATCCAACAACTACGGGACCATATGAAATGTCCTAACTTACGAATAAAAGACATTGAGGAAGGGAAAGAGGTACAGACCAAAAGCATTTATAACCACTTCAGAGAAATAATTTCAGAGAATTTTCCAAACATGGAAAGAGACTTGGACATGTTCAGGATACATACAGAACACCATTAAGACAAGATCAAAGAAAGACCTCCCCATGCCATGTAATAAAATGATCAACATACAGGACAAGGGAAGACTCTTAAAAGCAGTGAGAACAAAATATCAGGTGACATATAGGGGCAAAACAAAAAAAACCACCCCAGACTATGCAACCCAAGTCATGAATGCCAGGAGAGACTGGTATGATGTGATCCAGATCCTGGAAGAAAACAATTTCCAGCCCAAACTGCTATATCCAGCAAAATTATTATTCAAAATTGATGGAGAAACAAAAGTATTTCTTTCTTTCTTTCTTTCTTTTTTTTTTGGTGGTACTGGGGTTCCTGGAAGCCCTTCTACCTCCGGGCTACACTCCCAGACCTATTTTTACATTTTTACTTGGAAACAGGGTCTCCTAAGCCAGCGCGCGCGGCTGGCTTCGAAACTGCGCGATCCTCCTGTCTCTGCCTCCCAAGCGTGGGGATTACAAGCGTGCGCCACCACACCTGGCTGAAACAAAAGTATTTCAAGAAAAGCAGAAATGCAAAAAATTCATGATTTCAAAGCTAACACTAGAGAAAATACTTAAAGAAAAAAACCATAAAGAAGAAAAAAGAAGCAATTTTCAGAACTAGAGAAGAGATGAAGTTAATCAGCAGGTGATGGGGTGTGTCCATACAGCGCCTAAGGAGATGCAGCCTCCCTTGGCCTGAGTGGCCTGCAGCCTAAGGCAAAACTTTAAGTAAAGTGATTCAGCAGAAAATGGGCTAAGATGGCACCTGGAGGAAGCTACGAAGGCGTGGTTTCCCCATTCATTATGGGTGGGGAGACTGAGCGGTTTTTCCCTTTCTACCTTTAAAGGAGCTTTCTGCACACATGAATGGCTCATATACTGGCCTTGGATTGGCTGTAAACTAGGTGCTAGTGATCTTTATCCCCGATAGGTTGAGCTATTTCCCATGGGAATTCCCCTCGTGGTTTGGTGCTATATATGATTTCTTGGAGAGAAATAAATGAGATCTTGCTTGACATATCTCCCAGCTCTGTGTGGTGATCAGGCCGTCGGTACTCATCATCTCACCCAGCCCCGCCGCTGTTGGGCTGGATTCCCGACAAGCAGGGCATCTAAGTAAAGAAGAAATAACATTATACCAAACAGAAGATAGAACACAAAATGACAGAAAAAAAAAATCGTATTAAAATAATAACTCTGAAAGTCAAAGGATTTAATTCACCAACAAAAACACATAGACTGGCAATGTGGATGAAAAAAACATAATCCAAATATATGCTCCTTGAAAGAAACTCACTTTATAGCCAAAGACATTCATAGACTGAAAGTGAGAGGATGGAAAAAGATATATCATGCTAATGGAGACCAAAAACGGGCAGGGTTAGCAATGCTGAGATCCAACAAAACAGACTTTAAGCTAAAACATATCAGAAGAGACAAAGCAGGGCACTTCCTTTTATTTTTTTTATTTTTTATTTTTTATTTTTTTTGTGGGTCTGGGGATGGAACCCAGAGGCATTTGACCTCTGAGCTACACCCCCTGCCCTATTTTTTCTTCTTTATTTTGAAACCTGGTCTCACTGAGTTGCGGAGGGCCTCACTAAGTAGCTGAGGCTGTCCATGAACCG
Source organism: Muscardinus avellanarius (assembly GCF_963383645.1). Lineage (NCBI taxonomy): Eukaryota > Metazoa > Chordata > Mammalia > Rodentia > Gliridae > Muscardinus > Muscardinus avellanarius. The sequence goes on from NC_137801.1 coordinate 59,142,708, forward strand.
TGATCCTCCGGTCTCAGCCTCCCGAATGCTGGGATTACAAGCATGCGCCACCACACCCGGCCACTTCCTTTTATTAAAAGGAACAATCCGCCAAAAAGATATAATGATAGTAAATGTTTATACCTCAAATGTGGGTGCAGCCACATTTGTAAAACAAACCCTCCTGGACATCAGATCTCAAATTGATCCAAATACATTAATATTGGGAGACTTCAACATACTTCTCACATCACTAGAATGATCTTTAAGGCAAAAAAAAAAATGAGTAAAGACTCTTCAGAACTAAAGAAAACTATAAACCAAATGGACCTAATAGACATATACAGAATATTTCAACAAGGAACATCAGAATACATATTCTGCTCTGCAGCCCATGGAACCTTCTCCAAAATAGATCACATCCTGGGCCACAAAGCAAGCACCAAATAAAATTCCTTGCATCTTTTCGGATCACAATAGAATAAAAGTAGAAATCAGCAACAGGAAGATCAAAAGAAACTATTTAAATACATGGAGATTGGGTGATACACTATTTTTTTTTAATTGGTGCACTGTATTCATACATCATAGTGGGATACAAACTTTTGTAGACATATATGCACACATTGCTCAGTCAGCCCCCACCCAATCCCCACCACATTCTCTCCCCATCCCTCCTTCCCATGCTTGGCTTAGTGGTTGACATCTAGTATTATAGCAATTTATCCAAAATTAACAATGATAATCTCACAGAACAGTTTCATTTGTCTGATACCAAGCTTTTGATGACTTAAAGATAATGTTGCAATATTTCTTTTTGCTTTCTTTCTTACCAGAGAATATTTTTTTAATATTTTTTTAGGTGAAACTATCATATATTTATATATTTATTTTACAGAAAAAAAAATCTATCCTAATATGGAATATGGACTCTAGATACCCAAAACGATCTTGAAAAAGAACAAAGCTAGAAGATATATATTTTCTGATTTCAAACCATATAAAGCTACAATAATTGAAACAGTGTAGTACTGTTCTAAAGGCAGATATATAAACCATTGGAGTTAAATAAAAGCCTAGAGCTAAATTCTTCCATATATTGTCAAGTTATTTTTGACAAGGTTTCCACGAACATTTGGTGGTGGAAATATTAATCTTTTAACTAAATATTGTTGAAAAATAATAATTACATGGAAAAGAATAAAATTGGACCCTTACCTAATCCCATATACAAATATTAACTCAAAATAGATAAAAGACCCAAATATAAATCTTAAGACTATAAACTTTTAGAAGAAAATCTGGGTCATAAAACCTCACAACATTGAAATTGGCAGTGATTTCTTGGATATGATTTCAATGGCACAGGCAACAGAAGAGTATACAAACTCCCTAAAAAATAAAAAATAAAAAATTGTATATCCAAAGACAATGCAAACAGAGTTAAAAGTTACTGATAGAATGGGATAAAATATTTCCAAATGCTATATCTGAAGGTATATTAGTATTCCAACTAGAAATCCTAAAAATTAGCAACAATAAAAGCAAACAATACAATTTAGAGATAGGTAAAAGACTAACATAAATAATGAATCTCCACAGATAACCAATCTTAGTTGTCTGTTGGATGGAGAATCTTGTTTCTCTGGTTCTGGTGTGTGTTACCTATTTCTTCTTTGTAGTTAATCTCTTTGAGTATTTTCTCTAGCGCTGGTTTTGAAGACATAAATTCCTTCAGTTTCTGTTTGTCATCGAAGCTTCTTATTTTTCCATCTAATTTGATAGAAAGTTTTGCTGGGTAGGAAATTTTTGGCTGGAAGTTGTTTTCTTTCAGAGTTTGGAATATGTTACTCCAAGCCCTTCTGGCTCTCATAACTTGGTTTGGGAAGTCTGGAGTGATTCTAATTGGTTTGCCTCTGAATGTCACTTGGCCCTTTGTTTTTGTTGCCTTTAAGATTCTCTGCTTGGCTTCCACATTGGTCATTTTGACAATTATGTGGTGTGGGGATCTTGGTGTCTGATCCTGTCTAAAGGGAGTTCTATAAGTTTCCTGGACCTGTGTATCAACCTCTTGCTCTATGTTTGGAAAATTTTCTGCTATTACTTCCTTGAAGAGATTGTTGATCCCTTTGGTTTCACTTTCTTTTCCCTCCTCTATTCCAATTATTCTTAGGTTAGCTCTCTTAAAATGGGCCCATATTTCTTCAATGTCAGATTCCTGCTGTCGAATATTTTTTTCTAGATTAGAAACTATGCGTTCATTTTTGGAATGATCATCTTCTAAGAGCGAGATTCTGTTCTCCATGTGGTCTAATCGGTTGTTCATGCTTTGAATTGAGGCCTTTACTTCATTAATTGCATCCTTTATCTCTTTTTGGCTCTCTGAATTCTTTTCGAAGCACCTCTATTATTTCTACAGTTATTTTCCTGATTTGATCTTCTAGAAATCTCTGATTTTCTGTTTTATCGGGTTCTGATGTTGTGGGGTTGTGGGCATTCATTGCTCCAGTGTTATTCCTCTTTCTCATGATTTTGGAAGTTTGTGCCTTCTCTGGGTTCTTCCCTTGGGTCACTATGACTTCGCTTAACGTGCTCTGGATCTCGAGTCTGTAGTATCTCTGACCCCACTACTCCTTTACTGGGTTTTATCACAGAGTCTCCGACCCAGGGAGTCGATAGAGGCTGCTTTAGACTATGGGGGGTGCCAGGTTGCACGTTCTCCTATGGTGTGATATCTCTGCCACTGCCACTCCCCCACTGGGTCAAGTCCCTGGGAGTACAGTACTGGGATTTCTCCTCTGTGGCCCGCAATTTGACTCACTGTTCTTGAGTACGCAGATGTAGCTGTACTGGACTCAGTGAATTCACTGCTGCTGCCGGTGGCAATATGGCGCCGCTGCCACACCCTCGGCCATGAGGCTGGCGTATTTTTTTCTTCTCTGGTTTTGATTTTCACTCTGAGTTCCTGCAGCGTGTGCTTAGCTCAGCCACTGGGAGCTTTTGATGCTCCCTGAGCTGAAAGATCCCACCTGGCTGTTCCACAGCAGCTCACCTGGGCTTGCTGTAGCCGTCCGGTGAACTCGCTGCTGCCACCGGCAGTATGGCGCTGCTGCCGCGTCCTTGGGCGTGAGGCCGGTGTATCTCCTCTGTGGCTCTGAGCTCTGTTTTCAGTCCGCTTTCTCTCTGGAGCCTGATGATTTATTTGTTTCTCTGGTGATGGTGTTTTCTGGCTATAAAAGGCACTGATTTTGTGGTAATGGAGATTGGTTGTTAGCGGGGCTCTTAAGCCCTGCTTTTCTTGGTCGCCATCTTCCCGGAAGTCCCGGTGATACACTATTGATTAATGAGTGGGTAAGATCAGAAAAAAGGGGATAAATAAATTCCTGAAAATAATGAAAATAGAGACACAACTTACCAAAATCTATGGGACACTTTGAAGGTGGTGTTAAGTGGAAAGTTGATAGCATTGAGTGCCCACATAAGAACAGAGAGTTACCAAGTAAACAACCTAATGACACATCTCAAGGACCTAGAAAGACTGCAACAGTCTAATTCCAAAGCTAGCAGAGGGCAGAAAATTATTAAAATCAGAGAAGAATTAAATGAAATAGAGAATAAGAACTACCACCACCACCAACACAAAAAAAATTCAAAGAATCAACAAAACAAAAAGCATGTTCTTTGAAAAGATTAATAGGATTGACAAACCCTGGCCAACCTAACCAAAAGAAAGAGAGAATCAACTCAGTTATTAAAATCAGAAATGAAGCCGGGCGTGGTGGCGCACGCTTGTAATCCCAGCATTCGGGAGGCTGAGACCTTTAGGATCGCAGTTCGTGGACAGCCTCAGCTACTTAGAGTGAGGCCCTCTGCAACTCAGTGAGACCCGGTTTCAAAATAAAGAATAAAAAATAGGGCAGGGGGGTGTAGCTCGGAGGTCATATGCCCCTGGGTTCCATCCCCAGACCCGCAAAAAAAAAAAAAAAAAAAAAAAAAAATCAGAAATGAAAAAGGAGACATCACGGCCAGGCATGCTGGTGCACGCTTGTAATCCTTGCGCTTGGGAGGCTGAAACAGAAGGATCACACAGGTTCGAATTCAGCCTCAGATACTAAGTGAGGCTCTCAGCAACTTAGTGAGACCCTGTTTCCAAACAAAATATAAAATAGGTCTAGGAGTATAGCTCAGAGGTAGAAAGCCCCTGGGTTCCACCCCCAGTACCACCAAAAAAAAAAAAAAAAAAAAAAAAGAAAAAAAGAAAAGAAAAAGGAGACATAACCACAGTGGGGAAATTCAAAGGATTATCAGAAACTATTTTGAAAATTTATACTCCAATAGACGGGAAAACATGGAAGAAATCAATAGATTTCTAAGCATATATAACCTACCTAAATTGAACCAAGAGGACATAGCAAGCCTAAACCAATCAATAACAAGCAAAGAAATAGAAACAGCAATAAAAATTCTTCCATAAAAGAAAAGCCCAGGTCCAGATGTGTTTCCAGCTGAATACTACAAAACATTCAGTGAAAAACTAATCCCAATACTTCACAACTTGTTTCGGGAAATTGAGATGGAATTCTCCCCAAATTCCTTCTAGAGGCCAGTATCACATTAATCCCCAAACCAAATAAAAATATCTCAAGAAAGGAAAATTACAGACAAATATCCTTGATGAACATAGATGCAAAAATTCTAAACAAAATACTAGCTATAAGCATTCAAAACCATATCAAGATAATTGTACACCATGACCAACTTGGTTTCATCCCAGAAAAGCAAGGCTGGTTCAACATATGCAAATCAATACACGTTATTCACCACATAAGTAGAACTGAGAACACAAACCACATGATCATATCAATAGTTGCTAAAAAAGCATTTGACAAAATCCAACACCCATTCATGTTAAAAACACTGCAGGACTTCCGGGAAGATGGCGACGGAGAAAAGAGGGCATTACGAGCCCTGCTAACAACCAATCTCTATTACCACAAAATCAGTGCCTTTCATAACCAAAAAACACTATCAGCAGAGAAACAAAAAATGTAATTACAAGGACAGAGAAAAAGAGGGCTGGAAAAATGAGATAACAGAAACAAACCAGACCACAGTGCTGCGGCCAGAGCCACGGTGCGGAATGGCACAGGTGCTATCTTCCCTTGCAGCACCAGGCCCCAGAGAGGAGGAGGACTCAAAACGGAGCTCAGAGCCACAGAAGAGATACGCCGGCCTCACGCCCGAGGACGTGGCAGCAGCGTCTTACTGCCAGCGGCAGTGGCGAGCTCACCGGACAGCTCCAGAACAAGGCACTCAACAGCCCACCAGGCTCTAGAGAGGAGCGGCAGACAGCAAGCCGAGGTGAGCCGCTGCAGAACAGCCGGGCGGAATTTGGCAGATTTCTCGGGGCAGGGAGCATCTAAAGCTCCCAGAGGCCAGGCTCAGCACACCCTGCAGGGACTCAGAGCAGAGCTCAAAACCAGAGAAGAAATACGCCAGCCTCATGGCTGAGGGCATTGCAGCGGCGACATACTGCCACCAGCGGCAGCAGCAGCGAATTCACCGAGTCCACTACAGCTCCATCAGTGCAATCAACAATAGTGAGTCAAATTACGGCCCCTAGATGAGAAATTGCGGTACTGTACTCCCAGGGACTTGGCCCAGTGAGGGAGTGGCAATGGCCGAGATATCACACAATAGGAGAACACCCAACCTGGCACCCCCCATGGTCTAAAGCAGCCTCAATTGACTCCCTGGGTCTGAGACTCTGCGATACAACCCAGTAAAGGAGTAGTGGTGACTGAGATACCACAGACTCGAGATCCAGAGAACCTTAAGTGAAGTCATAGTGACCCAAGGGAAGAACCCAGAGAAGGCACAAACTTCCGAAATCATGGGAAAGAAGAATAACAATGGAGCAGTGAATGCCCACAATCCCACAACATCAGAACCCGATAAAACAGAAATTCAGAGATTTCTAGAAGATCAAATCAGGAAAATAACTGTAGAAATAACAGAGATGTTTTGAAAAGAATTCAGAGAGAGCCAAAAAGAGATAAAGGATGCAATTAATGAAGTAAAGGCCTCAATTCAAAGTACAAACAACTGATTAGACCACATGGAGAATAGAATCTCGCTCTTAGAAGATGAGCACTCCAAAAATGAATGCATAGTTTCTAATCTAGAAAAAAATATCCTACAGCAGGGATCTGATATTGAAGAAATATGGGCCCATTTTAAGAGAGCTAACCTAAGAATAATTGGAATAGAGGAGGGAAAAGAAAGTGAAACCAAAGGGATCAACAATCTCTTCAAGGAAGTAATAGCAGAAAATTTTCCAAACATAGAGCAAGAGGTCAATACACAGGTCCAGGAAACTTATAGAACTCCCTTTAGACAGGATCGGAGAAGAGGATCCCCACGCCACATAATTGTCAAAATGACCAATGTGGAAGCCAAGCAGAGAATCTTAAAGGCAACAAAAACAAAGGGCCAAGTGACATTCAGAGGCAAACCAATTAGAATCACTCTAGACTTCCCAAAGCAAGTCATGAGAGCCAGAAGGGCTTGGAGTAACATATTCCAAACTCTGAAAGAAAACAACTTCCAGCCAAAAATTTCCTACCCAGCAAAACTTTCTATCAAATTAGATGGGGAAATAAGAAGCTTCCGTGACAAACAGAAACTGAAGGAATTTATGTCTTTAAATCCAGCACTAGAGAAAATATTCAAAGAGATTATCCACAAAGAAGAAATAGGTAACACACACCAGAACCAGAGAAACAAGATTTTCTATCCAACAGACAACTAAGATTAGTTATCTGTGGAGATTCATTATTTATGTTAGTCTTTTACCTATCTCTAAATTGTATTGTTTGCTTTTATTGTTGCTAATTTTTAGGATTTCTAGTTGGAATACTAATATACCTTCATATATAGCATTTGGAAATATTTTATCCCATTCTATCAGTAACTTTTAACTCTGTTTGCATTGTCTTTGGATATACAATATTTTTTTATTTTTAGGGAGTTTGTATACCCATCTGTTGCCTGTGCCTTTGGAATCATATCCAAGAAATCACTGCCAATTTCAATGTTGTGAGGTTTTATGACCCAGATTTTCTTCTAAAAGTTTATAGTCTTAAGATTTATATTTGGGTCTTTTATCTATTTTGAGTTAATATTTGTATATGGTGTTAGGAAAGGGTCCAATTTTATTCTTTTTCATGTAATTATTATTTTTCAGCAATATTTAGTTAAAAGATTATTATTTCCTCGACCAAATGTTCGTGGAAACCTTGTCAAAAATAACTTGACAATATAGGGAAGAATTTATCTCTAGGTTTTTGTTTAACTCCAATGGTTTATATATCTGCCTTTAGAACAGTACTACTCTGTTTCAATTATTGTAGCTTTATATGGTTTGAAATCAGAAAACATACATCTCTAGCTTTGTTCATTTTTGAGATAGTTTTGGGTATCTAGAGTCCATATTCCATATTAGGATGGATTTTTTGTGAAAAATAAATAAATAAATGTATGATAGTTTCACCTAAAAAAAAAAAGAAAAAAATATTCTCTGGTAAGAAAGAAAGCAAAAAGAAATATTGCAACATTATCTTTAAGGCATCAAAAGCTTGGTATCAGACAAATGAAACTGTTCTGTGAGGTTATCATTGTTAATTTTGGATAAATTGCTATAATACTATATGTCAACCACTAAGCCAAGCATGGGAAGGAGGGACGGGGAGGGAACGGGGTGGGGATCAGGTAGGGGCTAACTGGGTGATGTGTGCATGTATGTCTACAAAAGTTTTGTTTTTTTTTATCCCACTATAATGTATGAATACAGTGCACCAATAAAAAAAATTTAAAAAAACTGCAGAAAATTGGAATAGAAGGAACATATTTCAACATAATTAAGCAATATACAATAAACCCAAAGCCAACATCATATTGAATGAGGAAAAATGGCAAGAATTTCCCCTAAAATCAGGAATAAGTCAAGGATGCCCACTATCACCACTCCTTTTCAATATAGTCCTCGAGACTCTTGCCACAGCAATAAGACAAGAGAAGGAAATTTAAGGAATTCAAATAGGAAGAGAAGAATTAAAACTATCCTTATTTGCAGATGACATGATCCTTTATCTAGAAGACCCAAAGGACTCAACCAAAAGACTACTGGAGCTGATTAACCAATTCAGCAAAGTTGCAGTATACAAAATCAATCTAAAGAAATCAGTGGCTTTTTCTGAGCCGGGCGTGTTGGCACACGCTTGTAATCCCCGTGCTTGGGAGGCTGAGACAGGAGGATTGCACGAGTTCTAAGCCAGCTTCAGCTGCTTAGTGAGGCTTTCAGCAACTTAGTGAGACTCTGTTTCCAAATAAAATATAAGAAAAGGTCTGGGAGTATAGCCCAGAGGTAGAAAGCCTCTGGGTTCCACCCCTAGTACCACAAAAAAAAAAAAAAAAAAAAAAATCAGTGGCTTTTCTATATTCCAACAATGAATCCACAATGAAAGAAATAAAAAGAACAATTCCATTCACTATAACCTCAAAACCAATAAAATACCTAGGAATAAACCTAACCAAAGATGTAAAAGACCTCTACAATGAAAATTATAAAACATTAAAGAAAGAAATTGAAGAAGACGACCTTGGAAGATGGATATATCTCCCTTGCTCATTGATAGGCAGAATAAATATCATCAAAATGGCCATTCTGCCAAAAGTGATCTATAGATTCAATGCAATTCCTATCAAAATCCCAACGACATTCTTCATAGACCTAGAAAAATCAGTCATGAATTTTATATGGAGAAAGAAAAGACCCAGAACAGCCAAAGCAATCTTCAGCAATAAGAACCAGGCAGGAGGCATCACAATCCCAGGCTTCAAATTATACTATAGAGCAACAGTAATAAAAACAGCATGGTACTGGCACAACAACAGGCATACTGACCAGTGGAAGCGAATAGAAGATACAGAAACAAACCCACACACCTATAGTCAATTGATCTTTGACAAAGGGGCCAAACTCATATACTGGAGAAAAGACAGCCTTTTCAACAAATGGTGCTGGGAGAACTGGCTACCCAATTGTAGAAAAATGGAATTAAATCTTTACCTTTCACCATGCACAGGAATCAACTCGAGATGGATCAAAGACCTAGAAATTAGACCAGAGCCTGTGAAGTAACTAGAGGAGAGCTTAGGCTCAACACTCTAACATATAGGCAGAGGCAGTAACTTTCTAAACAAGATCTCCAAAGCACAGGAAATTAAAACAAGAATTAACAAGTGGGATGGCATCAAACTACAAAGTTTCTTTTTTTCCTTTTTTTTTTTTGGTGGTACTGGGGTTCCTGGAAGCCCTTCTTCCTCCGGGCTACACTCCCAGACCTATTTTATATTTTTGAAACAGGGTCTCTTACGCCAGCACGGCTGGCTTCGAACCTGCGCGATCCTCCTGTCTCCACCTCCCAAGCGCGGGGATTACAAGCGTGCGCCACCACGCCCGGCTAAACTACAAAGTTTCTGTTCATCAAAGGAAACCACCAAGAACCTAAAGAGAGCCGGGCGTGGTGGCACACGCTTGTGATCTCCGAGCTTAGGAGGCGGAGACAGGAGGATCGCCCTGGTTCGGAGCCAGTCTCGCTGGTTTAAGTGACCCTGTTTTCACGTAAAGTTAAAAAATAGATCTGGGAGTGTAGCCCGTGGGAGTGTAGCCTGGAGGTAGAAGGGCTTCCAGGAACCCCAGTACCACCACCAAAAAAAAAAAAAAAAAAAAAGAACCTAAAGAGAAAGCAGAATGGAAGAAGATATTTACCAGCCACTACTCTGATAGGGGCTAATATTCAGAATATACAAAGAGCTCAAAAGTCTGTACACTAGCAACACAAATAACCCAATCAAGAAAAGGGCAACTGAATTGAATAGATGCTTCATAAAAGAAGAGATACAAATGGCCAATAGATACATGACAAGATGTTCAACATCATTAGCCATCAGGGAGATGCGAATCAAAACTAGCTTAGAAAGCTGGGCGTGGTGGCACACGCTTGTAATCCCAGCATTCGGGAGGCTGAGACCTGGAGGATCGCGGTTCGCGGACAGTCTCAGCTACTTAGTGAGGCCCTCTGCAACTCAGTGAGACCCGGTTTCAAAATAAAGAATAAAAAATAGGGCAGGGGGTGTAGCTCGGAGGTCAAATGCCCCTGGGTTCCATCCCCAGACCCGCAGAAAACAACAACAACAACAAAAAAACCTAGTTGAGATTCTATCTAACCCAATCAGAGTGGCAAACATAAGGAAATCAAATAACAACAACAAATGCTGGCGAGGATGTCGGGATAGAGAAACTCTTTTACACTGTTGGTGGGAGTGCAAACTAGTTCAACCACTATGGAGATCAGTATGGAGATTCCTTAGAAAATGGGATTAGAGCTGGACATGGTAGCGAACGCTTGTAATCCCCACGCTTGGGAGGCTGAGACAGGAGGATCGCACAGGTTCAAAGCCAGCCTCAGCTACTTAGTGAGGCTCTCAGCAACTTAGTGAGACCCTGTTTCCAAATAAAATATAAAATAGGTCTGGGAGTATAGCCCAGAGGTAGAAAGCCTCTGGGTTCCACCTGCAGTACCACCAAAAAAAAAAAAAAAAAGAAAAAGAAAGAAAGAAAATGGGATTAGATCCACCATATGATCCGGCTATACCACTTCTGGGTATTTTTCCAAAGGTGTTGAAATCAGAGAAACAGTAATTTATGCATACCCATGTTCATAACAGCACAATTCCTAATAGCCAAAATATGGAACCAACCTAGGTTTCCATCAGGAGATGAATGGATTACAAAATTATGGGAAATACACATAATGGAATTCTACACAGCTATAAAGAAGAACAAAATCATGTTATTCACAAGAAGATGGAAAGACCTGGAGAACATTATGTTAAGTGAGATCAGCCTGGCAAAGAAAGAGAAGGGACATATGTTTTCTCTAATATGCCCAAACGAGGGAGCATTGGGGATACCAGAGGGACTACAAATAATGGAGGGGAAACCTCAACAAAGCTAGAAGGGAAGGATAGGAGAGGAAGAAGGCTGAGGTTGATTAATGGAGGAGCTACATCCGAATGTGTGTAAAAGTATGATATAGCATGGCCAACCTGGACACCCATTGTTGGAAGGGGGGAAGGCAGAGCAGGAGGGGGAAAGGACACTAAGCACAGTCTGAATGTGTGCCATTTTAAATATGTTACACATTAAAAAAAAAATTAAAAAACAACACTTGGCCAGCGGGATCTTAGTAAGTAGACCACGAGAAGATGATCACACAGGAAATTTATTAGGAGTGTCCTTGGGGCCAAAACCTGTGAAAGGGAAGGGGCAGAGGCAAGCGTGGACAGAAGCAGAAGCTGCGCTTCGATGCCTTTTCAGCCAGGGCTTCAGCTGTGCCGCTGAAGAGTTGCTGCTTTTACAGTCTCGTGTGCTCTCCACCCTGACACCCCTTTCTGCTGCTTTACCTACTGTATTAACACTGGGAGCAGATGAAGGAGGTTAGCACAGGTCGACCAGCTGCGTCATTTTGCCCCCCATGGTGGGTGCTCTCCAGTGGGTGCTGACATTCAGTCTTCATACCCACTTGTCACTCACGCCCCTAGAGCCACCCTCCTTTAGAACTCCTTGTCCCTAGCCGGGCATGGTGGCGCACGCTTGTAATCCCAGCTCTTGGAAGGCTGAGACAGGAGGATCGCACAGGTTCAAAGGCAGTCTTTGAGACCCCGTTTCCAAATAAAGTATAAAACTAAGCCTGGGAGTATAGCCTGGAGGTAGAAAAGCCCCTGGGTTCTACCCCCAGTACCACACACACACACACACACAAAAAAAAAAAAAAAACAAAAAACAAAACCCTCCTTGTCCCTGATCTTCAGTCCCACGTTAGTCCTTCGGGCTGAAGCTGGTATATCCAAATCGCCTACAAAGGCTGGTCAGCTAACTGATCCCATTACATGTTCTGCTTTACAAGTTAGAATGAATACTTAACAAGAGGAATAAATAAGCTATTGCCAAGTATAAAACTTAAAAGTAATTAAAATTGTGACCCCCACCCTCCATATTGATTCAGACTCTCCACATCCTTGGACTTCAGCAAAATTGTTGTCACATCTTGACCTATGGTTAATTAAGCAAATTTTTTTTTTTTTTTTGCCGGTCTGGGGATGGAACCCAGAGGCATTTGACCTCTGAGCTACATCCCCTGCCCTATTTTTTTTTTATTCTTTATTTTGAAACAGGGTCCCACTGAGTTGCAATCCTCCTGTCTCAGCCTCCCGAATGCTGGGATTACAAGCGTGCGCCACCACGCCCGGCCAAAATTTAAAAAGATATGTCAATGGAAAAGGTTGTGTAAACTTATCTGTTGATAGTGCCAATCAGTAAATTTCTTTAGAAAGCTATTTAGTAATCTGTATTAGGAGATACTGAGTTTGTTTATACCAGAATTGCCTTATGTTTGGCCCCATAGCCTCATTCCTTATCATCGATTGTAAACAATTTACTTATACAGCAAATATTTGCTGAGCATTTGCCACACATTCCTCACTGAGGCTGACATATTACAGTAAGGGAAGATGCTTTCCACAAATATACTTCAGTATTAACTAAAATGAGCAACTAAGGAACTAAATCTTTATCATGGGGTAAATTTCAACTCGGGTGTGTAGTATAGGGATGCCCCTATAATCCCAGTACTTGGGAGGCTGAGACAGGAGGATTGCTGGTTGAAGACCAGCTTCATCAATTTAGGGAGAATCTCAGAATCCTGTGAAGACAATGCTTCAAAACAAAAAAGTAAAAAGGGCTGGAGGTGTAGCTCGCAGATAGAATCCCCAGTACCACACACACACAAAATAATGTTGAGCCGGGCTGCATGCTTGTAATCCCAGCACTTGGGAGGCTGAGACCAGAGGATGGAGGTTTGTAGACAGCCTCATCTACTTAGTGAGGCCCTTTGCAACTCTATGAGACTCTGTTTCAAAATAAAGAATAAAAATAGGGCTGGGGGCATAGCTTGGAGGTAGAATGCCCCTGGGTTCCACCCCCAGTACATTAAAAAAAAAAAGTTGAGTAGATTACAAGATGGAGTGTAAAATAAACATAAATGAAAAAAGTATAGCAGCAGAAAATTAGAGAAATTAAGAAGGCAGAATTTTATTTTTTTATGGATTTCATGTCATTGAAATTTTATTTCTTTCATATTTAATTGCTGATTCACATGTTACTTTCACAGAGTATTAAATTCAATAAGCACTGAAAGGTTTACAATCAAATAGGGTAGTCTCTTGCTTACCTCTTACCCATACCTTTAGTTTTAATTCCTAGAAAGATCTATTTTCAACTCTTTTAGACATTTTTTCCAATATGTATGTCCATATTGATGCACGCTTATATTTGTTATCTTTTCATTTTTCCAGTTTAGGTATTATTTATTGTTTCTGCTATGGAAAATGAAGAGTGAACTATCTTAATAACCATTACCCCAGCACACCCATACAACCTTTTCTTGCCTCAATCCTCATAAGATTTCCAGTATTTTTGTTTTGTTTTGTTTTTAAAAGTTCAATGTTAGCCAGGCGTGGTGGCGCACGCTTTTAATCCCAGTACGTGGGAGGCTGAGACAGGAGGATCGCGCAGGTTCGAAGCCAGCCTCAGTTACTTAGTGAGGCTTCAGCAACTTAGTGAGACCCTGTTTCCAAATAAAATATAAAATAGGTCTGGGAGTATACCCTGGAGGTAGAAAAATCCCATGAGTTCCATCCCAAGACCACACACACAAAAAAGTTCAATGTTTACATTATTATGACTATTATTCACAGCTGAGTCACAAACAATACCACGGCTATCTTTCTTTGTCATGTAACTTTTTTGTGTGTGTGATGGTGGTAATGGGGATGGAACTTGAGGGCATTCTACCTTCGAGCTAAATCCCCAGCCCTATTTTTTAATTTTTAATTTTGAAACTGAAACGTTGAAAATAAGAGTTTGGGGAAATTGTAAAGGAGGCAAGCACCAACCAGGTTATTAACAAGGGCTTTAATCAAGAACCTGGCACCTTTGTGGGGGAAGGGATCGATGAGCTATGGGTCTACAGAGTTGCTCCTAGTCCCAATCCGGGGGCTGACATGTGGTGGAGTGGAAGTACTGATGTTTTATAGGCATGAAGAAGGCAGAATTTTAAACATTCAGTATTTTATAATATTTTAAAAAAATAGAATGTTACCTTAAAAATTATTACACTTCCCCTTCCACACACACAACCTTGCAGGATCAGATCCTACAAGGGTTCATTTCATTTCTTTGGGTATTGATGTGACCTTTCAAAGCCTTCTCTTACTGTCTCTTCCTGTTTTCCTAGCCTGCTTCTTCCTGTCTCTGTGAATGCAAGTGGGACGTGGTGGGTGGCAATCTGGACTCTCCAATGGTTGAGCGAAGGAAATAAGAGTTTCCTCAGGAGGCTGGCAAATGGTATGCAGTTATTTGACAACTGCATCAGCCACATCAGTGCCATGGACTCCACAGGCTAAGACCTGGCTGTGAGGCATTCTTCTTTAGGCTGTTTTTGCTTAGAAATTATTGGTGTTCGTCCTATTTTTCTTATTTTGCAGACTTTTGGGATATAGGCTACTCAGCTGTAAATTTCAGTTTATTTATATCTGAATAGTAAACACTGAGTACAATGTTGAAATCCCTAAGCATTACCTTAAGTTTGGTAAGTTCCCAGATACAAAGGCATACTGCTTTGGGAGTGGGGAACGGTGCTACAGGAAGATAAGGGGGAGCAAAATCTACTCCTAAAAGTTGGGTGTGGAGCTGGGCCTGATGGTGCATACCTGTAATCTCAGCAGGGAGGCTGGGATAGGAGGATTGAAGGTTTAAGACCAGTCCCAGCAATTTAGTGGGACTCTCAGCAACTTAGTGAGACCCTGTTTCAAAACAAAAAATAAAAAAGGGTTGGTGTGTAGCTCAGAGGTAGAATATCTGTGGGTTCAATCCCCAGTAACACACACACACACACACACACACACACACACACACACACACACACACAATTGTGTGTGAAGAGAGAATCCCCAACTGCTGGTGGGTAATGATGGCCTCGGGTAGGAGTGAAAGGGAGGAGAGGGCTTGGGGAGTAGTGATGGGCCCCGCCACCACTTCACCTTGCTCTTGTTCTCTTGTCTTTCCCTCCACCCTCCCAGGTTCCCTAGCAGGTCTATGAAATCAACGGGCAGCAGGCAGATTAGCAAGAGATGTACCTGTGTAGTATATGTATGGGGGCCTGAGGGGAAGGCAGAGCCTAAACAAAGCACATTTGGGAGCTCATACCTTGTTTTCACAGGGAGAGTGGGAGAAGGGACACAGGCAATTTAGGGGAGAGCTAATGGTTTGGGGGAAAGATGAAAGGTCCCTTAGAAGAACAGAGGAGCCGAGCGTGGTGGCGCACGCTTGTAATCCCCGCGCTTGGGAGGCAGAGACAGGAGGATTGCGCAGGTTTGAAGCCAGCCTCGCTGGCTTGAGACCCTGTTTCCAAATTAAAAAAAAAAAAAATATATATATATATATATATATAATATATTTATATTATTATATATTATTATAATATATATTATTAGGTCTGGGAGTGTAGTCTGGAGGTAGTGTAGTCTGGTGGTACCCCAGTACCACCAAAAAAAAAAAAAAGATGAAATTTCTGTATGTGTAGTGTCAACTCTGGTCTCCTCTCCTATCGGGATCAATCCTTCCTGGTTACTGAAACTCCCGGGGGAGGTACTTAGGTCAAGTGAGTTCCTTTTGGAAGACCTGTCTTTAGCCAAATAATGGGAATTCAGGGAGACAGAAAACGAAGCGCCCCCTTCATTTGCTGTCTTTCAAATACTTTCAGCTCAAAATAATACATATCCTAAAGTGGCATATTCCAAACTCCTTCACTTATTTTATGAGCTATAACAATATTCTTCCTTGGGCACACAGAGCCCACCAAGAAGACTGAGAACAAACAAATAAGGCTTTTGTGCACTGAGATGGGCCCCGTGTTAACTCGGGCTTCCAAGGAGCCACCTGGAGTTCTTGCAGGATGTCAGGATTAAGGCTCAGAGATGCTGCACTGAAGATGATCAACTTTAATTCTTTTCAAATCCTCTCACCTGCCAAAGACTTTTAGAGCCATTAAGAATAAAGATACACAGAACGAGACAGAAAGAGGGCGTAGCGAGCATGCCAACAGAGATTGTTCTCAGGGTTACTATGAACTAATTGGAAACACCTTGCTGCTGAGTCTGAAGAGAGGATGCTCGTATATATTCAGAGTTACGGTGAAGCCAGTTTATTCTGGGCACTACTGGTAAGGATGAGTTTACCCACCCTCGGTCACTGCCTCCTGGTTTGCCCTCCTGTTTATGCTCCTGGCCCACAGAGATGAAGGCAGGTGGGATCGTGTGTATGTTTTATTTGGAGGAGGTGGTTGTTCAGTAACCTGGGAAAAGCCCAATGCTCGTGTGGGACAGCAGGTGGCAGCCTTTCCCCGGGAGAGAAAGAAGAGCTAATGCAAAATTGGGTTTAGAGTTTATAGCTTAGTTTTATAGCTTTGCCCCGATATATAAGTGTCAGGCGATTTATCTAGGACCTGAAGTAGTGATCACTTTTTCACAGAGAGAAGAGAAGCAGAGACCTGGAACTGGAAAATGGGCTTGTGGGCTTGTTTCCAAGGCCAGTCTAGAGCTGTTGGTGCTGAGAGCTCAGTGGCTGCCCTGGAGAAGTCTGGCAAGTTGGGCAGGTGTCATGCTTGGGTTGGGCAAAGGTGTCAGCTTGAGGTTCAGAACAGGGCTCTGAGCAAGGGTGTACAGAGTGCAGCAGATCAAGAATTACCCTGCTGGGGCGTGGGGCATAACTCAAGGGCAGGATGCTCGCTTAGCAGGCACAAGGTCCTGGGTTTGATCCCCAGAACTGCAAAAATAAATAAATACATAATATATATATATATATATATATATATATATATATATATATATATATATATGTGTGTGTGTGTGTGTGTGTGTGTGTGTGTGTGTATACATATATGTATATATATGAAAAAGTAAGCACATACATACATATATACATACATACATACATACACCAGGAGTGGTGGCGCACACTTGTAATCCCAGTTCTTGGGAGACTGAGATAGGAGGATCACAGGTTCTCAGTCAGCTTCAGCAATTTAGTGAGGCCCTCCACAATTTAGCGATACCCTGTTTCTTTTTTGTGTGTGTGCATGTTCCTGGGGATGGAACCCAGGGGAATTCTACCTCTTAGCTACAGCCCTAGGCCTTTTTTTTTTTTTTTCTAAACAAGATCTCACTAAATTGCTGAGGCTGGCCTTGAAAATGTAACATTCCTGTCTTAGCTTCTCAAGTACTGAGATTACAGGCATATATCACCACACCTTACTTGAGATTCTGTTTCAAGATAAAAAATAAAATAAAATAATAAAACAGGGCTGGAAGTATAGCTCAGAGGTAGAATGCCCCTGGATTCAATCACTGATATCACACAAATGATGAAAGAAAGAAAGAAAGAAAGAAAGAAAGAAAGAAAGAAAGAAAGAAAGAAAGAGTAAAAAGAAATTGCCCTGCTATGTATTCTGAGTCAGGGTGTTTGATAGAAAAATACCTCCATATCATTCCATTCCAGATCCATAAAGAAGCTATTAAAACTAATCTAAAGCACGGTAGCACACACCTATAATACCAATACTTGGGAGGCTGAGACAGGAGGAGCACAGGTTCAAAGCTGGCCTCAGCAACTTAGTGAGGCTCTCAGCAACTTATCCAGACCCTGTTTCCAAATAAAAAATAAAAATAGGGCTGGGGGCATAGCCTGGAGGCAGAAGGCCCCTGGGTTGTAACCCTAGTAGCATAAAAACAGAACAAAAGCCCAAAACCTGCTTAAGCTGCCTTTTAGTAAGTATGTGAGGAGATAGAAAGGAAATAAGCAGATAGAGAAAAGGCCTCGGTAGAAAAAAACTTAATTTCCTGAGGGCGGTGAGGGGCCAAGGTTCAGAGATAAGAAGGACCAAAGCTTCACAAAGCCATCAGGTTACTAATCAACAAACCCAGGAGCCATCACAGGAGCAAGTCTGACACTCCTACTGAATGAAAGAAGAATCTTCAAATACCCTATGCAAATTCTGAGAGCTGCTTCCCAGAATTCCCAGGATCCCAAACTCACCCTAACCCAAAAGAGGACTCGCAGACATCTGGCAAAGGCCCTAGCCGCCCACCAAATGGGGTTTTCCCCTCTAGGAACCCCCTCCCCTTTGGGGGGGCTTTTCTCTCTCCCACAGGTTGTGTTAGCCCTGAGAGAAGGCAGAGTGCAATTGAGGGCACGTGGCTCAGGCTGCTCTTGGGTAGTGACCTGAAGGCCTCTACTGGACATCAAGGCTGACCAGGGCCCTAGGGGTGACCTGCACCTCTTTTCTGGCAGATTGCGTGGACCCTGGGAGAAAGTATTTTGCAACTGATGGTACTTGGCTCAGGCGACACTTGAGTAGTGACCTAAAGGCAGCTACTGGACACCAGGGCCCCACACAGCCCCTTTGGGGTGTTCTGCCACTTTTCCCTATTCCTTTTGGGCAGATCGCGTGGACTCTGGAAAAAAGCAGCCTGCAACTGAAAGCAATTTGGCTTGGGCTACTCCCAAGTATTCTCCTGAAGACAGCTGCTGGACTTCAGAGTTCCAGCCCCTTTGGGGTGTTCAGCCACCTTTCCTTATTCCCTGCTGCTTCCAATAAACCATTTACTCCCCTTCCTGAGGTCTGCGGGTGTCATTCTTCGCTCACCGTAGACAAGAACCCAGTAAGGAAACGCTGAGTTTCTTCTCAAGAAACTGTTTCATTTTTGAAACACCAGGTTTCTTCTCAGGAAACCCCCGTTTCATCTTGGGGGACTCAGAAGAAACCCCCGTTTCACCTGTATGTATTTTTTTTTTTGTGTGTGTGGTTCTGGGGATGAAACCCTTCTACCTCCAGGCTACACTCCCAGACCTATTTTATATTTTATTTGGAAACAGGGTCTCTTAAGCCAGTGAGGCTGGCTTTGAACCTGCATGATCCTCCTGTCTCAGCCTCTCAAGCATGAGGATTACAAGCATGCACCACCACACCAGGCATGTATGTATTTTTGAGTACTGGGATTGGATCCAGAAATGCTCTGAGCTATACCCCCAGCCCCATTTATTGTGGCACTAGGGATTGAACCCAGGGGCATTCTGCCTCTGAGCTTCACCATCAGCTCAATTTTTTTATTCTTTATTTTGAAACGGGGTCTCACTAAGTTGCAGAGGGCCTCAGAAGCAGCTGAGGCTGGCTGTGAACTTGTGATCCTCCTCTCTCAGCCTCCCAAGTGCTGGGATTACAAGTGTGTGCCACCATGCCTGGCTTTATTTATTTTTAAATTCTGAAACAAGGTCTTGCTAAAGTGCCCAGGCTACCCTTGAGCTGCATCTTCCTACCTCAGCGTCCTGAGCCCCTGGGATTACAGGTGTGTACCATCTGCGGTTTGACTTCTCCTAATGGTATGATTGTACTTACCAAGGAAGTGCTACATAGAAAATGGTGTTCTTCGAAACTTATTGCGGATGAGGAGACATTTACGACACTCCCTACAGATGGAGTTACTTTGTCCCAGAAGGAAATGGGGGGGTGATTAGACAGGGAGAGGAGCAGACGGACATCAAGAGACTCGCTTTGACTAACTAAATTAGTAAGAACTGAATAAAATTAAAACTAAGAACTCAGCTCCTCCATTGCACAACCACATTTCAGAGCTCTACCATATTGGACAGCACTGATGACCATTTCTGTTGTCAGAGAAAGCTGTGCTGAAAAGCACTGGGCCAGGGTTAAACTGGGGCATGTTGCCAAGCGTAAAGGTGAATGGCTTAGAACAAACCCTCCCCATAATATTAATTACCATATTCATTGGCAGACCGGGGTTTTAAATAGTTTCCTGTAATCCTCACTCCAACCAACAACCACAATGAAGTTTCCAACATGGTTTGAAAACTTTTTACTTCAGAGAAAACACTAAGGTCCATTGTCATAACTCATTCATTGACCTTTCCAAGGGCCCAGGAAATTGTTCCAATTTAGCAGATGAGCAAACTGTGGCAGAGAAGGATTATAGGAATTTATCCATAGCTTGTAAGGAACATCTGGGATCCAATCCTGTGTCTTTCTGGATGTAATTAGTGAGACGGCAAGGAAAATGCCTCGCTCATTCCCTGTGAGTAAATTTTGCTTTTAAGCACTTTGCCCTAAGGCAGACACAACTCTTCGACTCTGTCTCATGATCTTCTTTCTGGCTGCGGAAGGCTTTATGCCAATTTTATAGAGTGACAATGATCCCCTGCTGGCCAGGATGTGAGCTACTTCCTTCCCCCTGAGCAGACTCCATAGCCTGCACAAGGGAAGCTGGTTTCTTAGAAGCTCACCTTAGTTGAAACAAGTCTATTAGTGTGGATATTTCAAAGAAAAATACTCTTGTTTAAGATGAAAACAAAAACTAAGTGTACTTGTGGGAAAATACTGTTTAGGTGGTAAGATTATGAAAAATTGTTTCCCCGTTCATCTGGGTTTGGCAACTTCTCTACATGAATATGCAAAGTAAAATTAAAAATTCAAAGCCAGATATTGTATTGTATAAATTGTGAATTGGCTTTTCTTAGTAAGCTTCCGATAATACAGTAAATTAATAGTACATATTACTATATGATATCTAGTAATATAGTAAATATATATATATATTTTTTTTGGTGGTACTAGGGTTGGAACTCAGAGGCTTTCCATCTCCGGCTAGACTCCCAGACCTATTTTATATTTTATTTGGAAACAGGGTCTCAGTAAGTTGCTGAGAGCCTCACTAAGTAGCTGAGGCTGGCTTCGAACCTGTGCGATCCTCCTGTCTCAGCCTCCCAAGCGCGGGGATTACAAGCGTGCACCACCATGCCCAGCCAGTAAATATCTTAATATAGTATATACAATAGCCAGTGGAAAAAAAATTCTGCTACTAGGGTTTTTTTTTTGTTTTTTTTTTTTTGTTTTTTTTTTGGTGGTACTGGGGTTCCTGGAAGCCCTTCTACCTCCGGGCTACACTCCCAGACCTATTTTATACTTTTTTATTTTGGGAAACAGGGTCTCTTACGCCAGCACGGCTGGCTTCGAACCTGCGCGATCCTCCTGTCTCTGCCTCCCAAGCATGGGGATTACAAGCGTGCACCACCACGCCCGGCCTGCTACTAGGGTTTGAACCCAGGGATATTCTACCTCTGAGCTACACCTCCAGCCCTATTTATTCTTTTTTTTGTGTGTGTGTGTGGTACTGGGTATGGAACCCAGGGTCATTCTACTTCCAAACTACACCCCCAGCCCTATTTTTTATTCTTTATTTTGGAACAGGGTCTCACTGAGTTGCGAAGGGCCTCACTAAGTAGCTGAGGCTGTCCGCGAACTACCATCCTCCTGTCTCAGCCTCTCAAGTGCTGAGATTACAAGCGTGCACCACCACGCCTGGTTTATTCTTTATTTTGAAACAGTCTCACTAAGTTGTGGAGGGCTCCACTACGATCCTCCTGTCTCAGCCTCCCAAGTATTTGTACCACAAGTGTGTGCCACCACACCCGGCTTAAGTGTCTATAAATTTTAAAGCTAATTTCCTTTAATCAAGTTTGGTGTGCTGCTAAAAGTATAGTGAGTCCACTATGAAAGGACAACCAAATTAAATAGTAGCCAAAAGTGTTTTCAAATGTGTAAGTACCCCAAGTGAGTATAGCCTAAAGAATCATTCACTTCAGTAGACAAACAAAGGGATTTTTCGTACAAAACTTAACTCAGAGGAAGAATCAAGTAGTACTATGGTGCCAAAGAATAAGAATCGACTGCTCTCCACCTTC
The DNA here is from genome assembly GCF_963383645.1 of Muscardinus avellanarius. NCBI lineage: Eukaryota > Metazoa > Chordata > Mammalia > Rodentia > Gliridae > Muscardinus > Muscardinus avellanarius. The sequence goes on from NC_137801.1 coordinate 59,164,684, forward strand.
TGGACCTCCTCGCAGGATTCCAGTTGACACCAGTTCCTGCTTAGAGAATGATTTAAGTGAGCGGCTATAGTCTCGAGGTTAAGGAAAACAAAAGCTATGTGAATTCTCAGCAGTCGTCTGCGTAGGCAGGCAGTTGGAGATGAGAAAGAATGAACTGAAAAAGGCAACAGACTCGTCCCACAGGTGGTGCATGCAGCTGCAAGGGCTCGGGTCAGAGAGGCCTTCTCGGAAACAGAGAAATATTCAGCCTCCTGTGCTCTCATTCCCTGCAAGAGGACAGTCCTGGCAGCCCTAAAAAGGAAGAGCTCTGGAATCAAACCAGACTCCTTTGGGTTTCCTGTTTGGCTGAGAGCAATTTGAAGCAAACAAAGTCCTGAAATCAATTCACTTTTAAAATGTACATATAGCTGGGCGTGGTGGCGCACGTCTGTAACCCCAGCATTTGGGAGGCTGAGACCGGAGGATCGCAGTTCACAGACAGCCTCAACTTAGTGAGGCCCTCCGCAACTTAGTGAGACCCCTGTTTCAAAATAAAGAATAAAAAACAGGGCAGGGGGTGTAGCTTGGAGGGCGAATGCCCCTGGGTTCCATCCCCAGACCCGCAAAAAAAAAAAAAAAATGTACGTATACACACACACACACACACACACACACACACACACACACACACACACATATTGCCCAATGATGCCAAATAATCCACCTTTGACAACTAAATTAGATTTGCAGATGGCTTGGAGATGTCTGTATGTCTCGTTTGCTTTTTTTTATTTTTTTTTTACTTTTACATTTTTATTTGGAAACGGGGTCTCCTAAGCCAGTGCGCGCGGCTGGCTTTGAACCTGTGCAATCCTCCTGTCTCTGCCTTCCAAGCGCGGGGATTACAAGCGTGCGCCACCACGCCCGGCTCTAGTTTGCTTTTTATAGTTAATACTTTATATAACTTTTTGCTTGGTGAAAATAACACTGCAACATAAACATGTTATTCTCATGGGACACTGCAACATAAACATGTTATTCTCAGTCTCACATGGCACGCCGAGCTTCATAACTAAGGCTTCATTTAGGCTTGGTGTATAGAGCAGTTCACAAGAGTATCCTCTGCCCTCTTTTCTTCCCACCCTCTGGCTTTTGTGGACGTGTGCTTTGCTCAAGGGTCCCTGAGACTTGGAAGCAGGAGGTGGATGGAGGAGCCTCGAGGGGCTGTTCACAGGGCTGTTTACCTGGCTGATCTCAGAGACCAGGCATTGCATCTCGTTTGTGGGATGAACAAACGTCAAGAGAGAAAGATGGAGTCAGACCTCTTTTCCTTCCAGCTTGAGTTGCTCTTCCTCCTCAGGTACACGATTAGCCAGGCCTTTACCTGGTTAATTTCGCTCTATTACTACCTCGCCTGTTTCACTGCCAGCATTGGTGGCCAATCTGAGACATTTAAATGTATGATTGGATATTCCTGGTTCCCTAATTTTTTTTTTAATTTTATGTCATTTTATAAATGTGTATGTTTCAACTCTGTAGTGTTCAATGGCTCTCATTTTTTTCCTTAATTTTTATGCCATGCTGCTTTTAAGTTCTATCCAGTTTCCCTTATGTACATTTAGCTCATGCCTTCTGTGATATAAGGTTCCATAATGTGTGTCTGGTGTTTGAACATATCCATTCTCCTAGTGATATAATCCCCAGATTGCCTAACTTTCTTGTACCACAAAGAGCTCTGTGATAGACCTCTTTGTACATATCTCCTCAGGAACTTGTGTAGAGAGGCGTTCCTGAGTCATAGGTCGTATGTGCGTGCATGCGTGCAAACACACACACACACACACACACACACACACACAACATACCATTAACAAGCTCTCTACAAGAACTATATTTATATACGGTGCTACCACTAGTACATGAAATTTATTGTTTCTTATATTGTTGCCAGGACTGTCAAGATTGCCCTATTTTTCAATTTTTAGAAATCTCTTGGGTGTGTAGTGGTATCTGAAACATTTTTAACTTGCATTCCTCTGCTTACCATTGACACTGAACTTCTCTTTACCCAAGGCTAAGTTCTGACTTCGTTGGGGAGTGGGTGGCTGTCACCACCGGATGGTAAAGAAGTTCACAGAGGTGCTACACGTCCCAGCCAGGAAGCAAGAAAACACCTGCTCGGGCCCTTGTGACACTCACTGGGCAGTTGAGTGCTGTTGGGATTGTAGCACACACTGGTTCCTTCAGGAGAAGGAAAAACACATCAGAGCGAGGAAGGGAAGCACTCTCCTCCTGCAGTGGCCCTGCAGCGCTCTTCACTGACAAAGCTTAACATTCTGCAAGCTGCAAAGAAGAAATGTCCACAGAGCCCAGCTCCAGCATCGCAAAGCGGAGCAGGGAAGGATTTGGAACTTAGAGGAAAATGCTGACTAGCCAGAACATGTGTCCACAGACATTCTTTTAAACTAAGAGTTCTAATTTGGTTCTGGTTAACGTTTTATGGTGCCAAGGTTCTGCCACCTTGTGGTGTATGTATATAAGAACACTCAGGAATTTGTAAAAAGGCAGGTTATATGGCTAGTCAAGCAAATTATTATTTTTTATTTTATTTTTGTTTGTGGGTTTGGGGATGGAACCCAGAGGCATGTGACCTCCAAGCTACACCCCTGCCCTCATTTTTTTTATTCTTTATTTTGAAACAGGATCTCGCTAAGTTGCGGAGGGCCTCACTAAATAGCTGAGGCTGCCTGCGAACCGCGATCCTCAGGTCTCAGCCTCCTGAATGCTGGGATTACAAGCGTGAGCCACCACGCCCAGCTAGCAAAATTATTATTATATATTGTCTTTTACATGTGAATTTTATTTCTGACCCACTATCAGTGGGATTTATGTGTTATTTTCCTACTTTCTTCCTTTTTCCTCCTTTTTGTTTTTTCAGTTCTAGAACTGGATCAGGACCTTACAGGTGCTGGACAAGTATTCTACTTTTGAACCACATCCCCAGATCTGAGTTATTTTCTTAAAAATAAAAATAAATGTCTGATTTGTTTATATTCTCCTTCTGAACTATTCAGCTAGAGAATGTGCTGACTAGCTGGCCCCAGACTTGTCTCTTTGATGCAGTAAGATTCTTAGTGTAATTCAGTGGACTATTGGATTCACCTGTAAATCTGCTGTGAGGTTGGCAAGTACATCAATTCTTTAGGGCCTGATTATTCTTGGGGAAACAGATGAAATGGAATTTCTGAATCATAAAACTAAGGCTAGGAGACTTCCGGGAAGATGGCGACCGAGAAAAGCGGGGCTTAAGAGTCCCGCTAACAACCAATCTCCATTACCACAAAAAGAGCGCCTTTCATAGCCAGAAAACACCATCACCAGAAAAACAAAAAAACCACCAGGCTCCAGAGAGAAAGCGGACTGAGAACAGAGCTCAGGGCCACAGAGGAGACACACGCGCCCGAGGACGCGGCAGCAGCGCCATACTGCCGGCGGCAGCGGCGAACTCAGCGGACGGCTACAGCAAGCCGAGGTGAGCCGATGCGGAACAGCCAGGCGGGATCTTTCGGCGCAGACAGCATTTAAAGCTCCCAGTGGCTGAGCTCAGCACACGCTGCAGGGATTCAGAGTGGAAATCAAAACCAGAGAAGAAAAAATACGCCAGCCTCATGGCCAAGGGCGTGGCAGAGGCGCCATATTGCCACCGGCGGCGGCAGCAGCAGTGAATTCACCGAGTCCAGTACAGCTACATCTACGTACTCAAGAACAGTGAGTCAAATTGCGGGCCACAGAGGAGAAATCCCAATATTGTGCCTCCTGGGACTTGACCCAGTGAGGGAGTGGTGGTGGCAGAGATATCACACCATAGGAGAGCGTGCAACCTGGCACCCCCCATAGTTTAAAGCAGCCTCTATCGACTCCCTGGGTCGGAGACTCTGTGATACAACCCAGTAAAGGAGTAGTAGGGTCTGAGATAATACAGACTCGAGATCCAGAGCACCTTAAGTGAAGTCATAGTGACTCAAGGGAAGAACCCAGAGAAGGCACAAACTTCCAAATCATGGGAAAGAGGAATAATACTGGAGCAATGAATGCCCACAACCCCACAACATCAGAACCCGATAAAACAGAAAATCAGAGATTTCTAGAAGATCAAATCAGGAAAATAACTGTAGAAATAATAGAGGTGCTTCGAAAAGAACTCAGAGAGAGCCAAAAAGAGATAAAGGATGCAATTAATGAAGTAAAGGCCTCAATTCAAAGCACAAACAACCGATTAGACCACATGGAGAACAGAATCTCGCTCTTAGAAGATGAGCAATCCAAAAATGAATGCATAGTTTCTAATCTAGAAAAAGATATCCAACAGCAGGAATCTGACATTGAAGAAATATGGGCCCATCTTAAGAGAGCTAACCTAAGAATAATTGGAATGGAGGAGGGAAAAGAAAGTGATACCAAAGGGATCAACAATCTCTTCAAGGAAGTAATAGCAGAAAATTTTCCAAATATAGAGCAAGAGGTTGATACACAGATCCAGGAAACTTATAGAACTCCCTTTAGACAGGATCCGAGAAGAGGATCCCCACGCCACATAATTGTCAAAATGACCAATGTGGAAGCCAAGCAGAGAATCTTAAAGGCAACAAAAACAAAGGGCCAAGTGACATTCAGAGGCAAACCAATTAGAATCACTCCAGACTTCCCAAACCAAGTCATGAGAGCCAGAAGGGCTTGGAGTAACATATTCCAAACTCTGAAAGAAAACAACTTCCAGCCAAAAATTTCCTACCCAGCAAAACTTTCTATCAAATTAGATGGAGAAATAAGAAGCTTCCATGACAAACAGAAACTGAAGGAATTTATGTCTTCAAAACCAGCGCTAGAGAAAATACTCAAAGAGATTAACTACAAAGAAGAAATAGGTAACACTCACCAGAACCAGAGAAACAAGAGTTTCCATCCAACAGACAACTAAGATTGGTTATCTGTGGAGATTCATTATTTAGGTTAGTCTTTTATCTATCTCTAAATTGTATTGTTTGCCTTTATTGTTGTTAATTTTTAGGATTTCTAGTTGGAATATTAATATACCTTCAGATATAGCATTTGGAAATATTTTATCCAATTCTATTAGTAACTTTTAACTCTGTTTACATTGTCTTTGGATATACAATATTTTCTTTTATTTTTTAGGGAGTTTGTATATTCTTCTGTTGCCTGTGTCATTGAAATCATATCCAAGAAATCACTGCCAATTTCAATGTTGTGAGGTTTTCTGACTCAGATTTTCTCCTAAAAGTTTATAGTCTTAAGATTTATATTTAGGTCTTTTATCTAGTTTGAGTTAATACTTGTATGTGGGATTAGGTAAGGGTCCAATTTTATTCTTTTCCATGTAATTATTATTTTTCAACAATATTTAGTTAAAAGATTATTATTTCCACCACCAAATGTTCGTGGAAACCTTGTCAAAAATAACTTGACAATATAGGGAAGAAGTTAGCTCTAGGCTTGTATTTAACTCCAATGGTCTATATATCTGCCTTTAGAACAGTACTACACTGTTTCAATTATTGTAGCTTTATATGGTTTGAAATCAGAAAATATACATCTTCTAGCTTTGTTTTTGCTTCGAGATTGTTTTGGGTATCTAGAGTCCATATTCCATATCAGGATAGATTTTTTTCTGAAAAATAAATATATGATAGTTTCACCTAAAAAAAAGAAAAAAATATTCTCTGGTAAGAAAGAAAGCAAAAAGAAATATTGAAATGTTATCTTTAAGTCATCAAAAGCTTGGTATCAGACAAATGAAACTGTTATGTGAGATTATCATTTTTAATTTTGGATAAATTGCTATAATACTAGATGTCAACCACTAAGCCAAGCATGGGAGGGAGGGATGGGGAGAGAATGGGGTGGGGATCGGGTGGGGGCTGACTGGGCGATGTGTGCATGTATGTCTACAAAAGTTTGTATCCCACAATGATGTATGAATACAGTGCACCAATAAAATAAAATTAAAAAAAAATAAAACTAAGGCTAACTCTCAGGTTAGAGATACCAGTCATTGTGAGGGGAAAATCTGATTTAGCCAGCAAGACTTTCTCACTGGCTAGCTATTGTACCCATCTAAGGAGAATGTCTACAGCCAAGGGGCAGAGCAGAGATAGCTGATCAGTGTTTTTAACCTTGTTTGATATTTGCCACAGTGGTAACTTCTTGTGTAAGTCTACAGCTGCGTGTCCTACAGATGCCTCGATTCATACTTCTGTCTTGGATTTGGGTGTGACATGGTTACTGATACAACACATGAAAATCAAGCTCTTGGAGATTCAGCTTTATTGTCTGTAAAGTGAGAGAGCTGGGAAACATCAGCGAAGTGGTATGTTAAATACGTACAATTCTCTGACCTAATAAAAATGCAACTTAATTTTTGTCTCCGTGGTCCTTTACATACATATGTACATTCATATATATGTGTGTGTGTATACAAATATATGTATATAGGTATATACATATATAAATGCTGGTGTATGTGTGTGTGCACGTGCACATGCATAGTAGGTGGGGGAGGAGTTATCTTTTCCTGTTCTGATATGAAAATTCTGGCAAGCTCTTAAATTTTCTAGTCACTTTATGGTCATAGACTGTCACTTTTAGCTTTTAGTTACAAACATTGTCTCAATGCAAAAATTGGAATGTTCCGTGCAAGATATGAATCAATACTCCAAATCTGACTTTAAGGACACTTAAGATCCTGTCTGTTCACCCATCCAGAAGAGCTTCTCCCTAAGGCTTGCAGTGGGAAGAAGGGAGGTGTGGATGGCCCGCGCTTGGCCCCTCCTGTCCAGCGAATGGGGATATGGTCATGCTGGGAGCTTCCACTGCCCCTCCAGACCCACTCTCTACCCTTTTCCTGTCTGTCCTGTGGCTGGGCCACATGGATGCAGTCCTATTCCCTGGGCTCAGTTGGGTTTGGCCAATGGGAGCCCTTGCAGAAGACCAGCGGTAGGGAGAAGAGCAAGACCGAGGTTGTTATTCCCTTGGCTGTTCCCAGGGAGACTGCCTTTGGCTGGCTGCGGCCCTTGAGTGAAGGTCATTGCTCCTCTCAAGGTGGTCTGCTCCAAATCATGCTCCCTTCCCAGATTCTAATGATCACTTCCCCAACTGTCTAACAGTGTCCACCATTCTGCTGTTTCTGAGTCCTAGTTCCTATGTTAGCTGTACCAGTATTGTAGGGGTGCTGGAAAGCAGGCTGGAAGAAGCACTTTCCCCCCAGTATGAGAAGTTAACTAGAGAAGTCTTCTTCCATATTAGGATTAGAAATAAGGTATTAAAATATAGAGTTAAGATATAGAAGTAAGGTAGGATTAGAAATAGAATGAAGATCCATAAGCCCAGCTGCCCAGGTTGCAGGATTCAAGGAGGGTAGGGGACCCATCAGGTCAAAGCCTCTAATCTCCGGCTTGCCGGCCAAGGTCTTTGTAAATGGGACCCCATCCCCATATCTCTGAGCCAGATCAGCAAACAAGGCCAGGCTAATCTGCTCTCTAGGAAGATTCTTCAGTGCAGAGATAAGTTTGGCCCAGCCAAGGTGGGTGGGAAAGGCAGCCCTAGGGACCGAACACATACCATAAGGGAGATAAGCAGTCCTTAGCAGGCTCTGACATGTGTGGATGCATGTTTTAAAATTATTGGTTGTACTTGTTTGTCCTTGTATCTGATTGGTTGTATTCTAAGGTTGGCGGGCTCGAACTTTTGGCGGGCTCTGCTGTATGTAACCACTCCCTCGTGTGTAACCACTCTCTTGTGTGTAACCACTCCCTCGTAGGGTTATAAAATTCAGAGCGTGGAGGGGGGAGGGGTCGGACCTCGACCATTTAGTGTCTTGGTCTCGACCCCTGGCTAGCCGGGACAGAGCTGCAGCACAATAAACCTCGCTTGCATTTTACATCTCTTGTGAGTCCTTCGATATTTGGGTTGGTGGGCGATTCTTGGACCCTTCAGTATTGGGAATGGCCAAGGAAGATTTGAGAAAGTTATGATTATTCATATATTTCAAAAATTGGATGAAGGGCAAATCTGTGCAAGAACTTGGTTTCTGCCTAAAAGCAGGCAACTATTCCAATGTAAATTAACCTAGCTAAAGGTGATTAACAAGTTCATAGGAGAGTAGAACTAGGCCTTTCTCTATCTAAAGACAGATCTTAAGAGAGGAGAACTAGGCCTTTATCTAAAGACAGATCTACATGATGATCTAGGGAGGATAGGACAGGGTTTGACCTTGCCCTTCATGAAAGGAGACACCTCACCACACCTTGCTGGGGGAGGTACCTTACAGGGTTAAGGGGAGGTACCTTACAGGGACGTTTACTACGTCAGAATTACGTAAACAAGATGGAGGTCATGGGTATAAAAACTCCGGTCCATGTGTAATCCCTTTGGTGTAGTCATTTCGAGTCACCCCCTCATGCCATTTTGGCATGAGGCTGTATTTCTATCTCCTGTATTTTTATCTTTTCCTCTTTTTCTGTTTTTTTGTTTCTTTGGGGAGTTTTTGGGAAATGATTCCCAGGGGTCTAACAAAAATCCCTGGGGACAGTTTCCCAAACCGTAACATTAGCCATGTGTTTCCATTATACCCTCTCACTCCCTTGTGAACAGTCCCTTTGAAAATAAACTCTTAGCTGAGCCTGGTGATGCATGCTTGTAATCCCAGCGCTTGGGAGGCTGAGACAGGAGGATCGCGGTTCACGGTTCGTGGACAGCCTCAGCTACTTAGCGAGGCCCTCCACAACTTAGTGAGACCCTATTTCAAAATAAGGAATAAAAACTAGGGCGGGGTGTGTGTGTGTGGCTCAGAGGTCGAATGCCCCTGGGTTCCATCCCCAAACCCGCAAAAATAAAAATAAAAATAATATCTTCTGTTCAGGGTAAGCTCAGTGGTAGAACATGTGCTTACTTACCATTAGTAAAGCCCTGGGTTTTGTTTTGTTTGTTTTGATAATGGGGATTGAACTAGGGATGTTCTATCTACACCCCCAGTGCCTTTTAAACTTTTTTTTAAAGTTTGAAATGGGGTTTTGCTAAGTTGCTGAGGCTACTTTCGAACCTGCTGTCTTCCCGTCTCAGCTGCTTGTTTTCCTGTCTCAGCCTCACAAGCACTGGAATTACAGGCTGCCCGCAATACTCTGGTTTTGATCCTCAGCATCCCAAAACAAAACAAAACAAAAACCTCTTCTCAGATTATCCTAAGTATGCCATCTGTGTCTCACTGGGACCCCAACTGGAAAAAATCAATCAAAATTCATATTGAATAGCAACCCGTGAAGTCTTAAAAAATCCATTTTCTTAGATTAAATCCCATTACAAAATTTACTTATAAAACCATTTGCTCTACAATATCACTCATTATCCAAAGTGGCCCAACAACTGCTATATTATACTGATCTATTCTAGGTTCAGAAAACTCAAGAGCGGGTACTTCTCACTCTCCCCAGTGTATTTCTTTTCTTCTTCTTCCAGGGTTGTCTTACTGACGATTTTTCCCACAGGGAGGGTCGTGGGTCTTATTAGCTTCAATATCTTCATGAATTAGTCTAATATAATGTCAGGAATGCATGCTTTTTTTTGTTTGGTGGTACTGGGGGTGGAACCCAGGGGCTTTCTACCTCTGGGCTATACTCCCAGTCCTAGTTTATATTTTTTTTGAAAACAGAGTCTCACTAAGTTGCTGAGAGCCTCACACAGTAGCTGAGGCTGGCTTCGAACCTGTGCGATCCTCCTGTCCAGCCTTCCAAGCACAGGGATTACAAGCGTGCACCACCACGCCTGGCCAGGAATGCATGCATTTTATTATTTTTTTATTTTTTTATTTTTTGGTGGTACTGGGGTTCCTGGAAGCCCTTCTACCTCCGGGCTACACTCCCAGGCCTATTTTTTTTTAATATATTTATTTGGAAACAGGGTCTCTTAAGCCAGCGTGGCTGTCTTCAAACCTGCGCGATCCTCCTGTCTCCGCCTCCTAAGCTCGAGGATTACAAGCGTGCGCCACCACGCCCGGCGAATGCATGCATTTTATTTATTTATTTATTTATTTTAACAATTTTATTATTGAACATAAATAGTATACATTTAAAATATATTTGGTGCCCTCTCCCCCCGCCCATGTTTTCCCTTCCCCCCTCCCACCAATGGTTGTCTAGGTTAACCATGTCTTATTCATAATTTTACACATGTTCAGCTGTAGACCCTCATTAATCAAAATCAGCCTTCCTCCTCTCCTATCTTTCCATTCAAACTTTGTTGGTATTTCCCTTCCATTATCTGGAGTCTCACTGGTATCTCTGTGTTTCCTAGTTTGGGCATATTAGAGGAAACATATGTACCTTCTCCTTCTGTGCTTGGCTGATCTCACTTAACATAATGTTCTCCAGGGCTTTCCATCTTCTTGCAAATGATATAATTTTGTTCTTCTTTATGGCTGAATAGAATTCCATTGTGTGTATTTCCCACAGTTTTGCTATTCACTCATCTGTTGATGGTGGTCTGGGTTGGTTCCATATTTTGGCTATTACAAATTGTGCTGCTATGAACATAGGTATGCATATATTGCTGTATTTCTCTGAATTCAACCCCTTTGGAAAGATACCCAGGAGTGGTATAGCTGGATCATATGGTGGATCTATTCCCACCTGTCTTAGGAATCTCCACACAGATCAATAACCTAAAGAGGAAGCCGACAGAATGGGAAAGGATCTTTACCAGCCACCATTCTGATAGGGGGCTAATATCCAGAATATACGAAGAGCTCAAAAAACTCTACACTAGCAAAACAAACAACCCAATCAAGAAATGGGCAAATGAACTAAATAGACACTTCACAAAAGAAGAGATACAAAGGGCTAATAGATACATGAAAAGATGTTCTTCATCACTGGCCATCAGGGAGATGCAAATCAAAACTACACTGAGATTCCATCTAACCCCAGTCAGAGTGGCAAGCATAAAGAAATCAAACAACAACAAATGCTGGCGAGGATGTGGGGAAAGAGGAACTCTTTTACACTGTTGGTGGGAGTGCAAACTAGTTCAACCACCATGGAGATCTGTGTGGAGATTCCTAAGAATGCAAGCATTTTAAAAGAGGACTCCAGGATAAAAAGGTGAGCTCTGTTGATAGAAATTGTGGACACTGTATCACCAGGGTGGAGGATATTTGACCTCGTTTAGTCCTGATCAAGACAAAGAATAATTTTCCTGCATCTTTGTTCAAAAACCATGTCATACAGAGCAGAATTTTAAAGATCTTGATTCAGTGTCTGTGAAGCTGTTCAGGACTTTCCAGTGTACTGGTTACTCAAATGCTTAAAAGCACGTATCAAGGAGAGCTTAGTTTTCAGTCTTGAAAATACAAGAAATACCTAAATTGTTGGTGATTGTCTTATAGTGTGTCTGAAAAATCATTAACATTGCAGCTTTTTCCCCTTTCTCTTGACTTCTTTCCTCTGATCAGCCCTGCCTCCTTAGCTACACTTGAGATGAAAGAAATCAAGTAAACAACTTTCAGCAATCAGAGGACCCTAAAATAGCAGGCAGGGTCTGTAGTAGGTTAGGCTCTCACCAACACGCATGCAAATTGTTCAAATTTTGTACCTGGAAAATAAAATGAACATCGTTTATGTTACGGATTTGGGAGTATGATTGTGGGGAAACTATTCCTGGGGAACCTCTGCAAGGGTCCCGGACACACTTTCCCCCAACCCATAACAAAACCCCAAACAACCCAAAACAGAAAAACTGCGGGTTCTTGTCCTAAGAATAAATATGCATAGCTTGGACAGATTTAAAGAAGTTTATTAAAAAGATAAAAATACAGAAAATAGAAATACAGAAAATCGTTACAGCCCCATGCCAAAATGGCATGAGGTGGGGAGGGTGGCCCAGGCCAACTCACCACTCCCCAGATACAGCATGTGGACCGGAATTTTTATACCCATGACCTCCATCTTGTTTGCATGATTCTGACTTAGTGAACGTCCCTGTAAGGTACCTCCCCTTAGCCCTGTAAGGTACCTCCCCTTAGCCCTGTAAGGTACCTCCCCCAGCAAGGTGTGGGAAGGTGTCTCCTTTCATGAAGGTCGACCCCTCCTACCATCTTAGCTAGCTTATCCCATGATGTAGATCTGTTTTTAGATAAAGAAAGGCCGGATGGCGCCTGAAAAAAGTGGGGCTTAAGAGCCCCGCTAACAACCAATGTCCATTACCACAAAATCAGCGCCTTTCATAGCCAGAAAACACCATCACCAGAGAAACAAAAAAATCACCAGGCTCCAGAGAAAAAGCAGACTGAGAACTGAGCTCAGAGCCACAAAGGAGATACACCGACCTCACACCCGAGGACGTGTCAGCAGCGCTTTACTGCTGGTGGCAGCGGCGAGTTCACCGGACGGCTACAGCAAGCCGAGGTGAGCTGCTGTGGAACAGCCAGGTGGGATTTCTTGGCGCAGGGAGCATGTAAAGTTCCCAGCGGCTGAGCTCAGCACACGCTGCAGGGATTCAGAGTGGTACTAAAAACCAAGAAGAAATACGCCAGCCTCATGGCCGAGGGCGTAGCAGCGGCGCCATATTGTCACCGGCGGCAGCAGCAGCGAATTCACTGAGTCCAGTACAGCTACATCTGCGTACTCAAGAACAGTGAGTCAAATTGCGGGCCACAGAGGAGAAATCCCAGTACTGTACTCCCTGGGACTTGACCCAGTGGGGGAGTGGCGGTGGCAGAGATATCACACCATAGGAGAACGTGCAACCTGGCACCCCCCACAGTCTAAAGCAGCCTCTATCGACTCCCTGGGTCGGAGACTCTGTGATACAACCCAGTAAAGGAGTAGAGGGGTCTGAGATACTACTGACTCGAGATCCAGAACACCTTAAGTGAAGTCATAGTGACTCAAGGGAAGAACCCAGAGAAGGCACAAACTTCCAAATCATGGGAAAGAGGAATAATACTGGAGCAATGAATGCCCACAACCCCACAACATCAGAACCCGATAAAACAGAAAATCAGAGATTTCTAGAAGATCAAATCAGGAAAATAACTGTAGAAATAATAGAGGTGCTTCGAAAAGAACTCAGAGAGAGCCAAAAAGAGATAAAGGATGCAATTAATGAAGTAAAGGCCTCAATTCAAAGCACAAACAACCGATTAGACCACATGGAGAACAGAATCTCGCTCTTAGAAGTTGATCATTCCAAAAATGAACGCATAGTTTCTAATCTAGAAAAAAATATCCAACAGCAGGAATCTGATATTGAAGAAATATGGGCCCATTTTAAGAGTGCTAACCTAAGAATAATTGGAATAGAGGAGGGAAAAGAAAGTGATACCAAAGGGATCAACAATCTCTTCAAGGAAGTAATAGCAGAAAATTTTCCAAACATAGAGCAAGAGGTCAATACACAGGTCCAGGAAACTTGTAGAACTCCCTTTAGACAGGATCGGAGAAGAGGATCCCCACACCACATAATTGTCAAAATGACCAATGTGGAAGCCAAGCAGAGAATCTTAAAGGCAACAAAAACAAAGGGCCAAGTGACATTCAGAGGCAAACCAATTAGAATCACTCCAGACTTGCCAATCCAAGTCATGAGAGCCAGAAGGGCTTGGAGTAACATATTCCAAACTCTGAAAGAAAACAACTTCCAGCCAAAAATTTCCTACCCAGCAAAATTTTCTATCAAATTAGATGGAGAAATAAGAAGCTTCCATGACAAAAGAAACTGAAGGAATTTACGTCTTCAAAACCAGCACTAGAGAAAATACTCAGAGATGAACTACAAAGAAGAAATAGTTAACACACACCAGAACCAGAGAAACAAGATTTTCCATCCAACAGACAACTAAGATTGGTTATCTGTGGAGATTCATTATTTATGTTAGTCTTTTACCTATCTCTAAATTGTATTGTTTGCCTTTATTGTTGTTAATTTTTAGGATTTCTAGTTGGAATATTAATATACCTTCAGATATAGCACATGGAAATATTTTATCCCATTCTATTAGTAACTTTTAACTCTGTTTACATTGTCTTTGAATATATAATTTTTTTTTTTTAGGGAGTTTGTATACTCTTCTGTTGCCTGTGCCATTGAAATCATATCCAAGAAATCACTGCCAATTTCAATGTTGTGAGGTTTTATGACCCAGATTTTCTCCTAAAAGTTTATAGTCTTAAGATTTATATTTAGGTCTTTTATCTATTTTGAGTTAATATTTGTATATGGGATTAGGTAAGGGTCCAATTTTATTCTTTTCCATGTAAGTATTACTTTTCAACAATATTTAGTTAAAAGATTATTTCTTCCACCAAATGTTTGTGGAAACCTTGTCAAAAATAACTTGACAATATAGGGAAGAATTTAGCTGTAGGCTTTTATTTAACTCCAATGGTTTATATATCTGCCTTTAGAACAGTACTACACTGTTTCAATTATTGTAGCTTTATATGGTTTGAAATCAGAAAATATCTATCTTCTAGCTTTGTTCTTTGTCAAGATCGTTTTGGGTATCTAGAGTCCATATTCCATATTAGGATAGATTTTTTTTCTGAAAAATAAATATATAAATATATGATAGTTTCACCTAAAAAAATAGAAAAAAAATATTCTCTGGTGAGAAAGAAAGTAAAAAGAAATATTGAATTGTTATGTTTAAGTCATCAAAAGCTTGGTATCAGACAAATGAAACTGTTATGTGAGATTATCATTTTTAATTTTGGATAAATTGCTATAATACTAGATGTCAACCACTAAGCCAAGCATGGGAGGGAGGGATGGGGAGAGAATAGGGTGGGGATCGGGTGGGGGCTGACTGGGCGATGTGTGCATGTATGTCTACAAAAGTTTGTATCCCACTATGATGTATGAATACAGTGCACCAATAAAAAAATAAAATTAAATTAAATAAAAAAAAAAAGAAAGGCCTAGTTCTTACCGGGCGTGGTGGCGCACGCTTGTAATTACCGCGCTTGGGAGGCTGAGACAGGAGGATCACATAGGTTTGAAGCCAGCCTCAGCTACAGAAAGGCCTAGTTCTCCTCTCCTATGGTCTTGTTAATTACTTTTAGCTAGGTTAATTTACATTGGAATAGTTGCCTGCTTTTAGGGAGAAACCAAGTCCTTGCACAGATTTGCCCCTCACCCAATTTTTGAAATATATTAATAATCATGGCTTTCTCAAATCTCCCTAGGCCCTTCCCAATACTGGGACAGTGTACTTTGATCTGACTTGATTGCTTGGAGGGGAAATAAAGCCAACTTTTCTGTGGCAATACTTAGAGGTGTTCCATCTGTCTTGCAGCCAAGATTCTCACTAGAAGGCCACATTAATCTTAGAATTCCTTTACATAAGAATTAGTATTTCCTAACATTGACATAAAGTGGTATACATTAGGGCTTCTGCAGTTTAAAGGTATTATCTTTAGCCAAGGATGTAGCTCAGCACTGGAGTACTTGTCTACTATGTCTGAAGCTTTGGATTATATCCCCAGCATGGAAAAAAGGAAAAAAAAAATCTATTAAGAAACCTCTCTACTCCCTGCCCTTCTTTTCCCTTCTGGTTGAAATTAATTTTTTTGGCCCATAAATATTTTCTGAGTGTTTACTATGTGCCAGACAAGAAATACAGTGCTAGTCAGATGTGGTGGCGCAAGCCTGTAATCCCAGTATTTGGGAGGCGCAGGCAGGAGGATTGCAGATTGGAGGCCAGCCTTTTCAATTTAAATGAGGCTCTCAGCAACTTAGTGAAACTTTATTTCAAATAAAAAAAAAATAAAATGGGCTGGAAGGGCAGCTCAGAGATAGAATGCCCCTGAGTTCAATCCCTAGGACCACTACCACCAAGTAAAAAAAAATGTGCTGCCAAATTCCTAGCATTCCAAGTGAGGAGGGGATAGCTACTAAACAGGTAAACAAACAAACAAACAGAAATAATGAGATTTCAGTAATTGAGGGCTATGAAAAAGGTGAAATGGGATGATGGTAGATGGTACCTGGGGTGTGGCGTTGAAACAGGGGTTTCTTCTGAGCCCCCCAAGATGAAACGGGGGGTTTCCTGAGAAGAAACCTGGAGTTTCATCATTGATGAAACGGAGTTTCTTGAGAAGAAACTCAGCATCTCCGTACAGGGTACAGGGTTCTTGTCTACGGTGAGCGAAGAATGACACCGCAGACCTCAGGAAGGGGAGTAAAAGGTTTATTGGAAGCAGCAGGGAATGGGGAAAGGTGGCTGAACACCCCAAAGGGGCTGGAACTCTGGGTCCAGCAGCTGCCTTCAGGACAATACTTGAGAGTAGCCCAAGCCAATTGCCTTCAGTTGCAGGCTGCTTTCTTCCAGAGTCCATGCGATCTGCCAGAAGAGAATAGGAAAAGAGGCAGAACACCACTCGGGCTGTCGGGTCTTCTGGTGTCCAGTAGTTGCCTTTAGGTCACTACCCGAGTGTCGCCCGAGCCAAGTGCCGTCAGTTGCAAACTACTTTCTCCCAGAGTCCACGCGATCTGCCAGAAAAGAGGTGCAGGTCACCCCTAGGGGCCCTGGTCAGCCTTGATGTCCAGCAGAGGCCTTCAGGTCACTACCCAAGAGTAGCCTAAGCCATGTGCCCTCAGTTGCACTCTGCCTTCTCTCAGGGCTAACATGACCTGTGAGAGAGAGAGAAAAGCTCCCCCAAAGGGGAGGGGGTCCTGAGAGGGAAAAGCCCCATCTGCTGATCACTTAGGGCCATTGCGAGTCCTCTTTTGGTTAGGGTGACTTTTGGAATTCTGGGAAGCAGCTCTCAGGATTTGCATAGGGTATTTGCAAGTCCTTGAAGAATCTCCTTTCAGCAGTGCCAGACTTGTTTGGTAGGTTTATTGATTAGTAAACAGATGGCTTTGTGAAGCTCTGGTCCTTCTTATCTCTGAGACTTTGGAATTTCAGATATTTGCCTCTCAGGAAACTCAGCTTTTTTCTACCAAGGCCTTGTTGATTGGTGACATCTGAGTTGAGACCCAAAGGCTGAGGATGCAGCCTGATGACCACCGTAGAGATGAATGTTGTGTGGTTGAGGAGGGCAGTGTGGCTGGGGCAGGGTAGGGCGGAAGGCATGACAGGCGACCAACAGATGGAACCCAGGGCATTCTACCCCTGAGTCACACCCCCGGATCTATTTTATTTTTCATTTTGAAACAGGGTTTAAGTAACTGAGTCTGTCCTCGAACCTGTGATCCTTTTGTCTGTCTGTCAAGTACTGGGATTACAGTCGTATGCCCCACCCTTGGCTCTAATTTACCTTTTTTTGTGTGTGTGTGGTAATGGGGCTTGAACCCAGAGGCATTCTACCTGTAAGTTACACCCCCAGCCCAATTTTATTTCCTATTTGGAAACAGGGTCTCGGTAAGTTGTCAAGGCTGGCTTTGAATCTGTGATCCTCCTATCTCAGTCTCCCAAGTACTGGGATCACTAGTAGCGTGCACCACCACACCCAGATGATTTATGTTGCTAAAGATAACTCTGACTGCTTTGTGGAGGATGGGCTGCAGAGGTCAAACAGAAGAGTGGGAGAGCAGTGAGGGCAGTGTGGCCAAAGTCCAGGTGACAGGCCCGGAGGACCTTGAAGTTTCAGAAGCAGTGGGTGTACCTGCAGGAGCACCTGAAAACAGCATATTCACCATGCTGACGCTGGCTACAGCCGGTACTGGAAACTTTATGCTGATGTAATGGAGATAACACTTGTGAGATATTAAACCAACATATTTGCCTTCCCAGTAAACCCTGTCCTTGTGACTCCCCCACCCACTGAGTCAGAGAGAGGAAACCCGCCAAGAAGGGGTAGATCATCACTTAGCCCACAGTTTCAAGATAGAATTTTAAAAATCCATAGCAAGGCAATAGTTTGAGATCAAGTGATTTTTTTTTTAAACCAAAAGCCAGACTTTGCTGAATGAAAAAAGATGTATTTCTCTATACCTGTGAGGCAGAGCCGGGAGGACTGCCCCGAGCAGGTCCTACACCCAGCTGAGAAGAACACAGGCTGTGATGTCAGAGCCCTTTTTCCATGAGTGGAAAGGAAGATCAAAGTTTAAGCAGCAGGCAGGAAGCTGGGAGATTCAGAGACTATGAGCACAGGGTTGCCCCAGATGAATGGAAGCGAAACCCTTAGGCAGAGGAGGGATGTACCCCACTTTTCATTTGGAACCAGGGCAACTACAGAGAAAGAGAATGCTGTGATTAGTCAACCACAGGCCTGAGATCATGCTTCCAGTCCTTCAGGGCCCGTGCATGGACTGAGACTTGGGGGAGCCTCTTGGGAGGCTGGCCGACCAGCAGGTGAATGGGCTGGATGAGGCCTGGCCCTAAGCCCAGAACGGACAAGCCTCTTGCTCTTCACCACTGAGGGATGGGGCTGTGGCTCTCAGTAGCTAGAATTGATAGATTCAAAGGCCACCAGAGAGGACAGTTTCTTTATTGAGGGAGGTGGGAGGACCTGGAGGATGACAGATTTCCTTTACCTGGATAACATGTTGGGAAAGGGAAGGGAGAGTGAAGACACCTGGGCGAGGGAGAATCCTTCCAACACAGGGCAATTTCCCAAGTGAGAAATTTCCCAGTTTTTAAAGAGACTAAGATAGCTTTAATGGAAAGAACAAGTGCTATCTACCTACACTAAGAATGGGGGCTTTCCAGCAAGAAGATGCTTTTTTTTTGGTCTATTTGATTTTTATTTGGTACAGAAATAAATAGAAAAACTTTGCAATATTAGAAAAGTCTATATTGTTACTAGGTAAAATAACTCAGTTTGATGTACCTTGGCCTCGAATGGGGGGAGGGAGCCAGGCATGGTGGTGCATGCCTGTAATCCCAGTACTTGGGACAATAAGACAGAAGGATCACAGGTTTGAAGCCAGCCACAGCAAATTAGTGAGACCCTGTTTCAAAAAAACTGAACTAAACTAAACTAAAACAAAACAACAATAGAGCTGGGGTGTAGCTCATCGGTAGAATGTCTCTGGGTTCAGTCCCCACTAACACACACACACACACACACACACACACACACACACACACACACACAATGAACAGAGGGAGGAAGGGAACAGGGATTCTATCAGTGGTGATTGCTTAGCTTTCTGTACCTCTTACATTTGTTCTGTGTGCATGCATTAACTATTCACAAAACAAATGTAAGCGGGAAGATAAGTTTTCAAAATGAAAAACAGTGCCGAGGCACATAATATGATACTCAGTGCTTGATAATTAATATTAAATACTTTTCATTACATCAGAATCTTTGTCACTTCTCCCTTTGGTTTTTCCTTTCATCTGTGTTGATGTTGGTCCTTTAAACATTTTCGTCTCTTCAGCTAGCCCATGACCCATCTGTGCTTTGTACTTCAAACACGGTACCATACATCCTGTAGGTGAACCACCCCTTCTACGTGGGAAAACAATCCCACTGAACCAGTCAGTCTTGCTTGCTGTCCTGGAGTGAGGCACGGGAAGGACTGATAAGGGGTATTTGTCCCCATCTGAGTTATTCCCACCCCTTTGGCATCACACAGCCATGGGGAGGTAGTGGAAAGAACTTGGGGCCTGGAGTCAAACTCAATAGGGTTTACCTCTGCCAACTCCTAGCTTCAGGTCCTTGGGTGAGTTTCAAGTTTCCTCTCTACACAGTAGAGTAATAGAAACCTTACTGAATTATCCTAGCACAATGCTAGAACTGTTCTGATTACTCTCAACCCCTAGTTCCAGAGAACAGAAACTAAATTTTTGTAAAATCTTGCATCTGGTGAAACTCAGCACACCTCTGCTGTTTCCCTTGGTCTCTCCCCATGGCATAAACCCCTTCGTTCACCTATCATGCTCTTAACTCCCATTTACATCCTCCCCTGTATCTAATTCATTTGTTTGACTCAACCTCCCTCAGTTTCCTCTTTGATTAATTAGTACGTTTTCATTTGCAGGGAACAGGAAACTCAAGTCTTAACTGGTTTCAACATTAAAGAGATCTTTTGACTCCAGTAAGTATAAATGTCACAGTGGCGAGGGCCTTGGGTGGAGATGATTACAGCTTAGACTTACCAAGGACCTGGGCTTCTGTTTCTCCACTCCATCATCTTCAGTGTCAACTTTATTCTGGGACTGGCTTCCCGGTGGTGGTAAGAGAGTCTGGATGTCAGCAGCAACCAGGCCCACACACTTCTTCATTATGTCCAGGGGGACTGAGAAGAAGTGAGCCTTCAATTATCAGACAGAAACCCGTCCTTTATTAAGTAGAACAGCCTGAAGCAGTCATGGCGACCAAGGGAGTCCCATGTGCTCCCTTCGTTTGACCATCCAATATTAATGTTTGACCATCCAATATTAGTGCTTGACCATCCAATACCGACGGTCAAACACTTCACGAAGCAGGTCAGTGGCAACATCAAGTCTGTTCTCCAACCTCAAGTGGGCCCTGAGCGCTGCCCAGCAGTATTTTCAGTTCTCAACGAGCCACTTCAAGCTTTCTTCATGTTCCTCAAAATTTCACCCCCTCCTTCTCAGCAGCTGACCTCTATTTACCTCAGAGGGAAAAAATATGAAAACCCTTTAGATAAGAACTTCCCGCCTCGCTCACACCCAAGGTTACCGTACCCCACCATTTAGATTTTTCCTACCCTTCGGTTACAGTGAAATTAGCCTGAGGCCAGTTCCTCCCATGTTACAGATCCCACGTGTTAGAGATTCTATGTTCTCCATCCTACTAAGGGACTAGCCTCTAGCCACCCTCTTCGCCCTCTTCTCCCCCAGCTCCTTGCTCTCAGCTTTCAAACACCAAGCAGTTCTCATCTGTGAAGCAAAGAGCCAACCAACGCTTTCATTCAACTTTGCACTCCCTTCCAGTTCTCACTTCCTCCCCTTCTTGCCTTCCCTTTTCCCTCTCCCTCTCCTTTTTTTCTCCCATCATAGTAAAACTACTTGACTTTGCTTCTGTGTTTCCCCTTCTTTATCCCTAAGGATCTTCTCGATACTCTGCTTTCTTTGTAGTTAAATTGAATGGACCTAGCTCAGTCCTCGGCTTACTTTGCTCCTCAGTATCACTAGTGATTTTTTTTTTTTTTTGGAAGTGGTGATTGAACCCAGGGGCCTTCTACCTCTGAGCTACAACCCCAGCTCTTTTCATTGTAAAACAAGGCCTTGCTAAATTGCTGAGGTGCTCACTAAGTTGCTGAGGCTGGTCTCCAACCTGCGATCCTTCTGTCTCAGCCTCCCAAGTACCGGATTACAGGTGTGTACAACCACATCCAGCTTCTCTCCCCTTGATACTGTGTTCTCTCCATCTTTGTTTTTTATGGGTTTCTTTTATCCCTTAAATATTAATCTGATAGTAATGTTGCCTTAAATATTAATCTTCTCTGTCGAGGTTATGGCTTACTAAGATCTCTTTTGGGGGGGCTCCAGACTCACACATCCAACTGCCAAAAGAATAGCATCATGGATATCCTTAGTGATCTCAAACTACATTCATCCTTCTTGCATTGCTTATAAATCATCCAGGTAGTTGCCTAAGCCAGAGTCATAGCTTCTCTTTCATCCAATCAACCATATAAATCCTGCCAATTTACTCTCATATATGTTAAAATGTTTCAGATCATCCACCTGTCTCTATTCCCAATGCAGCTCCACACCATCTCTCACTTGGGCTGTTCTACAACCTCCTCTGTCTGTCTCCAGTCTTGTACACCGATTCTCCAAACGCAGGCAGAGTGCATTCTCCACTCTCAAAAGTGCAGATCTAATCTTGTCATTCTCTGACTCTCCACAGCCCGCAGGATAAAGTTCCACACCTTGATGTGGCTTCCTAGAGCTCTGAGTCTGCTGCCCGCGTCTCCGGCTGCTTCTCTTGCCACTCACTCCCTGCCTTTTACTCTCCACTTAGCCACATTCAATTTCAGTCTCTCACATACACACTCCTGCCATTGGTGCTGAGATTCTGCACACGCTAAGCTGTTGTCTCTGCTGGAATCCTCTTCACTCCGCTCCCCCAGCCACCCTGCCCCCATCTCTGGTACCGTCCTCTCAGGTCTCTGGTTCCTATCACTTCCACCTGGAGCACCTTTTCTGACCCCTCCCAGTCTGGTTCATGCCCTTTTTATTTCCTCCAGAAGGATCTTTACTTTTGTCCTAACACCAACCACACCATGTATAATTGCTTATTTACAGCTCAAAATGTAATGGATTTTCAGCACTATGAGGGTAAAAATCATGTCTATTTTATTCATCTTTATATCTCCAGTGTCTATCACTTATCTCAATTGAATAAATGAACCAAAGTGGGTATTCAGTATTCAATAGTCCTTCCCTTTCATAGCGGATAAACATGTCTGACTAGTCAGGCAATTAAGAGATACTCAGTGTAACAACCACTTTCACCATGAGTGAAAAGAATGAATTCTTCTTTCAAGACATCTTAAGTTTCAAAAAACCCCACCAGTTTTAACAGAGCACTAAAAATTGTGATGTTTATGCAGACTAAAAGATCAAATTAAAGCCAACTCTTGCTTTCTGATTTATATTGCCAATAGGCCTCCTTGTCTGAGGTTTGCCCAAGAGTCTCAAGAACAGGAAGAGAGAAAAGTTGATCATGACTGTTAGCCAAGCCTCTTACTATTTTCCTATTCTACTCAAAAGGAGTTCCTCTTTCCTACCCTGTGATCTTAAGATTGCAAGAAAATTAAAAATGGTTCTTCAACACATGAAGGATGAAGGGTCCATTTCTTATCTGCTCAGATATTCTGTGAATATTTAACCGTAGGCTGACAGTATGCAAGACATCCTCTCATTTTCCACATCTCCTCTGTTTTTTTTTTTTTTTTTTTTTTTTTGTGGTACTGGGGTTCCTGGAAGCCCTTCTACCTCTGGGCTACACTCCCAGACCTATTTTCTGTATTTTTTTGAAACAGGGTCTCTTAAACCAGCGCGGCTGGCCTCGATCCTCCTGCCTCTGCCTCCCAAGCGCAGGGATTACAAGCGTGCGCCACCACGCCCGGCTCTCCTCTGGTTTTCTGAAAGGTCAAACCTTTGTCTCCTGTAAAATTATTTTATTCTCACACACAGCCCTTCTTTCAGGAGAGGAGTATGTCCCATAACTCTGTGGTCCCCTAGCCTTTAAGCAGCAGAAAATAATTAGACAAAGTTTCAGTCCCAGTCATATGGGTCCCCATCACATTACTAATTTAGGATTCCAAAAATAATTTTCCTTTGTTTGTTTAATCAATCATAATGCATTGCATTATCCTGACTCCCTTGATCACTTTAGCATAGATTAGCTGTTGGCGTGAGTTTGTGAGATTGCTGGTCATGGAATAGTTTTCTCTATGAGAAAATAATTGGTTACGGAACAGGATCAAATTTTGAATTTATTAACGAACCACCAGCACTACCTCCAACTCCCGTTGAAAGGAAACCAGTGATCTGGAATTCTATAAAAGCATGGCTCTATCTTATTGGCACCGAGATAAGTTTAGTTTGCTTAGACAACGCCAGAAAACAAAAAGCAAATGCTGGAGTTTCAGAAATGCTGTTAGCTGGAAATGAACGATGCAAAGAGAAGCACATGAGAGAGGACCTGAAGAGTCATGTGTTTTTACCAGCCAAGAAGAAGGTGCTGTCACTGCGTAAAGTGACCTATGCGAATACCAGGCTTCCACATAAAGAGAAAACTCAAAGAAACAAGGTTAAAAAAAAAAAAAGATTATCTGGAAATGTCTTTGTAATAGGCATGAACTTCATGTGTATGGGCAAACCTTCTCTAGTCCCTACTGGGTCCCGTTAGCCCATATAATGAACACTAATAATGACAAAAGTTAAATTACTATTAGAGTCTTGGAATACAAATGTTTGTATCTGCAGGTTATGTCAATTCTTTTACTCATCTCTCTCCCATTTTGTAGTGGATTTTCAAGGTAAGCAGGCTTAGTTCATCATAATGAAGGCATGCAAAGAAAGGTTAAGTTCAGCTTAGAATCATAAAGCATTTTTGCAGATCAAAAAGCTGTTTAATGTACAATTATGTTCCAATACAAGTTAATAGGAATAGGAATTGGCTGTTAGGGAATTTGGTATGTTGGGTCACTGTTCTGCTCTTTACCCCCAAAACTATACCCTTTCAGAAGTGTTTCAGCCAAGATTATCTTTTCCATTAGCCATCAAATGATTAAACAGTTCCTTGGCTGAAGATACCATCGCAGCGTATTTAACATACTCTAGACTGTTGTACTTCAGAGAGGCTACTGATCCCCAAATGAAGAAGCTGCAAATCTGTTAGTCTGGGACCATCTGCTGTGCAAGTCTAATTCCACGCAGAGGACAAGCACCAAAGACCCAAGGAGCTATGATGAGGCAGAATGAGCCCTTGTTAACTCACCCACGTCAGAGTTGAATTGTTTTTTTCTATCTCATTTTGCAGGTAATGAGATTCACGACCACAGACAGAGCTAAGTAGTTAAATGTAAAGGCATATTACAAAACTACAGGAAATGCTGGCTTCAGAATGACTGCACCCTCTGGAAGGGCAGGCAGGCTACTTATCTTGATATTTTCTAACTCCCTTCTAGCTTATTTACGATGAATAACCGCCCATTGTAACCTACTCTGATAAAGAAACTTCTGAGGACTGGTATCTGAGGCCAGACTGGATTGAAGCTTGGACTTGTGCCTTGTCTGAAGAATTCCTTGTAGCTGTGAAATCTCACCCACACAACATTTTCAATGGCCCTTTTGTATTTAAAGAGGAATTAAAACACTTCTGTAAATAAATATGGCCATAGTTGAAGTCAGTCGCAATAGTGAAACCATAAAAGTACTTCAAACAAACTTTCTGTTAACTCTCAAACTTAAAAAAAAAAATCCTAGAGCATATACCCAGGCACTAAATGCTCTTAAAGCTTCTCTGCAAAAGGCCACATCCAGGAGTTGTCTCTGACTTCCATCACACGACAAGCGTCACTTCAGAGTTCTATTACCTCACCTCTGCAATAAGATGCCAACTTTGCATTGCAGACTTGGCTCAGGGACTCCTGCCAAGATTGAGTTCTCTGAGTAAAATCAATGAAAAATATAATCAACATTTGCATTCATGCAATATTAGTAAGTGACAATAATAACAAACTTGTTAGAATTTAGCTGGGCGTGGTGGTGCAGGCTTGTAATCCCAGTACTTGGGAGGCTGAGAAAGGAGGATCGCAGGAGAAAAACAACCTCTGCAATTTAGTGAGGCCCTCCACAACTTAGTGAGACCCTGTTTCCAAATAAGAAATAAAATTGGGCTGAGAGTATAGCTCAGAGGTAAAATTCCCCTGGGCTTAATCCCCAGTGAGACACACACACACACACACACACACACACACACGTAAATACTTTCCCCCCAAAACTAGTCACGTGTGTGTGTGTATATGTGTGTGTGTGTGGGGGGGATTTTTTTCCTTGGACAGGAGATATCATTTTTTAAAATCTCTTTGCCTGTCCTCAACTGCTTCCCTTCCCCAACTCCCCTGCAAAGTGGACTTTGGAAATAATCACTTCCGGCATCCTAACATGTTACTAACATCCACAATGGGGAATTCCTCCCACTTCTGCTGTCCAGCAGCCGCCTGAACCCATTCTTGCTTTGGGAGCTCCTAGTTGGAGACATCAGACAGTCTGGGACACCCTCTCATTCATTCTCTTTCCCTGTATGTCTGGTCCAATTCAGCTGCTGCCAATTCACGTAGGGATTTGCCCCTCATGATTCAAGATTATACAATTTCATGGGTACTTGGTGCTCAGATTACTTTAAAAAATTATTATTTGTATCTGAGATTGAACCCCAGGGCTATTCTACCTCTGAGCTATACTCCTGGCCCCCTTTTTGAGTTTTTATTTTGAAACAGGGTCTTGCTAGGTTGCTGAGGGTCTTGCTAAATTGCTGAGGCTGGCTTCAAACCTGCAATCCTCCTGTCTCAGCCTCCCAAGTTCTTGGATTACAGCTGTATGGCAACATGTCCTGCTCAGATTAGTTTTATTCAGATATATTGGGAACGGAGATTTTTTTTTTAGTTACTTGACAATAGTAATTATAACATTTTATTAAGTCATTCATTACCATATCCATTTCAGATGAGATCGGGTGTGTTTAGGGTGGTACAACCATGGACTACCATACCCATTTCAAATAACCAATTTTCTAAGAGGAATGATGAAGCCAGATGAAACTGAGGAGCATGTGAATGCATTTTATTCTTGCAGAGGTGTGGTATGCAAAGTAACTGTACTAACTTCAGAGCAAAGAGAAGAGTATTAAAATAAGAACCTTGTAGCCGGGCGTGGTGGCGCACGCTTGTAATCCCCGTGCTTGGGAGGCGGAGACAGGAGGATCGCGCAGGTTCGAAGCCAGCCGCTCTGGTGTAAGAGACCCTGTTTCAAAAATATAAAATAGGTCTGGGAGTGTAGCCCGGAGGTAGAAGGGCTTCCAGGAACCCCAGTATCACCAAAAGAAAAGAAAAAAAAAAGCACCTTGTCATTGAGCTGAATGATTCGTGAATAGTATCAACGGACTTTAAGTGAAACTTCCAGACAATTCTTTTTTTTTTTTGAGACAGGATCAATCTGTTTGCCCATGCTGGCTTTGAACTGGGATCAAGTAACGCTACTGCCTCAGCCTCCTGAGTGGCTGGGACTACAGGCATACAGCATTATTTCCCCAGAACTTTTTATTTTTGGGGGCGGTACTGGGGATGGAACCCTGGGGCATTCTACCCCTGAGCTACACCCCCAGCCCTATTTTTAGTCTTTTCATTTTTTTGAAACAGGGTCTCACTGAGTTGAGAAGGGCCTCGCTAAGTAGCTGAGGCTGTCCTCAAACCGTGATCCTCTGGTCTCAGCCTCCCAAGTGCTGAGATTACAAGCGTGCACCACCACGCCTGGCTTCCCACAGAACTCTTGTTTTCAGACTTGTCAGCCTTTTAGTTAAATGAAATCTGAAGTAGACCATCCCCTACATTTGTGAACCAGTGTTCACATGACAACAACAGTTATTTTCACTCTGTGGACACATAATTTTAAAATAAAAGCTATTACATGCAATGCACTTATCTCTGCTTTAATAATCAAAACACAGGGGTATAACTGACTCAAATTTATGATACTCAAGAGTATTAGGAATGACAGTGGATCAGGGTTCTACTGCCTGATCTGTCCATCAGTAATCACTGCACTAGGGCCGCGTTTCATCATCTGTTACTTCATTGCCCAAATCTCTGCTAGTTTATATATTCTATTAAGAATCAATAGTGACACATGAAGATATAATACAACTTTAGGAACATCTAAAGTTAGAAATCTTAATTTCCAATATCAGTTGCCCTCTGTGCCTTTCCTTATTTAACAGTAAGTTCTTAAAAGCTAATGTCTGATATAATTACTATTTCTTCTCTTTTCTCCATGATAGTCCTTTTTGTTCTCTTCCAGCACTCTCCATGGGTTTTCTTGTTGCCCTGTTAAACTTCCAGTCAGGGCTACTTTTTGTAGCGTCTCCTTTTCCCTGCTTGTCTCTTGTTCAGCCACAGTAAGTGCATTTTCTGATTAAATAAAGTTTCTATAACCTTCATTCTTTCTATATTTGCTAATGCTCCTACTCAGAAAGTGTTTGGGTGGCTTAAAAGTTTTCAGTTTTCTCTGATTATCCAAAGAAATAGTCTTTGAGTATCTATTCTGTGGCTCAGTGAGTATCATAAGACCAGGATATGTGCAACTTGCAAAAGAATTCCTTCAATGTGTTGAACCATCATTAATACAGGGAAGCAGCAAAATGTGACTGTGTGCACACAAATGGAGTCAGACTTCTAAAATTCAAATTTTGTGTCCTCCAGTTACAAGCCATGTGAACCTCAGGGAAAATTACATTGTCGTGGCTGGTTTTCATTGCAAAATCTTTTAATAGTTCTTACCTTATAGGGTTGAGTTTTAAATAAAATCCTAATATTTTTTGGCATGGTACATTTAGAACAGGGCTTGACACAGTATAAATATTCAAATGTTAGCTGTGACAAATTCCTAATATACTGTGGCTGAACTCTGACTTATATACCTGCATTTACAATTTAGCACCAACCTTAAGAACTTCATATTCCCCTGCATCATCACAGTACAATGTTTAGACATGATACTTTATAATGATTACTTAGAAAACTCTCTTGATCTTATATACTACACTTTCTATTGATAATTATTAGGGATATAATGAAGGACTATTTATTTAAAAAGGCAAGCACCAAGGACAAAGGTGTATATGGGTGAGGAGAAAGAAAAGCTATGAAAATACTTTAGCTAAAGGTGGTTGGTACAGTTGTAAATGGAACTTCATTTCCTTAGAGGTAGCCAAAGCAAAGAAACACGAGAACTGTCCCAATTCTCTCTTTCAATGAAAGGAAGTCCACCATTAACAGGAATAACTTTTTTGTTGATCTGTCTTTAAGCTAGTATGGAATACACAAAGAGCACTGATGATAATGATCTTAAGTATACCGAGAACTTTAATAGCACTTAAAAAAACAACAACTAGAGACATCCCACCTCAGATGAAAGTATTATCTAATAGGAATCTCCATCTAACTTCCCAACTCTGCTGCCAGTTCTCCTCCCCCTAAACCGTGAATTCCATCTTCACTGAGGCTCAGGCTGATTGGGCTGAGTTGTTCTTTTTCTTTTTATCTCCTTTTGTACTTTTTATTCAGGTGCTGGAGACTGAACCCAGGGTGCACGCACACTCTACCACTGGGCTACACCTGACCCCCAAGCTTAGTCCTTCTTGACCCTTCATCTGCAGTCCAAAGCTAATCTGCCGGCAAATGCTGCTGGCTCTGCCTGCAAAAATATCCACAGTCTTTCCAAACTTTTCCTACTGCCACCACCTTGATTCTCTCCAGGCTCACTGCACTGGCCTGCTCTGTCACTGTCCTGCCCAAACCCTCCAGTGGATCCCACCTCACTCAGAATAAGAGCCAACGTCTCAGGCAGCCCTTCGTGATCTAGTTTCACCTCCAGCCTCCACCCTTAACCTCTGTCATCTTACTTTTGGACCTTACCTACTCTCTTCCCCTTTTTTATAGCCACAGTGGCCTAAACTACAACAGAAACATTCCAGGCCAGCTTCCCTTTCAGGGCCCTTTCACTAGCTGTTCTCTCTGCCCTCAAGTTCCTTCACACCTTACTCCACTTCTACCCTCCTGGTAAGACTTGCCCTGGCTTTTCTACACAATATAGCAGACCCGTCCCTCTCTCCTAGGACAAGACATTTCACATTTCCCTTTTCTGCTTTATTTGTTCCCTTAGCACTGCTCACTATCTATTCATGCTATATTTTACTTTTTCTTGTTTCTGACTAGTCTATAAATCCCATGAAAGCAGGAACCTTTTTCTCCTGTTATTATCACCCAATGCTTAGAACATTGTTTAGTGCATACTAGATATTTAAGTATCTGCTTTAAAAATAAGCAGGTAAGTAAGGCGTGGTAGCACATGCCTCTACTGAATGCTGAGACAGGAGGGTCTCAGGTTTGAGGCCAGCCTCAGCAACTTAGCAAGATCCTATTTCAGAATAAAAAATACAAAGGGCTAGGGGCATTATTTGGAAATAGAATGCCCCTGGGTTCAATCCCTAGTACAAAAACAAACAAACAAACAAGTAGATACAATTTTGAGGTCAAGACTTAAAGTATACTTGTAACAAACAAGAGTAACTTAAAATGGGGGTGTGAGATAGAATATTATAGGTCTTTTATGTACAGTTTGCTATATGGTGAATGCCTATGAAAAGAATAGACTGCAGATTGACCAGTGGTCTCTAAAGTGGGATAACACAGATGAAGCATTGGGATGAAGAGTTGAAAGGTTGAAACAGATTTATCTTATATATTTAAAGGAATAATGCACAGATCTTCACTGGTGCCCTCAGTCTGTGCCAGGAGGTCATGCATCACTCATGGTTCCTGAGGCATCCCAAGAAAGGAGTAAAAAGTCATCAAATGTCATTAAGTATAATTACATATTGACGTTATTATTTATTCCTAACCTGTTGCACATGTACCTGATTTTTATATGAGTAAAGTATGCAATCATCCCTTCAAGAGTATAACTTGTAAAAGTCTCCTTTTCCTGAATGTCTGCTCTTCAGGTTTTGCTTCATAACTAACATTTTAGATGAAGTAAAATAATTCTCTGTACAAAAATGAGAATTTTTAAATATGAAATTTCTTTGATAGAAGAGTTAAACTATATGGGTTATCTTTCTTGAGAGTCCATTTAAAAGACTTAACTGACATTTCTTTAACACAACTGAATGTAGTATTCTGTTAGGCTCCCACAGTTAGTCAAGAACTGTTACTCAAAATGCTTGTACAGCAAAGACCTAATGATTTACATTATTTGAAATTTTAAAACTTGAATTTGATAGAAAATGAACTAGATCTTTCCCAGCTGCTAGGAAGAAATTCAGGCACTTTGGGAAGAACATGAAACTTTCATAGTTAGTGAGGCGCTACTTATACAGCCTATTATACAACTTGCCTAAGAGCCAACTCTTGAAGGACTAACTCAGAAAGGCCTCCATCATTCACCCACTCCTAAGTTTCTTCATTACTAAGTAAGAGACCCATTTCCGGAGAGAACTAGAGACTTTAAAATGTTACAGTAAATGCAACCTCTTCATCTATTCCAAATGAGTTATTTTAAAAGTCTGGAATATATTTTGTCCAGTTTTCATTCTGGTTTCCCATTCTCTGTTATACAAGAAGGAATTCACAAGAGACAGATTCAAATATCTATTTTGAAAAGTATTTACTTAGTTTGAATAAATTAATTGCAAATAAAAATTAAGCTACAATATATAGCTTGAATAGAAATGACTAGAACAAATACAACACAGGACTTGATTTCCTTGCATTAGTCACAAAGCATGTGACAATCTAGAAAACTTCAAAATCAATTGTATTTCTTTGAAAAAGGGTTAACAGCAATTACTGATACATTATAACTAATAAACTTATAATACAATTTCCTGACATGCATTTCCTGAGTGAACCCAAATGATCATTTGTAAAAACAAGGATTTTGACAGTCAAAGTAAAATAAAATAGTTCATGGCTTCTACGTGACAAGTTTTGCTTTATAAAACCAAAACCAAAACCAAAACAGTGATGTAATAGGGTAAATTAAAGCTAGGCTATCACATACAAAAAAACCTGCTACAATCAATTAAGTATCATACAACTTTTCAAACTAATGGAAAACAAATCAAATGACTAAAAATGGTCTGTCTTAATCTAAAAGTGTATTGATTTTTACAAGTGTCCAAAAGGGTTTAATGTAGTGTCTATTTGTACCTCCTTCTGGCATATTTTTTAAAAAGGGCTGGGGGGAGAAGAAACTTTTTCTTGCTTCTGAAAGCAAAAGACTTCCTGGAGTTAGAGAATAAGCAGACCTCACGAGCGTGTCCCTTGACTCTGCTTGTCAGTGGTGCTCACCTGCCAAGTGAACATTCACCAAGTCGCACTACGGCAACTCGCCTAGGGTTCAAGCCACAGTTAAGGCTGGTCTGCTAGGTTAAGAAAGGGGAGCACTACTGCCATTTAACCTCTATGTCTCTATATTTATCTAATGCCTGGATAAAGCCCAACACAGAATTCACTAAGCATTTCTTCTTCTAAAAGCAAAGCAAGTCACTCTCCTTTCTTGTTAATTTATGCTTTTTCTCATAGAAATAATTTTTTTTCTAGAAACAGTGAACAGATGAACCACAGTTTATATCCAAAAAATAAACTTGCCAAATGTTGCTGATACTAAAAACAGATTAGTTATCATGGGAGAAAAATAGATAATCTAGATTAAATTGCATATTCAAAGGAGCATATAAAATGTTTCTTAGCATTAAGTTTTTGTTATAGTACTACACTCAAGAGAAACATTAAGGAAAAAATCTTTCCTGATTATCTTCAATGTGGTTAAAAAACAAACACCTTGGACAACAGTAATTAATATGAATCTGTTTTAACAAAGCATTTTAATTTACCAAATTCCATCTTTAGATGGGGTGGGGGAGAGGCTTTCCTGTCCTTCTTCCTAACTTTGCAAATCCTTGAGCTTTGTGCTCACTAAACTACCATTCACACCAGAGGCGTGACACCATTGTTACCAAGCTACTCTATGGAGAACATTCTAAGATACTTTCTAAAATAAAGATAAATAGAAAAGAAGTTAATATACATGTTGCTGTATTTTACAATGTTTGCAACAAACTGTAAACTAACATAGTTTGAACCAACAGTACCCTCAGTTATACAAAACAATTTCTCAGCACTGAGGATGGGTGATTCAAAGACACTAAAATGAAGGCATCAAATTAGACTATGTCTTTTTCTCCTCAAAATATATTTCCAAAATTCAGAATTCAGAAGTCTGGTACTTTCAAAAATTCCCTTGCTTGAGTGTCCCAGATATTTGCTCAGAAATTGCTACTATTCATTATAAATGTTTTAAAAAAATTCTTCATCTTAATGCAAATGACCAGAGCAGAGAAACCGTGACGTGGAATAGGTTGGAAAACCCAATTCACTTAGCTTATAAATTTATAATGTAGTCCTGGAGGACAACTGTCTGTTAGTCCAGCGGTCCTTGAAAAATAAGTCTGATGTAGCCTTGTTCACCAGCCAACTGATGTGCACAAAAGGGGCAGGCCGCGTGAAAAGTATGAGTACCGTGAGGAAGCGGGATCTGGGACCAATAAGCTGTTGTCTTCTCTGAACACACGTGCCCACAAGGGCTGAATGCATGGGTTGGAGGGCCAGCGTCCACATAAAATCCAGCTTCACATCCAAGCCACAGAGGGACATAGGGCCCAACAGACCTGCACATAGGACATTCACGATCCTTTCCATCACGTTCTTCTTTATTTCCCCAGTTATGGTAGCCATGTACATGGCCGCAGTTTAGATACACCCATGGTTGTTTTTCATCTACAACATCTTTCCTCTTCATACTAGGAAAGGCTAGTGTGTTGAACCCTACGGGGCACTGAGGCCTTGCTGCGTTGATTTCCTGTCTTAAAGCTTCTAAATGCTTCACAGTAGGAGTGTGGGAAAGGCCCTCTGCAGTACGCCACAGCAATGTTGCGCCACAGAGGTCAATCAACGAGCCATCTTGTAACTGATTTGTTTCAATTTCCACCTAGAGAAGACAAGAATTAAAAAACGCACTCATTACTATGTTTTGGATTTTTTTCTTTGTGGTTCCAGGGGCATTCTATCTTGGAGCTACACTCTTAGCCCTTTTTCATTTTTTGTTTTAAAATAGGGTCTCACTAGGTTTCTGAGAATCTCTACATTGCTGAGGCCATCCTCAAATTTTCGATTCTCCTTTCTCAGCTTTTCAAGTACTGAAATTACATGTTTGGCCTGGTTTTTTAACATAAGAGATTTTTTTGGTCATGAGTGCTCCTTGATTAAGAAATGAGATTTTCTGGGATAATCTACTGAATACTTAAGAACTCTAGAAATAGTCACGGAAAATGTAAGTTAAGAATTAAGTACAGCCGGGCGTGGTGGAGCACCCTGCGCTTGGGAGGCGGAGACAGGAGGATTGCGCAGGTTCAAAGCCAGCCTCTCTGGTTAAGAGACCCTGTTTCCAAATAAAAATATAAAAATAGGTCTGGGAGTGTAGTCCAGAGGTAGAAGGGTTCCATCTCCAGCACCACTACCACCACCAAAAAAAAAAAAATGTATAAAATATTAAACAGTAATGTATCTCTTCTTAGCAATAAAGACAACTTATCATTAAAATATCATTAAAATATCTAGCTAGTCAATAAGCCTCATAT
The DNA here is from genome assembly GCF_963383645.1 of Muscardinus avellanarius. Lineage (NCBI taxonomy): Eukaryota > Metazoa > Chordata > Mammalia > Rodentia > Gliridae > Muscardinus > Muscardinus avellanarius. Next base: position 59,198,589 of record NC_137801.1, read on the forward strand.
TTTTATTTAGGTAAATATGGTCAAAGATATTTAGACCAAATTTAGAAAGAGGAAGGTCAGAGTGCTGTTTAATCTAGGAAAGCTTAGATTTTAAAATATATTAACATAATATGTGACATAAGAATAAGCTTTTAGTTTCCTGGTGAAACATTATTATCTTCTAGTAGAGCATTTGATTGCCTGCCTGCCTGCCTGCCTGCCGCCTTCTTCTTTCTTTCTTTCTTTCCTCCTTCTCCTTCTCCTTCTCCTCCTCCTTCTTCTTCTTCTTTTTTTTTTTTTTTTTTTTGTAGTACTGGGGTGGAACCCAGGGGCTTTTCTACCTCTGCGCTCTATTCTCAGACCTATTTTATACTTTATTTGGAAACAGGGTCTCACTAAGTTGCTGAGGCTGGCTTCGAACCTGTGAGATCCTCCTGTCTTGGCCTCCTAAGCACTGGGATTACAAGCGTGCGCCACCATGCCTGGCTTGATAGTCTGTGTTTCATACTTAGTTCTCTGTGTCAGTGACTGATATATTTGAGATTCTTTTCTGAATATACACAATATATGCAGTCCAACTCATTCTATGCAATGATGAATTAGAATATAAGAAGCTATAATTTACCATTTTTCCTCTCTGCTGAGCGGATCTGGTTTCACGCAGGCTGAACACATTTCCACACACTGATATTTCTCTCCATATTCCAGGCTTGGAGTCTTCTGTGAACCCATTGCGTGGATGCATCACAAGAACACCATTAGTGGTCAAGCCATCCATCTGCCCATCGGATGTCTTCCATTTGGCAGCCTTTTCCTATAGAAATAATAACAGTGAGCTTACATTTACTTGTAATTTGGAAATACAACCTAGTATAAAAGAATGTATCATTTAGGAAAAAAGATTTTACCCCAAGAAAGATATTTTTTGATGAATCAAATCCAGCAGCATAAATCCGTGCTGTAAAAGGGGGATTCCGTTCGCATATGATTCTACAGGCAAATCTTGATATAGTACTTTGTACTGACTGTGTATCAGAATTACTTTGACTTCCAGGAACTGTGTCAGTTACCACAAAATCAATAGGACTTTCAGTTGACCGGCCAATCTAAGGGGGGAAAAGAAATATCTATAAACCTATTCAAAGAACACAATGGGAAATCCATTCAAGAAAGGCATAATAAGGTAAAAAAATTAAGCTTCTGAAATTTCTAAAGCTCAAACTTAACCATACTTAACTTTGGGGGCATCTATCTACACCCATGAAAACTAATCTGTCAGACTGATAATCACCTAGAGCAAAGAATTAAGTGGGAATTTATGAAATACTCAGGGAATGAAGAGTTCAGGACGTCTGAAATTTCTAGAAGGCTACAGACTTTAACTCTGTTGGGTGGAAATAATATCTATCATGTATTACTCTACCTAGTCTAACAACATACACTGAACATATGAATAAATCTTATATGACGACTCTGGAACATTACACTATGACTACCATTTATATAAAGATGAAATGCAGTGTCTTAGGTACTGTAAAAAGTGTACAAGAAAACTCATTGTTAAGGGCTTGCGTATCCTTGGCTTTGAGGGTTCATGTATACTGCACAGATTTTCTTCTTTCTTTTCTGTCAGGTTATCACCGGTCACTCTTGCTTTTGGTCATGTCTCCCACCACCACCACCCCCAATAAGCCTCTCCTCTTAAGTAACTAGCTACTCTTATTCTGATATGGGCTAGGAAATCAAATAATAAAACTTCAAAGAACAGTACTGCCAAAGGTTCTCAGTGAGAGCCCCTAAGGGATTCTCAAGGGAGCACAGAAAAGCAATTTCAGTGTATGACTTTGTGGCTCTGATTTCATAAACCTCTGTGTCCTTTCATTTTCTTCCTGGTTCTTTTGCTCATATTTCTGGAAGACAAGGATCCCAGATAAAAGTTTTGCACAGGTGAGGTGTCAAGAGAATTAAGAAAATCTTCAGAACTACTACCTAGTAAATACTTTAATTTTGAACACTGAAAAAAGACAATCACTGGAAGAGATGACAAAAGTCATAGGTTTTAAAGTAAGCATTTAGAAATGATTGGTTCATTAGTATCTGTTGCAAAGTAGTAGCATGAAGTTGAGAAAAATGATTGACCCTCTACAAAGATGGTGACTTTTAAGTCATTCTTTGCATGGTTAAGCCTCAAGAGTTCTTCACATAAGCATACTGTTAGATAAAACTCTAGGTTTTTTCTTTTCTTTTCTTTTCTTTTTTTTTGTGTGTGTGGTATTGGGGATTGAACTGAGGAGCATTCTGCCTCCAAGCTACACCTCCAGTCCTATTTCATACTAGTTTAAAAACAGGATGTATGGGTGAATGAGAATCTCACTCCTTAATGGGGATGTACTGAGGTCACTTGAGTTGCAAAGGGTCTCACTAAGTAGCTGAGGCTGTCCTCGAACTGTGATCCTCTTGTCTCAGCCTCCCGAATGCTGGGATTACAAGCGTTCTCCACCATGCCTAGCTGGGTTTTTTATTTAGATAATAAGCACTAACATTTACTAAAAGTTTACTAGAAAGTTGGCACAGCTGAGTACTTCACATTCATGAATCCATTTGAGCCTAAAAGTCACGAGGAAGATTCTCTTGTTTGCACTTCACAGAGGATGACAATGAGGCAAAGAGCAGTATGTTTACCAGAAATCTTGATTCTAAACCCCATCTTTCAACCATGCCACAGTAACTTTTATATGTGAGGTTTAGAAACCAATATATATTTTAATGATACATTATTAAAAGACGGTAATTCTTAATCTCATCATAGCTAAAGTACTTGACAAGATTTTTTAAATTTTATTTTATGGGGAGGGGTGCTAGGAATTGAATCCAAGGCTTCATGTTTACGCAACACACACTGTACTACAACCTCAAATTCCTGATAATAGATTTTAAAAACTATTAAGTAAAAAAAAAAAATTACATACCTGAAACATATCAGTGTTGCTGTCATGAGTATATTCAACCACAACTGTCTGGGCCCGAGATAAAGTGTATGATATGCTATGCTGGTCCTTGTTGCTTATTGCCTGTGAATAAAAAGGTTAAGAGAAAAAGTTAGTAGACAGGTTAATCAAATCAGAAAATCTTTTCATTAGAAGAAGGTAAAACTATTTGTCGGATATACAACATACTTATATATTTCCCCTCTGGAATTTAGGGTAAAGGTTAATAATTCTTGTACAACTTCAGCTGTGACAGTGGTTTTTTCAGGTTGAATGGGTATAGAATACTTTCAAGAAGTTATAGAATAAAAACATAAATTTTTTAATCAAAATACTATAAAATCTGGGTCTCTTTTATAAGGAATTAATTAATTAATTAATTTATTTATTTATTTATTTATGCAGCACTGGGGATTGAACCCAGGAGCATTCTACCTCCAAGCTACACTCCCAGTGCTATTTTTATTCTTTATTTTGAAACAGGATCTCACTAAGTTGCAGAGGGCCTCACTAAGTAGCTTAGGCTGGCCACAAACCCAGATCCTCCTGTCTCAGTCTCTCAAATGCTGGAATTACAAGGGTGTACCACCAGGCCCAGCTTATAAGGATTTTAAATTATAAAGTGATCAAAACCAAATACCATGTGGAAACTAAAAAAAAAAAAAAAAAATACTTAGTACCTCTCTGATAAGGAGAAAATACAAAATCTTACAAGATAAGAAGAATCTTATTTTCAAAGAATTATAAAGTTAACCAATAAGCAGAGTTGGCTGGTTTACTATGACAAATGCTTTTAACATGCTGGGGTAGATAGAGAAAAATTTATAGAATGATTAAACATTACCAAAGGAATGGGTATAGTAGTTATAAATGTAGTTCTGACTTATCCCAAACTAAAAACATTGCTAAATAGAACTTTTCAGTTTTGGTTTTAGGCATTTTTTAAATATAAAAGTTGAAGATAATATCAGAGGGGGAAAACCTAGTCATTGCACAAAGGAAGCGGAAACAGGTTTCTTAAAAGGAAAACAGATACAAAGACACAAAAGAATGATTATTCTGAGTAAAGAAGCCAAATGAGAGCAGGGCGTGGTGGTGCACACTTGTAATCCCAGCACTTGGGAGGCGGAGACAGGAGGATCTCAATGTGTGGATAGCCTCAGCTACTTAGTGAGGCTCTTTGCAACTCAGTGAGACCCCATTTCAAAATGAAGAATAAAAACTAGGCCAGGCGTGGTGGCGCACGCTTGTAATCCCCATGCTTGGGAGGCAGAGACAGGAGGATCGCGCCAACCTTGCTGGCTTAAGAGACCCTGTTTCCAAATAAAAAAAATATATTTAAAAAATAGGTGACTGGGAGTGTAGCCCAGAGGTAGAAGGGTTTCCAGGAACCCCAGTACCACAAAAAAGAAGAAGAATGCCCCAGGGTTCCATTCACAGTACTGAAAAAAAAAAAAAAAAAAAGAAAAGCTAAATGAAAAGCTGTTTTTTAATTTAGAAGTTTGGCATACAATGTCACTTGGCTTCAATTTTTAGCTAATAAAAATTTTAGCTAATAACTTTAAAAATAATTTAAAGATTAAAAACAATAATTTATTTTTAAATACTCAAAGAGAATAGGCAAATATTTGGGTACTAACTACTCAGCTTTATATACTTTTGCTTCTGATTTGTTTTTAAAGAAAACAAACTCTAAAGATACAGTTGAAGCTACCCAGATATGCCTCCCATTCATCTTTCTTCAGAGATACCCAGCCTCAAGAATGCAGTCAATCATTTACATACATGTTGTTACCATTTCTTACAACACATTTATGTATTCATGATTATAATACAATTGTTTCATAGGTTTTAAAATCACTTTTGTTCAGCATTAAGAAACTGAGTTTTCAGGTAATTGCTCAGTATGTAAAAACATTACACTGGTTTTTGTCTCAAGGTTGTAATATATATATATATATATTTATTGCAGTACTGGGGATGGAATCCAGGAACATTGTACCTCCGAGTTACACCCCAGCCCCATTTTTTAGTCTTTTCGTTTTTTGAAACAGGGTCTCACTGAGTTACAAAGGATCTTGCTAAGTAGCTGAGTTGTCTGCGAACCTGCTGCCTTCTGAATGCTGGGATTACAAGTGTGCACCACTACGCCTGGCTAAGACTGTAATCTTTTTTAGCTACTAAAGTAACTCCGTGATTAGAAATACGATCTATGTCAAGTTTGAGTCTCACTGGACCTAAAGGCAGGATTCACTGGACTTAAAAAACCACTCAGGAACTCTTTTACACTGTTGGTGGGAATGCAAACTAGTTTAGCCACTATGGAGATTTGTGTGGAGATTCCTAAGAAAGGTGGGAATATATCCACCATATGATCCAGCTCTACCACTCCTGGGTATATGTCCAAAGGGGTTGAATTCAGAGAACTACAGTAACATAAACATACCTATGTTCATAGCAGCACAATTCATAATAGCCAAAATATGGAACCAACCCAGATCTCCATCAACAGATGAATGGATAGCAAAACTTTGGGAAATACACACAATGGAATTCTATTCAGCCATAAAGAAGAACAAAATTGTATCATTTGCAAGAAGATGGAAAGTCCTGGAGAGCATTATGTTAAGTGAGATCAGCCAAGCACAGAAGGAGAAGGTACATATGTTTCCTGTAATATGCCCAAACTAGGGAACACAGAGGATACCAGTGGGACTCCAGATAATGGAGGGGAAATATCAGCAAAGTTTGAATGAAAAGATAGGAGAGGAGGAAAGCTGATCTTGATTAATGAGGGTCTACATCTGAATATGTGTAAAATTATGAATATGACATGGTTACCCTGGACAACCATTGGTGGGGGGAGAAATGAGGGTGAGGGGGAGAGGGCACCAAATATAGTTTAAATGTATACCATTTATGTTCAATAAAACATTTGTTTTAAAAAAACAACCACTCAGCCCAGATGATTGACAGTTTTCTTTATGACCTCACTAGTATATTACTCCAAACTTTAAAAATGAAAGAGGCAAGTCAAGCAGAGTAGCACACTCCTATAATCCCAGTGGGTGGAAGGCTGAGACAGAAGGATCACAGGTTCTATATCAGCTTTAGCAATTCACCAAGACCCTCTTTCATAATAAAAAATAAAAAGGCCTGGGCTTACAGCTTGGAGGTGGAATGACTCTAGGTTCAAGTCCCAGTGTCAAAGCAGGGGAAGGAAGAGACTTTTTTTTATCCCTAAGATTCTTGTTGACTGGCAAAGATGAAAAGGAGACAACAAAGAAAATGTGAGGGGTATGACAGGCACAGTGGTGTATACCTGTAGTATCAGCTACTCAAGAGGCTGAAGCAGAAAGATCACATAGAGGGCCGCCTCCTCTAACTGTACTGGGAGTACAGGCATGCACTACCACACCTGGCTCAAAATAAAAAGGGCTGGAGATAATGTCAGTGGCAGAGTACCTGGGTTCAATACCCAGTACTGCAAAACAAAAACAAAAACAAAACAAACCTCCAAAATCAAAAAAACAAAAAAGACAAGCAAAGGCCGGGCATGGTGGTACATGCTTGTAATCCCAGCATTTGGGAGGCAGAGACCAGAGGATTGCTGATCTGCAGACAGCCTCAGCTACTTAGTGAGGCCCTTTGCAACTCAGTAAGACTGTTTCAAAAAAAAAAAGAATAAAAAAAGAAAAAAGAAAAAAAAAAGACAAGCAAGCAAGCAAACAAAAAGACACAAGGGGCATTATAGTAAACAAATGGGATGATAGGTACAACAGGGCATTTTAGAAGGAGGGATTGTAAGTCTGATAGTGGTTCTATAACCAGAAGCATCTGGAAACATGTACATGTATTTTTTGGATGGTACAATGATTAGAGGCTCAAATGGTACTCAGTGGCTAGAAGACCAAAAATATTAAATGTCCTATAATATGCAGGACAGTCCTACACAATGAAGAATTGGCACACCCCAAATGCCAAGAATATTCCTTTGGCGGGTAAGGAATTTCTTAAATTGGGATCAATAAACCATTCATTTCTACTACTGGCTCAGCACATCCCTTCTCTGCAAAGAAGCAAAAGGAACACTTAAAAAGAAATTGTCCTTCCTACACTCCACTGGTCCCAAACAGTTATGGAGGAGGCCTAGTCAAGGCTTGAGGGCTCTTGTTTTACACTTCAAAGTGGATGTAAAACAAAGCCATAAATTCAATTAACTTCAGGGACCAAAGCTATGACCTAAAACAGAGCAACAATGTCTATTTTACTGTCATTTATCTTACAAAGACATCTTGAATGGTATATTACTGTATATCCTAGGACTACTTAAAGATATAGGTATTTCATATAGTCAAAGAACTCTGTAAAGATGAAACTCCCTCTATTTGTCATCATTTTAGGAAAAGCAAAAGTGTCTTGAAATGGTGGTCCAGTTTCTGGAGATTTTGGTAGGGAATATAAAAATGAAAGAAGCATGAGTAAGGCCAGGAGGGTGAGAAGTTAAGTTGAAGATACAGTTGAATATTTGCTTCCATAGCTTTGATTCAGTCTAACAATTACTGAGGTCCACTGTGTACAAGGCACTGGGATAAAAGCTATGAGAGTAATAAACCAAAAGTAAATAAAGAACATCAGCCGGGTGTGGTGGCATATGCCTATAACCAGGTTCGAACCCAACCTCACCAACTTAGTGAGGCCCATAGCAACTAACTAGTGAGACCGTTTCAAAAATAAATAAATAGCCGGGCGTGGTGGCGCACGCTTGTAATCCCCGCGCTTGGGAGGCGGAGACAGGAGGATCGCGCAGGTTCGAAGCCAGCCGTGCTGGCGTAAGAGACCCTGTTTCAAAAATATAAAATAGGTCTGGGAGTGTAGCCCGGAGGAAGGAGGGCTTCCAGGAACCCCAGTACCACCAAAAAAAAAAAATAAATAAATAAATAAAATAAATAAATAAATAAAATAAAATAGTGCTGGGGGTATAGCTTGGAGGTAGGATACCCCTGGGTTCAATGTTCCATACAACTACAAAAATAAACAAAAAAGAGCATCTTTCTTAGAGAAAGACCCTTAGTTTAAAAATTACCTCATCCAAACATGCGTCTTTTTCTTCTTCTTTTTTTTTTTTTTTCTGGCAGTACTGGCAATTGAATTCAGGGGCATTCTACCTCTGAGCTATATACCCAGCCCTATTTTTTTATTCTTTATTTTGAAACAGGGCTTCACCAAGTAGCTGAAGCTGTCCATGAACTCACAATCTTCCTGTCTCAGCCTCCCAAGTACTGGTATTACAAGCATGTGCTACCAAGCCCGGCTCAAATATGCTTCTGATACCCAAATATATATATTATATACCACATTCCTCTACCAGCCCAGGGGATGTCCCTAGAGGAACAGAATAGAAACTCCCTCTTATCAGGGTGGGTAGTAGCATAATTCTTAACATTACTAGGTAAAGCCCTGGCTTCAACATCCACCTCTTTCAATAAGGAAATGAATGTTTCCTTCTAATTTCACCAACCATATAGTAGCCATTTAAATATAATTTTCCAGGCCAGGTGTGGTGGCGCACACCAGAGGATCGCAATTCACGGACAACCTCAGCTACTTAGCGAGGCCCTTTGCAACTCAGTGAGAACCTGTTTCAAAATACAGACTAAGCCGGGTGTGGTGGTGCACGCTTGTAATCCCCGCGCTTGGGAGGCAGAGACAGGAGGATCACGCAGGTTCGAAGCCAGCTGTGCACGCTGGCTTAGGAGACCCTGTTTCCAAATAAAAATAGGTCTGGGAGTGTAGCCCGGAGGTAGAAGGGCTTCCAGGAACCCCAGTACCACCAAGAAAAAAACAAAAAACAAAAAACAAAAAACCAAAATACAGACTAAAAAATAGGACTGGGAGTATAGCTTGGAGGTACAATGCCCCTGGGTTCCATCCTTGGTACAGGGGGAAAAAAAATCATTGTCCAAAGTCTTTTCTCTAATCCAGACAAAAGAAAATTTTTGAAATAGAAATGTGGGGGGAATGCTAGACAATATACATAACACATAAAAGTTTTAAAATTTCCCCCAATTCATTTAGATTTTTCATTTTTCTTTCTTTTTCTTACCTTTGCAGCCTGAGGAGTACAAGCGATATGCACAGTGCTGGGTTTCACCCCATTTGCCTTAGGTCTTTTAAACAAAGCAAATCTACTTTTCCTCCTTCCTCTATCGCCATTTGGGAGAGACCCATTATACCTGATGGGAGGAAAAAAAGATTAGGTGATTTCTTGTAAGAATCATACAATTTTAAAATAAATGTTTTACTCTGCCTTATAGGATTAATTCTCAATTAATTATCTAATAGCACATTATAATTATCTCAAATTCCTTTTAGCAACTGCTGATCTCCAGACCAGTTGCCTAGGCTTGAAACAAAATGAGATTTTTTTTGGCTACATTCCAAGTCACAGAGAAGTACCTTTTGTATTATACATAACTTTGTATTCTCTCTATATTTTTGTCTCTCTTTTAGAAGAATTGAAGATAATCAAGAGTGGATTAATGGCATATGTGACTCCTTATGAATCATACTCCCCCCCCCCATTTTTAAGGTGAATGTTTTTGTATGTTCTGATGCAACTTTTGAAAGTAAATTATGTATTGTTTAAAACAGATACTCCTTTAATTGTGAACCAAACATGCTACTTAGTGGAACTTCTAAAATAAATACTTTGACTTGTTCAGTGTTGGCTACTTGCACATATGTCTACACAACACGCTCGCATTGTGTGGGCAAAGCCTATCTAATTAAGTAGTAGTTAAATACTCTTTTGTTATTTAGGACACACATACATACTTACATACATACTTGCTTACCTTCAAGATTTGTATATATACATATGCATATAAGTAAGCAAGGATTTTTTTGTGTGTGTACAAATACATGACATAATGTAAGCAAGGAACACACACACACACACACACACACACACACACACACACCCTGAAGGTAAACAAGTAAGCAAGGACTAAAACAACTGGAAAAATTTAAAAAGAAATCCTGACAAAAACATTTGAGTATTTCGTATACCAGGCACTACTGAGTTCTATCCCATATATCACCTCACTTAATGTAGCCTCAGAACACTGCAAGACTGGCATTACTGTCCCCATTTCTACAGGTTAGGAATTATTTTCTGAGGGCCATACACATAACACTTGAATCTGGGTGTATTTGTCATGATTTTGAGTCATTCTTTATTATTTCATCGAGGCAAGAACAGTTAATTTCACTGCTCCTCTACCCTGACAAAATCTTTAGTTTGATCATTTTCTATATGCAGTTGGTTAATCTGGGCAGAGAAATGAGGCTGGGAACAGGAACAGATTTGAGATTGGAGAAGAAAGCGACTGTAAAATGGCCTGAAACTGTGATTGATAAGGAAGAATGTTCTAAATTTGAGAAGAAACTTTGTCCAATAACTGTCATATACAGAAATCATACTAGTCCATTATAAAAAATAAAACACTCTACTGGGAGAAAGTCCTTACTAATCTTGTTAGCCTTGCTCCAAGTGCAAAGTAGAGCACCTTGGCTAATATATTAATTTTACTATTCTAGGCTATGTGTTACCAACAGATTCACTGTGGGGATTCCGTGCCCCTCACTACTATTCTCTAAATTGCATGACTCATTTCTTTTCTGGATCTATGCTATTTCCATATTGTATTCCTGAATTCAAATCTCTTCTATATAACAGCAGGAAACAGAATTGTCTGGTTCACTTCTTCTAGAATTGGGAAGAAATATTATTTGTATTTTAAGACAGTATCAGAAACAGAAATAATTACTATTGAAATTATTAACTGAAAAACTTGTAGAATAAGAGAGGCAATTTAAAACCATATACTAAGGATGTACAAGGCTTCAGGGTAATGCCTGTAATACCAGTACTTGGGAGGCTGAGACAAGAGGATTGCAGGTCTGAGGACAGTCTTAGCAAGCAGTGAGACTTGAATCAACATAGCAAGACTCTGTTCCTAAATAGGAAATAAAAGTGGTCTGGGGGTATAGCTTGAAGGCAGAATGCCTCTGGGTTCAATTCCCATGCCACAAAACAAACACAAACAACATATATTAAAGTTGTAAATGTCATCTTCAAAATATTCTCAAGTTTCTTACTAAAATAATATAAATTACAATAGAAGTTTGTCATGATTATCATTAAAATCTATGTGACTTGATATTGTAATATTGTAGTTACTATATTAAGTTTGATCTTTTTTTTTTTGGTGGTACTGGGGTTCTTGGAAACCCTTCTACCTCCAGGCTACACTCCCAGACCTACTATATACATACATACATACATACATACATACATACATACATACGTACATACATACATACATATATTTGAAATAGGGTCTCTTAAGCCAGTACGGCTGGCTTTGAACCTGCGCGATTCTTCTGTCTCTGCTTCCCAAGGGCGGGGATTGCAAGTGAGTGCCACCATGCCCAGCAAGTTTGATCTTTTTTAAATTTAAATTTATTTTTATTTTTTGGTGGTACTGGGGGTGGAACCCAGGGGCTTTCTACCTCTGGGCTATACTCCCAGACCTACTATATATTTTATTTGGAAACAGGATCTCACTAAGTCGCTGAAAGCCTCACTAAGTAGCTGAGACTGGCTTCGAACCTGTGTGATCCTCCTGTCTCAGCCTCCAAAGTACAGGGATTACAAGCGTGCACCACCACGCCCAGCTAAGTTTGATCTTTTTTTTTTTTTTTTTTTTTTTGTGGTACTGGGGGTGGAACCCAGAGGCTTTCTACCTCCGAGCTATACTCCCAGACCTTTTTTATATTTTATTTGGAAACAGGGTCTCACTAGGTTGCTGAATGAAAGCCTCACTAAGTAGCTGAGGCTGACTTCGAACCTGTGTGATCCTCCTGTCTCAGCCTCCCAAGCGCGGGGATTACAAGCGTGCGCCACCACGCCCAGCATTAAGTTTGATCTTTTAAGTGGTTTTTGAGAGAAAAAAAATTAAGTCTCAAAGGGACTTAGATGATCATATCTAATTGTCATTTTATAGGGGAGGAAACTAAGGCTCAGAATCATTGACTTGCCTGTGGTCCTAATAGCTAAAAATGTTAGAATAAGCACCAGAATCAGACATCTCTGGTTCCAAATCGAGCTCTCCATATTTTTTTTTTCTCATCTGAAACACATTTTCACTTGGACAAGAACTTATACCAATCTGATTTTCTAAGATACTACATTATCTAGAGCTGCTTTTTAAGCAAAAGGAGAGATATAGCAGGTGGGAAGGAAATTTTGCAATTTTTAGTTTCTGGAATCTCTAGTTAGCAGACTAACATTATGACATTTTTGTCCATTTTAATAGTTATGGCAAGTTGACACTGAAAAGACTGAAAGACTGGAATTATCTATTCCTCAATTTGAGGACTGCTTTTCTGGGAGTTAAACAAATAAGATTACTATTGAATCAAACAAGAAAGAAGGGACTGGGCTTCAGAGTCACCCTACTGTAGCCATATCCCTAGTCTGTAAGCACTAAGCAAAAAACTACCTCAGAGGGACAAAACAACAAATAAATACTAACTGATATGAAATGACCTAAAGCAAGAGAAGGGAAAGGGGATTTTTGATAAAGTTGGCTAAGGTAAAGTTTTCTAAAAGATGGGCTAAAGAAGAAAGACTTGCCGTTTCTGGGGGGTGAAGTTAAAGTTCACATAATAATTGAAGCACACAAATAGCATAAATATGAGAACTATGTTTCTTAATTTGTTTATATTACCCTGTAGCTTTAAATTTTTTTCCCCTTTTTTTGGGAAATAGGTAAGATAAAAATACTTGAAAAAAAGTTTTAACCAGAAGTTCAAAATTACTATATATTACTCAATTTTATGTCTCATTAGATATAGAAATCTTACCCTAAGACAATGAGTTCACCATATTTTACTGGTGTTTTGGAAGGGTGATTTTCTTGATCAGGAGAAAACATGAGCTTGGCTGTCTTCTCAAATCTTTGTTTACTGGTCAGGAGCCTTGAGACACCTTTTCATTATTTCCTAGAAAGGAAAAGTTTTCATTAATTATGTAAGCAATAGATCTCAGTTAAAATCAAGATATTTTCCAGCATTCCTCATAGAGCATTATGCAAATCATCATATGATACATGAAGTATGTGACATTTCCCCAGTAATGGTTATGTATTTGTCACAAGTGTATCAAAATGCAAATTTGGGCCTTCCATTCACAGGAAAGATGAGATGTATTTTCCCTATTATTTCTGCAAATACAACTAAAAACCCTGGACATTATAAAATGCAAGGTGACATGAAAAATGGAGAGAGAACAGGTAGGAACCTGAAGATCCAAGAAACAACATGAAAGTAAGTTCTCTGGATTTTCTTTTTTTTACTAATATGTCCTAGACCTGGAACCAAAGATGTCGACCTGTATATACCTGAGGGAGAAAAATCCACAATAAAAGTTTGCTTTCCAGTTGAAGGAGTAAGAAAGCGTAGCCTAGTGACACGGAACACCCTGGACAATAACTGTTTCAATCCAGCCAAACATGAGAGAAAACACTGTACCCCATTCCTTACACCAGCAAGAGCTGGGTGGGACACTTCTACTCCCTGTACCACAATGAGGAGGTATAATTGGGGTGGAGTCACAGTAGGCAAAATAGGAAGTCTGGATTTTCACCCCCATGCCCATGTATATTCTTACATGTACCCCAGTGGTGTCAGTAGGAACGTGGGCTTCCCCAACCAAGTAATAAATAAAAAGGGGCTCTCCCTCCCTCGGGTGTCAATGGAGGATGAACAGAGAAGCTAGACTTCCTCTTCTTCTTCTTCTTTTTTTTTTTTTTTTTTTTTTTGTGGTACTGGGGTTCCTGAAAATCCTTCTACCTCCAGGATACACTCCGAGACACCTATTTTTTATATTTTTATTTGGAAACAGGGTCTCCTAAGCCAGCACAGCTGGCTTCAAAACTGCGCGATCCTCCTGTCTCTGCCTCCCAAGCACGGGGATTAAAATCGTGCGCCACCAGCCTGGCGAAGCTAGGCTTCTGATATATAAATCTGGTGGTAATAAGAAGGCATCCCCTATTATCCTGCCAAAGTGTCAAGAAAGGTCGGGTGAAACAGAAGGTTTAGATAATATCCAGAGCCTCAAAACATAATATAAAAATGTCATTTGAGTAGAAAATTTTTCAACAAGACCAAAAGATTTACAACAACACAAAAGATAATCAACAGATACAAAAACTGAGATGACAGAAATGTAAGAATCACCTAACAAAGAGCTAAAAGCAACCATGATAATGCTTCAATATGTTATTACAATACATTTGGGACATATGGGGGGGAATTGAAAGTCTCAACAAGAAGAGAATATATAAAGAAGCAAGAGGAAATTAAAACTAAGAAAATATTAACCAAAATAAAATGTTTACTACAAAGCTGGGCATGGTGGTGCATGCTTGTAATCCCAGTGCTTGTGAGGCTGAGACAAGGGGCACAGATTTGAAGCCAGCTTCAGCTAGTTAGTGAGGCTCTCAGCAACTTAGTGAGACCCTGTTTCCAAATAAAGTATAAATAGGTCTGGGAGTGTAGCCAGAAAAGCCCCTGGGTTCCACCCTCAGTACCACGAATAAAATAAAATAAAACAAAATAATTAAATAAAAAGGCTTACTTTTTTTTTTACTCAATATAGTTATCTTGAGATTCATTCATGTTGTTGCAAAATAGAAATGACCTAAGAAAGTATTGATGAATGAAAGATAGAAAAAGAAAGTGTCTTCAAAGTAGAAAGATGTTAATACCTTATCCATAAGAAAAAAACAATAAGAATGACAAAAGATTTCTCATTAAAAAAAAACTATGTAAGTCAGAAGACAATGGTTTAATATTTTTCTGGTGCTGAAAAGAATTGTCAACATAAAATTCTATATCCAACAAAAATAGAGGAGGAAATAAAGACATTCTCAGATGGGCAAATTAAAAGAATTTGCAAGTAGTGGACCATAGAGAAAGATCCTCTGAACAAAAAGCCTAGGAATATCAGAAAACAAAGAATACATAGCAATAACATGAGTAAATATAATAAGCTTTCCTTATCTTGTATTTTAAAAATTATATTTGATAGTCAAGGTGGAAACTACAACACTATATTTATAAATGTATGTAAAGGAAATATTTATGACAATACTGTGCTCCTGAGCATTTATCCCGGATACAAGAAGACTAATGTTCACATTAAAACTTGTACAGAAATGATCACAGCTTTAATTTTAATATCCCAAATGGAAACAACCCAGATGTTCTTACCAATGAATGGTTAAACCAGTGTATGTATCCATACTATAGAATACTACTCAGCAGTAAAAAGAAGTAGACTATGGATAAAAGCAGCAACATGAATGAACCTCAAGATAACTATATATTGAAAAAAGGTAAATCCAAAAAGTTACATGAATGATTCCATTTATATAACATTCTGAAATGTGTAGAAGGGAAGTGGGCATGGTTATATAAGAGCAATAGGACGGGACCCTATGGTGATAGAAATGTACTTTTATCAATATCAATATCCTGGGGATGTAGCTCAGTGGTGGAGTGCTTGCTTAAGCATGCTCGAGGTCCTGGGTTTGATCCCAGCACTACCATACCTAAGAAATAGTCTGGTTGTGATATTTTGCTATAGTTTTGCAAGACAACCCTTGGGGAAAGTGTACACAGAATATCTCTGTATTATTTCTCACAATTGCATGTGAATCTACATTTATCTCAAAATAAAAAAAGCTTAGTTAAAAAACACAAATGTAGCTTGGGAGGTGGAGACTGGAGGATTGTGCAGGTTCGAAGCCAGCTTTGCTGGCTTAAGAGACCCTGTTTCCAAATAAAAATATAAAATAGGTCTGGGAGTGTAGCCCGGAGGTAGAAGGGTTTCCAGGAACCCCAGTACCATCATTTAAAAAAAAGGCGCATGCTTGTAATCCCAGCATTTGGGAGGCTGAGACCGGAGGATCGCGGTTCGTGGACAGCCTCAGCTACTTAGTGAGGCCCTCTGCAACTCAGTGAGACCCGGTTTCAAGATAAAAAGAATAAAAAATAGGGCAGGGGGTGTAGCTCGGAGGTCAAATGCCCCTGGGTTTCATCCCCAGACCCAAAACAAACAAACAAAAAAAAACCCCAACCACCCCACAAATGTAGTTTTAATCAATAAGAATATATTTTTAGAGCACAAATATGACACAAGTATGGAGATCAGAAGGCTAACACTTCTGATAAACCAGGAAAAACACTATAATAATCCCCCAAACAAGGAGGAGGAAGGGGGGAGGGAATGGGGTGGGAACAGGGGAAGGGCTAAATGAGTGTGTGCATATATGCCTCTATCATCTTGTACTCTATTAAGATGTATGGTTACAATGCAGCAATTTAAGAAAAAGCCAAAAAACTCCCAAATACTATTATGTCATTAGCAGTTTAATAAAACCAGGTATTTCCTAAATCTATTTCTCTTCTTAGTCTTCCTTGATGAACCCTATTACACAAGTTTTTCAATAAAACACTAACTAGTCCATAAAGGGCTCCTGGCCTTATATTTTCACCAATAAGTCTCAGAGGAAACTCATGAATTAAAAAAAAAAGTCTGTTTCTACAGTGTTTTGAAATACAGCCTATGTAATGACAGTTTTATAGAGAAGGCAGCAACAGAATACAGTTCAATAAGTCAAAGGAAAAAGCTTAGCCATTTTGACTCCCCTTTAATCCTTTGGCAGTGACATAATGCTTTTAGACAAGCAATTCAGACAAAGGCTAACATTATAGTAAAGTTTAAATATACTGACTTAAAGAAATGAAACACACTTAGAACTATTTTAAGAAAAACATTTGCTTAATTCAAATAAACTAAAATAGACGTTTATCTCCCAGATAAATTTGCTTTTGCTGATGAGATTTTAATTCATTAGACAGTTTAAAATTAAAAGTAACAGAAACCAATACATGGGTACGCTACCATAATTGTCAGACATTATAGAGTTGTGTGGAAATGCCTTAAGTAAAAATAAACTACACTGATCAAATTCTCTATTTAGAAGAAAAAAAGGATGTTATGCTAACTTAAAAACTTCAATATTGAGTGAGCCAGGCTTGGTGGCATACACTTGTAATTCCAGCATTTGGGAGGCTGAGAAAGGAGGATCATAGTTCATGGACGGCCTCAACTATTTAGTAAGGCCCTCTGCAACTCAGTGAGACCTTGCTTCAAAATAAAGAATAAAAAATAGGGCTGGGGGTACAGCTTAGAGGTAGAATGCCCCTGGGTTCCATCCCAAGTACCACAAAATAAATAAATAAATAAATAAATAAATAAATAAATACTTCAATGTCAAAATCTAAGGGTTTTAAGAAAAATTAACCAAAGGACAATTTTGGTTCCATGTAACAAGATCTTTCTGCTTTCTGATATGCACAAAACAATACTTGAATATATAAACATGTCTTCATATTCTTTCGTTTTTCCCCTAAGAAGCATCCCATTTAGGACTTTATGTAGAAAATCAACTCAACTGTAGTCTTTAATTGTGCTTCTTTTAAACAATTAGGGTATGCTACCATCAGACATGAAAACACTATTGAGACACATTTCTTTGTCTTTTCTTTCTTCCTCTTTTTTTTTTTTTTTTTGAAGTACTGGGGATGGAACCCAGAAGCATTCTACCTATGCCCTATTTTTTATTCTTTAGTTTGAAACAGGGTCTTACTAAGTTGCAGAGGGCCTCACTAAGTAGCTGAGGCTGGCTATGACCCTGTGATCCTCCTGTCTCAGCCTTCCAAATACTGGGATTACAAGCGGGCACCACCACGCCCAGCCTGAGACACATTTCTGACAAAGAACATCAAGAATTAAAATTTAATATATTAATTTAAATTAATTTTAAATTAAATTTTAATAGCATTGCTTTGTTTTGACTTGTATTCTTACTTAGGGTGACTTTCTGTTTAAAAGAAGTGATTATTTTCTATGTTTAGGAAAAAAAGATGTCCTTTTAAATTGAACTAATTATCTAAAGAACTCAATTTAAACAGTATTAGATAGTATTAGCAGTATATAGATATGGCAAAAATCTTAAGTGCTATGTGAGTGCCCATATTTGACTGACTTAGCATATCACATGGATGGCAAATATTAGCTTGTGTTCTAGTTCTAGCTCTCTTTGAACACAGCAATCTGTTCCTTAATCTCTAAAAATGAAGGTACTGAAGTAGAATGAAGAGAATTTTAGAGCTAGAAAAAATATAAACGACCATCTGGTCCAGAGTCTACAAGTAACATGTATAGCACTATATATTATTTAGAGTTAGTTCTACTGCCTCTATAGCTTCAACAAAGAACTAAAAGATTAAAAGTAGGGCTACCTTATACTTTTTGGAGCCCTTAGTCAGACATATTCTTACTCTACTTAGATCTTTCAGAAGGTCTGATATATTGAAATATTTTATAAGTGTGACACTGAAGTTTCAATCTCAGGAGCAAACTCAAACTTGACTTTTGTCTCTTATAATCTAAAACCCGAAACAATTCAGTAGTATTGGTTATTTATATAGTTAAATGGCCCAAGATAACCAGTTTTCTTAGTTTTAAAATAGCATATAATTAATTGATATATATCTAAACCACACTACTAAACTACAAATAAAATGTGTCATGACAGCTATTTCTCCTGGAACCTTTCACTGCAATCCTAACACATGTAGGAGACTGCCAAAAGGTGCTGGAATCTCTTTTGTTTGTTTTTATGCCAGTAGGGATTGAACTCAGGGGTGTTCTACCTCCAATTCTTTTCATTTTTTTTTTAAATAGGGTCTTGCTAAGGTGCTGAGGCTGGCCTGGAACCCAAGATCTTCCTGTTTCAGCCTCCTAAGCACTGAGATTACAGATGTGTGCCATGATGCCTGGCTTGCTAGAATCTAGATTCATGATTGTCACAGTACGTCAGAATTTTAACACAGTTCAGGATCTAGTGAACGCTTTTATATTTAGCCTCGTTTATGTATCCCTCTTCATATTTTTTCAAATCTGAGAATTTTTTTCAAATTCCTCAAAATGAATTCCTGAAGTTATATATTTTAGAACTTGAAATGAATATGTGTAAAAAGACTATCCTAATGCCTTGATTACTGGCCTTACTTGGTGGTATGAACCTGTCCTAAAGTGATCTAGCTCTAAGAATATGAAATGGTACATATAATTCTAACTGGCTGCAAAAAATGTTAGAGAAAATCTTGCTAAAATTATAGCTTGTTTGCCCTTCCTTTCCTCTCTCTCCCTCTTTCCTTCTTTTCCTCTTTTGCGGTCCTGCAATTGAACCCAGAGGGGCTCTACCACTGAGCTTTATCCCCAGCCCTTTTTATTTTGAGATAAGGTCTTGCAAAGTTTCTTAGGCTGGCCTCGAACTTGTGACCCTCCTGCCTCAGGCTCCTGAGTCACTGAGATGACAGATGTGTACCACCACATCTGGTTTATAAGGCTGTTTTTTTAAATAGTATTTATTACTTTAAAGCTCTTTTTGGTTCTTGAAAGCTAAGCATGTTACTCTCAATGTCAGGAACTAACTTTCCCAAGTTAGACCATTTTTTTTCACCCCAAGAAACATATTCTAGAACAGTGATACTTTTGTATGGGTTTGGGAAAACATGAAGTTAGCCTTAAATATATATATTTCTTGGGAATAATCTTACTATTATTTTGACTGATGTGACAACCCACCAGTTGTTCTTTGAAGGCCAGTGAAGTTCAATTATTTTCAAACCAGGTTTTACCAAAAGAAAAACTTTCTATAAATATATAATTATGTTTCACCTAAGGAAGAGACACTGGGAAATCAATCTCTGTCCCTCGGCATAATACATTTTTTTAACTAATTACATTACACATGCTTTATGCTTACTACCTACAGAACAAATACACAATTCCTGCCATGAAAAATAAAAAAAGAATTAAAACAAATACTAAGGGACAAAACAAATATTATGTAGATGTTTATAAAATCTTTTGAAAACTTCTATTTTAGCAGCGAATGAGTAAGTATAAAGGGAAAGAAAAGGAAAATGCTTTATAATATGAAAATATTATAAGGCTGCTTTCTGATGAAAAAATGTGGACAGCATATATAATCTCTAAGGAAACAGATTTCCACCTAAAGTCCTCCCATGGCTGACTTCAAAAGGATGACTTAAATTGAGAGAACTGTTCAGGTATATTTGCAAGGAAGCCACTTTATGAAACTAATGCAGTTGATGACCACATAGAGGTAAATTTGTAAGTAGCTTCTTGGTAAGAGTGAAAATTAAATTGTCTTCTTCCTTCTATATAATCAGCGGGATTAATAAGCAATATTTTTACACAAAAGGAGAAATAATGGTGTCAAGAGATGGTAGTTGGGGGGCAGATACACAGCACCACTGTGCAAACTTCCAGTCTCCTCTAGCAGAGTAGCCAAATAACATGCTGAGAATCTATCACCTACAGGGTTAACTTATTTCATCCTGATGGGAAAGCAATTAACATATTTCTTAAGAACTGTAAAGGACTATTTCTTTCTCTAACCTCGGGTTTCTCATCTTGGGCACCAATGACATTTTGACATTGTAGAGGCCTGGACTGTACACTGTAAAAAGGTTCAGGAGCATTCCTGGCCCATCATCCCATATAACTCAATCCTGTGAAAAACAATGCTCTTATCTTGAATCAGGGCTAAAACAATTTGTTGTAAAAGGAGAACTGCCCCTATTTTTGGTACACTGCTTCACACTTAGTAGTACTTAATAAATAAAATGTCTGATTCTTAAGATCTACTGATGCTGATATTTTAAAAAGTCATTTATATTACTTAAGCCTTAGGTTAGACAATGGTTTTAAAGGAAGCTACAATTCTGGTATTTTATTAGAACTACTAAGAGTGGCTAAGGTGAGAACGAGAGAACTATCATTTCGCCTTGATGGTAATAAATTATTAATGTTTCTGTGTACTTAAGATACTTTATTAGGACAATTTCTCTCAAATAGTTAAGAAGGAAGTATCTTCTAGACCCAGCACAACCATACTTAGAAAAATTAAAAGCGGGTTTTGGAAAGATACAGGGAAATTCTTTTAAGTCAAAAGGGATGTCAAAGCCGGGCATGGTGGCACACGCGTGTAATCCCAGCTTTCGGGAGGCTGAGACCAGAGGACTGCAGTTCGCCAGCTACTTAGGCCCTCCGCAACTTAGTGAGACCCTACTTCAAAATAAAGAATAAATAATAGGGCAGGGGCTGTAGCTCGGAGGTCAAATGCCCCTGGGGTCTATCAACAGATCCACAAAAAAGGGGGGGATGTCAATCTGAGTCAACCTTGTGATAAAGTCTATTTTTCACTTACACAAAAAATTAACAAAATGATTTTACATACAAATTATTTGACCCTCACAATAGCTCTGTGAATCGAGCGGGAAAGTTTTACTAACTCCATTTTCTAGACAAGGGAACTGAGTGGGTTAGAAAGGCCAAGTGACTGACTCAAGGCCAGAAGAGCTGTGGCAGAGCAAGGAATGAAAAACATTATGAATACAACAACATACATTAACCAATTTAATTTTCGCCACAACTTAGCTTTTTTTTTTGTGTGTGTGTGTGTGTGGTACTGGGGGTGGAACCCAGGGATTTTTCTACCTCTGGGCTATACTTCCAGACCTATTTTATGCTTTATTTGGAAACAGGGTCTCACTAAGTTGCTGAGAGCCTCACTAAGTAGCTGCCCAGCATTTATCTCCCTTTTATAAATAAGACTGAGGGTCCTAGAGGTGAAGGAGTTTGGGTTTCGTATGATTTAGTGACCTAATTCACACTCCAGACATGGTTGAATAAGAGTAAGAGGCCCTATTAGGAACCATTTAGGAGACTAGAAAGTACATTTGTATAAAAGGAACCCTAACCAACTATTAACAACTATGACTAGTGTTTCTTTTTGTTGTTGTTGTTGTTGTTGTTGTTTTTTTTGTGGTACTGCGGTTCCTGGAAGCCCTTCTACCTCCGGGCTACACTCCCAGACCTATTTTTACATTTTTATTTGGAAACAGGGTCTCCTAAGCCAGCGTGCGTGGCTGGCTTCGAACCTGCCCGATCCTCCTGTCTCTGCCTCCCAAGCGCGGGGATTACAAGTGTGCGTCACCACGCCCGGCAATGACTAGTGTTTTTTGAAATTATTTGAACCTCCATCATTTCCTCAGTACTTAACTCTTATTTGTTAACCCCATTTCCTAATTGTGGCCAACAATAAAAAACTTCAGTAAATAAAGTGGACTTTGCATACTTGTTTTAAAAACCAGGAAGCCAAGAGGGAAATCAGGACATTGAACCAAGGCAAATTCCTAGTACCATCTGGAAGAAAAATACATTAGAAGTGAGTTCAGTCAGGCACGGAGGTGCATGCCTGCAATGCTGGTACTTGGGAGGCTGAGACAGGAGAATTAGAGGTTCAAGACCAGCCTCAGTAATAATCACTTAATTCCTCCTATCTGAAGGATGAAAATGTTATTTATTACTAGCACTAGGGATTAAACCCAGAGGTGTTCTGTTTCTAATCTACACCCCTGACCACTTTTGAGTACATGCCGGCCTCAAACCTGTGATTTCCCTGTCTCAGCCTACCAAGTACTGGAATTATAGGCACGCTAAGATACTACTTTAAAAACACAACTAGAGCTGGATATGGGGGTGCACTCTTGCAATCCCAGTACTTGGAAGGCTGAGACAGGAGGATCACAGATTCAAAGCCAGCCTTGGCAATGTAATGAGGCTCTCAGAAACCTAGTGAGACTCTGTTAAAAAAAAAAAATTGGTCTGGGGAGTAGCTTGGAGGTAGAATGCCTCTGGATTCAATTTCCAGTAACAAACAAACAAAACTAGGGACTTAAACATTTTTACTGTACCTGTCTATATTTGGCCTGCAATCAACAATTTTAGTTTTCCAAAGTTTCTAAAATGATAATATACTTCTCAGAAAGACTGGAAATTCTCCACTTAAAGTACCAAAATTCTGCACAAAGCAGTAATTTTTGTGGGATCCAGCAGTTATTTGGAACAAAATATAGCATAAAATATTTTTTGTGGAAAATTCTTTTTTTTTTTTTTTTTTTGGTGGTACTGGGGATGAAAGCCTTCTCCGGGCTATACTCCCAGACCTATTTTATATTTTATTTGGAAACAGGGTCTCTTAAGCCAGCGAGGTTGGCTTGAACCTGCGCAATCCTCCTGTCTCAGCTTCCCAAGCGTGGGGATTACAAGTGTGCGCCACCACGCCTGGCATGTCATTTTTTTTTAGTCAGCATCCAACATTCATAATTCCTTTTTATAATGGCAAACGCTGGGTCCTGTCTCTGTGCTAAGCAGTATTCTAAAAACTTCAATTGTATTAACTGATTTAAGCCTTGGAACAACTTTACCAAATGTAAACTATACCACTGGAATTGCTGAAACATTGAGTGCATCAGAGAATTACTGGGGAATGAAATTAAACAGTAAACTCATTTTTTTATTTGGAAACAGTGTATCTTGCAAAGTTTTAACTGAGGTTGGCCTCGAACTTGTGATCCTCTTGTCTCAGTCCCCTAAATACTGGGATTATAGAAATGGACCACTATAATCAGCTATCCCCTAACTACTTTAAGCCAGTATCAACCTATGAAATAATGGAAGTTGGGTGTGCTGGTGCAAGCTGTAATCTGTTTTTGAGAGGCTGAGGCAGGCAGATTGCAAATTTGAGGCCAGCCTCCGCAACTTAGTGTGATCCTGTTTCAAAATTAAAATAATAAACTAGGGCTGGGGGTGTAGCTTGATGGTAGAATGCCCCTGGATTCAGTCCCCAGTAACTCCCCACACAGGAGAGGGGTGGGGAGGAAGGAGAGTTAATAATGGAACACTAAGCCAGGCTTGGTGGCAAACGTTTGTAATACCAGCACTTGGGAGGCTGAGACAGGAGGATTGCACAGGTTCGAAGCCAGCCTCAGCTACTTAGTGAAGCTCTCAGCAACTTAAGTGAGATCCTGTTTCCAAATAAAGTATAAATAGGTCTGGGAGTAGAGTCTGGAGGTAGAAAAGCCCCTGAGTTCCACCCCTATTACCAAAAATTGAACACTAAGTGATGGTCATTGTTTTATTTCCAAGAGTAAACAATATAAATATTATATAGATTATGGGCTCTTTCCACAAAAATACTGTCTAATAATTATTTTGGGCAGTTAAATTGCTCCCAGAAATAGGGCTCTCTGGAGTTTTCCTTAGTCTTTGTTTTTATTAAAATAATGACCACATTCCACATATTTTCAAAAAAAGGCAACCACAGTCTCAAACAATCTCCTCTTAGATACCTTTTAATTATACAGGGGACAATACTAAGTTTATAGTAGGAGAAACCTGGCAGACACTATCTTAACTGATCGAGTATAACACAGCTGTAATAAGACTTTTTGATATCATATATCTGATATCATGTGCTGACCTATGTTACCAAGAAATGCATAAATTAAATCTAATTACAAGAAAACCCAAATTGACATTTTTTAAAATAACTATTCGGGAAAGTCCCATGGTCAGGGAAAACACAAAAAGACTGAGAAACTGTCATGTGTTGGAGAAATTATAAAGACACTAAATTACATGTGATAATAGCATTATAAATTGAATCCTGGAGCAGAAAAAGGACATTAGTGAAAAAACAGACAAAATTTGAATATGGTTAATAGTTGAGTAAACAGCACTGTATCAGTGTTAATTTTCTGGTTTTGATAAATATACTGATTATATAAATTGTTATCATTGGAGGAAGTTGAGTAAAGGGTTTATGCAAACTTGCCTCATTATATTTTTAAGGTTTAAATTATTTCCAAAATATATACAAACACATATATTTTGTATTGGGCATTGAGCCCACAAGCATTCTACCTCCAGACCTTTTAATTTTTATGCTGTTGTTTGGAAACAGGGTCTTGCTAGGTTACTGTAGTTGAGCTAAGACTGATGATCCTCCTGTTTCAGCCTCCCAAGTACTGGGACTACAGGCATGTGCCACCATGCCTGGCTAAAATAAAAAGTTTTAAAAATAGAAAACAAACAGCCAGGCATGGTGGCACACACTTGTAATCCCCACGCTTGGGAGGCGGAGACAGGAGGATAGCGCTGGTTCAGAGCCAGCCTCGCTGGCTTAAGAGACCCTGTTTCCACATAAAAAAGTTAAAAAATAGATCTGGGAGTGTAGCCTGTGTGAGTGTATCCCGGAGGTAGAAGGGCTAAGGGCTTCCAGGAACCCCAGTACCACAAAAGAAAAAAAAAAAAAAAAAAAAAAAGCCGGGCGTGGTGGCGCACGCTTGTAATCCCCGCGCTTGGGAGGCAGAGACAGGAGGATCGCGCAGGTTCGAAGCCAGCCGCGCGCGCTGGCTTAGGAGACCCTGTTTCCAAATATAAAATGTAAAAAGAGGTCTGGGAGTGTAGCCCGGAGGTAGAAGGGCTTCCAGGAACCCCAGTACCACCAAAAAAATAAAAAATAAAAAAAAAATAAAAAATAAAAAAAAAATAAAAAAAAGAAAGAAAACAAACAAACACATTTCTAAATTTAATTCAAGGTGTTAAGAAGTATGAATTCAAGATTCATTTTCTGCTTTTCTACATCTTTTTTTTTTCTTTAGTGGTACTGGGGTTCCTGGAAGCCCTTCTACCTCCGGGCTACCCTCCCAGACCTATTTTTTTATACTTTGTAGTTGGAAACAGGGTCTCTTAAGCCAGCGCAGCTAGCTTGGAACCTGCGCGATCCTCCTGTCTCTGCCTCCCAAGCGGGGATTACAAGTGTCGGCCACCACGCCCGACAACTTTTCCACATCTTAAAGATGTGCAGCTCTATATTGCCTGGGCCCATCAAGTCACAGGGCCTGCTGGACTCTGTTCCATATTGGTCCTTTTTCCAATATGAAACACCCCCATCCATACCTCTTTTGGTGAGGAAAGTTGTTACTGCACAAATGTGGCTCTCACTGGACTGAGTGACACCTGAACCTTATCCGCTCACAACCTAACCGGATTTGGCAGAACCCAGCTTCAAGTTTTCTTTCTTTCTTTCTTTTCTTTCTTTCTTTCTTTCTTTCTTTCTTTTCTTTTCTTTTCTTTTCTTTTCTTTTCTTTTTTTTTTTTTTTTTTTTTGGTTGGTCTGGGGATGGAACCCAGGGGCATTTGACCTCGGAGCTACAGCCCTGCCCTATTTTTTATTCTTTGTTTTGAA
Source organism: Muscardinus avellanarius (assembly GCF_963383645.1). NCBI lineage: Eukaryota > Metazoa > Chordata > Mammalia > Rodentia > Gliridae > Muscardinus > Muscardinus avellanarius. The sequence goes on from NC_137801.1 coordinate 59,224,885, forward strand.
ACCGGGTCTCACTGAGTTGCGGAGGGCCTCACTAAGTAGCTGAGGCTGTCCGCGAACTGTGATCCTCAGGTCTCAGCCTCCTGAATGCTGGGATTACAGGCGTGCACCACCACGTCCGACTCAAGTTTTTTTCTTAATAAACCAATATATAGGGGCAATTTTGCTATTGAATCTTCTAGGTGGTCTTAGAAAACACTTTATATATGCAATTATATCATACCTTCTGAATTAATGCTGTACAACGAAATCTTTAACAGTACTCAAACTTATTTCAATTCTGTTCACCTAACTACATGAAAGCTCCTAAAAATAAGAGTTTATATGCCAAGGGTGGTGGCACATGCTTGTAATCCCAGTACTTGGGAGGTTGAGACATGAGGATGGCAGGTTCATGGTGAACCTCAGCTACTTAGTGAGGCTTTCCACAACTTAGCAAGACCCTGTTTCAAAATAAAGAATAAAAATAGAACTGGGAGTGTAGCTTGGAGGTAGAATGCCCCTGAGTTCAATCCCCAGTAACACACACACACACACACACACACACACACACACACACACACACACACGTTTATAAAAAGGAATAGCAACAGGAGCTGGGAAGAGTGAAGAATAAGAAATAGCCCTGGGTAATTTTGACACATTTCACTTAAAAAGCTTTAAAATAGATGGGCGTGGTGGTGCATTCTTATAATCCCAGAGTTTGGGAGGATGAGAAGAGGATTGAACAGGTTCAAAGCCAGCCTTAGCTACTTAGTGAGGTTCTCAGCAACTTAGTGAGACTCTGTTTCCAAATAAAGTTTAAAATAGGTCTGGGAGTATAGCCTGGAGGTAGAAAAGCCCCTGGGTTCCACCCCTGTACCACACACAAAAAATAATAAAATAAAAGGCTTTAAAATAAATCTAAGTTAAAAAGTCAAACACTTTCTTGAATTATCACCAATTAGTTCATTATAGTAAGTGTTATTTTTAAACTAGAAGACACTTGTGAAGTACTAAGCCAAGTCTGTGAGTAAGACCAACCCTAAGAATTTGGGACACGCATAGGGGCTACATCCAGGATCCTTGATGAATTCTGAAATTTACAAACCAGCTCTGGGTAGCACATGATTCCCACATTCTACCAAATGGTGAAAATACTTCCCACACTTTAAAGGATTTGTCATGAGGGCTGAATGAGAACAACAGAGCTGCAGTGAGATTTTAATGTTGGCCAGTGTGCCATATCCTTGGTTTACTAACTAAATACACTATTCTTTTTTTCTCCCCTGACCCCTGTACTAGAGGTGAAACTCAGGGTGGGATTGGGGGGGGGGCTACCACTAAGCTAAAGCCCCCAGCCCCTTTTATTTTTTAAGAGAGGGTCTTACGCTAAATTGCCAAGGCTAGTCTTGAACTTGTGATCCTCTTGCCTCAGTCTCCTGAGTAGCTGAGATTACAGGTGTGCACCACTGTGCTAGCCTTATAGCTTTCTTTTATAAAAGATTTTTGGTATCTTAAAATTATCCAGATGGTAAAAGTTAAAACAGTGATTTCCAAATACATAAAGTAATATAAAAATTAAGTATCTGTTAATGTCTATCTAATTAGGCATACAAAACAGGTTTTCATAAATACTTGGCTAAAGCCTTGTGCAGTATGGTACACACCTGTCATTCCCAGTTACTCAAGAAGCTGAGGCAAGAGGATCACAAATTCGAGGCCAGCCTGGGCAACTTACTGAGACCCTGTCTCAATATAAAAAATAAGAAGGGGTGGAGATATAACTCACTGGTAGACTGCTCCTTGGTTCAATCTCTATTACAGCAAGAAAAACACTTGGTTGACTTCATGGTGATGCTTCCTAATAACTTGAGATTTGATTATTTCCTCAGAAATTCATCTTTGTTTCTCAGCATCTAAATAAATGTTTATATATCTATTCTTTGTAGATAACTTTGATACCCATGTAGAAAGCTCTCGGTTTCTATAGCTGTTAATATACAATAGGCCCCAAAACATAAAGACCTCAAAATCCATTGTAATTAGTTTCATGATTGAATGCCATATAAATGTTTGATTCTCAGTAAAGGGAAAACAATATATCTAGGTCAACCAGTTACAACATGTATTCCCTGTGCTTATAAGTAAGTTAACTTTAAGTCTTCTCATTTTAAAATTCTGCAATTAGCTACATTCTAAAAAAATGAGCAAAAAATATATAGTTTTAAATTCATATTACAAATGGATCTTATGTTGTTTCTTCAGTAAAGTTGGATATCAGTAGAGATATATCATTATTAAGAGACTGAAACTTGAGGCACTCTAGCACTGAGCTATATTTCCAGCCCTTTAATTTTTATTTATTTATTTATTTTGAGACATCAAGTCTTTCAAAGTTGTCAAGGCTGGACTTGAACTTGAAATACTCCAGCCTTAGACTCCTGTATTGCTGAGACTACAGGCATGCACCACTGGGCCCAGCCATCAAGTTTCATTTTATGAGAGTTATAATTTTCTTTTGGTTCCTAAAAAATTCTTAAAAGTAGTAGCTGATCTTTATTTGACCAAATCATAATGTGTTCCCCATAAATTTTTATAACAGTAATTTAGAGACACTGTGTGTAGGAGGCTAAGAACATCTATTTTTTAGCAGAATGAATATTTAAAATCAGTATGGTATTCCTACTTTATACTTTTCATTAGGAAAGTGATAAATACATGTAGCTGGGATTTTTCTATGATTCTCCTCTCTTTTACCACTCCAGTTATTGTTCTATTATCACATAACAAATACCCCAGTTAGGTAATTAGAAAACTTCCCCCTGGTTTGTAACTCTTCCCCAGTCACTGGCTTATCATTCATCTTATACATATTTAAGAGGATATTTCTTCCTCACAAATAGAAAATTGGATAAAGATGATTATATGTCAATAGTCTAGAAATCAGATTACGTTCTTCATGCACTTCCTATAAAACATTTCAATTATACCTTTCTTTGGGTAAAAACAAAGTGCTTTAGAAAAGAACACTTTCTAAAAGCTTTAGAAAACTTATGATTGCTCACTTTAGAAAGAGCCCCCCTAATCAATTATCAGATCTGAAATTATTAAATCTCTTCCCAACACATCAAAAGAACAACTAAAATATTCAGGTAGAAACACTACTTAAATAAAATCCCTATAAAGTATGACTGTATTTTTAAATTCTTTAGTTTTTTTATCTTACGATGTTTCAATAAAATTATATTTATCACAAAGGTCCAGATCTCTCTTTCTTGAAAAGATCCTGAAAAATTTATGACTAAGAAACTAAGATTGTGAATAAGCTGTCAACATCTAACCAAAGTACGACAGCACTGTCATCTGACTACCAAACAATTTCCTTCAGAGAGCCACACAATTTTCAAATTTGATAACCGAAAAGGAAACAATAAGCAACATTAAGTTCTAAACCATAAAAAACTTAAAGATTGTAGTTTGGATCACAAAAATAGTAAAAATGAACAGCTTTCAGTTTTCTTCTGACCTATAATGAACAGGCAATAAACACCTGTGGTTACATTTCTTAATGACTGATGGGAAATGAGATCATTAATGTAAATCCTCCCTAAGAACACAAACCTTGGTGCCTTTATTCAACCTTTTCCTAAGATGGAAGAAAATTTAATTCATACAATATACTTCTAATGCTGAACAAGAAATAATTAAATATAAATGATTCAATTACGCTTCAAATCATTCCTTTTTTAAGCTTACTTTAGCCTGAAGCATCGACAACATGACACTTAACTAAGCCACAAAATACCTACCTTTTTATTCCATCGCTATCACCACAAACTAGACAATCTTCTCACCAGAGGATAAAATCCAGATAGTATTAAAGCATCTGACAATTACATTTGGAATGACACGCTGAGCTGTCTGCTCAATGTTCTTTCACTTAAGCACCTCATAATGTGTGTGGGTGGGCCTGTGTTACGCAAAATAGGTAAACACTACATAATTCTAGATTCTATTGGCTGAAGTCAGAATTCATTTCTCCCTCATCTCCTCCCTAAGGAAGTCTGTGGCCCAAAAGGGAAAAAACGGAAGTAAGAGGAAGCACAGAACAATTTTTAACACAGACTTAACATCGAGTTATAGAATAAGGTACTCCAACAACAGAGTATTCTATTTCTTTAAAAGGCTGCCTGAATTAATTGTATAAATGATTTTAAAATGTCAGAATTATAATTAAGATACTGAAATACCATTTTTCATGGCAATAAAAGAGCCTATTTTAACAGATTTAGTATAACAGTCTATTAAGAAACACTCCATTTAAAAAACAAAAATGCAATTCATATGTAAAGAAAGAGTATTCTTTTAATATTAAATGAATTGATGGGGGGGTCTAGTCATAAAATACTGTATTATCCAGGACATAAAATAAACGAACATTCGGCCAGATTTTTAATTGATTATGCTTCTCATTTCTAGCTGTGTGTTTTACACTTTATATTCATCTGATGTTCATGAACATGGAGAAATGATAGCAGTACCCAGAGGTAAGCTGGGATTGGACAAACTTCACCCATAGCTACAGAAGGCACCCTACTTAATAACTTTGCTGCTCTCAGATTATCTCATTACTACCTGTACTTACAATTTGCCCATACTCTTTTTTTTTTTCAGAAAAAGAAATGTATTTTTGTATAGGAAATGGTGGTGCATGGCGCTAGTCTATTCCTTTATACAGCCAAAGGTGAATTTGCTTTATGTTTAATTACACCAAGATTTTTTTTTTTTTTTTTTTTTTTTTTTTTTTGTGGTACTGGGGTTCCTGGAAGCCCTTCTACCTCTGGGCTACACTCCCAGACCTATTTTTTATATTTTTATTTGGAAACAGGGTCTCTTAAGCCAGCACAGCTGGCTCTGAACCTGCACAATCCTCCTGTCTCAGCCTCCCAAGCGTGGGGATTACAAGCATGCGCCACCACGCCCAGCTACACCAAGATTTTTTTAAGAATGCAAAATTAAGTCAAGAAAATAAAAGTTGATGTTTGTTTAGTAAACGTCTCATGCACATAATCTAGGTACCTTACCCATTAAACTGAAATCCAACTTGAGACTAGGTACTCAATATTCCCTTATTAAAGTTTTTTTAGTAGTTAAAGTGTTCAACTCTCTTTGTAAAATGTGATAAACATTCTACCAGAGTCCTAACATTGATGATACCCACAGTTTATAGCCATCTATATAAACTGCTACTTACACACTTTAAGAATTCAATTAGAATATACTAAATATTACACTACTAATACCTGTCTGGAAAGTCAGTAAGTGCCACAAAGTCCTACCTATAAATGTACTGTATTTTTTTTAAATAGTCATAAAAACGGACTTCCAGTGACCCTACCTTTATCTGCAAAACATTATCACCATGTGTCCCTGGGACATCAGCTTTGATTCACTGCTGGCTACATTTTTAAGAGAACATTATTAGGATAGTATCTTGTCACTAATACCTTGGTACAAAATTAATCAGCCCGCTCTCATTGCTGGCAAGTTTACTTCTATTCCTCTCAGCATTCATAACTGTGTCACATGCCCTGAAGCTGTTCTTCTGTAAGTCTGCATGAATTCTTTTGCTCCTTCTACTGGCAAAAGACCCACTTAGATTACAGCAAAATAAATCTACTCAAGTATCTGGCTTATGCCCAGTGTAGATATGTGTCTAGTCCAAAGCACTTACAAAGCTGATCTGGGTAGATTCTAAGATCTTGCTGTCCCCTGATTCTGCCTTGCCATGTGATTCTAGGCTGATGAAACTGCTCAAGAAGCCGGACATGATAGGTGCAACACTCACACCAAACAGAATGTACTTGTGGTTAACTGTCTATTCCTTAAATTTGATTCCATAACAAAATCTGAGGACTTGCTACTCTTTGGAGCAACATATCAACTCTTAATAATCTTTGAAGTCAGTATTTCTTGTTAACCCTGGAGCAATGGAGATACTAATGTCCATATGATGTTGTATCATTACTATCTTCATGATTAAACAGAGCACTAAGAGTATGAAATTTCTTATGTATATCAAGTTGTGTTCATATAAAATAATCTATAGAAATAGTTTTTTAAAGAGCTCTAAGAAGACATTAAAGACAAACACCTTCATGTTTTAAGTGAGTATGATGAGCTATTTTTATAATAGGACAAAGACCCATATTCATAAGAGAAAAGATATATTTGTAAGATTTCCTTTCCCAATCTGAATTTTGACCAAAAGCCCCTTTTCTCACATGTAGCGTGTGTGTGTGTGTGTGTGTGTGTGTGTGTGTGTGTGTGTATGTAGTATCAGAGATTGAACTCAGGGGCATTCTACCTCTGAGCTACACCCCAGCCCTTTTTTTTTATTCTTTATTTTGAAACAGAATCTCACTGAGTTGGGGAGGGCCTAAGTAGCTGAGGCTGGCAGCGAACCTTCAATCCTCCTGTCTCAGCTTTCCAAGTACTGGAATTGTAAGTGTGCTCCACCATGCCCACTTCACATCTGTTTTATTCATAATGATGTCTGATTAAAAATATCACAGAGGCTAGTCAGATACAAAAATGAAACAACCAATACTTAAGTTTTCTTGGCTGGGAGGAATCAAAGTTACCAGACACCTGAATCTTAATGACCTTTCCCATACTCTTAACATATGCGGCTTGGCACACTGGTGTTTTAAACTCTCTTATCTTATCCTACCATCCATCTGTAGCAATTTATTTCAGTTTAGCTTGGGGAACAATGATAATCTTTCAGTACCCTGAGACTTTTTAAAACAAACCTCCCACAAAATTAATCAAAACACACTTACCTCACAATTTCTAGGTCCTTTCAGATACTTGTTTTCTAATAGATCTATTTTTCTTCTTACTTGTTGTAGTCTAGATTTTGGGTCTGCCTTTGGAACCCAACTGATCTGAGAGCGTGCTTCTTCTCTAATGATCTCTGACTACTGCTAAGAATGCATCAAGACTCATCCCTCACAGTCTCTACCCCTAACCACACCCTCAGCAGGTATGTAAATTACTTCTTCCTTTAGTTCTACCTCACTGGAGATGCTATGGTCATGTTCCTCTATCATTCAAAGAAACTCACATAGATGGCATTTGTTATTATACAGCAAGTTTTTATTGTATGTCCATATGTGCCCAGTTTTTTATTTTCCTTTTGGGAAAATGTACATTTACAACTCAATAAAACTATTATAATAAATAAGAAAGCAAATAAATAAATTTGTCTGAATATAGTGGCACATTCCTGTAATCCTAGTACTTGGAAGGCCAAGACAAGAGTACCACAGGTTTGAGGCCAACGTTAGCAAGTTAGCAAGTCCCTGCTTCAAATAAAAGTGTAGCTCAGGGGTGGAATGCCCCTGGGTTCAATCCCCAGTACCAAAAGAAAAAAAAAAAAAATCTGCTACAGATACAGATATTCATCTGGAATTCAAATACTGATCTTATGCAACTTTAGAATTTACATAAAAATTTAAAAATCTAGATATTTTAACTCCTACTACCTCTTTAGTAAGAGAAGCTGAAACTAATCACTCATGAACATTCTATAAGACAGGTTAAGTTTTCACAAACAGAACTGAATGTACCCAAACTGAGTGTTTTTTATATCAGAAATCATGAAATTTACAATTAGGTTTATAATTTTAAATCTCAGATTCTGTTTTTGCTTAGGTTTAATTGTAGATATGGAATTTTAAAATTTTTCTTCATTTGTTTATATTTTGCTGACATCTTACATTACCTTCAATGAAAACAACTAAGGTAGCCGGGCGTGGTTGCGCACGCTTGTAATCCCCTCGATTGGGAGGCGGAGACAGGAGGATCACCGCAGGTTCGAAGCCAACCACACTGGCTTAAGAGACCCTATTTCCAAAAATAAAAAATAGGTCTGGGAGTGTAGCCCGGAGGTAGAAGGACTTCCAGGAACCCCAGTACCACCACCAAAAAAAAAAGAAAAAAAAAAAGAAAAAAAAGAAAACAATTAAGGGATGTTTTCTTTGCCATGAACCAAGTCTTCAATTCTCTGCCAATAACCTCTTCGAAGTTAGTGTCAGATCCTACAAGTTAAAGGACTCATCCTAAAAGACTTCCCTCTTCAGTTATCAATCAAATGTCCTAGGCTATCCATACTTCTGACTTACAAGCTATAAGAGATTGAGGGGTTACCAAAACTCACTCCTTGGGTTCCATAATTAATACAGCTTACAGAAGAACTCCAAGCAAAGCAAAGCAAAACAAAACCCACTTATGTCTCCTGATTTATTATAAAGAATACAACTCAGAGCCAGGCACTGGAGCATGGCCTTAGTCCAGCTACTCAGGAGGCTGAGGTCAGAGGAGTTAAGAACATAGCAAAACCTCATCTAAAAAACAAAAAAGAAGAGGAGGAGGAGGAAGAAGAGGAAGAAGAGGAGAGAAAAGAAAGAAGAAAAGAAAAATAGTAAAATTCAGGAACAGCCAAATGGAAGAGATGCTTAGTACATGGTATTTGGTGGGTGGGAGCCCTTTCCAGGAGGAAAGGCCACTCTCCAGTGCCTGGATGTGTTCACCACCTTCAAAGTTCAACTTCCACTCTCCCTGCCCCTTTCCCAAAGGTTAGTGGGTAAGGCTGAAGGTTCTAACAACATTCTAGCCACTTGGTCCTTCAGGTGACCAGCCCCATTCTGAGGCTAGCTAAGAGTCCTAAGTCACCTCAAGAGCTTAAATTCAAGTGTGATCTAAAAAGGGCTCATTTTGAACAAAAAACACTACTATCACTATTCCAAGGGGTTTAGAAGCTTTATGCTAGGAATCCAACAAAGCACAAACACTAAACAGAGTGTGTGCGTGTGTGTGTGTGTGTGTGTATGTGTTACTGTAGATTGAACCTAGAGGTATTCTGTCTTCGAGCTAAATGCCCAGACTGATTTTATTATTTGGAAACAGGGTCTTGCTAGGTTGATGAGAGTCTCACTACTTGCGTAGTCTGACAAACAATAAACAAATTTTTTTTATTATACCATAGCAACAATATTAAATTAGGTTGAATATTCAAATAAATAGCTCAATTTAACCCATGGCCCAAATAATGACTTTTAATTTCTTTGAGAACAAAGATATTACTAAACCAAAAGATACAGTATTTAATCCAAAGCCTGGTGTTTGATAAAACATTTGATCTAGCCTATCCTACTTAGTAATAGTCCTATTTGGCTAAATAGCTAACAATCAAAGTCCTCCAGTAACTAGTATTTCTATGTTACAGATGATGACATCCATCTGCCACTGTAGTATAAAGAGCCACCATTCTAATATTACAGATAATGCTTTCCATTAAATGTTTATTATTTCTTCTTACAATTGTGGGCTTCTCTTACAGTTTAGGAGTTAGACAAGTTTCCAAACTGAGGGCATGGTCTCCCTCCTTTTAATTTTATGCAGTTAGAGTCACCAATAATGTAGTCTCTAACCCAAGAAGCATTACTGAGCATTCACCATGTCAGAAGCCATGGGGATAGTCAACCTAATGCAAAAGATATGATTCCCCATACTAGAAAATTTTAGTATTATTGCATTATGTTTTTCTTTGATTTTTTTTTGCTAAATTTTGGTGGAATATTGGGATAATCTGACCCAAAACATAGGCTGTGTGGAACACATAAAATTTACTTTGGGATTCTTTGGTTAATCTAATAATGAAAAGAAAAAAATAAGCTACATACAACAAATTGGATGATATAAAACTGAAAAGTCACAAAAGGCACAGCCTGGCACTCTTGTAGGTTACTGATTCTCCTCTCATGTTTGGTAATTTCCTGCTGTTTATTTAGGCAAATCTATATTGATGAATACAGGAGGTTGGTGGGCTCCCTCAATATTTGTGTATGTTATTGTTTAGCTTCTCTAAAGAGGAAGTCGCTTTCCCTACGGAAGAAGGCAGGAGACTTGGATGGGTCTGCATCCTTTTTCTCAGGGTGAATAGATCAACAACAGATCAATAATTGTTTCTTCCCTTAAGTAAACTGGGTTGCACAGACATTTCTGGAATGCAAGTATGTTAAAGAAATACAAAATTATATATAAAACTGGAGAGTGCTATTAAAACTATGTACAACCAGCTGGTCCAAATTTGATCAGAAGGAATCTTTGATGTTGGATATGGTCTTCATATTTTTAGGTACTAAGAACCAGGGTAAATTTGATTAAACATGAGTTTACTTAGAGATGGGGAGTAGGGAGGGGTGGTTTGGAACAAAACTAAAGTAACTACTGAATATTAATGAATTTTAATATTTGCACAACAAAATATAAAACAGTACTTGAAAATTTCAGTTTAATGCAAACAAAAACTATGACAAGCATTGATTCTCCTTTATATCTTAACAACAGACAGTATCTCTTCACATATTCTTTCCAAGATAAACTACCAAAACCTGAAAAAAATTCCCTTAAAAATATTAATTTATATAAGCCTAGGTTGTTACAAAATACTCTTGCTGATATTTATTAAGCAACAATAACAAAGCAAGGGGGAATGAAAGCACCTAATTCCAAGTCATTAAGAGTTTATTTGAAAGCTTTTTAGAGGCATGGTTCTGTATAAAACTTGCTGGGCGCCTCTATGCTTTGGTGGATCATAACATCACAGCAATGTTTTCTAACTAATGGTAACTGAGCATTAAAAGCTGATGAATATGGTTTGAACTGGAATGTCTTCTGGGAATTTTTGCTGGGTTAAAAATATATTCATTAAATGTTTTTAACTTTTCCCCAACCCTCTATTTCCAACGAGACCTTGACTGTGGCAATTGTCATTCTACTAAATGTAGTTCTTGTTGTCAAAGTGTTATGGTACTTAAAACTGGAACCCAGAAAACCTAGGTTATAGCCTCAGTTAACACTGAAAGTTGGAATTCTGCTTTCTACAACTGTTAGAATTGACCACTAAATAGCAATGGGTTTTTTCCTTTTTTCAAAACAGTTCTCTGCCTTTATTAAGAATTATATTTATATACTTTAGAATCAATATTCTGCTCTGGATATCCAGAAGAAACTTTATTTATTTATTTATTTATTTATTTATTTATTTATTTTTTGGTGTGGTACTGGGGATGGAACCCAGGGGCCTTCTACCTCTGGGATACACTCCCAGACCTATTTTATATATTTTTTTAATTTGGAAACAGCATCTCTTAAGCCAGCCTTAGCTGGCTTCGAACCTGCGCAATCCTCCTGTCTCAGCCTCCCAAGCACGGGGATTACAAGCATGCGCCACCATGCCTGGCTTAAGAAGAAACTTTTTTTATGTGTGGTACTGGGGTTCCTGGAAGCCCTTCTACCTCCGGGCTACACTCCCAGACTTATTTTATATATACTTTTTATTTGGAAACAGGGTCTCTTAAGCCAGCGCAGCTGGCTTCGAACCTACGCGATCCTCCTGTCTCTGCCAAGCATGGGGATTATTACAAGCATGTGCTACCACGCCCGGCAAGAAGAAACTTTAAATCAAGTTCCCTTTCAAGTAATTTCAGCTTAGGTCAAATTCTGGTAAATAAAAAAAATCAACCAGTTTTCTTCACACTCAAATCTGAGAACCTATTTTTATAAAAAATGAGATACAATGGTAGAGAGGGGTGTGGCATAAGTTTAAAGACCAGAAAAAGACTACTTTACCCTGAAATATCTAAAATTTAGGTTAGTTTAATAAACATTTATGGAATGACTACTATGAGTCCCATACTGTGCTAGTTTAATGTGAAATGTTCCTATCTTGAAGGAGCTAATAAAATTTGGAAAAGTCCCCCCCTCCAATTTTTCTGAGATTTCTTATTTCTAATCATATCATAATTTTAAAGTAATGTTATGACAGATTTCTCTGCTTTTAAGCTAAGTGGTCAGATATGCAAATGTACTTTTAAGTACTATATATTTTATTTCGTACCAACAGTTCTTTTACCTTCCATTCTATTCCTATAGAAAATTTTTTCTTAAGTGATCTCAAAGATATCCCAAAATTTTACTTTTTAATTGAAGTTACAGATTCAGTTTAGCTAATATGACATCTATAGTGAGCTTTTTAAAAAATCCTCACTTTGCTTCTACTGATATTTAGTTGTCTTAAATATGCTTCCTGCCTTTACTGAAGCCTTATTGTAGAGTATAATAATTTTTATAATATAGTATGCTTAAATTTCTATACATCTCTGAATTTCATATAGCTTACAATTCTAAGCAAGGGTCTCCTCTCTTAATATTTTCACCTATTAACACTTGTCAACCCATTGAGTTTCTTGTAAGTTAACAAAAGAAATACAAAGTCCTAATTAACATACTGCTTTTTCTCTTTGGAGAAAAGAGACATAGACATAAAATTGCTCATAACTGAATCTATGAGTTTGGTAGATTTTTTTATTTTTCTTTCCAACCTTTCATCACATATTATTTGGTTATCATCATCACTGTGTTTACTGAGCCAAGTATCTACAAAGACAAGCAGCAAAGCTTCCTATTCATTCCAGTGAAATCAATTAGGTTATTCACACATGTATTGAACACTTGCCAAAGCCTCCCCTTTTTTGGTATCAATAAAAGGCAATCTTATAATAAGGGTTGTTTTGTTTTGAAAAAAAGCAAAGGTTCTCAACTTTGCTGTATTACTCTGCAGCTCTTGCTTCCCTTGTCTTTAACACTGTGTGGGTGGAGGAAAGAAACCAAGACATTTAGAACAAAATGTGAAGTCAAGGAAAATTTTTAGATACCAATAAATTGTGAAAATCACTTAAACTTAGAATAGTCTTTTATAGAGAAACATAAATGGAGGCATTTAATATACCTTTGGTGTTCGGTAAAAAAAAAATACTAGACTCAGAATACAATAAATTTACAGATCTTAATTGTTTAAACTAATTGGGCTCCTTTTTCATGTAACTCAATAAACTGAAATTAAAACCATCCTCAAGCAAGCTTTGTTTAATTGCTCCTTAATACCTTTTTAAAAAGACTTTATTGAAGCCTTAAAATTCTTAAAACTTATGGAACATATTATCCCATTTTTGTGATTATAAAATGTTCTTCAGTAAATATTTAGACTATTTATAAATTTTCTAAGACCACTCATTTAAATTCACACTGTTCTCTGAGAGCTCACTTTAAAAGAACCATTCTATATTTGTAAAACACACGGGATCCATAGAAAAAAAACACAAACACACTTTTGATTCTACAAGATACAGAATATGGTCTACAGTTGTATTGTTGTTCCACATATAGTCATAGGAGTTTCTCAAACGATAGGGCAAACTATACCTTCTAAGGCAATACATTTATAAATCACTGATTACCTAATAAAATGCAATTTTTGTTAGAAATGACTCTCAATTCTATTAATATATTACAAAAATATTGTGGTGGCTGAAGTATAAAGCTCGTTTGATATGTCTCAATAAACTATTATTTTTGACTTTTTTTTTGGTGGTACGGGGGTAGAACCCAGAGGCTTTCTACCTCTGGGCTACACTCCCAGACCCGTTTTATATTTGGAAACAGGGTCTCACTAAGTTGCTGAGAGCCTCACTAAGTAGCTGAGGCTGGCTTCGAACCTGCGTGATCCTTCTGTCTCAGCCTCCCAAGTGCGGGGATTACAAGTGTGCACCACCACGCCCAGCTTATTTTTGACTTTTAAATTCCAAACCATGTGTGTCTTTTGGGTCTACTATAATTCAACTTCTTCCTAACTTTTTCCCCAATTAAAAGTGACATGGTTGTTTCTCTATCATATGTATCGATCATTTTTGATAAAAGTAAAACTGAATATATAATAAATGCTTAGAAAACAACTGTTTTTAATGTTATCCTTACTTCTAAAAAATTTGGATATTATTTCATAACCTATTTGACATGCCTTTCCTGATCAGGAATCTTTTTTTTTTTTTAATACCCTAACTGGGTATAATCTTTTTTGAGCTCCTACAGTTTATCTGTAAGTCTTGATTAGCTTTGCATTACAGCTACATATGACTTTGTGCTATCTTCTATTAAAGCTGAACACTCCTCCAAAAGGAGAAACTGTCTTCCATCTGAAGCACTTAATAATATTAAAAGAATAAAAGATATTTTACAATATTTGTTCAATTAGATATTATAGAATATTTAATATGCCAGATAAAAGCATAAATATTACTATGGTATCAAGAAACTTAAAAAAATTTCAAAAAGCTGGGCATGGTGGCACACTCTTGAAATCCCAGTACTTGGGAGAGGAGGATCAGTTTCAAAGTCAGCCTCAGCAACTTAGTGAAACTGTTTCCAAATAAAAAAAGGACTTGGGGGATAGCCCGAAGGTAGAATACCCCTGGGTTCAATCCCCAGTATCATAAAATAAAATAAAATAAAATAAAATAAACTTCCTAAAGACTGTAGAATGTTAAAGCCTTTTGGAGATGGATGTTCTTATCAACACATTAATATGACAAAAATAGGAAGAGCTATCTAAGTGATTGTGTTAGAGGATGTGTTATTTTTCCTCCTTATTTCATACTTTTTGTTGTAAAAAAAAAAAGTAACCATACCATGAGGATCTTACCTTATTAGGTAAGAATGAAGTTTTCATTTTCAGACTAGACTCAGGATAGAAATCATTATGTAAAGTCTGTTAGGGCCCCTCGTAACCGCTCACTCTAGCTTTTCTCAAGACCCATACCTTGGCTGTCACAGTTCTTTATAAATTTTTTGTTTGTTTGTTTGGTGGTACTGGGTTCCTGGAAGCCCTTCTATCTCCAGGCTACACTCCTAGACCTATTTTATACTTCTTTATTTTTGGAAACAGGGTCTCTTAAGCCAGCACAGCTGGCTTTGAACCTGCGTAATTCTCCTGTCTCCGCTTCCCAAGCGTGGGGATTACAAGCATGCGCCACCACTGGGCACTTTATGAATTTTTTGATCCAAAAGCCCAGTCTGCTTAAAACATTAAGAACTATCAACACATTTGGTTACTATAGCTAACAGAAAAATTAGTAATATGGTATTTGTTAAAAGTGGTAACAAATGTTGATACATTTTTAAAGCCCTCAGGTGTAAAAAGTCCTAGCAATTCCCACTTATATATAACTTTAAAAAAGTGATTTGAGCTGGGCGTGGTGGCGCACACTTGTAATCCACGCACTTGGGAGGCTAAGACAGGAGGATTGCGCAGGTTCAAAGCCAGCCTCAGCTACTTAGTGAGGCTCTCTGCAACTTAGTAAGACCCTGTTTCCAAATAAAGTATAAAATAGGTCTGGGAGTACAGCCCAGAGGTAGAAAAGCCCCTGGGTTCCACCCCCAGGACCACCAAACACACACACACACACACACACACACACACACAGTATTTTGGAAGAATATTCATAGAAATCCTAAGTTAGAACTAAGTACTAAATGAGAAAATAAATGTTCTGTGTTTTTTTTTTTCCCCCTAGATCTTTTCTAATGAAGTGCTAACCAAAATGGAAAAGGTACATCAAGCATTTATGGACATCTACTTTTGCTGCCCAGCAAACATTTACCTCTCCTCTGGTATCTTCATTTTCTTTTTTGGAGAAAACCTCTTTTTTACTTTTAGTTAAGTCTAACTGGTCAAGTCGGTTAAATCCTCAGTCTTAGCTATGCATATATAGCTCTTATAAATTAGAGCTTTCACATTCCCCTAGCCATAGGGGAGTGGATCAACTAGAGCCAATGACACAGAGTAAGATTTTGTTGGGGCTTCTAGGATGAAAGCTATCAGTAATGCTAGATTACAAAGTGAACACTGAGGAAGCAGTATGCTATGGTTTAGATATTAAACAGGCTCCTATGTATTGGCAACACAGCAAGATTCAGAAGTGGGCATGACTGAAAGAGATGGGTCACGAGGACATGGCCTGAGGACTACGTAGATCTCTGACCCCTTTATTTCTGTTCACCCTTCATGAGTGGAAAACAGATTTCTTCTCCCATGGCCAGCCCCCTATTATGTTTCTACCTTGAAGCTGGCCAGTCATGGTCTGAATCTCTGAAACCATGAGCCAAAATAAACTTCTCCTCCTCTAAGTTGTTCCTCTCAGGTACTCTGGTCAAAACAACAATATAAGATGACTAAAACACAATGTTGAGAAATGTACAGCTAAGGACAGTTGCGCAGGGCTGTAATCCCAGTACTTGGGAGGCTGAGACAGAAGGATTACAGGTTTGAGGCCAGCCTCAGCAATTCAGTGACCCCTTAGCAACTCAGCAAGACCCTGTTTCAAAATTAAAAATGTAGTGCTAGAGGGTAGGTAACTCGGGGATGGAATGCCCCTGGGTTCAATCTCCAGTACTGAGAAGGAAAAAGAAAGGAAAAGAAATCTACAGAAATTGAACCTTGATAACATTATTTGAGTCTTAGGTGGAGCCATTCTTAAAGCTACACTTATCATGGACCAATTTATACAAACTAATACATTTTCTTTTTCCCCTTAATGCTGTTTTGAACTTTTTCTTATAACAGAAAAGTCTTAACTGATATGAAAATATTTTAAGTGTATTTTTCTCCCCAAGAATAAATATACTATGTCACAGATGTCATAGAATTCAGTTCCAAAAACGGTAAAAGTGCTCTTTCTCACAAATGATTCTGGCTTTGCAAGGTCTGACCACCTCACAAGGCTTCCCTCCCTTAGGTTCAAAGCCTAAAACTACAAGATTTTATATCTTCTGCCTCATATTGTCTCAATACAAAATAATTTTTTTCCACAAAGGAATAGAAAACTGAAAATAGAAAATAACAAGTAATAGTAATAGGAGTTGTGGGGAGAGCAAATCATCTGTAGAAGCTTTAAATAGTAACCAGATGTGCCTTTTATTTTTATTAAGGCATAAATGAGTATCAGAGACTAAAGTTTACAAAATTAAGGAGATTCAATTATATACAGAATTTAATACAAAGACATAAAAATACTAAAATCAAAGTTCCTATGAAAAAAGCAGCTGATAAAAATTAAAATTCAGAGAAAAATTCCTTGGGAAATTAAAGTGTCTTGGACTTATAAAACAGACAAGTCATTACATAATCTTAAAAGAGGTAACAGTTAATCATATGTATAAAAATCCTTGATTTTAAACATACTATGTGGTTATGACATGCTACTAAGCCCCCAAGTCATTCTGAAAATGTTTAGCAAAGGAAGATTTAAGAGTAAGTAAATTATAATAATTAAAGTCACTATAAGAGCAATATAAAACCAGAACTTCCACTTCCTACAGATTTGGGGACTTAACAAGAAAGGGAGAAAAACAATACACATGGAACAAAATAATTAAGATGTATATTCTTGTGTCTCTCAGATCATACTGAAGTGATTCTGCATGCATATTATGGATCTTCTACATCATAATAACCATATATATACACTACCATAAAGCACAATACTCTTCTAATCACAATGAGACCATTAATATGAAGTCTATGCAAGAGGATGAGATAAATTATTATTATTTGAAGTGAAGTAAAACAGAAAGTTAAGGGAGTTATGGAGTCAGACTGTCTGTCTATGTCTAACTATTGGCACCATCATTCAGTAGCCATGAGACTTGGATTAACTTCACTGAGGTTGATTTCTGTCCTTGTAAACCTGAGATAATAACAAGTAACAATAACAATGAACACATAGGCTGTCTTTATCTTAAGTACCATACATTTTAAAGGGATTTACATATTAATTCTTTAATTCCTAATAATATTCTTAGGAGATAAGTAATACTATTATTATTTTTTTTGTTATAGAGGACAGTGAAACCCAGATCAGTTCAGTAAATTGTCTGAGGTCACAACACTATGAAGTAGCAGAAGTCTTGGTTAGGAACCTAGACATGCCATCATTATACTTATTTAATATTACTTAATCTGAAAGGATTGTTATGACACAAATGTCTAGCATATAGTAGCAGGTTAAATGTTAGAGTTGTTCTGATAGTCATTTTCTATTTCTACTTATCTAAATATTTACATTAAATTATTTAGATATTAATATAGAAACTATTCCTGATGAAGAGAATTTTTGGGGAGGGGACAATGCTAGAAGTTAATTTTTATTAATAGTAACAAATTATTTTAGGAACTTCTATGGTCCACTATTCTGTCTTTTCTTTTATTGGTGCATTATGGTTATTTATAATAGTGGGAGTTGTTAATATATTTGTACATGCACATACATAATTTAATCAATTCTGTATTTTCCCCTTTTCTTCCTCCTCCATTTACCTGGTCCCTTTTCACTAATTAACTAGTCTCCCTTCTATTTTCATGAGACCTCCCCCTCTCTCCCTCCCTCCTTCCTTCCTTCTTTCTTTCTTTCTTTCTTTCTTTCTTTCTTTCTTTCTTTCTTTCTTTCTTTCTTTCCCCTTCTAGCTTCCACATTTAAAAGAAAACAGGTGACCCTCCACTTTCTAAGTCTGGCTTATTTCGCTTATCATAATGCTCTCTAGTTCCATCCATTTTCCCATAAATGTGTATAGCCTAGTATTCTTGAGACTCCTGGGCAAAGTGTGTGTGTGTGTGTGTGTGTGTGTGTGTGTGTGTGTGTGTGTGTGTGTGTGAGAGAGAGAGAGAGAGAGAGAGAGAGGGAGGGGGAGGGAGGGACTTGGAGGAGAGGTATAGGATGGATATATAAACCTGGAAATCCTCAATATACAGATGAAATTACCTAGGGAAAAAGTATGGGGTAAGAATAAAAGTGAGTCTAACACTAAGGCTCTCAAGAGGTCAAATAAGATGAAGACTGAAAAATGTCTCTGGATTTAGCAGTATGGCGATGATATAAGTGAACTCCACAGCTATTTCAAAGGAATAATGGAATTTTATTATTTATTTCTTTATCAAGAGTAGTAAGCCCCAACATTCAGGAGGCTGAGACCTGATGATTGCGGTTCGTGGACAGCCTCTGCAACTTAATGAGGTCCTCCGCAACTTAGTGAGACCCTGTTTCAAAAAAATAAAGAATAAAAAATGGGGCGGGGGGTGTAGCTCAGAAGTAGAATGCCCCTGGGTTCCATCCTCAGTATTGAAAAAAAAAAAAGAGTAGTAAGCAAGCCAGGCATGGTGGTGCATGTTAATTACAGTACTTGGGAGGCTGAGACAGGATCATGCAAGTTTGAAGCTAGCCCTCAGCTACTTTAGTGAGGCTCTCAGCAACTTAGTGAGACCTTGTTTCCAAATAAAAATAAAATAGGTCTGGGAGTGCAGCCCATCACATGTTCAATCATTTGACTTCTAAAGCATCCTCAATTGCTCAAGTGTTCCCTGACAGGGTCTTTGCTCATACTGTATTCACCGCCTGGAACAGTATCACTATACCCTCAGCCCTATAAAATTTTTTTAAAATTTTCACTAAGATGCTGAGACTGACCTTGAACCTGAGATCCTCCAATCTCAACCTCCCAAGTACTGAGATTCCAGGCATGTACCACCTTGCCCAGCTTTGTACCTGTTCTTTATCTAGCTGTCTATTCTCATTCCTGAGCTAGCTGAGATGTTAATTCCTCAGAAAGATTTTTCTGACTACTCAGTATAACACAGTTCTACTCCTGTTACTATTTCTTATAGTGCCTTATTCCATATTTACATTCATATTTGGTTGCTTTTAATATCTCCCTCTCCAGTCTGTGTTTTTTGTTTAAAAGGGTCTCTTTTTGTTCTTTCATCATATATAATGCTTTCTACATTTTAGACATTTAAGAAATACTGTTTTTTATTTTTTAGAAAATAACTTTAAAAGCAGTATAGAGGATATATGAGAAACATGTGGGCACTAGAACCAGAAAGGTCAGATAAAAATAGCCCAGAGGAAAGAGGATGAAGAAGAGCTGATCTAAGATGTTATCAGTGAGGGTAAAGGAAAGCAGTACCTGAGAATCCCAGGCAGAAATGACAGGTCCTTGACAAGCATGTAGACTCTACATTGTAGAGAGTGAAACATTAACCTCCATCAGGACCG
The DNA here is from genome assembly GCF_963383645.1 of Muscardinus avellanarius. Taxonomy (NCBI): domain Eukaryota; kingdom Metazoa; phylum Chordata; class Mammalia; order Rodentia; family Gliridae; genus Muscardinus; species Muscardinus avellanarius. Next base: position 59,244,876 of record NC_137801.1, read on the forward strand.
ACTAAAACACATTCAACACATGTAGAAAGAAAAAGAAGTCTTTCTGTGTATAACAAGTTTCAAGAATTTGAGTTAATATGTCCGGTAGAAAGCTAAAATTTTAAGTGTGGCACACAGGAAGTTCTGGGCTGGCGAATGATACTCCTCTTTCCTTTTTTTTTTTTTTTTCCTATCAAAGCAAAGTCAGGATATTCGTACAAATAATAAAAAGTAATTTCCAATTTTGACTACCTACTTTATGAATAACACTGCACTGAAGGATGAATAAAAATCTATTATTTCAACAGTATTAATAAGAATGTACCCAAAGCGTTTAAGTAAACCTAGTCAACTAACCAAGGCAACTGAGCTGCTAGTCAGGGAGGAATTTGAATCCAGTTTTCTTCTAATCAAAGCCTCTATTATACTACCTTACCTTTAACTTGAATGACAATCTATACCAAATTTGTTCAAAAAAAAGGGAAAAACACTAAAACTGAGGGAGCTGTCCAACTGAGAAAACAGAGAGTGAATCTAGGAATAAGAGGCTTTAAAAAAAACAAGTTTAGTGGTGATGTGAAACAGCTGAAGAGAAAGAAGTGGATTTAAGATTTAAAGACCCTCTAAATCAGGAGCAGCATTGGAAATAACCTAGTACTTTTGTAAGTAAAGTGTGGTCCATGGCCCATTGCAGTTAACATAAGTAGAGGCTTATTAAAAATAATCTCGCTGGGTGTGGTGGCGCACACTTGTAATCCCAGTGCTTGGGAGGCTGAGACAGGAGGATCACACAGGTTCAAAGCCAGCCTCAGCTACTTAGTGAGGTTCTCAGCAACTTAGTGAGACCCTGTTTCCAAATAAAATATTAAAAAAAAAATAGGTCTGGGAGTATAGCCCGGAGGTAGAAAGCCTCTGGGTTCCAACCCCAGTACCACCGAATCTCTTGCTGGGTGCAGTGGCACATGCTTGTAATGCCAATACTTGGGAGGCTGAGACAGAAGGATTGCAGGTTTGTAGCCAGCCTCAGCTATTTAATAAGACCCTGTTTCAAAATAAAGAAAATAGGGCTCAAGACATAGCTCAGAGGCAGAATGCCCTTGGGTTCCATCCCTTAAAAAAAAAAAAAAAGAATCTCAAGCCCCATCCAGACTTATAGAAGTATAGAAGGATACTGCACCTGAAGTTAGGGCACCTGAAGTTATGGTCCATTTATTCTGGATGTGATTTCATGTATTTCATTCAACCTCTCTGGGTCTTAGTTTCCTTATTTTTATAAGTCAAAATACACATTATCAATATGATTCTCAGGTAATTAATTTAATACTTTATTGTTTGAGAGGCACTGGGTGAGAGCATTACATAGAAGACACTATCCAAGTTTTAAGTCTACAGAGCCAGAACTCTGGCCTCATCTCTGGGTCTAAGCATTTGTTCTGCTTCTTTGTGTACCCTGCAGACAATCACATCCCTTCAACTTTAGTAACCTAAGGTTTGTGCCATGGAACATTTAGAACTTAAAATGAATTTAAATTGAATTAACACTAGCTGTTTTTACTTGTTTATATCCCATTTGTTAAAGTACCCCTGTGTATTTTCTTCAATATTTTGTTCTTAACATCACTATATGAAACATAAACATGCTATCTTTGACTATAAGAATTCTTCTTAGCGAGGATTGGTTGTGCATGCCTATCATCCTGGTACTTGGGAGGCTAAAAGGGGAGGACCACAGGTTTGAGGACAGCCTCAGCAAAAAATGAGAAGCCTCATTAACCTAGTGAGACTGTTTCCAACTAAAAATAAAACACAGGGCTGGGGTTGTAGCTTCAAGGTAGAAAGCGCCTGGGTTCAATCCCTACCAAAAACAAAACAAAACAAAACCTAAGTAAATAAATATAAAGAATTATTCTTATTAAGCCAGGCATAGTGGCGCATACTTGTAATCCCAGTGCTTGGGAGGCTGAGACAGGAGGATCGCACAGGTTCGAAGCCAGCCTCAGCTACTTAGTGAGACCCTGTTTCTAAATAAAATATAAAAAAACAGGTCTGGGAGTATAGCCTGGAGGTAGAAAGCTTCTGGGTTCTACCCTCAGTACCACCAAAAACAAAAACAAAAATCACCAAGATTATTCTTAAATTTATATGGTTAAGTTTCCAATATTTTTCATTATTTACCCTCAATACTATAAAGAAGTGGTAGTTTTAGAAAAAAAAATTAAAGAAACCTCCTGCTGGCAAATTACTTCAAGTCATGGAATCTTGGAGTTGGAGGAGAACAGCTGAGATGACAAACATATTTCATTAAGAATGACAACTATATAGTTTCTGACAGTGTTGTAAAAAAGGAAGTCTGCAGCTGGTTTGGGATCAGCAGTTAGCTTTATCTGCCATGAGTTGGTTCCAAGGAGGACATAAGTGACACAGAGTATCAAACCTTACTAAGATAAGAAAACTAAGGCCCAGAGAGGTTGAAATACATAAAATCACATCTCAAATAAATAGACCATAACTTCAGGTCCCCTAACTTCAGGTGCAATGTATTTTTATTCAGTACTTTTCTTCTCTGATACATTTATTCAATTTTTTAAATGTTCTTTTCATGTAACAGACAATAAAAGTTAAACCAATTAAAATTTCACTGGAAATAAACACGTTAGGTTTTGTTAGGCATTATGGGATTTGCAATTCTGTAATAAAGGCACACATGTAAGTACATTCGAAGATTTAAATAAAGCCCACAACCCTTAGGTTGAATTACTGCCATCAATGAATGATCTCTGACTCAGATTGCTTCCTGACAATTTTACTTCATGGTGAATTTTTCCATATGACAATTCTTCTTCAGAGTTTAGCCATGATGACTCAGGGCACCTAGATGCTATGAAGGAGCTTTCAATTTAAGGGGTAGGAGGAAAATGAGGGGGCCTACTGAATCATTAACAGCCTACTCAGTTACGAAACCTAGCAAATCCCTATTGGAAGCCATCTTAAAGGCAGCTTTAGGAAGCAAATTCTGGCTGAAGCATTAAAAGATTGTCTTTAACAGCTGAACTTTATGCAAATAAATAAAAATGCTATTTCTAAGAGACACAATCAAGATGCTTTACTAAAACGTGGTTTTCTTCTTCTTGAATATATTTCAGTGATGAATTAAAAAAATGTCTAGTATCACTGAAGTCGCAGATCTGCTCTCTCTTCAACAGTTTAAGAGCCCACCTCAAAATTCATTGTAGTTTCTTTGGTGACCTAAAGAAATAGTTCATGGACTAAATCATTCTATTTTAAATGAAAATTATTGTACAGCAGTAAGTACATTAAGAAAGCTTCCTGATCATAATGTCTGCATGTAAGGCTGTGGTTTTTAATTAGAAGCAGCGACTACTGCATTACAAAGACACATTTTCTTAGAAATGATGAACTTAAGGAGGACTGCAAGTTTAAGGACAGCCTCAGCAACTAAGTGAGACCCTGTTTCTAACAAACAAACAAAAAAACAAACAAATCAGCCTGGGAGTGTAGTTTGGAATGCCTGATTTGTGATTTGGATGTTTTAGACCTTCAATGGCAAAAGAATGGTAGTATAATCCTAACATTTGGGAGGCTGAGATGGGAGGACTGTGGTTCTTAGACAGCCTCATTTACTACTTAGTGAGGCCCTTTGCAACTCAGTGAGACTCTGTTTCAAAGAGAATAAAAAAAGTAGGGCTGGGGCACAGCTTGGAGTAGAATGCCCCTGGGTTCCATTCCCAGTACTGTGAGAAAGAGAGAGAATGAATATGAATGGTAGTGAGAAACAAATGGAAGAAAAAAAAAGTATCATATTAACTATAGTCTAAAATGAAAGAAAATTAGTTTTTAGCACTTCCAGTACACACAGTTCATTAAATCTAGGAGAACCCAGAGGAGACTGAAGTATAAATGACTGTATATGCCAAGAAACATGAATAACATAACCAACAAAGTACCTTCAATTGTTTTCACTCATTGTTAAAAGATAAAACTGAAAGTATTTGTGCCTTCTAAAGGTTAAGCAAACTAAGCCAGGTGTGGTAGTGCTTGTAATCCTGGTACTTGGGAGACTGAGAAAGGAGGATTGCAAGTTTAAGGATAGCCTCAGCAACTTAGTGAGACCCTGTTTCTAATAAACAAAAAACAACAACAAAATCACCCTGGGAGTATAGTTTGGAATGCCTCAGTTCAATCCCCAACACACACACACACACACACACACACACACACACACACACACACACACACACACACAGATTAACCAAACTGATATGAGGAATACAACAATAAAAAAACGAGGAAAAGCCGGGCGTGGTAGTGCACGCTTGTAATGCCAGCATTTGGGAAGCTGAGACTGGAGGATCGTGGTTCGCGGACAATGGTAAAGATCATCTCCCATTCTCTTGGCTCTTGATTGAGGTTCTTGATAATTTCCTTTGCTGAACAGCAGCTCTTCAGTTTAATGCAATCCCATGTATTGATTCGCCTTTTAGTTTCTTGTGCCTTTGGGGTCTTGTTGAGAAAGTTTTTATCTGTGCCTATGTGTTGCCATGTTGGACCTATGCCTCTTCAAGGAGCCTCAAGGTCTCTGGTCTAATTTCCAAGTCTTTGATCCATCCTGAATTGACTCTTGTGCAGGGTGAAAAAGTGGGATTTATTTCCATTTTTCTGCACACGGTTAACCAGTTTTGCCAACACCATTTGTTGAACAGACTATCTTTCTTCCAGTCTAAGTTTTTGGCCCCTTTGTCAAAAATTAATTGGCTGTGTGTGGATTTGTTTCTGAGTCTTCTATTCTGCTCCATTGGTCTGTATCTGGTTTTGTGCCAGTACCATGCTGTTTTTATTACAATGGCTTTGTGGTATAGTTTAAAGTCAGGTATTGTGATTCCTTCTGCATGGTTTTTGTTGTTGAGAACTACTTTGGCTCTTCTGGTTTTTTTGTCGTTTCAAATAAATTTAAGGACTGATTTTTCTATGTCTGTGCGGAATGATCTTGGTAATTTAATGGGTATTGCGTTGAATCTGTAGATCGCTTTTGGAAGCATGGCCATTTAGATGATATTTATTCTGCCTATCCATGAACATGGAAGATCTTTCCATCTTTCTAAGATATTCTTTGATTTCTTTTTTCAATGTTTTATAATTATCTTTGTAGAGGTCTTTTACCTCCTTAGTTAAGTTTATTCCTAAGTATTTTATTTTTTGTGGGAAATCCTGAGTGGAAGTGTTTTCTGAATTTCTTTTTCAGTGGATTTATGGCTGGTATTAAAAAATGGACAAGTGAACTAAATAGACACTTCACAAAAGAAGAACTTCAAATGGCCAATAAATGCATGAAAAAATGCTCAACATCATTGGCAATCAGAGAGATACAAACCAAAACTACCCTGAGATTCCACTTAACTCCAACTAGAATGGCAATCATTCAAAACACAAACAACAACAAATGCTGACGAGGATGTGGAGAAGTGGGAACTCTAAAACACTGTTGGTGGGATTGCAAATTGGTGCAACCACTTTGGAAAATAGCATGGAGGATCCTTAGAAGAATGGGAACAAATTTATCAGTTGATCCAGCAATACCACTTCTGGGTATCTACCCCCCCCCAAAAAAAAAGAAAGAAAACAAAACTACTAAACCAATGCATGTGTATCTATGTTCATAACTCCACAATTCACCATTGCCAAACTATGGAACCAGCCAAGATGCCCATCAACAGATGAATAGATTACAAAACTGTGGGATATATACACAATGGAATTCTACTCAGCCATTTTAAAAAAAAAACACAATTACATCATTCACAGGGAAATGGATGGAACTAGAGGACATTATGCTAAGCAAGATTAGTCACAAAAAAGAAATCAGATGCTTTCCCTAATATGTGAAAGCTAAGAAGAAATGGGTCATAGGAGGAACTTTAGATAAAAAAGGAGATCCTATAGAGGAGCAAGTAAGGCAACCTAACTGAGGGGATGGGGATGGGGAAGAAGGAAACTCTCTAAAGCACAGGATGTACTTAAACAAACATACTGATGTCAACCACTAAGCCAAGCGTGGGAAGGAGAGCTGGGGAGGGAATGGGGTGAGGATTGGGTAGGGGCTAACTGGGCAATGTGTGCATGTATGTCTACAAGTTTTTTTAATCCTATCATGATGTATGAATGCAATGCACCAATAAAAAAGAAAGAAAGAAAGAAAAAGCCAGGCGTGGTGGTGTATGCTTGTAATTCCTTTCACTTGAGAGGAGGAGACAGGAGGATTGCGCAGGTTCGAAGCCAGCCTTGATGGCTTAAGAGACCCCTTTCCAAATAAAAAATATAAAAATTGGTCTGGGAGTGTAGCCCGGAGGTAGAAGAGTTTCCAGGAACCCCAGTACCACCAAAAAAAAAAAAAAAAAAAAAAAAGCCAGTTTTTACCTCAGGACATGTATGATGAACTATTATAGTGCTGATGAAGTTCCCAGTTATTTGGTATTTCTAGAAAAGATAACAAATTCTAAGAGCTGAGTTTTTTAAATTTCACTAGGCTGTTAATTCTATCAAACTTTGTCGGCTTAAGTATATAGGTTCTGGACAGATGCAGGATTAATTCTGAGGCTTTTGCCAGGTATAATGGCACATGCTTATAATCCCAGCATTTGGGAGGCTGAGACAGGAGGATCTGGTTTCGTGAACAGCCTCAGCTACTTAGCGAGGCCCTTTGCAACTTAGTGAGACACTGTTTCAAAATAAAGAATAAAAAATAGGACTGGGGGTGTAGCTTGGAGGTAGAATGTCCCTGGGTTTCATCCCCAGTATCATAAAAAATAAATAAAAATAATTTTTAGGCTTTTGAATCAGTAAGTCTATTACCATTTCTTATATTACCAAATTTAAAATAATACAACTTGCAAGTCAAAGAGTTCTCTTTTAATGTCTAGATGATAGAATACACAATCTTCACCAGAACACATCAAAAAAAAAGGAAAGTTAAAGAAGGAAGACAAATGAGTAATGCACAGATAAGAACATTGTAATACTTGCCATCTACAAGTTAGTTATTTCTTATTCATAGTACTAGGGATTAAACCCATGGTCCTTTTTTTATATTTTGTTTTGAACAGGGTCTTGCTAGGTTGCTAACACAAACTGAGGACAGCAGCCTGGAACCTGTTGCTACAAAATCTACAAAGCTTAAAAGACCTAATTTTCAATTTTTTTTTTTTTTTTTTTTGCTGTACTGGGGATGGAACCCAGGGGCATTCTACCTCCAAGCTACACCCGCAGTCCTATTTTTTTATTCTTTATTTTGAAACAGGGTCTCACACTGTTGCAAAGGGCCTCACTAAGTAGCTGAAGCTATCCGCTAACCACAATCCTCCTGTCTCAGCCCCCCAAATGCTGGGATTACAAGTACCTGCCACCACGGCCAGCTTTAAATAATTCTTAATTATTGTTAATCATTTTTACTTTCCAAATTAAGTTCAGGTTGTATACAGGTCATAATGTCATGGTTATAATGTTGAAGTCAACATAATAAGATGTTCCTTTTGCAAAGCAACCTCCTTTCTTTAAGTGGAAGTTATATTATTTCCATTCTCTAACTCAAAAATTTGAGTAAGCTTATTAGGTTCATAGACACTTAAGTAGACCAAAGTTAGAAAAATTATTTCTGGTTGTGTTTACTATTTTGTGAGTACCATTTTTGTTCCCTTTCCTTCCTTCATTTGTTCTCTACCCACTCTTTCTCTTCCAGCTTATTCATTCCATATTAGTGGAAATAAAATATAGATTCATAATCTCACCACCAAATCAACTGACTGAAAGTTATTTCTAAAATAAGCCACATTTCTGTAGTTACCATAGGATTTCCAAGTCCTTTATGAAAAAATACTGCTACTTTTATCTTAACAGATTAATCAAAGATAGCTTTTTAAAGACTTTCAGGAGTTAATAGCCCAGGAATTAAACATGGACTCTGTGTTGCATATTAACAGTGTTTAAAACTCATTAAATAATCCAGCTTAGCAGTACAATTCTGATAGTATGTATATGCGGTATATGAAAAATGGGACTGGCTAGCTATTTATACTCACACACACGCGTGCACGCGTGCACAATATAGACATATACATACACCAAAGGATAACTGAGTGAATTAATAAAACTAGACTCCTAACAATTTACTAAAAAATTCAAAATAAGGCTGGGCGTGGTGGCACACGCTTGTAATCCTAGTGTTTGGGAAGAGGAGACAGGAGGATGGCGCAGGTTCGAAGCCAGTCGCGCTGGCTTAAGAGACCCTGTTTACAAACAAAAATATATAATAGGTCTGGGAGTGTAGCCTGGAGGTAGAAGGGCTTCCAGGAACCCCAGTGCCACCAAAATAAATAAATAAATAAATAAATAAATAAATAAATAAATAAATAAATAAAAGAAGCTTTGCTAAAGAATTTCATAAGAAATTAAAATATAATATAAATCTATATAAGTAGTTTTATACTTATGGTCATAAGGGTTACTACATAACTTGCTATATAATAAAAGTTCTAAAAATCCTACTTAAATATGCCACTGAATTTTAAATACTTTTGATTCAAATACAACAAAAAAGGTTGTGATCCCCCACCATTACACAAAATTAACCAGAAAAAGTCTTTTCATTATCCATTATTATTAGTAAAAATCAGTGAAATAAGTATTACTCAAGCTGAAAAAGTTATAATGAACTAATATAATAATCATTCAAAACTAGAAGTATATTTTGTCTCATGTGTAGAAAAATTTTCTCTAACTTCAAATCTACTGAGGGATTTCCTTTGCCATTTAAACATTTGGATGCGATCCAGTTTTTCTATAGTTTCAATAATAAAGATGTAAAACTTGAAGGAATTGCTGCTCTGAGAATTACTGCATGAATACAAGGTCTGAGAGTCAGATTCATCTCAATATTAAATGTTAGTCATTCAGTCTCCCAACTTTATGCCACAACAAGAAAGTTATGTAATTTTACTACATTTCTAAATGCCATCTCCTTAGTCTTAAATACATGACATAAATGCAATATCTGCAGTGACTATTTGCATACTTAAGCATTAAAAATGTACATGGTCTTGTATGCATGTGTGTTTTAATATATTAGAACTTAAATATCCAAATGAGTACAGTACCTTTCATACTGCTCGTGCCCAGAGTTACCCCTTATTCTAAATGATGCTACAGTTGTCCAGAACATTATTAAAACTTTTTAAGTCTGTAGGTGGGAGTGGATATTTTTAGAAAGAGCCTCAAATAGCCAGGCATAGTGGCACACGCTTGCTTTCCCAGTACTTGGGAGGCTGAGACAGGAGGATCACAGGTTCATGGCCAGCCTCAGTTACTTAGTGATGCCCTTTGCAACTCAGTGAGACTGTTTCAAAATAAAGAATAAAAAATAAGGCCGGGAGTGTAGCTCGGAGTTAGAATGTCCTTCAGTTCAATCCCCAGTACAGGGGGAAAAAAAAAGAAAAAAGAAAAAGAAAGCCTCAAGTTATTTCCTGTTTTCTTTCTGTTAAAATCCTTATCTGAAAAATAAGATGAAGCATCACATGGCTAATAACCCTTTTCCTTAAAAGAAAAGAGCAAATATGCCAAGCATGGTGGCTCTCGCTTATAATCCCAGCATTCGGGAGACTGAGACCGGAGGATCGCTATTCACGGACAGCCTCAGCTACTTAGTGAGACCCTGTTTCAAAATAAAGAAAAAATATAGGGCAGGGGGTGTAACTTGGAAGTTGAATGCCCCTGGGTTCCATCCTCAGACCCTCAAAAAAAAAAAAAAAAAAAAGCGCAAATACATGCTATTTTCAAATGGGGCTTAAATTGGCTTAGATAGCAAGTAAAAAGAAAAAAAGGTCTGAAACATTTTGAGTAATGTTAGTGTTGTTGAATAAGGGTATAAATAAGGGTATAGCTTCCTTGGAGACTACTCTGATATAGAAGACTTATTTTAGGTAGGTGCACAAAATAAATAGATATTACAACAAGGATGGACAACCAGCCCTACACAATCTATTCCCCCTCTGTCCTCCTCCCTTTACCATTTTGACCATCTCCCGCTACTCTCTGACTCTGATCCACTCTAGGCTTCCTGGTTTCTGGAGATCTAGGCACACTCTTTCATCTCAAGACCACCATACTTGCTGCGCCTTCTCTCTGGAATGTCTTGCCTCAAGATTACCTAAATTGTTCTCTCAGCTCCTTCGCATCTTTACTCAATTATGTCCCATCTCAGTGAAGTCTTTACTGACTACCCCTAAACATCATCCATCTTACTTCTCTTATTCATAGCCCACATATTCCTTCTTCCTGCTTTATTTTCATGTGTGCACAGAACTTTTCAAACACACAAAGAGACAAGAAACCTCATGTATCTGTATGGTATTTACCTTCAACAAAATACATGGTCAATCTTGTTTCACTTATGTTCTTCTATTATTATTATTATTATTATTATTATTATTATTATTATTATTATTTGGTGGTACTGGGGTTCCTGGAAGCCCTTCTATCTCTGGGCTACACTCTCAGACCTATTTTATATTTTTGAAACAGGGTCTCTTACGCCAGCGCCGCTGTCTTCGGACCTGCAGGATCCTCCTGTCTCTGCCTCCCAAGCGAGGGGATTACAAGCGTGCGCCACCATGCCCGGCTTTCCAAATTATTTTAAAGCAAAAGATCCCAACATCATATTTAATTTATAAGCATTATATATTTATCAAGGTAAGGATTTAAATCCGTAATATACTAGCACACCTAAAAACTTGACCATTTATTTTCATTAAATATCTATAGTGGCCAGGCGTAGTGGCGCATGCTTGTAATCCCCACACTTGGGAGGCTGAGACAGGAGGATCAAGCAGGTTTGAAGCTAGCCTCAGCTGGCTTAAGAGACCCTGCTTCCAAATAAAATAAAAATAGGTCTGAGAATGTAGCCTAGAGGTAGAAGGCCCCTGGGTTCCATCCTCAGTACCACCAAAAAACAAACAAAAAAAACTATAGTGTTTGGAGGCTGAGACCAGAGTATAGTGGTTCGCAGACAGCCTCAGCTGCTTAGCAAGGCCCTTTGAAACTCAGTGAGAACCTGTTTCAAAAAATAAAAGACTAAAAAATAGGGCTCGGAGTGTAGCTCAGAGGTAGAATGCCCCTGGATTCCACCCCCAATACTACAAAATTAAATAAATAAATCTATAGTGTTTGAATTTTTCCAATTTTTCATAAATGTCTTTTTACAGTTAGCTTGCTCAGAGCATGATCTAAAGTCCATCCGTTCATTGCATTTGTTGGATATGACTTTAAGTCTTTTTTAAAATGTTATAGTTCCCTCTCTTATTTCTTGCTATTTATCCATTCATTGAATTTGGTGGATATGACTTTAAGTATTTTTTAAATGTTATAGTTCCTGCTCTCTCTTATTTCTTGCTATTTATTTTTTGAAGAAACCATGTCAGTTTTCCTGAAATATGAAATATTTTACTGAGTTGTTATCTGGGTCTTGTTATTAGAAAGTAAATACCAGGAAGGACAGATTTTAGCCTGTGTGATGTCAGCACATAGATTAGTCCCTGACATGTACAAGCATCTAATAAGTACTTAATGAATATGTGGCATTTATGCAAAAAAAAAAATCCATTGCCCATCTAATACCAGAAATTGCTAACTATAGCACTCTTTCCTGCTAAACCTGAACTAGGAATCAGTTTTCTAAACATAGAACTCCAGGCAGTCACTACCAAGCAGTCAGATTTGGTACCCAAGGTGGTATCTATTTGCTAGCCCTGCTGTTTTTAGCCTCCTTCACAAGTGTACTTCTATCCAAAACAAATTTGAATGGACCCTCTATGTTGAAAATTTAGCACAATAAATTACTGACTGTATTTCTTGTTAAATATGTTTAAACATTTCTTAGCTTATTTTAGACAGTTTAGGAGAAAAAGTAAACTGTGGCCAAAAAAATAATAGAAAAAGAAATTATAGAAGATGGTGGGAAACTGGGGATACTACATATTTTTAGAATTAGCAATATCCCAAGAGATTCATCATAAAATAAAAATCAGCAACAAATGCTTTTAAAAGTAAATTACATGTGTATTGAATTAATTTTCTTAACTACAGGAAAGGTCAAGAATAACTGGGGGATGATGACTGATGCTAGAATTTTTCCATTTATAAGCATAAGTACTTTTTCTGTAAGTGATATTTTGAGGTGTAAAAGTACTACAGGAGACAAAAGTACTATATGGAGTCTCATTTCACAAAATGGAGTTTACCATAGGAAGAAAAGAATCTAAAACATCTTGCACAACATTTTGAAAAAATAAAATCTTTGAATCACTTAAATTCATTTATATAAAATCATCTGATGGCACCTTTTTTTTCCCTAAGCTTATTCTGAAAGTAGCTATGCTAACTGAAAGATTCCAATGAGATGTTTATGTTTCAATTACCCATTTCTATTAAAAAAGAAATCAGATGGTGTTTGGCGGCATACATCTGTGATCCCTGTACTCAGGAGGCTGAGACAAGAGAATCAGAGGTTTGAGACCAGTCCCAGCAACTTATGAACAGTCTCAGCAACCTAGCAAGACTGTGTATCAAAACAAAAAATAAAAAAGGCTGGGGGTGTAATCTTGAGGTAGAACACTCCAAGATTTAATACTCAGTACCAAAAAAAAAAAAAAGAAGTCCTGATATTCCTTCAAAAAATGATGTGCTTTTTCTTTATTGCTTATAAATTAATTATTAACAGAAATAATTTAGAATGCCGGGCGTGGTGGCGCACACTTGTAATCCCCGCGCTTGGGAGGCAGAGACAGGAGGATCGCGCTGATTCGAAGCCAGCAGCGCGCGCTGGCTTAGGAGACCCTGTTTCCAAATAAAAATGTAAAAATAGGTCTGGGAGTGTAGCCCGGAGGTAGAAGGACTTCCAGGAACCCCAGTACCACCAAAAAAAAAAATAATAATAATAATAATTTAGGATTTACTAAGTATAATATATTGGGCAATTATTTTCAACTTTTGAAGGAAAAAATAGAGGAGTGATTAATTCAAGATAACATGAAAAAAGCTAGTGGCAAAACTTGGAATCATATCAAGATCTTTCAGTGATCAATATTTGTTTTGAAACTTCCACACATTAGTCTGGGGAAAACTGTCTCTAACAGAGGTCAAACTTTAACAAAGAAAACAACAATAAACCACTCACTGCCACGTGTAAAAAATCTCCAAAAACTCAAATCCCTTGAAAGAATGATTTCTATTTATTTTTCTTGTGTAATATATTTAGAAGAAATCTGGGAAAGATGCTATAAACAAAGTGTGAAGTAGAATGCACTGTTTGCTGACTTCTTCAACTAGAATTTTGTCCTTTATTTATAAATGCTACCAGGAACCTTTAATCTTGTATTTTTAAAAATTACCCTCAGCAGCTTCCGGTTACTCTGTTGATCTTCCTCCTTTCAACTAGTTTTTTTTTTTTTTTTTTTTTCAGTGCTCTGGGTCAAACCCAGGGCCTAAATATGCTACCACTAGCCCCAGCCCTTCCACTCCCTCTTAAATCTGTTTTATTTTCCTCAGTTAAGAGTAACTGGAATAACATAACTTTTCCAAAGAAGCTCCTAAAACCACCTCATTTCCATTCTACTATGATCTTTATGAAATTTTAATATTTACAGATGAAATATATATGACAAAATAATGTCTAGAGCTCTAACTGAAGTACTAGGGATCTATACTGATATTCCATGGTAAAATGTATGTGGATATGTGAGAAAAATAGATGTCATGGCTTAAAATATTTACTGCTAACCAAAGTTTCTATATAAAAAGTTGTTCACAAAGGAGAATTACTATAGTCCTCCTCACGAGGGCTACAGAGCTACTGGGCAACTGCCATCAAATATATTCTGTAATAACACAACTCTTAAAATACAACTGATATTCTGACAACTTGAAAGGAAGCTGAAATTAAGTTACATGGAAACATTCTTAGTCTTCCCCTTAAAATTTGCCTTAGTGACACTCCACAGTATTAAATTCAGTTTCCCACCTCATACTTTTCAGTCATTTGCTTAAAAGAGATTCTAAAGAAAAACCTGTAAAGCCAGACTTCACCAATCAACACTAACTTCTGCCTTTTAACTCTAGGGACTATGGCAGACACTGTGCTAGCAGCTCTCTTAAAGTATACACACCTCTCAAGTAAATCTGGTTGGTACTTTAGAAAATGTTCAACTTAACCCAACTCTAAGGTTACTTAAATGCCAATTTTAAAGAATGCATAGATAACCCCAAAATCTGCAGTGAAGGTGGATTTCCACCTTATTTTGTTCGTCAATAAATACAACTACATTACTACCACACTAATAAAAATCCAGGTGGTTGTTTCCTCTTTGAAGGTTTTAAATTATTAGACTAAGTATTATAACCACTTTACTAAGCACAACTTTCCACATGTAACTGTACTAGTTTCCAAATATTTGTTTCAAACTGGAGATCTCTACTAACACACTACAGAAAGGGATAAGCTTGAGGGAGGAAATAACAAAAGTCTCACTTTCCTTTTCTGATGCAACCACCAGGATGTAAAATCTGGGGGAAACTATACAAAACAAATTTATTTCAAGAGAATTTAGGATAAATGCAAGTACTCAGTATTACTACAGTTATGATCATTGTTCAATTCAGGAAAGAGCTTGTAGAAAGGATGCTTCATTTGTGATACTTTCCAGTTTGATACCAAATAAGTACAAACTACCAAAATAAATAAAATTGCTCTCAGAGTTAATTATTTTGCTCTAGAGGTTGTTGCGTGAAAAAAAAAAAAAACTCAAATGCTCTATTTATACAATCAGGACAATGTTTAAGAGATGTAAATCTGATTACTTTGAGAAACATTTCCCTTGTTAGCTACAAAAAAAAACAAACAAACAGTATCATAAACTGAAACAGAACTGCAGAAACTGAACCATCTGCAAAATTCAAAAATTTTAATTCATACGACTGAATAATAGTGAATAATGAAACCAAATAACGAGCTCGTTTCTCAAGTATAAAACTAATATGCAATGCCATATCTGAAACAAAAGATCACCTGCTATGAGAACAAAGTAACATTTTCAGAGTAAGAAAAAGTCTTTGAAACAGATAACCTTTTTATGTACTTAAAGTTCTTAACACAGCCAGCACCTTAAGAATAAAGTGCTCGATAATATTTATAACGATGGGAAGATCGGTGGTACTCAATCAAGACACATCTTGTGTGTAAAATTTTAAATGTACATTAAAAAAAAACAACCCTATCACTACTCTCTGGACTCCTAAGAGATTTACATGTATACAAATAAAAGTAGGTGGTGAGGTGAGTTTATGGTGTACAGTATTTTCCCCACTCGGAACATTTTTCAGGAAGTCCTTTGAGGTTTTAAGATTCAAACACTATGCAAAAAGAATTACTGTTTGAGCTACCTAACAATTACCCAGCTTCTTTCAGACTTCAGTTAACCTGTACGTAAAATGAGCATCTTTTAACTTTTCCACGGGGCACTAGAGAACGAGTTATTCCTCATAAACGCTTTCAGATCCCCAGACACCAGGCGCGGTGGACCCGGCGTATCCATCAATTAGAGAGCGTTCCCGACCTCAGTTTACCCACTGACGGAAACCGGAGTCTTCCCCTGCTTGGCACAGGCCCCGGAGGTGAAATTAATTAGTACGTTTAAAATGCTCTGAGATCCGAAGATGAAAGGAACCGCGAGAGACACGCTTAGATGATGACAATAATCACAACAATAAAAAGAATGACTAACTTGGAAGTCGGTGTTATGTAAGGAAGGAGAAAGAAGTTGCGGGGTTCGTACAAACAAAACAAAAGCCCGCCGCCCCTTTGTCTGGCGGCTCGCGGGCCTCCAGCCGCAGGGTCGCTCCGCGCGGGGGAGGCGGCGGCGGCGGCGGCGGCGGGCGCACAAAGGCGCTTCCCGGGCGGCGGCGCGCGGGAGGCGGCGGGCGGGCGGCCTGCGCGGGGCGCCGCCGCCGAGGAAGTTGCGCGCCGCGTCCCCGCACCCCTCCGGGCGGCGCGGCGCACTCACCGGACGGTCGCGGGCCCGGAACGCCGGCTCGGCCCCGAGCCGCGGAGCCCGGTGCGGTGCGCGCGCGGGCAGCGCCGCAGACGCCGGGCCGCCGCCCGCTCCAGCCGGCCGAGCCCCCGAGGCGAAGTTGACCGCGAAGCCGAGCGCCGGGCGGCCGCGCACAGAGCGATGGGCGCCGGCCCGCTTTGTGGTGCGCTCCCGGAGGGCTCCAGGCAACCCGGCCGCGCCGCGAGGCTCCTGCTGCTGCCGCCGCTGCCGCTGTTCCCGCTGCTGCCGCTGCTGCCGCTGCTGCTGGCGGCGGCGCCCCGGCAGTCCCTCCGCCTCACACCGCCTCTGGCTCACTGACACACACTCGGCGGGAGGGGAGGGGACTAGCGGGGGGCGGGGCCTGCGCGAGGGGACGGGGCGGGGCCCGGAGGAGGCGGGGCCGCTTCGCCGCGCGGGCGTTGGGGAGTTGTAGTCCTCCGGCCGTGTGGTGGAGGGCCCACCGGCCCTTGCTCGGTACTGCGCAGGCTCGGAGGAAACATTAGCGCCCGCCCCCTCGCGTTGCCATAGTTACCGACTCTCCGAGCGACCGTGCTCGGAGCTGTTGACAAAACAAGGCCCTGCCTGTGCTGTGCCAAGATGCTGTTGGGAATCCGGCCGGTGGCTAAACCTTCTTTTCTCCACGCCCAACAACTAGCCTCACGGCTCAGTAGTGCCCCGTGCAATCTTAACTTCCTCCCGATATTTCAGTCTACCATGCCACTTAATTTTCTTCCACAGATCCTAAGTCACAAAGACCCCTTTCCCTTTCTTCTTTCAAGTGAATCCTGTCTTAAATTCACATTTCTTTACCAAAAACTAAAATCTAGTTGCTTCTAGTAATTAACAGAATCCCATAGTTTCTTTGATCAGTCACAATTAACTCAGTAACAGCAAAGGTGAAAGTTCAGAACGAAGATCACCATATTTACCTTGATCCGTGTAAAATAATACAGATTTGTTCATTTTAAGGCCTAAAACCAAGATGCACAAATTTCATAAACTGCCTATTAGTTCAAAAGATAAGTGGAAAGTTAAAAATTGTTCATCATAGAAATATGTTGGCCAACTTTCATTTGGCAATGAAAAATCTGAACCAAGGTATGAGTATGTTGTTGGGCTGGTCAGCTAAGTCTACACCCATTCTGGGCACCCAGGTATGCATCAAGGGCGGAGAAAGGACACATTGGCCAGAGGACTAGAGGTAACCTGCCCCACGCTCCTTGTTTTCCCATCTTGACCTACCCAGAACCCCACACCCTGGAAAAAAAGATTAAAGGATAGGAATCAATACACATTCAAAGTTAGAGTTTTCGAGCAGAGTCTCAAAATCCGAAATCCTAATGCCTGCAGACCACATAATTATTTGCTCATTCAAAAAATACTAAATGTCTTCTATGTGCCAAGCACTTTATTGGACTCCAGAAATAGGAACACAAAAATGTAAAAGAAACATTGTTTTCAAAGTGCTTAATTTGCAAAGGAGGAGACAGGTAAATAGACTCAGTGTGATCAGTACTATAATACTGATATAAAAAAAAACTCAGACTCTAGCAAGGTCAGAAAAATCCTTCAAAGATTTGAATTTGAGGATGCTAGAAATTACTGTATTTTTGTATTTTAATGAGGAAAGGGAAAAAGAGAAGTGGGGAAAGCACTGAGGGGGAAGCAAGTGTGAAGACAGAGACATGTGACCAGGGAGCATTTTAGTTCAGTAAATAGTTCAGTATTTGCTGGTGGTAAAATGGAGTTGGGAGGAGTGGGAAGAGGAGACCCTGGAAAAAGCAAGGAGAGCATAGATCATGAGTCTTGTATACTAAGGAACTTGGACTTTTTTTCTGGAAACAATAGAAAGCCATGTCAGCATTTTAAGTAGACGAAATTTTAATACTCATTTTTAGAAAGATCACTCTCTGGAGTGTGGCATGTATGGGTATGATAAAGTATTAAGGGGATGAAGGAGATAAGAGAGCCAGGCCTGTGGTTCATGCCTGTAACCCCAGTACTTAGGAGGCAAAGACAGGAGGATTGCAGGTTCTAGGCCAGCATCAGCAACTTAAGACCCTTTTCAAAATTAAAAAGGGGGCGGGGCTGAAGGTGTAGCTTAGATGTAGAATCCCCCTGGATTCAATCCTCGGGAAAAAAATAAAAGATAAAAGGTAAATAAGGTATTGGTAGCAGAAAGAACTGAAGTCAATCAGATGCTATTTAAAGGATAGAATTAGGCCGGGCGTGGTGGCGCACGCTTGTAATCCCCGCGCTTGGGAGGCAGAGACAGGAGGATCGCGCAGGTTCGCAGCCAGCCGCGTGCGCTGGCTTAGGAGACCCTGTTTCCAAAAATGAAAATGTAAAAATAGGTCTGGGAGTGTAGCCCGGAGGTAGAAGGGCTTCCAGGAACCCCAGTACCACCAAAAAAAAAAAAAAAAAAAAAAAAAAGGATAGAATTATTAGAACCTAATGACTAATTGCTTGTGTTTGGGAGTGAAGATTAAAGGAAAGTTATGAATTATTATGTTTCTGGTTATAAGCAGCAAAAAAAAAAAAAAACAACTCTAGCTGGCTTGACCAATAAAAGAGATTTACAGTTCCATCTAGAAAGTCCAAGAAAAAGAATGGCCACAGGGATTATTGATTCAACACTCAGTAATGTCATTAAGGACTCATTTATTTCTCATTTTCATTGCTTTTCTTTCCTTAGTATTAACTTTGTGGTCAAATGACAGTTGCTGACAAATCCTGTGGCTGTTTTACTATCCCCATCGAAGAAGACATAAGAAGAAACTCACTTTGGGAAGCTCTTTTTGGAAAGGAAAGAAAACTCCTTTTCCAGAAGCCTCAATGATTGAGTCATATGTCCATACATAGGCTAGAAATTGTGGCCAAGAGATGATATGAGGCTAATTATCTCAGGATGAAGACATATGCTTACCTTCTAGACCAGAAGGAGCCAGCTTCCCCCCAAAGCTGTGAAAAGGAGGTGTGGATATCTCAGTGGAATTGATGTGATTACCCAGAATAAGAAAAATAGAGGCTGAGTAGGAGATCATACTTATCTATTGTCAGGAAGAGCCAAGAAGGACTCCTCTAGTTTCTTGGCTGTGTGATTATGAGGTAGTGATGGCATTTGCTGAGTTAGGAAATACCAGAGACTGAATGCTTTTTGAGGGGGAATTTGTAGTTTTTCTTTGGCTATGTAAAGTTTGAGATTACTCTGGGACATCTAGATGGAGAAGTGGAGTGGGCAGCTAAATATCTGACTTTCTGGCTCTAGAGAGAAACAGGGTAGATATTAAGAACCTCCAGAGAAGAAAGGCATATTTTGTATAGAATAACAGACAAAAATTCAGAATTCATAAATTCTGATTTCCAATCAGAAACAAGTTGAAATATAATGAAAGGCTTTTTATTTTATTTTATTTTATTTTATTTTTTGGTGGTTGTACCCAGGGCCTTCAATGAAAAGGCACTTTTAAAGTACTGAAAGAAAAAAAAACTGTCATTTAGAATCCTATATTTAGAAAATATATATTTTGAAAATGAAGGCTATAGAAAGCAAAAGTCAAGACAATATCTCTAACAGAACTGTACAAGAGGTGTTAGAGCAACTTCTTCAGAAAAAGAACACCACAGGGAAATCTGGATTTATACTAAAGAACGAGGAGAGGCAGAAATGGCAAATGTATGAATAACTTTTCCCCTTCGTAAGATTTTTTTTTTAAAGATTACTCAGGCAAAAATCACAACACTATTATAAGGTCGTAACACATGTAAAAGCAAAATGTTTGACAATAAATAGCTCAAAGGTTGCAAGGAGGAAGTGGAATTATGTTGTATAGAAAGATCTGACATTATACATGAAGTGTTACATATGATTATTTGAAGGTAAATTGTGATAACTTAAAAATGCAAACTCTAAACCTTAGAAGAGCTGTCAAAAATAAAACAAATAGAAATAGCTAGTAAATCAACAATGGAGAGAAAATGAAATCCTAAAGCAAATTCACTAATCAACACCAACTTGAAAGGAGAAACAGAAAATAGAAGAAATTTGTGTCCCTAATGATCATAGAAATGTCAAGGCAGCTCTGGACTCACTACCTCCAGACTTTTAAATTGAGAGAGAAACTCCTGTGTGGTTTAAAGACATCACTGTTTTGTATTCTGTATTCTGTACACATGAAACTAATCAGAACAGTCACAAGCCTACAGTAGTTTCATGAAATAAACTTCTGAGGATCAGGTAGACCACATGCTGCCCAGAATTTGGCCACACTGCCAGCAACTTCAACATAGTTCTGAACAAGTTTATCTTTTAGTCTGGACAGCATTTGCTATTCTTTTGGTTTTACTTTAAGAAGAAAATACACATTAAAAACTTAGTACAGTCCCTAGAGTAGAGTAAGTGGTCAGTAAATAATTGGTACTTTGAAACTGAGCCACATTAATAAAGTAGATACACGACAATTTAGACATAGGCTGAGGTTTGCAATACAAACTCAGGTAAAGAATATCAAAGTGATTTTCATTTATATATCAAAATCTGTGAAGCCCCTTTTGAAATTATCACTTTACCCTAACCATACAGTTCTTCAAAATCTGCCATCCTTTGAATTCAAAGCAGTTCAATCATGAAAAATTAGTGCATCTTCAACTACCATCTTCTCAGTCTTTATATCTACTGTATTATATACAGTTTCTCAGCCAAAGCAACTACCCTTTCACTGCTTATTTGCAGCTTCAAATTTGGTATATTATATCTAATCATTTCAGTAAAAAAGTGAATCCTGGGGAACTAAGTTTTTTTAATTTCTTAAATTCTAAAGTTTTGGTCTGGAAAATTTGCTTAATAAACTCCAACAAATTTCCTGTGCTATTTGACTCTATAAAAATCAACAGACCAGGCATGGTGGTAGACACTTGTAATCCCAGTACTTGGGAGGCTGAGAAAGGAGGATCACAGGTTCATAGCTAGCCTCTGTAACTTAGTAAGATCTTGCTTGTTTCAAAAATACAATACAATACAATACAATACAATACAATACAATACAATACAATACAATACAATACAGTACAATAAAATAGGGCTGGGGGTATAGCTCAGAGGTAGAATGACCTTGAGTTCAGTCTTTAGTACAACAAAATAAGTAAAAATCAACAAAAACTATCTCTACTCTTTTCCTAAGCAAACATGAAAACAGTGTTTAGAATATGAACATAAGGTAAAAAAATCACAATATGAATATCTGTGTTATTCTTTACTTTTCATTACTATAACAAATGCATAACAGCTTTTCATTACTATAACAAATACCTGAGGTAAACAACACATAGAGAGAAAGGGTTCATTTGGCTCACAGTTTAGGAGGTTTCAGTCCATGAGTTATTGGCTTTGTTGCTTTTGAGCATATAGCAAGATACAACAATATGGTGTGGAGCAGATGGGAGAGCAAACTACCACCTCATGGCTCAGTCACCTAAAGGCCTCCCACTAGGCCCTACCTCTGAAAGTTTCTACCACCTCCCAATAACACCACCCTGAGAAGCAGGCTTGTATGACAGAGATCTTTGGGAGACGTTTAAGGCTCAAACTATCACAATATCTTTCTCTAAAACAACACGCAATAAGTATAATTTGCACATAAATGATGCAGAAGAAAAATTCAACATACCAATCATTTCTTGTAACTTGAACTATTGCAAACTTGTCTTTCTCCTTTCATTGCAAATGTTTCTTCTGTGCAAATAAATATGGCTTTTTAGGTTTTAACTATGTTTTTTGTGGTTTATACTGACAAATGATCATGTCCTCTTAGTTTATATCTACTAAATGTTATTATTTTTTTAAACTAAAATTTTCAAGCAGAGTTCTCTTTGGGACCAGGAAGACCCTAGACTACATATCAGGCTCTTGTTGAGATTCTTGGATTTGAGAGTGATGAATTGTGTGTGTGTTCATTTCAATATCTAGATTATAAGTAGGTTATCTTTCAGAATTCCTACTTTCCAACATTCTTCCCCGAAATAAAATTATTCTCTCCTAATGTCCTGAAAGTCTCCAAATAGCGCATAGTCAACATGAAACATATTCCTATTTTAAACCTGTGAATGGCTTTCACTCAAAAGATTTGTAGGCCCCAAATGCTGGCTCTGACATTTTAGATACATTTGGAAAATGTCACAGACAAGTTAGTTAAGATTTTAATGTTTTAAAGGAAAATGCTTATACACCAAGAATGTAGCTTATATTTTCTCAGTATTAGTGCAAACAACATATATGCAAGCAGTTACTTTGGAACATCAAAAAATATCAAGAAATTGAAAACTCATGATGAGAAGATTTAGTTTGTGTTTCTATCCCCAGATTTCATTTTTTTTTTTGCTTTTGCTTTTTTCTTCTCATGGACTAATTGCTTAAATTTTTATGTCTCAGATTTCACACATTTGTTCTTCCACCAAATATGTATTGCGCATATACCATGGTACCAGGCTATTGATACAAGAATTAATTGGCCATGGTCCCAGATTTCAAAAGCCTTATATTCAAGCAAATAGATGAGGTACAGTAAAGTTTTATAGGTACTTTTCTAGAAATATAGTCAGGGAAAAATGAGAATGTAAAATAAGGAATAATCAATTTTATATGAGAACACTGTTAGGAAAACATTTCAGAGATAAGGTGGAATCCTAAAAAAAATGAGTAGGTACTCACCAAGCAAGTAAGAACGCTTCAGCTGGGCATGGTGGCACATGATTGTAATCCCAGCATTTGGGAGGCTGAGACAGGAGGATTGTGGTTTGAGGACAGCCTTAGCTACTTAGTGAAGCCCTTTGCAGTGACACCCTGTTTCAAAATAGAGCTAGGGGTGTAGCTCAGAGGTAGAATGCCCCTAGGTTCCAGAGCCTGCAATCTCAGAAAACACACAGAGAAATGAAATAGCTGAGGCCATTAGGGTGTGCCGTGAACACCCTCAATGATGAGGTCAGGGACATTTTCTAAGAGCAGATCATAGAAGCCCTTGCATGCCATGCCATGCAAAGGAGTTTTAACAATGAAAATCTGCTGAAAGAGATTTAACAGAGGAGTGATTTTTAAAAATCATATTTGTGTTTCAGTAGAGTGGCTAGTTAAGGGAATATGCAATAATACAAGGGAGACAGGATGAGAAAATGAAGACTATATATTTATGTGTCTATATCCTCATCAACCTTTATTATTTTCTCTTGCTTTCATTTTAGTTACTCTACAGAGCATATAAATTGGGTAAATTTTAATAGGAATATTGGCCACTTAGAAATCCTTTCTTTGAGAGATCTAAGTTAAAATTTTGCCCATTTTTCTATTAACTTGTCTTTTTTCTTTTTTCTTGTTTTGGTAGAAGGGATTGAACTCAGGGGTATTTTACCTCTGAGCTATATCCCAACCCTTTTTATTTTTTATTCTGAAATTGGATCTTATTAAGTTGTTGAGGCAGGCCTAGAAACTGGAATCCTTCTGTCTCTACCCTACAAGTACTGGGATTACAGATGTGCACAATTTCACCTAACTTTGTCTTTTTTTCTTAGTGATTTATAATTATTTATTTATTCTAGTTTCAAGTCCTTTGTCAAATATATATGTCATAGCCAGGTATGGTGGTTCATGCTGGTAATTCCAGTACTTGTAAGGCTAAGACAGGAAGATAATATGTTCAAAGCCAGCCTTAGCAACTTAGTGAAACCCTGTTTCCAAGTAAAAATTAAATAAAGCTAGAGTTGTAGACTGGAGGTAGAAAGTTTAAGGGTTCAATTCCCACCACCACCATCACCACCTGGACTAGTTTTTTCTTGTTTTTTTTTTTTTTTTTTTTTTTTGTTTTGTTGTGGTCCTAGAGATTGAACTCAGGAACATTCTACCTTTGAGCTATACCCCAGCACTACTTTATGTTTTATTTGTTTTTTTTTGTTGGTTTTTTTTTTTTGGTGTGGGTCTGGGGATGGAACCCAGGGGCATTTGACCTCCGAGCTACACCCCCTGCCCTATTTTTTATACTTTATTTGAAACCGGGTCTCACTGAGTTGCAGAGGGCCTCACTAAGTAGCTGAGGCTGTCCACGAACCGCGATCCTCCAGGTCTCAGCCTCCCAAATGCTGGGATTACAAGCGTGCGCCACCACGCCCGGCTTTATGTTTTATTTGGAAACATGGTCCTACTAAGTTGATGTAAGCCTCACTGAGTTGCTGAGGCTGGCTTTGCACCTGAGATCTCCTGTCTCAGCTTCCCAAGTACTGGGATCAAAGGTGTGCACCACCAGGCCTGGCCTCCTTGGACTAGTTTTCATGTAAGTTTCTCAACTTGCTATTCCATTACTAAAAGGTAGTATGAATTCAACAAGTATGAAACTTTGGGTTTAGATTTCTCCCAATAAGATTTTTTTCTCTACTCAAAACTCAGGACATATAACAAATTGCTTGATAATTGTCCTATCTGATGGACGAATCTTTTTTTTTTAAATCTCCTTTGCACTGACTCTGCAAAGTCTAAGGTTTTAGCAGAAGTTTGATCTCTCTCTATCCAGGTACAAGGGCACATCTTCTGTCCTTTATGTAACCATTAAAATCCTGGCCCCTAGCCCCTGAGGCCTATATTCGGGTCTGCATTTGAGTCTCCCCAGACACACATTTTTCCTCCCTGGGAACAGAGATTTCTTTTTCCTTAACTTCAGTTACATTTTTTGTTGTTTTTGTTATATTTATTGTTGTTATATTTATCCAGAATTTCTATGTTTTTGTATCAGAAAAGGTAGCTCTAGTTAGTTAACTCAATCTACCATGATGTAGGAACCTATTTTTTCAGTCATTTTTTAAAACTGTCTGAGCCAGGCATGGTGGTGCACGCTTGTAATCCCTGCACTTGGGAGGCAGAGACAGGAGGGTTGTGCAGGTTCGGCTTAGGAGACCCTGTTTCCAAATAAAAAAAGGTATAAAAATAGGTCTGGGGGTGTAGCCCGGAGGTAGAAGGGCTTCCAGGGACCCCAGTACCACCAAAAACAAAAACAACAACAAAAAAAAAAACAAAAAAAACTATGTCTGACATTTTGCCACAACTACTTATTTTATTCTCTCTGTGTGTGTGTGTGTGTGCGCGCACGCACGTGACTGGAAATAGTACCCAGGAGCATTCTACCTCCATACTACACCACCAGCCCTATAATTTTTTAATTCTTTATTTTGAAATAGGGTCTCACTAAGTTGCAGAGAGCCCCTCACTAAGTAGCTGAGGCTGGCCACGGACCTGAGATCCTCCTGGCTCAGCCTCCCAAATACTGAGATTTATTTTATTCTTTTTCCAAAATATTTACCAATACTTTAAAGGACAAAGGACTTTCTAAAATACTATTTCATTAGTAGAAAAGAAACGTTTTCCACCATGTGTTGCCATATCTGGGGTGGTAGTATGGAAACTTATTACATTATTGGGGAATAACGGGAGCTGGGCCAGGGTGGGAGAGGGCTCAGGGTAGCAACCATATTTAAATTTGGTAAGTCAGCTGGGCATGGTGGCACACACCTATAGTCCCAGTACTGGGGAGGCTGAGACAAGTAAATCATAGCTTCAAGGACAGCCTCAGCAATATAGTGAGACTCTTAGCAACCTTGTGAGACCCTGTTTCAAAACAGAAAATAGAAAGGTCTGGGGGTGTAGCTCAGAGGTTCCACAAAAAATAAAAATATACATCCTTGTGATGAGGTTCTGAGCCCTTCCATGAGAAAGTTACCCAGACTGACAGGTATCCTATGGGAGGGAGAGAGCAGGGAGCACTGGTGCTGATTGAATGTGAATTACAGCTTCTCTATTGACTGCAGCAGCGAGAAATAGACTTTGTCTGCTAACATTTCTCATATAAAGAAATAGGCTAAAGAAGATCTTGGAAGGGCTCTCCTCCTAGAGATGGAGGTAAAGCAGGAGCTCAGCTATGTCCTTGAAGAGGACTCTTGACTAAAAGCCTAGGGACATGAAAGGAGGATAAAGTTTTCTTCACAGGCCCCCTTCTGTGAAGCTCTCACCACAAGATAAGGCAGCTCAGGCCAGCAAGATGGTGTCACCAGCCATGTGGAGCCAAAGATGATGCTACCTAGTCCAAACCATGTATACCTCAAGATGACGCTGATCCGTCTCAACCATGCATAACTCAAGACAGTGCTGCCAAATTCCAGCCATGTGGAGCCCAAGATGGTGCCACCCAGGTGGAGCCTAATACAGGATATCTATCTGAGGAAGCGAAATTACACCTGATTAGAACCCCCATTTTGGTATCCCTGCCTGCTATTGATCCAATAATAACAGGGCTATATAATCTGTATGATGATGCCGCTTGGGGCTCAGACCTAGAGCTTTTCTCTCTGGGCCTTTATTGGTGAATAAAGAAACCTGCTATCCTTAAAAAAAAAAATCAAAAATACAAATAACTAAATTTGGTAAGTTAGAGGAATATAAACTCATGATACTCAATTTAATTCTGCCTATTTGATCCCTTCAGCCAGGCAGGTGCTCACATAATCCCCAATCCTTCTTGTTAATTTCTTGCAGTTCTCGGTAATTTTGGAACTAAAATAGCAAGTTATTCCCTAAACTCCTCAGTGTGTTTGTTTGTAATCTCTTCATAGACCTGAGTATAAAAATGTTGGATTTTGCCAATAGTTTATATGAGCTCTGCCTCTGTAAGGATAGATTCCTCAGATTCAGCTGACTGCCACTGCTATGATACTGTCTCAAATGATCCCCCCTCCCATGCAGTTTCCCATCCTTCCTTAATCATCCTGTGTCTCCTCCTGCTTGTCCTGCCTCCACAGTTACCTCTCAGAGATCAGTTGCTTCACAGCTCCACCCCACTGTGTCACCCTGCAAAGCTCCCAGCCTCCCAACCTGAGTCACCACACGCCCCCTTCTAGTGCTACCAGCCAGGCTCCTGCCCCCAGCCCTGCTCTACTCAAGATAAAACCAGGATTGCATATTAGCACAGATGGAGTTCTATTGGCTAGACTTAGCCGGCCTGAGCTCTTTCAAGTGGTGGGAGATATTTTTAAAATGCCTTATTTTAAAATTTCCTTTTGATAGAAAATTCTAACATATACAGAAGAGAGAATAGTTTAATGAATCCCATGCACCCATCAGTCAACTTCAACAGTTCAACCCCGGGTCAATCTTGTTTTACCTCTACCTCTATTTCACCCACTGGTTTATTTAGAAACAAATCTTTTGATGCCATATTATTTCTTCTGTATTTCCATTTGTGACTTTTTAAAGAGGTACCTTATTTTAAAGTATAAGTACAATATCATTATCAAACCTAAAACAAAACCCCTGAATGTTTCCTTGATGTCATCAAATATCCAGACAGTATTTTTTTTTTTATTCGCGATCCAAATAAGAAATATTCACACCATGGGTTGATGTATCTCCTAAAAGCAACAACAAAACTTTGCACTAGGAAGAATTTCAGTTCAGGCGTGATGGCACACACTTGCAATCCCAGTACTGGGGAGGCTGAGAACAGGAGGATCACAGGTTCGTAGCCAGCCTCAGCTACTCAGTGAGGCCCTCCACAACTTTGTGAGATCTGTTTCAAAATAAAGAATAAAAATAGGGGTAGGAGTTGCCGGGCGTGGTGGCGCACGCTTGTAATCCCCGCGCTTGGGAGGCAGAGACAGGAGGATCGCGCAGGTTTGAAGCCAGCAGCGCGCGCTGGCTTAGGAGACCCTGTTTCCAAATTAAAAAAAATGTAAAAATAGGTCTGGGAGTGTAGTCCGGAGGTAGAAGGGCTTCCAGGAACCCCAGTACCACCACCAAAAAAAAAAAAAAAAAAAAAATAGGGGTAGGAGTATAGCTTGGAGGTTGAATGTCCCTAGATTCAATCCCCAATACAACGAAAAAAGAAAAAGAAAAATTTCAGGGGTATTAAAGGGAATTCAGAAGTCAAAACCTATTTTCTTTCGTTCTTTCTTTCTTTCATTCTTTCTTTCTACTATTTATTTATTTATTTATTTATTTATTTATTTATTTATTTTTGCAGCACTGGGGATGGAACCCAGGGGTATTCTACCTCCAAGCTGCATACCAGCTCCATTTTTTTAATTCTTTATTTTGTAACAGGGTCTCATTGAGTTACAAAGGGCATTACTAAGTAGCTGAGGCTGTCAGTGAACCGCAATCCTCCTGTTTCAGCCTCCCAAATGCTGGGATTACAAGTGTGCGCCACCATGCCAAGATGCATGTTCTTTAAATATTAGCAGAATGAGTATCCTTGAACCTCTAGCTCCTGTTCTTTGTGTGTGTGCTTGTTCTTATAAAACTGTATTTATAAAAATAGACAGCTAGCTGGATTTGATCCACAGGCTGTAGCTTTCTTCCTTCCTCCTTTTTTTAACTGACACATAATATTTGTAAATATTTATTAGATATGGTATAATAATTTGATACATGTATACAATGAATGGTGATCAAATCAGAGTAATTAGCATTTTTATCTTCTCAAATGTGTATCCATGTGTTGGGCTCTATAAATTATTATTTTAGGCAATGACAACAGATAATAAGCCTCTAGACTTTTGCTTTACTCTTACTCTTAGAATTTCTCTCTAGGTCAGATCCAACCCAAGATACTTTTTGGAGTGAAATCTCAGAAAGAGACTAGCACTGTCTTGGAATCTTGAACCACAAGACTTTATCCTCATGCTGAGAAACTAGTCTCCATCCAAGATGCAACCAGGATTCCTGTCCAACTTCCTAGGATTCGCTCTCCTAAGATACTGTCACAGTGAGGAATCCTAACAGCCATTCCCTAAGCCACAGCCTGAGTCTCCTCCTGCTTATTGGGTATATTTCTTGCACATACTGCTTTCTATCTGAATATGAGGATTTAAAAAACTATATCTAGGGGGGGTTAAAAAAAATCTCTTGATACGAAGGTAGAAAAAGTCCTGAAAAAGTCCCCTAGTATTATACACTTAAGGCAGCCACTTGCCTGATAAGATTGTTACTGTGACAGACGCCTACATTTTCATTTTGGACTGACCAGACTTAACAATAGAAAAATTGTGAGAAGTAATTGTGTGTGTGTGTGTGTGTGTGTGTGTGTGTGTGTGTGTAAAACTGGGGACTGAACCCAGGGACATTTTATCTCTGAGCTATACCTGCAACCTTATTTTATTTTGAAACAGGGTTTCACTAAGTTGCTGAGGGCCTCACTAAGTTGCTGATGCTGGCCTTGAACCTGTGATCCTCCTAGCCTCCCAAGTACTGGAATTACAGGATGTGCCACCATGCCCACTGAGAAATCATTCTCATCTCTCAGAAAAGTGGAATCCAAGACAGCCCTGTCACTCAGAAGTAGTCTTATTTATTGACTGATAAGAGTAAAAGGGAATTCAGTAAAAACCTGTTCTATTCATCTAAATTAGCAGGATTTCTGTAAAGAAAATAACCCCTTTCATAACTGCAGATTCAGATCGAACTTTGTTACAGCCTCTACATTTTATTATTCAAATAGAACCATATGCAACTTTTGAGATTATTTCGCTATCCTAAAGCAGTTCGTTGGTGTTCACTGCTTAGCCTTAGCTATCTACACTCATATTTTACTCCCCATTTCTAAATTCCAACAGGTGATTCAACTGGAGGACAGCCTGGACTAGGGATTACAGACAAGTAGATGATACTTAAAGACCAAATCAGAGCATGTCTACTCTGAGGACAGGTCTCACACAAAGCTTCAACAAAGGGCAGGATTAGTGATTGTGTGCAATGTTAAATTTAAATTCAGATCTGAGATTTGGGAATGGTCTTTAACTGGCAGTGATTGTTACCTCTCACATTCCCCCTTGAAAAAATGTCTGCTATGTTGCAATCATTGAGCAAATGCTGAATGCCTTCTGCGATGTTCTGATGTTGCCAAAATATCCCCTCCCCTAAGCTCTCAGCTACTCTGTGGGAAAGGCTTCTTTGAATTTCCAGTCTCCAGCATGCCACACCTAAAATCTGGCCACCCAACTCTAACAAATGTGTGCTTCAAGCAGCCCCTTGGATGGCATGTGTAACCCAAAATGCCCAGGGAACAGAAGAGCATTAGAGCAGAGGTGGTATGTGCACCTGTCCAGAGCCTTGTATGTGACGCAGGGCACAGAGAGGAGAAATGGCCATTTGAATTCTCTTGGTGCTGGAATCAATAGTCATTGTATGTCTTGATAAATAAGCATAAAAAGAACACAGCAATAATCTTGTTCTAGAGATATAGAGCAATGAGACTGGTACACAATAAGAAAATAAGCCCTTTCATAACCTGAGGTTCAGTTAAACACTTATTCAATTTCTAGATTTAATTGTTCAGTCAGAACCATGAATATATACCACTTATGAGATTATTTTGCTATCCTAAACAATTTGTTGCCATTCATTCTTCTCCATAGCTATCAAACTGCAAATTTTTCTCTCCATATTTCCACATTCCAATAGACTATTCAGTTGGAGGATTAGGCTGGGCTAGTGGTTGAAGACAAATAGATGACACTTAAACACAAAGAAATGGGATACATAATGCAAATATTTGACAATTTTATTCAATTATTAAATGAATTAGGAATTAAGATTTATAAATACAACCACTCTGAATTTTTACTGATAACATGGTGAATTGAGGTCTTGGCTCTTGCTGTGGTTGGGTGCACATGAGTAAAAGGCAAACATTTGTACGTGATAACACAGGCAAGCCGGTTGGCTTAGAAGAAAACTTTAAATCTGTCTCTGTGAATGGAACAGAGAAAAGTGAAGTCAAATCACCTAGTCAGAAAAAAAAAAAGAAAAAGAAAAAGGTAAAGATAGGGTATCTCACAGTTCAATAGAGTAAAAAGGTTAATTATTTTTAGTAGTTTATCCAGCTATCGAAATAGGACCCCTACCCCAGTAAAAGAAAAACCTCTGAGATACTGCTAATAATAATAAGGGAAAAGAGAATAAAGAAAAAATTAAAAGGTTTAAAAAGCTACCATTGGGCTGGGATGTAGCTAAGTAGTAGAATACTCACCTAGCATGTCCTAGGTTTGTGGTCTTGGGTTTGATCTTTAGGATAAATAAATAAATAAATAGCTATACACTAAAGTTCACAAAGTAGAAAAAGGTTTTATATTTTCAACTCATTTGAATAATGGGTAGGCACTGGTGATTGATCTCAGGGGCATTCTACTTCTGAGCTATATACCCAGCCCTTTAAGTTCTTATTTTGAAACAGTGTCTTTCTAAGTTGCTGAGGTTCTTTGAACCTGCGCTTCTTCTCAGTCTTCCAAGTTCACACCCAGCTTTATTTAAATAAATTTGATTATTTCATTCCCCAGGCCAAGCAGACTAAAAATAGTACACATGTTTTGCCAGGTTAACAATATATGAGGGATAATTACATGAATAACTAACTGAAGATATTATGATTACCCTCGTTTTTTAGATGAGAAAACAGATGGAGAAGGGTTAATTAATCTGCCCAAGATCACAGAGCAGAAAGCAGTAGAGTTAGGATTCAAAGTGTGTTATGGGCGCCCACACTCTCAGGTCTGGATGGCAGACCCCAGGGGCTCTGGGTACAGTGAGGAGGGTCAGGGGAGGTTCCTGCGCTCACAGTCATTGCTGACAGCAGAGCACAGGGAGGGGAGCTGAGGCTGGCGGAGCCCCAGACCCATAATAATTATCATTTAACTTACTCTTTACAAATATTCTACACGTCAGCTTATCTCTGCTTGGGAATTTGATTTTTTTTAGGATTTTTGTGTGTTTGGGGGGAGTACTGGGAATTAAACCCAAGAACATTCTAACTCTGAGCTACATCCCCAGACCTATTTTATTATTTAAATTTTTTTTTTTTTTTTTTTTTTTGGTGGTACTGGGGTTCCTGGAAGCCCTTCTACCTCCGGGCTACACTCCCAGACCTATTTTTACATTTTTATTTGGAAACAGGGTCTCCTAAGCCAGCGCGTGTGGCTGGCTTCGAACCTGCGCGATCCTCCTGTCTCTGCCTCCCAAGCGCGGGGATTACAAGCGTGCGCCACCACGCCCGGCTTTATTTTAAAAAATTTGAAACAAGGTCTCATTAAGTTGCTGAGGGGTGGGTATGAACCTGTGATCCTCCTGTCTAAGCCACTGTTGTTGAGTAGTTTTTGCATTTTACTTGTGTTGCAAGAAAACTTTGTGGAGAAGATAAGTACTTAATTTGAACCTATAGATATAGGCACCCAAAGCTTGGCATGTTGGCACATGCCTATAATCCTAACTACTCAAGAGGCTGAGGCAGGAGAATCACAAGTTTGAAGCCAGCCTAGGCAATTTAACAAGACTGTCTCTATAAAATAACAAGGAGCCTGGCGTGGTGGCACACCCTTGTAATCCTAGTACTTGGGAGACTGAGACAGAAGGATCATGGTTCACTGACAGACTTAGCTACTTAGTGAGGTCTTCTGCAACTTAGTGAGACCCTGTTTCAAAATAAAGAATATAAAATAGGGTTGGGGGTGTAGCTTGGAGGTAGATTGCTCCAGGGTTCCATCCCCAGTACTGCAAAAACAAACAAACAAACAAACAAACAAACAAACAAAAAATAAAAAGGGCTGGTGATATAGCTCAGTGTTAGAGCACTTGTCTGTCACTTACAAGGTTTTGGGTTCAATTCCCAGTACAAGGAGAAAAAAAAATACTAGATAATGTATATACTCAAAACTGACACTTTATGCCAATGACAAAAAAACCTAATTAGATATAAAAGGTCTAGTTTTAGTAATCTTTTGCTAATTGTGGGAAATATTTAAAAATAAAAGAAAGGAAAACATTTTTTTCTTCCCAGGAATTGAGATATAACTATTTTTTCCAGATTTTCTAAGAGAGTTCCAATATATATAATTTTTTTTTTTTTGGTAGTACTGGGGATGGCACCCTTCTACCTCCGACTACATTCCCAGACCGATTTTATATTTTATTTGGAAACGGTCTCTTTAAGCCATCGAGGCTGGCTTTGAACTTGCACGATCCTCCTGTCTCTGCCTCCCAAGCATGGGGATTACAAGCGTGCGCCACCACACCCGGCAGAGAGTTCCAATTTTAATATTCCATTTGAAACCATGTTAAGCCAATCATTTTGACTTTTTGTTTTAAAGTGTTTGGACATCTTAGAGTATAATAATCTGACATCTTTGGGAAAATCTTACTTTTTCTTTGATTCCAAATAGTTTTGCATTATCAGAGTTTCCAAAGATAAGTTCCACATTCATTAAAAACTTAGAGTATTTAATTAATAAGGAGTAATTGATTTTGAATAGATTTTCTAATTGGCTTAAGAAATACTATAACACCACAGGGAGATATATTTATGAAGCTCTATTATGTTAGAAATACCCTGAAAATCCTTTTAGCTTAAATCTTCATATAGCACATATATACTGATAAATATGCAATTTAGAAAAAGTCTATTATCTATTACTAGGACAACATTTCCACAATGTAGAAGAATATGTTTCTCCTTTAAAAAACATTTACCATAATTACATTTTCTAAGAATTATTTAAATATTGAATCAGTATAACAGGTCTTGTCAAAGCAACAACTGAGTAATTGGCTTAGAATAGTACTTTGCACATCTAGATAAGGCTCAGATAGTAGTCTCATTAAAAGAACATAATGCTCTGCTTTCTTTCTCTCTAAGGGAAAGGAAGCATTTTAATAGTATCAGCATTAAGACAGTACATACCTATTTCTTGGTTAGTAATAAAAAGATTGAAAGGGGACTTTATCTTCAATTGACATTGTTTCAGAAAAAAAAAAACTAATCCTCTTTCTTTTCTCCTTATGACTTTTAATTGATTTATGTGTTCCAGACATCAGGGGACAATGCCATCTTTCTTTTTCCTTCCTTCCTTCCTTCCTTCCTTCCTTCCTTCCTTCCTTCCTTCCTTCCTTCCTTCCTTCCTTCCTTTCTTTCTTTCTTTTTTCTTTCTTTTTTTTTTTTTTGCAGTACTGGGTATGGAACCCAGGGGCATTCTACCTCTTAGCTACACCCCCAGCCTTGTTTTTTATTCTTTCTTTAGAAACAGAGTCTCACTGAGTTGCAAAGGGCCTCACTAAGTAGTAGCTGAGGCTGTTCGCGAGCCGTCTCAGCCTTCCAAATGCTGGGATTACAAGAGTGTGCTCCATTTTTCTTTTCTTTTTTTTCCTTTTGGTAGTACTGGGGTTCCTGGAAACCCTTCTACCTTCAGGCTACACTCCCAGACCTATTATACATATTTTTTATTTGGAAACAGCGTCTCTTAAACCAGCGAGGTTGGCTTCGAACTCGCGTGATCCTCCTGTCTCCACCTTCCAAGTGCGGGGATTACAAGGGTGCACCACCACACCCAGCTCCATCTTTCATTTTTAATGGGACATATCTTCAATATCCTAATGCCTATGCTTTAGGTACAATATATGTGGCTTTTAAACATGCTTGCTATATATCAAGCTTATGTTATATATCTTTTGTGACTGTTATGATATACTTCTTACATATGAAATCAAGATTTAAATTTACCTATTCTCTGGGATGAATATATTTTGTCAGCTTATACTATGATCATATATATATATATGGGGATGGAACTCAGGGGCATTTGACCTCCGAGCTACACCCCCTGCCCTATTTTTTATTTTTATTTTTTTTATTTTGAAATCGGCTCTCACTGAGTTGCAGAGGGCCTCACTAAATAGCTGAGGGTGTTCGCAAACCGCGATCCTTCGGGTCTCAGCCTCCCGAATGTTGGGATTACAAGCGTGCGCCACCACACCTGGCCCAAAATATATTTTTGATGATGAGATTATATACATGTATCAAACAAAAGAGCTCTTATGACCATCTACATATTTATATAGATTAGATCTAAAGGTTGTCATGGAAATCCTCAAATTCAATTTATACCTGGGAACTGAAAATGAAGCATCAGTTCTGTTTGTATTTGATTTCCTGATCTTGTAGCTTTATATAGCTAAGAATTGATGCAAATTCACATGACTGTGGCCAACAGCCAAATCTTCTACAAGCACTAGCCAGTGTATGTGTATGTTCCTGAATAGCTGTATCAAGAATTCCTATCTTTGTAGTTCATAAACTTTTCTGTCTAGACAGTGCAGTGTTGAAGCATTACTTTTGATGTGCATGGTGATAATTTGCAGAGGCCGTTTAGACAGACCTGAAATACATACATTAAATATGATACTTCTAAAGTGAACCCTTCTCCCACTTTTGTTTTTCCACTCAGGAGAAAATAATTTGACCTTTTATTTAACTATTTTTTTCCCCAATGACTCAAGGGAGCCCATGACCTGCATATATTTTTCTTGTAGATATTTTAAAAAGCATACCATAAAAATAACAGAATAAATTCAAATTTACATAGAGAACTGTTTACGAATGCAACTTTTAGACAATATTCTTCTCTTGAAATTTGATAGCGATCTTCAAATTTTATGAACAATTTCCCCTTTATTAAATAAAACATTATCCAACATGTAATTGGAAAATAAAAAATTATACATCATGATATTACCATCATATCTGTTCATTGTGTGTGATGCATCATTCTATGTGGTTAACAAATTTAATCTGTAAATGACTTGTGTGAGTCACAATGAACTAGATGTTAATCTTTAAACTTATAGAAAGCATTAGTGGTTTTCCAAAATTTTTCCACTTTAGGTTCATCTGGGAAGAGCAGGAGCTTTCGCTCTTCTTTATGATCACAATTTATGTTTCTACTCTCTCACCCTACTTCCCTCAGTGCTCACCAGCATGAGATTCAGAAGCAGCTCTCCAGGCCCTATTTCACTGTCATTTTCTCTCGCTCCCTCCCAGCACTGTGTCTCTCTGCTACACCGCTGAGGTCTTCCTCTCCAGGGCTCTGGTAAAAACGCCCTACTCAACTCTCGGTCCTTCTTCAGTGATTGGCCTATTTCTCCTCTCCCCATTCAAGCTACTGAAGAGAAGACTACACTTAGTCTTTCCATTTTCTCATTGTTCATTCATTCCTTTATTCTCTCTTCTCCTTTTTGTAATAGTAAAATATACATAACTGGAAATTTGCCATTTTAATATATTAAGTGGACAGTTCTGTGACATTAAGCACCATCACATTGTTATGCAACCATAACCAACTGCTAGCTCAAAAATTTTCAGGTTCCAAAATGGAAACTCTGTACCCATTAAATACTAACTCTCTACTCCCTCTACCCCCAAGTATTGGCAACCAGCATTTTACTTTAGATCTTGAAGCGTTCAACCACTTTAGGTACCTCATATAAGTGGAGTCATATAGCGTTTGTCCTTTTGTGACTGGTTTATTTCACATAGCATGATGTCTTCAAAATTCATTCATAGCTGGGTATGATGGCACATGCCTGTAATCCCAGTACTTGGGAGACTGAGACAGGAGGATAGCAGGTTCAAGGACAGCCCCAGCAAGTAGTGAGACTCTCAGAAACCTAGTGAGTCCCTGTTTCAAAAAAAATAAAAATAAAAAAAGAGCTAGAGGTGTAGGTCAGAGGTAGAATGCTTCTTGGTTCAATTTCTGGTACCTCAACCTGAAAATCATTCATGTTTCCTTTATTTGAACCTGTCTTCTTCCACATTATTCCTTGCCAAGGTCACCTGTGACCTCCTTCTTTCTCAAAACTCTGAAAAATTCTTTATCTTTCAGTGGCAGTTCAACTGCATTTGATACTTCTCGATACATCCTCTCTTTTTACTTCCAAGACATCCTTCTCTCCATATTTTCCTTAATTTCTCACACTTTGTGGTTTCTTTTCTACTGTTTTTCTTCTGTCTTTCTATAATCCAGAATATATGCTCCTCGGCCAGTCTCACCCATTGTTAATCTCACCCATTGTTAGAGCTTCTACCCAGCACCTATGTTCTGTCTCTACTCTTTATTTCCAACCCAGATTTCCTTCCTGAGCTCCAGGAAAAGACCAACATCTGTAGCTGGAGAACACCGCTCCACAGTGTTCCAGAGACACTGTGTTCAAAACTAAACCATCTTTTCCTCCAGGTTGTATCAACAAATGGATGGAACCACCCTCTGAATCATTTCTGATTCTCTACCCCTAACATTTAATGATTCCTTCAGTTTTCTCAGTTTTGCTTACTATCCCTGGAGTCTGTCCTCATCCTCCTATTTTTACTGTTTTTTGCTATTTGTCATTTCAAGTATTCTTCTTTCTGGGAGTACTGTCACAGCCTCCTAAGGAGTCTGCTTCTTTTCCTTCAGTTTTATCCTCATCTAACAAGTTCTCCACCCATTGCCAGAGTGATCTTTTGACTAAGTGAATCCAGTTATGTCACTCTCTGAATACAGTTGTTCAATATCTTCCTCTTGCCTTTAGGAAGAAGTGCAACATCCTTAGTGGAGCATTGTGCTCTGCTAGTTCGGGTCTCTGCTCACTCTTCAGCCTTGGCACTGCTATTTCTCTTCTGCAGCATCCTGAGAAGCCTCCCCTCTACACCCTCCTCAGGCTCACCATGTCCTTGTATGTTCTCCTGGAGATCTCCTCCTCATCCATGAGGAAATCTTCCCTGCACAGGTGGGTGTAGTGGAAGCTGCGCAGTGCTGTGTGGATTCCTCTATTTACTCAGGACCAAAGCACTCATTCCTCTAACTGCTGAGAGAGTTGACAACTTGTTCTGGAGGCCACCTTTGGTTGAAGAGAGCTTAAGGCCATGCCTTCCTTCCTGGAAGCAGTCTATGTGCAATGACCAGTTGATATGAAAGTAGAAAGGCCTGGTCCTGTTGCCCCCACTGGGACGACTCATGCCACGCTTGCTCTGTAGATCTTCCATGGAAAGGTTTAAGGCCATGTTGCAAGCTCATCACAACCCAACCTTGCCAGTTCAGCTCCTTTCACTTCACCCTCCAGGTGCTGCTCCTGAAAGCCAGCCTCCTGCACACAGATTTCCATCTGAATCTGTTTCCCAGGAAACTGAATAGAAACATTGAATAGCAACGCTGGGTTAGGACTCTCAATACCACTTGCTTATTCCTATCATAACTCTTATGCTACTATATCATAATTGTCTGTTTACTCACGGATCTATGTCTAAATATAGTGAGCAACTTGAGAACAGAGATTTTCATCTTGTCTTTTTTATCCTCATTTGCTTTTTATCCTGACTCATTAAATCTTTTTGAATAAGTGAATGTGTAAATGAATGTGTGAAAGATTGCCATCTTCAAAAGCCTGAAGGGAGGAGGGTCATTCCTAAAATCATTCTAGCTTTGCTGAACCTTATTTCTTTTTGGAATAGCGGGAGGAATCTGGATTGTCTCTCCTAGAATGTGGCTTTTCATGCTGCATGAAATCACGAGAAGTGTGACTTTGGAGATCTGGATTTAGAAGCCTGAGTTCAACTCTTACAGGAGCATGTCCTTGTTGTGTGATTTTTTGGGCAATCATATAACCTTTAATCAATGGGAAAATAGTATCACCTAACTCATTGATACTGCTTGGTGGCAAATAAGTGAGATAACATGTATGTGAAGTGGTAGCACATAGCAGATACTCCATAAATTATAGCAGTCCCTTTTATTTCCTTTTAGATTGGATTCACTCTTCTGTGATAACTTGCAAAAAAATAGATTATGAGTCGGGTATGGTGGCACACACTTGTAACCCCCGTACTTGAGAGTCTGAGACAGGAGGATCACAGATTTGGGGCCAGTCTCAGCTACTTAGTGAGACACCCCACAACTTAGTGAGACCCTGTTTCAAAATAAAGAATAAAAAATAGGGTTGGGGGTATTGAAAGGAGATGTAGCTTGGAGGTAGAATGCTCCTGGGTTCAATCCTCAGTACTCTTCCCTCTCAAAAATGAAAGAAAAAGATTATAGTAGTTTAGACTCATTAGCTCTCATTATCATATCTTTTCCCCCCACATGGCAAAAATCCATCATTCTATACCACTGTGCTTATTTTAGAAGGGGAAAAAAAAGAGCAACTGAATGCATTTACTCAACCATGCAAGTCCCTGCTTGCTGCTAACTTTGTTATTTATTTGTGAGGCATCAAACTTGCCAGTGGCAAAAGGTATGGCTAGGTGTGTCTGAGAGTGAATCAAAGATGAATGAATGGCACGGATGTAACACTAACTGATGGGTATCAGTGAAGTAAGGAGGGGCAGAAAAGATTAGCCTAAGGTACCAAGGAAGGGTTAAAGAGATGGTTGCAAGGTATCCCGCATTTGGGTACCAGATTCACCCCATATTTTTAGTTTTCTTCTCAGTACTTAGAAAATCACATTTCTCATTCTCTTGCTATTGAATGGAGCTGGTGGAGCAGGTGCTATTGAATGGAGCAGAGTGGAGCTCAAACTCTGACCAATTAGCTGAGATTGTAAGTATTATATCACAAGTAGAAAGAAGCATTTAAGAGAGCCCATGGTCAGCTGCCAGCTAGAAGCAATCTGAAATATTGAAGGACATATGCCCTAGACATCTCCTGACCTGGAGCAGATTCTGCAAAAATATGAAATAATACTTTGTCTCACTCCATTATGAAATATTCATGCTAGTTATGACTGCCACAAAACTTAGACTTTCCTGGCTGATACATTAATTGGTTCTCAGGAAAATTCAGGATAATCTGAAAAAAATAAGACATCTCAGGAAAAAGAGGAACTGTAGTCAACTATCTCAGAAAATATAATTGAAAGTTTGTTCAGAATTCCTTGTTGTTCATCCCTACTGCTCTAATTACTACAGTAATGTTTAGCTTCTCCCTCTAAATCTGATTCTTCTAATCTGTTTCTGCTCCTAAGTGTGTGTGTGTGTGGGGGGGGGCATATTGGGGCTTAAACTCAAGGGCATTCTACTTATGAGCTAGACTTCCAACCCTATTTTATTTTTTATTTGGAAACAGAGTCTTACTAGGTTGCTGTGGCTGGGATGACAGGTATGTGACATAAACCCATTTTATTATTATTATTATTATTATTATTATTATTATTATATTTTGAAACAGGGACTCACTAAGTTGCTGAGGCTGGCTAAGTTCTTTGAGTGAGGAATACTGCTTCTCCAGTCCAATTAGTAACAATCATGGGGTTGGGTCATGAGATACAAAACATGCACAAGGTAAGTCTTTTAAAAACTTATGTATAAGCTGAGCATGGTGGCACATGCTTGTAATCCCTGTGCTTGGGAGGCTAAGAGAGTAGGATCGCACAGGTTCAAAGCCAACCTTAGCTACTTAGTGAGGCTCTCAGCAACTTAGTGAGACTCTGTTTCCAAATAAAATATAAAATAGGTCTGAGAGTATAGTCCGGAGGTAGAAAGCCCCTGGGTTCCATCCTCAGTAGCACACAATAAATAAATAAATAAATAAATAAATAAATAAATAAATAAATAAAATAAAAACTTATGTATAAAGAAAGAAAATCTTGGGCCTCCTGCCAAGAACAGTAGTTTAGAGTCCAGTGAGACAGGGACTGTTCACACGGTAGGCACCATGTTGGCTTGTCTGGTAAAGTAAGATAAAGATTCTTCAGGTCAGTAAGAGAGTCCACTATTCTACTCCTGGGCCCACGAGCACAGAACTGGTTACACAAATTTCTTTGTCTTGACCTGGAAATTGGCCAGGGGTTTCTGAGTTGGAACAAAATTTTTGATGATCTGATAAATCTTCCCAGATGAGACTGGAAAACTGGACCAATGACCTAGAGTCAAAAGCAGATTTCTGACTTCTTAGATACTTGTTGATCATGAAATAGATATTGAACTTTGAGAATGTTTTTGGATAATAATACACACAAAAGTCAATGGTTATTTTAGGGCAGGATACTGCGACTTAAAATTGTTTTGATATTAAAGTATAAATTATGAATTATTTCACTTCCCCTTGGGCATTTGAATTTTTATTTATTATAAATGGAAAATAAGAGATTCCCTTGCCTTTTAATGTCACTGACTGGCCATAGTCTTATGAATCACTTTTCTTAGGTATGATAGTCTGTATTTCCTCTTAAAATACTTACTTCCAGGCCGGGCGTGGTAGGGCATGCCTGTAATCCCTGCACTTAGGAGGCGGAGACAGGAGGATCGTGCAGGTTTGAAGCCATCCTCACTGGCTTAAGAGACCCTGTTTCCAAATAAAAATATAAAATAGGTCTGGGAGTGTAGCCCGGAGAAGGGTTTCCAGGAACCCCAGTACCACACACAAAAAGACAAAACTTACTTCCATTTTAAATTATACTCCTTAACTCCTGTCTTCTTTAACTCTATCCTGAGACGCCTTTTTTATCTTTCTGTAAGCACTCTACTGTTTCCTCAAATGGCTTTAATTCACCAATTTCTCTCCATCTAACTGCCAAATAAAACTCCTAGTGCCAAAATTTAGGGCAAGAGGAAACAAGCCAATTAAATATCTATAAACTAAGCTATAGATTAATAGTAATTATCTAGAAAAATAATGCAGACTTTTTTAAAAATCAGAAATGTCTTCCTACTGTCCCTTATGATGGTTAGGCTCTTCCAACTTCCTTTTGACATTACAAGCAGAATAAAGATCTCCAGTACTATTTCCTGGCCGTAGGTAATGCTACATGGGACAGGGATGGTGGATTTAAAATTTTTTGAGAAATCATGAATATATTGCATGTAATTTAAGATGCCACTATTTATAAAATTCATCCCTGATTCAGGGATGTTAAAAAAGGTGAACAAAGCTGGGGGCAGTGGCCCAAGTTTGTAATCTCAGTACTTTGGAGGCTGAGACATGAGAATCACAGGTTCAAGGACAGCCTCAGCAAATAGTGAGACTCTCATCAACCCAGTGAAAGCCTGTTTCAAAATAAAGAATAAAAAACAGGGCTGGGGGTGTAGCTCAGAGGTAGAATGTCCCTGGGTTCAATCCCTGGCAACACACACACACACACACACACACACACACACACACACACACACAAAAGGTGAACAAGGTGTGTCGCACATTCAACTGGGATGTGGTGTATGGGTTGGTGTGATATAGAGGAGCAGAAATGCAGGTGGATGGGTGCTGAAATTTCATAGTGACCCTTTGATTTCTGCGAGCCTAGTCTCCAGTGTGGCCATGTTAGGAGGCGAGAGAACCTCTAAGAGGCGAGGCCTAGTGGGAATAAATTAGGACATGGAGGGTCCTGCCCTTGGAAGGGGTTAATGGAGTTCTCCCGGGGTCGTCAGTTAGTTCTTGTGAGAGAGCAAGGCCACCCTGCGAACTTGCCCTCTGCGGCACTCAGCCTTTTCCATTTCTGCTTCCCTGCCACATAATGACTTTGAACAGAAGTCTCAGCTGAAGGGGACCGCGCCAGAAGATAAACAGATGAGGTTGCCTGATTTCGGATTTGCATCTCCAAATCCATGAGCTAAATAAACCTCTTTCTAGCCTCAAATATTTTGTTATAGCCAACAGAAAATATACTAGTACAATTTCTAATCCTGTCCCTCATTAGCTGTGTAATTGTGGGCAAAGCATTTAACTTTGTTGTTGAGCCTATGTCCCCTTCTAAAAAGTGGAAAAAAGTAATAGCTATGGAGTCAAGTGTTTTACATTAGACACTGCACAGGAAAGCTCTTGACCCAGTAGCACATGGGTGTTACTTAATTTAAAATTTGAATCTGCCATTTATCTATTGTGTGTGTGTGTGTGTGTGTGTGTATGTGTGTGTGTGTGTGTGGAGAGAGAGAGAGGGAGGGAGGGAGAGAGGGAAAGAGAGAGAGAGAGAGAGAGAGAGAGAGAGAGAGAGAGAGAGAGAGAGAGAGAGAGAGAGAGAGAGACAGGCTGAGAGACTAGGGATTGAACCCAGGGGCATTCTAGCTCTAAATTACATCCTTAGCC
Source organism: Muscardinus avellanarius (assembly GCF_963383645.1). NCBI lineage: Eukaryota > Metazoa > Chordata > Mammalia > Rodentia > Gliridae > Muscardinus > Muscardinus avellanarius. The sequence goes on from NC_137801.1 coordinate 59,287,893, forward strand.
CTTTTTAAAAATATGTTTTTGTTTTGGAACAGGGTCTCACAAGGTTACTGAGAGTCTTGCTAAATTTCTGAGGCTGGTCTTGAGAATCTTCCTTCTTTTAAGCATCCTTTAGACAGGAGGGAAGAAGCTCCTGTCCTATTAAGAAAATTAATCTAGGACTAGAAAAAACTCCCCGGTTAGGAGAGAAAGTGCCCAAATCCTTGTGAACTCAGCCTTCTTTGCTTTATTGTGGACTTGATAGTAGTTTGTTTCTTCTTCCTTTACTTCAAATCATTATATTTTCAGTCCCTACTTTCTGTCAGGCACCGGAGGGTAAAAGATCAGTAAGACATGGTGGTATCCACGGATTACAGTCAAATAAGAAAAGACAGGCACAAAAGTAAATTGCTGACAAACATTTAACTATTTTTAAAAAATGATGTAAACCTTTTCAATAAAGAAAAATTGTTTTAAAAGTTAGATTCTCAGTATCTTCTGTAGTTTGCCAAGTGTCATAGAAGCATTCTACCATGAAAAGATTCCCTTCTTGAATGTTCCTCTCTTGTTTGAGTTAATTTTGACTTTGGCATCAGGGCACATTTTGTTTTTCTTCTGCTCTTACACCCTGCATCTGTTACCTTCTCTGTCACTAAGTGTAGAAAGTAAATCACCAGGCAAGAAACAATAAGCATGAATCTAGAATCAAAATTGGTAGGCATAATTTTAGCTCTACCTGATTTTATGATACATTTGCATATGGAATACTCTATCTATAGAACTCTCAGGTTTCCTGAGGAATTAAAATAAATTTAAGATTTGGGTTTACTAGTTTTGTGGATAAGTCACTTAAGCACAGTGAGCTGCAATTTCCTCACTGGTAAAGATGAGTGATAATAATATCTATGGGATTGTAGTAATGAACATATACACCTACACATAGTAGGCCTTTAATAAATGTTATATATTCAAATCTGAGAACACAAAAGAAAATTCTCAGCCCTTGGATAATTGCACAAAAAATCAAATGCTTTAATATGATTTCAGTGTATATTAGGGGCTAGAATTTGATCTCATATTAAACAGAAAAAGTTATTAAAATGATCTTCACCTAGGATATCCACTGGAACAAAGTCACTGCAAGCTGTAATTGCATAGCTAGAGCTATGAACTCTAAAAACTAGCATGGTTACAGGTTTAGAGTCTCATAGAGTATGGAACGCCCAAACTGGCTCATAATATAGATGGAGTCTGACACTCTCTGGGATTAGATATTGGGCCAATTTAGGAGGTTTCACATCTTATTCGCAATATATAATTGTTCTCCTGGAACACTCTTGGCAAAAGCGTGCTGACCAATAATGCTTTAAAACCAGTTGGGAGCAGCACGTGGGCATGGGGGGAGGCCCTTTGTCCCGGGAGTCAGGCACAGTGTCCTCTCGTTTCCATGCACATAAGGACATCTGAAGAGTACTTTCTGTTCCCTGCACAGGATATTTTTAGAGCCTTAGCTGCCTCAAAGTAGAAAATAAAACTCAACAGGATTTCTAACTTGTCTTTAATTTCTACGTCTCCTTGGCAGTCGTAATATTATACATAGTAAATATCTAGGGTAAATCAAGCGAGCATGTGGGAAAATGATATTTCACACCTCTCTTTTGGAATTATGTGCAGAATCTGCTGCATCCCTTATGTTGAGTATCACATAGTTGTATTGATAATCACCCCGGTTGAACATGATGAACTGCAATTAGATTATTAGTCATTGTTCTGTTGCATAAAATGTTTGATTTCTCAACTCCTGGATTAAATCTACACTACAGGCTGCTCCTTTATAAGTATTTTGTCACCGACTTACACAAGGCTGTACAAAACGGATTGACAATGGCTAAAACAGAGCAAATAATTGGAGAAATTATTAAGTCCTCGGTCAAAACAACAACAAACTTTTATGAAAATTTGGATCCAGTTTCTTTTCTTTTCTTTTTTTTTTTTTTGTGGTACTGAGGATGGAACCCAGAGGCTTTCTACCTCCAGGCTATACTCCCAGACCCATTTTATACTTTATTTGGAAACAGGGTCTCACTTACGTTGCTGAGAGCCTTACTAAGTAGCTGAGGCTGGCTTTGAACCTCCTGTCTCAGCCTCCCAAGCGCGGGGATTACAAGCATGCACCACCACGCCCGGCTTTGGATCCAGTTTCTAATAGAATACTAAAACTAAAAAGGCATTGGGTCCTCAATAATGACTTTTGAGCAGTAGATCTCTGCAGTCCTCTGGTGTATACTAGCCATGCCCAAAATTCACTTTTTTTTTTTTTTTTTTTTTTTGCGGGTCTGGGGATGGAATCCAGGGGCATTTGACCTCCAAGCTACACCCCCTGCCCTATTTTTTATTCTTTATTTTAAAACAGGGTCTCACTAAGTTGCAGAGGCCCTCACTAAGTAGCTGAGACTGTCCGCGAACCGTGATCCTCCAGTCTCAGCCTCCCAAATGCTGGGATTACAAACATGCACCACCACGCCCAGCTTCAAAATTCCCCTTTTGTGCTAACAAGGAAGCACCCCAGAGCAAGTAATATGCTTGCTGCGGACGCTGCTCTCAGGTGCCCCTGTAGCTTAGACTCCTCTCGACTTTTCCTTTCCTCACTGCTTGTCTAGTTTTCACGCTTCCCTCTCTCTTCTCACCCTCACTGCTCTCCTGTCTCCTGCTTCCTCTCCGTTCCTTTGTAGTTTTCAAGCTTGATTTCTTTTCTTCCTTTCCTGTTTTTCTTTCTTCAGCCCCGATCTCCTTTTCTTTGTTTTTCTCTATTGCCTTCTTCCTCCCCTCTCTCTTAAGGCAATGCTGCGTAATGGCGGTTAAGAGCAGGGGCTTCGGAAGCAGAATAAATGGTTTGTAATTCACTGAGGGACCTTTGGGAAGCTATTTAATCTCACCCTGATGCCGTTACCCTTATTAATCAAGGTTCAACAGGGGAAACAGAACCACCACTGTGGGAGATACTGGAGAAGTGAAGGTCTGAAGAGGGTGTTAGAAGACCGGAGGGGCCACCCAGCGCCCACCTGCAAAGGCAGGCCTGTAGAAACTGCCTTTGCAAGCCCCAACTGCTGAAATGGGACCACAAACAGGAGCTGGTGAAGGATCTACGGGGAGCCAATGCCTCAGGAAGGCTGCATTCAAGCATCAGGTGATGGATGCAGTGTTAGGTCAGCAGGTCCAGAGGTCCCAAAGTAGCAGGACATGGAGTGGACGAGGACGGACAGCGAGAACCTGCTCGCGTCCCCGTTGGCCTGTTATCAAACCAGGATGATCTTCAGGGGTACTGGCTGCTGCTCTACTTCTGCCTTCTAAATCTCAGCAGATTCCATGCTGGGTCAAATCAAACCCAGAATCAGACAGGATTCTGGAGAATGTAGGTCTCGTGGAAAAGTAGAAATCAACATATGAGTAATTTTCAAAATGCAGTTATCGGGAGTTCATAAATCATGGGGATGTTGTGAAAAGTAGGTGAGATTTAATACATGCAAAGAAAGCACTTATCACCATGTCTGACACATGGTAAGTATTCAATCAATGTCAATAGTCACTTCCTCTGTGTTCTCAATCCATTTCCCCTCTTGTGTATTCTACCTAAGCAACATCACCAAATTCCTCAATGTCATTATTAGTGTATCATCAATATTCAGGATAAATAGTAAAAGAATATGGAAAGTGTAACATAGTGGTGTGTGTGTGTGTGTGTGTGTGTGTGTGTGTGTGTGTGTGTGTGTAAGCTACTGGGGATGGAATCCAAGGGCATTCTACCTCTGAGTTATACACCCAAACCTATTTTACATATTGAAACAGAGTCTCACTAAGTTGTGGAGGCATTACTAAATAGCTGAGGCTGGCTGCAAACAATGTGATCCTACTGTCTCAGCCTCCCAAGTACTGGTATTACAAGCAGGCACCACCATACCTAGCACAAAGTAGTTTCTTAAACTGTTTTCTAGGAAGCTGGGCATGGTGGTGCACGCTTGTAATCCCAGCATTTGGGAGGCTGAGACCAGAGGATTGCGGTTCGTGGACAGCCTCAGCTACTTAGTGAGGTCCTCCGCAACTTAGTGAGACCCTGTTTCAAAATAAAGAATAAAAAAATAGGGCAGGGGGTGTAGCTTGGAGGTCAAATGCCACTGGGTTCCATCCCTAGACCCGCAAGAAAAAAAAAAAGAAAAAGAAGAAAAATATGTTTTCTAGGCAACACACAATGTATCCTTTTTTATGCATCAACACACAGAACACTTTCTACTTTATTTTTGTGATACTAGAGATAAAATCCAGGGCCTTGCACATACTAGGCACTGAGCTACACCTTCAGACACAGAATGTTTGTTTTGTTTTGATACCAGAGATTGAACCCAGGGGCATTCTACTTGCAAGATAGCCCTCTATACCTTTTATATTTTGAAACAGGGTCTCTCTAAGTTGTAAGGCTGTTCTCAAACTTGTGATTCTCCTATTTCACCTTCCCAAGTACTGGGATTATAGACGTGTGTCACCACATCTGGCTACCAGTATGCTCTTAACAGCCTATGAACTAGGCAATATCATCATTCACATCAAAAGATGAAGAACTAAAAGTAGAGAGATTTACTTGTCCCAAATCATAAAGCATGTAAACACAGTTCCAGTTTATACCAGAGTAATGAAAGCTGAATGATTTTTTTTTTTTTTTTTTTTTTGGTGGTACTGGGGGTGGAACCCAGAGGCTTTCTATTTCCGGGCTATACTCCCAGACCCATTTTATATTTTATTTAGAAACAGGGCCTCGCTAAGTTGCTGAGAGCCTCACTAAGTAGCTGAGGCTGACTTCGAACCTGCGCGATCCTCCTGTCTCAGCCTCCCAAGTGCGGGGATTACAAGTGTGCGCCACCACGCCCGGCGGCTCAATGATTTTAAATACTGTTTTCATTAAGAGAGGGAATACCAACTGCAGAAAAATCATCTTCAGAAATACAACACCTTCAAAGGTAACAAAGGATCTAACTCATAATCTACTTCAGAGGGCTCTTTATTGCTTCACTCAGAATTTGGACAAATTATAAATGTCCTCCATGGTTTGGGATGATAGTGGTGGTCATCAGGACTTATATGGGACAATGTTAGGCAAACTCGCCTTAACTGTCAAGCGAAGGTTGAGGTATTCGGAGTGAGAGATGGAAAATTTTTGAAGAAAGTTTCAAGTTAACTCATACTTAAATATACTTTTACAGCCTAGAACATGAAAAACTCACTCCAAAGGACTCCCTGGCCTCCTTTGAAGCATAGCCCTGTGGCTTTTACTGGAACAAAAAGTTCCCTAAGCTTTTCTAGGCAGAAAATCTTTCGCCTCTGCCTTAAGTTCAAGCTGTCTCCTAAAGCAAAAGCTCTAAATGCACAACTCCAGAGATTGTACTCAGTGGGCTAATGCGGCCTTTTAAACACTTTTTTCTTAAAAAGTGTCAATGTTTTCAGATGGGACTTATCAGTTTTCACTTATCTTTCCTTAGTATCTCTCCCCGCCTTCTTTCATTATTGTCTGCCTCGACCTAGAAGGCAGATCAGCTTCCAGTTTCTGCAAAGAAATAGTTTGGAGCAGGACAGATTCCAGAGGGATTGACTGGTCCTGGATTACCACATGGAAATCGACAGGGACAAGGGCACAGTCCTCCCATTCTCCTGTTTCGCATTCATCTGACTCTTCCGCTCTAACTCCATTCCTCAAATTTCTTTATGGATAAATTTTCTGTTTGGCATTCCCTAGGTTTATCTTCTAAGAAGCAAGACCTGAACTGCTCAAAAAGCCAAGTGGGGGAACCATAGGCAGGAATTCGTCTCTGTCAACTGCATTTTGTAAGCGAAAAATCCTGAGACGCACAGGCTGACTGGGGACCAAAGGAGTGAAGCACAGTATGTAAGACTTGTTTCTGAGTGGGCACAGGTGCAATCCTTTCAGCCGGGCTTCAAGAAGGATGCATTGTGTACTTCTCAAATTTGTAGAGTTTGAAGTTTTAAAGTGTGCCATCATTAGGAAAATATTTGCTTTCCTATAGTTTGGAACTTATATGGTATGAAAGCTTGAAGGTAGTAGAATATGATAAATGATGTTTTTTTCTATGTTGACAAAGCATTTTTTGACACTGAGGAGACTGACAACCTGTTCAAAGCAGTGCTGGTATTCATCGCTTCAATTAACTTAACGAAACTAGAAAGTGCAGTCAAATGACTTATTCAAAGGCTGGATTTGGTATTTTATGATAAAAGATTGACAAAAATTTGTGGCATGCCATTTAAAATATACATTTTAGATATACTGGACAAGATCTTCCTTTTTCTATAGAGATATGAAAATAATGGGATTATAGATTCTAGCTTGCTGAAAGGAGACCTAGAAACTTGCCTCCTCTAAGAGAAGCCTAGTAGTGATTTGCACTTGCAGATTTCTTCTGGTGTGCTCTGTTTTCTGGTTTATGAAACTGAATCTAGGCAGTTGGCCCACTCCTTATTTTCACGCTTTCCTTTCTCCCCTCCCCTCCTCTCCCCTCCCTTTTCTCCTTCCTTCCTTCCTTCCTTCCTTCATTTGTGGTACTAGAGATTGAACCTAGGGATATTCTACTTCTGAGCTATACCTCTAGGCCTTTTATTTTGAAACAGGGTCTCACTAAGTTGCTGAGAGCCTTGTCAAATTGTGAAGCCAGCTTCCAATCTGTGATCTTGTCTCAGCCTCCCAAGTACTGGGATTATAGGCCTGTGTCACTATACCCGGTATATTTTCACCATTTTCTTATCTTCTTTCTAACATGTCACTAAAGAGGCTTTTGTTTATCTGGTATTTAAATCATATTTTTAGCTGGGAGTAATCCCTGTGCTTGGGAGGCTGAGACAGGAGGATCACATAGGTTCCAAGCCAGCCTCAGCTACTGAGTGAGGCTCTCAGCAACTTAGTGAGACCTTGTTTCCAAATAAAATATAAAATAGGGCTGGGAGTATAGCCCAGAGGTAGAAAGCCTCTGGGTTTCACCCCCAGTACCACAGACACAAACACACACACACACACACACACACACACACACACACACCATATTATTACTTTTAATTAGGTATAAATGTTATAATTTTTGTGTGTGTGTGTCACTTGGAGTGGAACCCAGGGACTTTCTACCTCCGGGCTATACTCCCAGATCTATTTTATATTTTATTTGGAAACAGGGTCTCACTAAGTTGCTGAGAGCCTCACTCAGTAGCTGAGGCTGACTTCAAACCTGTGCGATCCTCCTGTCTCAGCCTCCCAAGCACGGGGATTATAAGCGTGCGCCACCATGCCCGGCTAAATGTTATAATTTTGTTTTTTTAACCTGTAGAAAATTTCCTATCTCTTCTCTCAAAACCAAAATATTTGTGATTTATAGAAAGATAACTACAACTAGAGTTTTTGATTTAAAAAATGTATGACTGGACACGGTATGGTGGCACATGGAGGCTGAGACAGGAGGAACACGGTTTTGAAGATAGCCTCAACTACTTGGTGAGGCCCTCTGCAACTTAGTGAGACCCTGTTTCAAAATTAAGAATAATAATAATAATAAGTAGAGCTGTGAGTGTAGCTTGGAGGTAGAATGCCCCTGAGTTCCATCCCCAATACTGCAAAATAAAAGTAGAACCGTTGATATAAAAGAATCTTACCAAACATATTTAATATTGTTGGAAGACCAGACCAGTCTAATACATAATTATAATTTCATGATATATGAAATCACGCATTTAACATAATTAAGTAAATTGATGTAAATCCCAATTCCTTATACAATAATGGTAACTTCTAGAGCACATTATATTTCCCCCAACTTTGTCCAAAATATAGTGCATACAGGCCTGGTCAGCATAATGAATACACTTTTAGAAAAGTAGATTCCCAATTTTGAGGATTCTTTTGAATGCTCGGAAAAGTATATAGAACTACAGGTCCTTGGAACACTACAAATCAAAATAAACAAATGACTTAGGCATTTTGGAAGAAAAAGAGGTAAAATATTCAAGTTAAATGCAAGCATTGCATGGAGAATAGTTTTTATGGGACAAGGTTTGTCACACAGTCAATATTAACAATGGCAGCAATGATAACAATTTGATCAATCTTGGAAAGATGATTCTCTCCTTAGGCTAGAATTTTTGAATCACTGAAGCTGCAATGTCCAATAGAGCTTTCTACAATGATGGAAATGGTTTCTGATCTACACAGTGAAGCTTGCGAGCCACAAGCCACGGGTGACTACTGAGCATTTGAAATGTGGCTACTGCAACCGACGAACTGGATTCTTTTAGTTTATTATTTTAATTAAAGTTAAATTTATATGGCCACACGTGGGTAGTGGCTACTGTATTAAACAGCACAGTCCTAGAATACTATCGATAAGGCCTCCTTGAAAATTTTATTTAATTTACTAATTTCCTCATGTGCACACACACACATACACATTAATTTATTATTTCTACAAATATTTACTAAGTGCTTTCTTTGTTCCAGGCACTAAGGATATAATAGTGAGCAACATTGATCCAGGCCCTACCTTCGTGGAATTTATACAGTCTCGTGAAACAAATAGACACCGATCAAATAATCACACAGCTGGTGGGAATTAGGAGAACCGAAGCTTGTGAGATTGTCCCCTGTGGCCGAGCTCTGTGAAGAAAACCAGGCTTTACAACCTCTTTAAAGTCTTCTGATTTTCCCCAAGGAAATGACCTGTGACCTAGGATCTGAAAGACATTTGGCCCTATGGAAAGGATGGATTTTATCAGTCGACACTACAGAGATCAAACAGGGTTGGTAGAAACAAATTCAAATAATTATCATACTGACTGCATATATAAACAAAATCACTGTTTCTCTTCAGAAAGAAGAAGGGTATCAGAAACCTGGTGGCTTAGGAACATTAAAGCTGTCAAAACTGAAAGTACAAGGGTTGATCACAGCATATCCAGGGAGTTTTTGAGTCATTTTGACTCACCCTGTACAAGGCAGAGGCCCTGCTAAGAGCTTCTCTCTCTGCTATTAAAATGAGGTATAGACAGCAGACGTGCACACACCGGTATGAACACACATGCATTTGGGTGCAATTAAAAGGTAAGAGGTCAGATGAATTATATTTCCTTAAAATTATATTTTGAGATGTTCTTGGGAGAGTATATCCCTCCGGAATACTAGCTAGGTTTCGGGTATAGACAAACCATCTCTCTTGAAAACATACCATGGAAAGCTACACTGATTTCTTCCAGTTAAATATTTCACAATGCCCTACTATGATGATCATCTGGAAAATAGTTTATTTGAGAGTTCAGGAAACAAAACTGCCCAAAAGGATAATAAGTAGGAATTGGAATCTAGTTTGCATGTAGAATTCCAATTTCCCAGAAGTTCTAGTTCATAATCAGATTTAACTGTGAAATGATATATGATAATTTGAAAATAATTATGTACTCTCAAATGAGAAGCCACTAAAGCACAACAGCCCTGAATTAAAGTAGCATGTGACACTCTCTGATGTTACTGGCTGTGACTTTAATTTGGTTTGGAGACAGGGTGACCCTGCCTCCTCAAAACATCCTGATTCTAGTAAAATATCCAGGCAGAATTTCCAAGAGATATACTCTCTCATCCTCAAAAGAATTCAAAAAGTATACACAGCATCTTCATCCGTCCAATATCTCTTGAATTGCCCCAGTTTTGTGGATTCTGCCAGGTGCCTGGGCTCTATCTTCCCTCCTTCCCTCTCTTTCTATTATGCCTGATACTCATTAAGTGATGTGCATACTTATATCAAAATTATATTGCATCCAATCGATAGAAATCACTACATAGCATACGTATGGCACATTCTGGAGGTGTGTGCTATATAGAGTCACTGAGAAGTCTTGGGTCAGTGCAGCTTTGAAGGTTTTTGTCTTACTCACAAATAGTGATACCATGTCCTTTCCTGGATCCAATGTAAGATCTCTATGAGTAATGAGAGTGAGAGTATGCTGCTCCCTAATTCCAGTCTGCAGATAACCCAGAGTCTCTGCACTAATTGGTTGTACTGAGATCAATTTTCTGCAAAACTCACATGTTGTTTTTATCAGGATGTATGTTTACTGTACCTGCTAATTATCTTGTGGGCTTTTTTTTTGGGGGGTGGTGGTACTGGGGATGAATCCCAGGAGCATTGTACCTCCGAGCTACACCCCCAGCCCTATTTTTTAGTCTTTTTTTTATTTTTGAAACAGGGTCTCACTGAGTTGTGAAGGGCCTTGCTAAGTAGCTGAGGCTGTCCACAAACCACGATCCTCCTGTCTCCTGAATGCTGGGATTACAAGTGTGTGCCACCATGCCTGGCTCTTGTGGACTATTTTAAATTTTTCTGTGTGTGTATGTGGTGTTAAACCCAAGGGCATTCTATATCTGAACTATACCACCAGGCCTATTTTATGTTTTATTTGGAAATAGAATCTTGCTAAATTGCTGAGAGCCTCTTCAAATTGCTGAGGCTGGCTGATCTTCCTGTCTCAGCCTCCCAAGTACTGTGATTACGGGCATGTCTTACCGCACCCAAAGCTTAATTTTTGTAATGCAAAATATCAAATATATCCTAAAATTGGTACACTGCAGTATACTGAAGCTCTATGTACTCCCATCCCTCAGCTTCCATGTGTCCAACTCATAGCCTCCTCGTCTACATTTATACCACACCCACCTACCCCTTTCTGTATTATTTAGAAGTAAATTAATAAATAGTTTGCACCTTAATGGAGCAGTTTCTAGAAAAGGCCAATTTTCCCCGTAAGCTTTTGATCCATCTCTCTCCAATAAGAAGTAACTACCATCTTTGAGATTCCCTACAATATTCTTCACTGTTTCTTCTAACATCTACTGTTTCTTAATCTTTGTATATATTTTCTTTCTCATTGAAACCTAAGTATGTTGAAGGTAGGTCTATGAATAATGGACCTAGAATTCAATAGATGTTCGTTGAGTAAAAGAAGATTGTATGAACCTGAGTTATAATGACTAACATCCAAATTTAAATCAAGATTGATTCCACACCTATCACCAGAAATCAAAGAAACATCTCTTTACTCTGTGATTTGCTCTGGCTTCTGTTTATAGATCTTAAGTACAGGTCTTGAGTTTCTTCCAAATGCCAATAAAAGCTTTAGGCAAATTATATTTATCTTGAATTGAATGATGGAGAAGCTAAATACAATAGAAGATACACTTGTTATTTATAATGCAAGATAAAAAAGATGATTTCATAAAGCTATGTATTAAGTAATCCAAACTTGAAAATGTCAATTCACATTTTGCATAAAATAGTAGAAGAAATTTGGAAAGTATAAACTCTCATGTGAAAATGAACTTTGGAGTCAGGCAGAGCTGGCTGCAAATCCCTGACTGGCCACGTGTTTGCTCATATGACACTGAGCAAGTTACTGAGCTTGTAAGACCCTTACTCTTCTAATCTGGGAATCTTCTACTAATATGGGAAGGATTTTTTTCTTGCTTCATATAACCATGAAGGATTAAGTAAAATAGCATACATGAGGTTTCTCAGCACTGCCTGTTGTATATTTGGCACTCTTACTCATTGGTTAATAATATTAGCAACCATTTCTTGAGAGCTTACTATAAGCTGGCTCTGGATTAAGAACAATATAAATTCTATTAGTCTATTTTATGTTGCCGTAACAAAATAGCCAAGACTGGATAATTTATAAGAAATAAAGTTTTATTTGACTCTGCAGGTCCAAGTGCATGGCTCTGTCATCTGTCCAGCTCCATGCTGCATCATATATAACTTGTAGAAGGGAGAGTAGATATGTGTGGAAGAGAGTAAAAAGGGGCCAAACAGTTGCTAAATCATTAACATGAGAAAAATATAATTTTTTTCATATTTGTAATACTGGGGTTTGAACCTGGGGGGATATACCTCTGAACCACACCCTAGCCTTATTTTGTTTTATTTTGTATTTTGGAACAGGGTATCACTAACTTGCTGAGGCTGGCTTTGACCTGTGATTCTCCTGTCTCAGCCTCCCATGTTCTGGGATTACAAGCAGGTGCTACCACATTCTGCAATTGAGAGTTTTTCAAAAAGTAAGAGAATTAATAATAGAAGGAGGAACACTTGAAGACCATATTCATTTTTATTTTAAGCCACAGAAAACTAAGAATTTGATAAAAAAATTAGTATGTTTATTCAAGGGATGCAGAGTATACAGAGACTTTTTGTAATACTAATATTAGTGATGTAGCAGAAAAATATTCCTAAAGGTACAACTTTCCTAGGCATCTACAGAAGTAGTAGCATCAAAAGTGTATAAAAAGTCGGGCATAGTGGCGCATGCTTGTATTCTCAGTACTTGGGAGGCTGAGACAGGAGGATTGCGCAGGTTCGAAGCCAGCCTCAGCTACTTAGTGAGGCTTTCAGCAGTTTAGTGAGACCCTGTTTCTAAATAAATAAAATATAAAAAAAAAAGTCTAGGAGTGTAGCACGGAGATAGAAAGCTCCTGGGTTCCATCTTTAGTACCATACACACAAAAAAAGTGTATAAAATATATAAAATTTAAGCTGGGCGTGGTGGCGCACACTTGTAATCCCCGCACTTGGGAAGCTGAGACAGGAGGACCGCACAGGTTCGAAGCCAGCCTCAGCTACTTAGTGAGGCTTTCAGTAACTTAGTGAGAACCTGTTTCCAAATAAAAAATAGAAAACAGGTCTGGGAGTATAGCCCGGAGGCAGAAAGCCTCTAGGTTCCACCCCCAGTACCACCAAAAAAATAAAATAAAATAAAAAATAAAATAAAATAAAAAATAAAAAATAAAATATATAAAATTTGAAAAATTTTCTGAATATTTTAGGTGAAAATATTAATATCAGTAAAGTGTTTAGGATAATGCCTGACCATAATAAGCATGAAATAGTGGTTTGTTAAATAACATGATAAAATACCCAATATATTAGGTGGATCAGAATCTGAAACAGTGTCCAGTGCTTATATCTTAGGAAAACACTTTATACCCTTCCCTGAAGAGAGTATATATATTCTCCTTCTCTTTATTAGAAGTTCTGTCATTTCCTAAATCTAGTTAGTTTCATTAGTTATTCTAATACAAAAGCCTAGAAAACTTTTGCTAAAATATTTATGTTGACTACTATTGAAGGTTTTTGTTCTCTTTGAATAAAAATATGTAGATTTGTTCGTTTAGAAAATGCAATCTAGAGCCGGGCGTGGTGGCGCACGCTTGTAATCCCCGCGCTTGGGAGGCTGAGACAGGAGGATCGCACAGGTTCGAAGCCAGCCTCAGCTGGCTTAAGAGACCCTGTTTCCAAATAAAATATAAAATAGGTCTAGGAGTGTAGGAGAAGGCCTCTGGGTTCCATCCCCAGTACCGCACACACACACAAAAAAAGAAAAAAAAATGCAATCTAAAGCCAGGCGTGGTGGCTCACACCTCTAATCCCAGTACTTGGGAGGCTGAGATAGGAGGAAGACAGTTTTGTGGCTAACCTTAGCTACTTAGTGAAGCCCTCCACAACTTATGAGATCCTATTTGTTTTTGTTTTTGTTTTTGTTTTTATTTTTATTTTTGTTTTGTTTTGTTTTGTGGTGCTGGGGATGGAACTCAGAGGCTTTCTACCTTCAGGCTGCACTCTCAGACCTATTTTCTATTTTATTTGGAAACAGAGTCTCACTAAGTTGCTGAGAGCCTCACTAAGTAGCTGAGGCTGGCTTTGAACCTGCGCAATCCTCCTGTCTCAGCCTCCTAAGTACTGGGATTATAAGCGTGTGCCACCACGCCTGGCTTAGTGAGATCCTATTTAAAAAAAAAATAGAGCAGGGCATGGTGGCGCACACCTGTAATCCTTGTACTTGGGAGGCTGAGACAGGAGGATCTCACAAGTTCAAAGCCAGCCTCAGCTACTTAGCAAGGCTCTCAGCAACTTAGCGAGACCCTGTTTCCAAATAAAATATTAAAAAAATAGGTCTGGGTGTGTAGCCTGGAGGTAGAAAGCCTCTGGGTTTCACCCCCAGTACCACAAAGAAGAAAAAGAAAAAAAGAAAATAGTGCTGGGGTATATCTCAGAGGTAGAGTGCCCCTGGGTTCAATCTCCAGTACCAAAACCAAAACCAAACAAAAAAACCACCACCACCAACAAAAACAAACAAACACCACCACCAACAAAAAGACAATCTAGCATAGAAAGCTATCTTTAAGGTTGGGCAGGCATGGCTAGTTCCTACAAGCTTCCATGTTTCAGATACAGACTTACTGTAGTAAAGAAGAATCTGAGTTAAGTGTCTGAAGAACAGGGTGTGATTTAGCTAAGATTGCCAATTTTGTGACAGCATGTTTGGAAAATTTGCCCCCGAACCAGCTGTCATGGGTATTTCTTAAATTAAAATAATTCCCACTGAATCTTTTGGAAGTAAATAGTTAGTGTCCAAGAATCTACCAGAATAAGCCTTCGTGAAGTCTAATAAGGACAGGAGTTTTTGTCTATGGCTGTCATCTCTGCAGACCCAGGACAGGCACCACAAATCTGTGTTGACTATGGAATGAGGGGGAAATTATTTATGCCACAGTTTGACATACCAGGAGCCTGGCTTGTGCTTATTCTTACTGTTAAAGCTTTCCATAAACACGTCCTCAAGTTCCTGGATGTTATATGGAACATTTTCAAACAAATTTTGGATAATAACCTCAACTGTTATTATCCAGGTTGTATGTGACAAATATAAACCCGTTTTATGATGGTGGCATATAAAAACCTCCATGGATTTGGATTCAGGCAAAGTTAAAGACTCCAAAACGGTCTCAACTGGACAAATGTTGAGCAGAACAATTGTTGCCTCCAGTTGCTCTTGACGTGAGGATTTGGTGGGGTGGGGAGGATCTGTGTTTGCTATTCATGGACAGACTCTTTTCTTTTTTCTTTTGCAGATTTTGTAAGCTAATGAAAACTAATCGGTTTGGACAGGTGGGTCAGCTGCTCTGTACCTGGACTTTTTATCATCTCAGATAGTGGGACAGAAGGAGCTGTGGCCACCCACTTGTAATAGAAATGTTGCTTGGTTTTCCGGCAGTGCTCTGCCCGTCTGCTCTGACTTGGGTGTGGGGTAGGCAACATCTCAGGAGGTCCTCAGTGGGGGCATGTCTCCAGAAAGGTGAGAGGATGGTAGATGAGACATGGGGTTGAAACATAGGTACAAATACGTCCATCTTTTGCCTCCTATTTCATGTAAGAAGCCAATGAATTTAAGTTGCTTTTGCTCTGTTAGAGTGCCTGAGTTTGCCCAAGTTTAGCCATTGGAGTGGAGCACATTTATGCCCTTGGGGCTACTGCTTGTGGCAGGACACAATGCTTTTGTATGCATCACTAAGCACAGCGTGAAATTAGTCTCCAATGGGAGGAGGCATGACCAATGAGTGTCAGATGCTTAGGCTTTTTGTGTGACTCCAGCCAGAGGCAGAGATGTGGGTATCTGAAAAACAGGGCTCAGGAAAACAAAGGAGGCAACTGAGGGCTCCAGCCTAAGAAATCCCACAGTTTACAATGCCTGGGGTGGTGGTAGTGAAAGGGACACATTGGGGGTCAGAGTGAGGGAGGAGGAGATCTTTCCACGTGACTTGATAGAGCTCTGATTAACTGGCCTGACCATTCATCAGCAGGGCAACCTTGAGCAAGTTACCTAACTTAGGGGCTTCACTTTTCTTATCGTAAAATGAGAACAATAAGAGTACTGATGTAGTTAGGTGGTTATGAAGTGCAAGTGAAACCATGGGAAAACATTTAGGTTTATGCCTGGCAAGTAGTAAGTTCTCAATAAACCTTAGCTCTTACTACTTGTGGCTCAAGTTTGCTTTCACGATGTGGCTTGATTAACTCATGTGAAGCTTGTATTAAGAGAAGACTGTGGGTCCGGGCTGCCTGGCCCCGACCCTGGGCGGATGGGCAGGCACTGGCGGGGCAGCCGTAGGCGACCCCCTCCCCACCCAGAAGGACCCTGAGGTCCGGGCTGCCTGGCCTCGACCCTGGGCGGGTGGCAGGCGCTGGCGGGGCACCCTTAGGCGACCCCCACCCCACACACCCGGAATGAAAAAAAATTTTCATTGTTACCAAGTGCCTGAACCCACATCCTCCCCAAACCACACATACTCTCTTCTCTCTCTCTCTCTCTCTCTCTCTCTCTCTCTCTCTCTCTCTCTCTCTTAAGGGAAAAGATAAAAGAAAAATATTCGAGAGGGGTTAAGATGGCCACGGCGGCAGCTAGAATATTGGAGATGCAGACAAAACATATACATCTGAACTGGAGCTTTTGGAAAAATTCCCCGTGAAGGAGGACTGAGGCTTCTCTACATCTTTAAGAATCCTGGACATCACCTGTAAGGAGAGAGTCTAGCAGAGCCCTAGGAGGAAGGCGTTGGCGACAGCAGTAGCCGAGATGGCAGTGGAGACTTGTCTTTGGGAGAGGCAGACATCTGATCCAACCCACCCTGATCCTCTGAAGAAATTACCCCAAAGGTCGAATGCTACCATCACGCATGCTTTGGAACACTGGACATTGTGCGGTATGGGAAAAGAGCTTGGGAAAGATTTGAAATGGTGGAGACAGTCGCATTGGCAGCGGCAAGTACTCAGGGGAGGCAGAGATCTGACATAATACACCTGGAACTTTTGAAGAAATTACCTCAGAGGTGGAATACTACTACCACGCACCTCGGGAACGTGGGACAACCTGCTGGGTGAAAAGGGGGCTTGGATCGGAGCCTGCTGTAAGGCAAGGCAGGTGATGGGGCCTCCGAGGCTGGGATCAGAGCCTGCTGAGGGGTTAGGTCGGTGCCGGGGCCAGCGAGGCTGGGATCGGAGCCTGCCATAAGACAAGGCTGGTTCTGGGGCCTCCGAGGTCGGGATCAGAGCCAGCTGATGTGTTAGGCCAGTGCCGGAGCCAGCAAGGCCGGGATCGAAGCCTGCTGTGAGGCAAGGCCGGTGCTGAGGCCTCCAAGGCCGGGATCGGAGCCTGCTGAAGGGTTAGGCCAATGCTGGGGCCATCGAGGCCAGGATCAGAGCCTGCTGTGAGGCAAGGCCGGTGCCGGGGCCCCTGAGGCAGGGATGGCACCAGCCGAGGGATTAGGCCGGTGCTGGGGCCAGCAAGGTCGGGATTGGAGCCTGCTGTGAGGGAAGACTGGTGCTAGGACCTCCGAGGCTGGGATCGGACTCTGCCGAGGGGTAAGATCAGTGCCAGGGCCAGTGAGCTGGGATCGGAAACTGCTGTGAGGCAAGGATGGAGCTGGGACATGCGAGACCAGGATAGGAGCCTGCCGAGCGGTTAGGCTGGTGCCAGGGTCAGCAAGGCCAGGATTGGAGCCTGTCGTGAGGTTAGGCCGGTGCTGGGGCCTCTGAGGCTGGGAGCAGAGCCAGCTGAGGGGTCAGTCCTGTGCGGGGGCCAGCAAGGCCAGGATCGGGGCCTCCCGTGAGGCAAAGCCGGTGCTGGAGCCAGCGAGGTCAGGATAAGAGTCCCCTGGGTGGCCAGGCCACTACTGGGGCCGTCAAGAGTGGGGTCGGAACTTGCAATATGGCATGCACATAGAAATAGCACAGAAAATAAAATTCAGATACTTCCCCTAATTAGCAAGAACTAGGAGGAAAGGGGTAACAGGAGGAGGTTGAGTAGTAGAAAAGGCCCTACTGAGAAGCAATTAAGGTGACCAATCAGAGGGGAGGTGATGGGGGAGGATGGAATCTCTTTAAAACTCATGAGGTGCATAAACAAATATATCAAAGATAATTACCAATTAAGCATGGGATTGAAGGAAGGGGAGGGAATAGGATGGGGATTGAATAAGGGCTTATTGGATGATATGTGCTTGTATATCCTCTCAAGTCTTGTATTCCAAAGTGAGGTATGATCACACAAAAAATAAAAATATAAAAGTAAATAAATAAATAAAATGTCCCCTAAGGAGCTCATTTATTAATAAAAAAAAAAAAGAGAAGACTGTCTTGCAACAAAGAGATTCAGCTGGGTATTGCTTCATAGTTTGAGTAAAATGTATACCAAATGCAGGGAAAGCTTGGGAATCCTTCAAAAATGGCCCTAAGAAGGATCACACCTGCCACTAAGTGTGAATTGTTTGGCAAATTAGTATTACAGATAACAAGGAGTTTAACTTTTCTATACTCACTTGGTAATATAATAGGACACTTAGTGTCTCATTCCCTCACCTGTTCAAAAAAGGCAATTAAAGAACTTCACACACACATACACACACACACACACAACCACAAAAAAATTAAAAAGAACTTCACATAACATTAGACTGAAAAAAAATAACATTAGACTGAAAAAAACATACATGAGGCATATATCAAGAGCAGTTTGTAGCAATGCCTTCTCTTTAAATCTCAAGTCAACCCATATCTGGGGATTGGGAGAGAGTGTTGGTTTAAGGCAGATCTCTGCACAAATCTACAAAGGGATCTGATTAAAAGCCCATGAGCAGAAAGATGCCACATGTTTAAGAACTCACAGGACCTGAAACTCCATATGTCATCAAAACCAGCACATGCTTTTGAGAAACTCAGGAAGTTATTACAAATGTGATACATTAATGATCCCAGTTAGGGAAGGGAGGCAATAATGTAAAAACTAAGTATGTAAATATGTAAGTGTTTTGATTATTGAAATCCTGGGGGTGAGGAGAACTCAACCATCTCTAAGCTAATCTTAGTTACCTCCTTCCCAGGCTCATAAAGCACTCAATGCCAGCTCCTTTTAGAAGCTATCTAGGAATAACATGGAAACATAATTATCATATTCAGAACATAAATCACAGCAAACAAGTTTTTCTAGCAACTTGGCTATAGTTTTCTTCAGGGAAAGAATCCTCAAGGTATCTTTACTGGAGTCTAGCTTCATAATTTAATGGAGGGAAGGGATTAGTAAAATCAACAAAAAGTTACTGGAAAGTCATTGCTATACAGTGTTTCTTCTAGAACTATGGTAACTATTATTCTGTGAGAACAGATCTCTGACTAATCAACTCTGAGAAAAGAAATGTAGAAGGCCCAGTCTTAATCAAGGGTTTGGCACATCCATACACTGGCAGTGGCCATGGAGAATATACACACCCAAGTGGGTTGTTACTACATGGTTTGCGTTCAACCTATGTGGTAACTTAGCAAGACCCTCCTTCAAAATAAATGGAGTGTAGCTCAGAGGTAGCATGCCTTTGGGTCCAGTCCCCAGTATGACACACAAAACAGAAACCCATAATTATTTATAAGGAAGGATGGAATAAGAGAGAAAAAAAAGTTGAACTTGATAACTTGAAAGTTTAGAGACAGAACCTTGGAGTTTGGATCTCGCCCTTCAGCGATAATGTGACTCTAAATAGATAACTTCCTTTTCCTGTGCAGGGCCTTGAGTAAATAATTTAATCTTTCAGGTATAGGTTAGGAATACGTTATGAACACTTCTACCATGACTACACAGCACAACATAAAGGGATTGCTGATTATGTGGCTTAGGGGATCAGTGAAGATAGCAGAACCGGCCAACACAAGTGAGAATGGTTGCCCTTGACTTGCCTGCCTCCACTGGGTCCATGGCCTTCATCAGCCTACTTAACCCCAGGCTTCTCTTCACTTTGTGCTCAACAGTGTGTGTGTGTGTGTGTGTGTGTGTGTGTGTGTGTGTGTGTATGCATGGTGTATTACTTCTGATTTAACCCAGGGACATTTTACCTCTGAGCTACACTCCCAGTCCTATTTCTTTATTTTTATTTTGAAACAGGGTCTCACTAAGCTGCAGAGGGCCTCACTAAGTTGCTGAAAGCTGGCTTCGCACCTGTAATCCTCCTGTCTCAGCCTCTCAAGTACTGGGATTACAAGTGTGGGCCACCACGCCCAGCTGTGCTCAGCAAATTTGACTGCAGAGTTGTTTGCCTTCCTGGTAAAATGTTCTCATTATTAATATCTAAAAGATGACTAAAAATCAGAGAGTGGAATATTTTTGTATGCTGAGCCTCTACTTTCTATTTCCTTCTATTTCCCCCAAATTGACTCTCTGTCCTTTGGGTCGCCTGCCTCCAGCCCAACTTGAGGAAGCATGATAAACTAAATGGCCAGGCCCCACACTCAGAGTTTCTGATTCAAGCAGGTCTTCTGTGAGACCTGAGCATTTGTATTTCTAACAGGTTTCCTGTGATGTTGGTGTGGCTGGTCTGGTCAGGGGACCACAGTGTGAGACCTGTGGTGGGAACTGGCTCCCAGGCAGGTTCTGAGTTGCCTTCTAGGCGGTGGCTCCGCCAGCACCTCCCCTCTGCCCTGAGCTATTGCTTCCATCACTGCCTGTTCACACCTGGCACCCAGGCCTCTTTCTGCTCTCTCTGAGGGTCCCAGCTGGGAGCTACTGTGAAGGTCTAGCCCCTCTTACTACTTGTACTAAACTTGTGTATGTTTTCTTTTTTCTTTTTCCTTTCTTTCCTTCTCTTTCTTTCTTTCTTTCCTTTTTTTTTTTTTTTTTTTTTTTTTTTTGGTACTGGGGATGGAACCCAGGGTCTACCTCTGAGCTATACCCCCAGCCCCATTTTTTATTCTTTTTTTTTTTTTTTTTGTGGGTCTGGGGGTGGAACCCAGGGGCATTTGACCTTCGAGTTACACCCCCTGCCCTATTTTTTTATTCTTTATTTTTTGAAACCAGGTCTCACTGAGTTGTTACAGAGGGCCTCACTAGGTAGCTGAGGCTGGCCGCGAACCACGATCCTCCGGTCTCAGCCTTCCGAATGCTGGGATTACAAGTGTGTGTCACCATGCCTGGCTTATTCTTTATTTTACTGATTTTTCTTTCTTTTTTTTTTTTTTTTTTTTTGGTGGTACTGGGGTGGAACCCAGAGGCTTTCTACTTCCGGGCTATCCTCCCAGACCCCATTTTATATTTTATTTGGAAACAGGGTCTCACTAAGTTGCTGATAGCCTCACTAAGTAGCTGAGGCTGGCTTCGAACCTGCGCGATCCTCCTGTTTCAGCCTCCCAAGTGTGGGGATTACAAGTGTGTGCTACCACACCCAGCTTTTTATTCTTTATTTTGAAACCAGATCTCACTGGGTGACACAGGGCCTCACTAAATAGTAGCTGAGGCTGTCCATGAACTGAGATCCTCCTGTCTCAGCCTCCCAAAAGGTGTGTGTGTGTGTGTGTGTGTGTGTTTTCCAATAAGAGGATAGAGATACGACAAGAGGGGAATACAAACAGGAGTGAATAACACAAAACTGGAGAGAAGTCTGATTGTTCTGGTACACTGGGCTTCAACTTTTTTTTTTTTCCATTTTCTCTTCCCCCTAAGAAGATTCTCAAGACATTTTCCCCAGCTGAGTATGGTGGCCACATCTGTAATCCCAGTATTTGGGAGGCTGAGACAGAAAGATCGCAGGTTTGAGGAGAGCCTCAGCTATATAGTGAGACTCTCAGGAACCCAGCAAGACCCTGTTCAAATAAATAAATAAATATAAATAAAAAGGCCTGGGCTTGTAGCTCAGAGGTTGAATGCCCCTGTGTTCATTTCCCCAATACTGCAGAAGAATAAGAATAAGAATAAGAATAAGAATAAGAATAAGAATAAGAATAAGAAGAAGAAGAAGAAGAAGAAGAAGAAGAAGAAGAAGAAGAAAGTGGAGGAGGAGGAGGAGGAGGAAGAGGAAGAGACATATTTCCTCTAATTACACCCCACCCCAATCTTACTTGGCCCTATGAAATTGAAACACCCCAAATACTGTGTATTTATTTACTATGGCCTTTTGGAGGATCACAAACCGTTATAATATTTAAGCTCTTTTTTTTTTCAACTATTAACCAATTTCTGCCTCTTTGGGGGTGATATTACCTCCTTGAAAATGCATGTATAGTAGAGAAAGGCAAAGCCGTTCAGACAGTTTACAGTGTTCAGGGTTCCCTGTGTAAGCAGCCTTCATTCAGGTTTTGTTTTAGCGTTTCCAAGACTTCCTTGTTCCGAACAGGCCATTCTGCCATCTCTTAGCGCCTACATCCTGCTCTTCTCTGTCTCTCCTCTTCTTAAGAAAACCCCTCCCTATTCTTTCCCCCTTGGGCCTAATAGGTGGGAAAGGGAAAGAGGAACAGTCAAGCCACCTTAAAGCTCCCTGTTTTCTTTCTTGGTTCTTTACCAACTAGCCCCAGAGGCAAAACTCTCTGCAGAAGGGGAAATACTATTAAGATCAGTACCAGATGCTTCCTTTTGTCTGACCTCTAGTCTAATGACACCACAAGAGCATTTCCCAAAGTCTGACTTATTCAATCAGAAATAGCCCCGTGAGGATGTTAGTAGGACCGTCAATGGCAAGGTCTAGCCCTTCTGAAAAGGTCCCCTCCGAGGTTTCTTCTCTGCTGAGCTGTGGAAAGTTTCGAATTGTCCCTGAAGGCTTTGGGTGGGTGAATATGAGAACATCTTTCCTTTACCGCCCCAGCCCCTCAACACACAAACATACACATATACATAAAGAAGAAGCAATAGTCTCAGAGACAGAATAGTCTAAATAAAGGGCAAGGCAACTTTTATTTTTCTAAATACAATCTGCCCAAATTTCTGTGCCCACGGGGAGATAGACTTTTCTTTTTAATGCAGAACACTTGCAGTTATTTTCTTCTATTACCAGATAACATCCTAACTCCTACTGTGGGAAGCCAATTAGAACAGCTTGGCAAACAACAGAGGCCTCTAACCCAATCAGGGCACAGAAATTAAAGCTTTTTCTTTACTTGGGAACATTATTTCCTTTGCTGGGCTCTAAAGTAGAAGAGAGAAGGCTTAGGCCTTGTTATCTTTCCACCCTGAGTAAACACCTAGAGAGATAAGGGCAGCTGGTAAGGCTAGGAAAGTATTACTCTAGTAGTCACATTTTTAAAAATGGAACTCTGTGTTATTAGGATGTGTATTTTTGTGCCTTGCTAAGTGTGAAGTGGAATACCACTTAATTTGCTGGATAAGACTTTACATCTAGCTTGGACTCAAGAAGAGAAATGGCAGATGATGAGTTAAAAACCGCATGTCGCCAGGCATGGTGGGCACGCTTCTAATCCCAGCACTTGGGAGGCTGAGACAGGAGGATTGCACAGGTTCAAAGTCAGCCTCAGCTACTTTGTGAGGCTCTCAGCAACTTAGTGAGACCCTGTTTCCAAATAAAATATAAAATAAGTCTGGGAGGTAGAAAAGCCTCCGGGTTCCATGCCCACTACCACAAAAACAAAACAAAACACAAAAAAACCCCTGCATGTCTGATCAGCTGGAGACAGTGGCTCCATTAGAATGGTCTTCACCTGCCACACTAGTGACTCCTGCTTTCAAGTTTTGGAAAGACATTAGAAGACCCTAATGGAGACTTCTCACGCTATGCTAAAAAAGTGAGATTCAGCCGGGCGTGGTGGCGCAAGCTTGTAATCCTAGCATTTGGGAGGCTGAGACAGGAGGATCCGGGTTTGCCCACAGCCCCAGTTACTTCACGAGGCCCTTTGAAATTCAGTAAGACCCTGTTTCAAAACAAATAATAAAAAATAGGGCTGGAGGTGTAGCTTGGAGGTAGAATGCCTCTGGGTTCCATCCCCGGTACTGTGGGGGAAAAAAAAAAGTGAGATTCAGAGGGGTGACCTACCTAGGTTCAGCCAGATAAAGAAGAGCTGGAGTTCAAACCTAAAGCCCTCTGATTACTGCCTGGGTGGTTCTTTCCATCACATCCTGCTACTTCCTTTGATTCCTTCCTTTTTCTTTATTATACATCTAAGGTTCAGCTGGGCGTGCTGGTGCATGCCTGGTAATTTCAGTTCCTGGAAGACTGAGACAGGTGGATCACAGGTTCAAAGCCAGCCTTGGCAAGTTAGTGAGGCTCTCAGCAACTTTGTGAGACCTTGATTCCAAATAAAAAAATAAAACAGGACTGGGGTGTAGCTTAAAGGAAGAATGACACTGGGTTCTATCCCCAGCAACACACACACACACACACACACACACACACACACACACACACACACACACAATCACATTACAGTTCTGCTTTCTTCACGATATTAATGATATGTATCAAGTCTCACAATAGACATCTGAAAGGTCTGTCTGAGTTTAGGCTCTACTCTGAAGAACTGACAGGAACAAGTGATCTTTTAGACTTGTGAATGAGAGTCGAGAGGAGAGAGGCCACAGAGGAAACCCAGGATGTTAGAGGACTTACATCCTTACATTTTCAGGAGTCTCCTAGTGAGAACCCCAGAACATTTCCCATGGTTACCACACGACCAACATAAAATCATGAAAGGAAGAAAGGAAGCTGGGGTGTGGGCCTGCCATGGTCTCCCTTTCCTTTTCCCGTTCCTCTTTAGCACGTGAAGCTGTAGAAGTAAGATGGGATGACGTTGGCATCTTCGGCAAAAAGGAAAACAGAAAGAGAGCGTTTAGAAGGGAGTCAGTATCCTGGACAGGCCTGACCTAACGGACGTACTGAGGGCATCCTGCAACTTCGTGGAAGCTCCATCTGCATACATGCACAGGGCTGGGACCAGATTCATCTGGAACTTGATCTAATTCAGATTTAAAAAGATTTGTTGAGCATTGATTATGTGCCAGACAAGTGTTATAAGAAATAAACAAATACAGTGAGGTGAGGGCTGTGTTTTCGAGGGTCTTATCAAGGAGAGATGCTTTATAGTATACAAACCACTAAGAGTATTTGTGCTATTAAAAAGGCAAACACAAAGTTCCCTGGGAGCCAAGGGCTATGACTTCAAATGAGGGCTTGGCTAATACCCTGTATCAATGGGACTGTCAGAAGGTTTAGAGAAGAATGAAGCGAACAGCCCATGCAAGGAGGCAGGTGGGAGTTAGTTGGTGGATTTGGTGATAAAGAGGTTATCAATCAACTGTGAAAGCAGCTACTTCTAACTAGTCACTTGCGATCACTGAGAGCAATTTTCAGTTTTAGTCTATATATTTGCATCTCTGGTTTTGATGAAGTTCCTCTTCCTACTCCCAAATCTATGCTTGTAGATGACCAATGGTTCTCTTCACTTGAGTAGTTAAGTGCAGATGCAGGGGTTTGGAGACAAACACAACTGTGTCAGTGATGTGTAACCCCAAACTGGAAATGGAAAATTCATTACTAATGTTTTCCTTCTGAATTACCAAGAACTACAGTTATAAACTAGGTGTGGTGGTACATGCCTATAATCCCAGTTCTTGGGAGGCTGACACAGGAGGATTGCAGTTTCAAGAACAGCCTCAACAACTTAGTGAGGCCCTCAATAACTTAGTGAGACCCTGTTTCAAAATAAATAAAAATAAAGTGTTGGGTGTATACATCGAAGGTAGAATGCTCCTGGTTCAAGTGTTAGAACCACACACACACAAAAAGAAATATAGTTTGGTCTTTGTAACATGATATATGGGGTACAAGATTTTTTTTTAATAAAGATGTGGCCATTTTCTAAGTAGCTGGTGCCTTGTTAGATGTCTCAGTCAGCATTCTCACTGCCAGAATCCAAAAGACCTGACCACACACACAACTTAGAGGAAGGCAGATTTATTTGCTCACAGTTACTCAGAGATTCTGGGCTCAGTCCATGTGAGGCCAGGGCCTATGGATCTCAGCACATGGTGGTGGGAAGCAGATAGAGGAAAAGCACACAGGCTCTGCTCTCACATCATGGAGGCTAGAAGCAGAGAGAGCAGGCAAGCAAGGGGATTCAAAGACACAAGCATAGTCTCTAAGGCCACACCTCCAGGGACCCACTTCCTCCAGCTATACCCTACCAGTCTGGGTTACGACCTGTATACATCCATTGTAATGACTTATGACAATCTCTTATCTCAATTACATCAACTCCAAACACCAATTTATGAGCTTTTCAGGGGACATTCTATATCTAACTATAACATTAATTGAGTCAGTAGGATCTATATTTAAAACAACACACAGCAAACCAAAGCAAAACCCCCTAAATCACAAGATCCTGAATATTTTTTTGGCCATTCCATTTCAGGATAACTGAATCTATAAATAAAGCCTAAGCACAACCAGGATAGGTGGTTTGAAATTTTGTATGACAGAAATGTCTAATGGATCATCAGAATGTTCTCTTTTTCCATAATGGGGTTGTTGCTGGGAGGTGACTTCCAGAGACATTTTTCAGCATGTT
This sequence comes from Muscardinus avellanarius, assembly GCF_963383645.1. NCBI lineage: Eukaryota > Metazoa > Chordata > Mammalia > Rodentia > Gliridae > Muscardinus > Muscardinus avellanarius. Next base: position 59,314,121 of record NC_137801.1, read on the forward strand.
CTACATCCCTAACACCTCACATTCAGGTTGCCCTCAACAAAATGTGACAGAACTCATATGTGTCTCTTCTAGGCCCAGACTTACTTTTTGGGGGGGTGGTACTCAGTTTTAAATCCAGGGGCATTTACCTCTGAGCTATACCCCTAGCACTATTTATTTATTTATTTATTTATTTATTTATTTATTTATATTTTGAGACAGGGTCTCATTAGGTTGCTGAGAGTCTTGCTAATTTGCTGAGGCTTGTCTTAAATCTGAGATCCTCTGTCTCAGCCTCCCAAGTATTGGGATTTCAGGCACGTGCCACCACACCCACACCCAACTAGATCAATACTTTAAAAAAGTTAGTGGGCCTTTTTAATTTTTTCTTATCAACTGGCTAGATGGAGATGGTAGAACTGTAAGATGGAAATAGATTGGCTTTTTGAATGACTCTAAGGAAAAAAGATTCCTATAAACCAGAAACACTTGTATTAAACTTTAATGTAAGTGAGAAACAAAACTCCATTGTTGGGTAGATTATGTCACCATTTTCCACTATCCTTATCCAGCTACAAGGGTCTTCTGTGGTGAGTTTCCCTGCAGGAAGAGTATACTTACTTCCTGTTCATGGATACTGGAGTGGGCTCAATCCCTAGTACAAAAAAAAAAAAGTCCTCTTAAATACTGAGGATAACAAACTGGCAAAACTGCAAACCAATGATTTAATTTTCAAATACAAATTGAAGAACAAATCATAAGCCAGTGGACAACCCTTTAGCTCCACTGAGCTATTAGGCTCCTCTTGCCAACTGAGAATTCTTTGAAGACTGAAGAGAGGGTTGAGATTGAAAACAGAAATTATTCTATAAAAATTTTTCTGTCCTTGCAAGTTTAGAACAGCTTGCCTTTGCCAGCCCCTCACCTCCTTCATGGAGTATCAGGAGAGAGGGATAACAGAAGAGTGAATATAGGCTAGACACTAGGTACAACTCAACTTCTCATTTTTGCACGAGACTGAACCCTATGCAGGCCAACCTTTGAAGAAAGGTAGGGTCATTTTGGAGCTTCAGGACCCTTGGAGACAGCCTGCCAGGTAGGTTCTGAGGACAGGCTATGGGAGGAGTGGAAAGGAAAGCTTATGCTGGAGCCAAAGTGATATGACTGCCCCCAGACCCTAGCAATCTAATACATGGGCACCTTGGGCAGGCTCCTCTTATTGCTCTCTTGATCAGCAGGATATTTATGAGTAATAATAGATATTATTGAAATGGCTATTCTACCAGAAGTGATCTTCAGAGTCAGTATAATCCCTGTCAAAATACTAATGTCATTCTTCACAGACCTAGAAAAAATTAGTCATAAATTTTATATGGAGAGACAAAAGACCCAGAATTGCCAAATAAATTATCAGCAATAAAAAAAATATGCAGGAGGCATCACAGTTTCTGACTTCAAATTATACTGTAGAGCTATCGTAATAAAAGCAGCATGGTACTGGCACAATAGACACAGACCAATGGAACAGAATAGAAAATATAGAAACAAATCCACACACATATTGCTTTTCGACAAAGATGCCAAACACATATGTTGGAGAAAAGACAAAGTTTCAACAAATGGTGTTGAGAAAACTGGTTATTCATTTGTAGAAAAATCAGATTAAATCCTTATCTCTCATCCTATATATGAGTCAGCTAGAGATGGATCAAAGACCTGTAAATTAGATCAGAAACTTTGAATTTACTAGAGGAAGGCATAGGTCCAACATTCCAACATATAAGCACAGGTAGAAACTTCCTCAATAAGACTCACAAAGCTTAGGAATTAAAGCAAGAATTAGTAAATTACATTAATCTAAAAAGCTTCCGCTCATCAAAGGAAACCATCCAGTCTAGAGTGAGATCCTAGCCAGGTGTGGTGGCAAACACTTGTAATCCCAGTACTTGGGAGGCTGAGACAAGAGGATTGCGGGCTCAAGGATAGCCTCAGCAACTAGTGAAACTTTCATCAACCTAATGAGACCTTGTTTCAAAATAAAATAGGGCTAGAGGTGTAGCTTGGAGGTAGAATGCCCTTGGCCTCAATCCCCAGTACCGAGAGAGAGAGAGAGAGAGAGAGAGAGAGAGAGAGAGAGAGAGAGAGAGAGAGAGTCTTCTGATTAATATCTAGAATACACAAAGTACTTAAAAGACTCAACACTAAAAAAAAATAGCTCAATCAAGAAATGGGCAACTGAACTAAATACACATTTTACAAAAGAAGAGATACAAAAGGCCAACATATACATAAAAATGTTCAACTTCATTAGCGATCAAACAACAGGAAATGCTGGTGAGGATTTGGGCAGATAGAAACTCTTCTACGCTGTTGGTAGGATTGTAAATTAGAGCAGCCGTTGTGGAGATCAGTGTGGAGATTCCTCAAAAAAGTTGGGAACGAATCCACCATACCCAGTGATACCACTCTTGAGTATCTTTCCAAAGGGACTGAAATGTGAAAATCTCAGTAATGTATGCATATCCGTGTTCATAGGAGCACAATTCACAATAGCAAATTATGGAAGCAACCTACATGTCCACCAATAGATGAATGGAGTACAAAATTACGGGCTAAGTATACCATTGTCAACCTCAATACCCTGTATATGGAAGAGGAGGAATGAGAAGGGAGCCAGGGGAAAGCCCACCAAGTGCTGTGTGCATGTATGTCACAATTACTATGAACTACATAATGATGTGAGATTATAATGCACTAATAAAGGTATGAAAAGTGAAATAAATTTTATCATAAGAAAAATATGCTCTAGTGGGTTGAGAGATAGTTTGACTTTTGAAAAATCTTATTGTGATCATGGAATTTATTTATACAAACAACTGGTTTATGGAAAATAAGTATTCATGAGCAATTTGTAGTTCATTCATAAACTAGAGAACAAAAAAGTCCTTGACTGAGTTGCCGAAGACATTAGGCTACAACCATTAGCTGTCATTCTGCAAGCTCTCTACCACAGGAATGTGGGATGGGGAATCTTGTTATACTTGGTACTGTGTGCTACCCAGTTCTTTAAAAAATCTGGTTGGTTCTGTCACGTCATACTCTTGGTGTGGGCTCATTTGGGTGATATTGGTAATGTATTTAACATATTCCATCTGGCACGTAACTTCCATTTTTACCCTAGAGACGGCTTTTCACTATTATAGTAGCCCCTCTTAATCTGTAATTTCATTTTCTTTGGTTCCTGTGGCCAACCATAGACCAAAATTATTAAATAAAATATTCTAGAAATAAACAATCTATAGGGTTTTGGTTTTTTGTTTGTTTCTTTTGGTTTTGGTTTTGGGACTGGGGATTGAACCCAGGGGGCATTCTAACTCCAAGTTATACCCCTAGTCCTTTTTATTTTTTATTTCAAAACAGCGTCTCACTAAGTTGCTGAGGGTCTTGCTAAGTTGATGAGGCTGGCCTTGAATCCTCTATCCTCCTGTCCCATCCTCCCAAGTACTGGGATTCCAGGAATGCCCCACCACGCCCAGCTTAGACAATTCTTAAGTTTTAATATGCATGCCATTCTGAGTCATTTGTTGAAATCTCTAGCTGTCCTATTCTGTCCCACCTAGAACATGAACCATCCTGTTGTCTAGTGTATTTGTGCTATATAAGGCTACCACTCTCCAGCCTTATAACTACCTTAGTCATCAGATCCCCTGTTAAGGTACCACAGTGCCTCTGTATGGGGTCTGGCAGTATCGGCAGTCCTAGGCATCCACTGGGGGGTTGGAACCTATGCCTCTAGGATGGGAAGAGGGGACTTCGGTAATTAACTTAGCAGCCTCCTGGGGATGTTAATGAGTGTGTTCTTAATAGAAAAGGTGGGTGGAGACAAGGGCCTGGCTCAGATCCTCACTGCTTTGTAGGACTATATCACATCAGGCTGGTCACTAGCAACAGTCAAACTACAGTATCAGCTCCAAACCCAAAATATTTGGTGAGCAGTTTAAATTTCCATTATTTTAAAATTAGCCTTCATTTCCTCTTTGTGTAAGAGATTCAATTAAATGTGTGACGTTAGGAGGCTGGTGTATGGTGTGAGGTGTTGCCTTGACAGCCGTATGTAAGGTGTACACAATGGACAAGGTCAAGAATCGGTCTATGCAACTGAGGCTTAGTACTGTAGCCTTCAGTGAATAAAACAGGCTAAAGATAACTAGGCAGCACTTTTTTTTTTTGCCCCTTTCTTTCACCTGAAAGTTAGTTTAAAATGAATAAAATCCATCTCTGGCTAGTACCAAAAATGCACTGAAATGTTTTAAAATAGAGCAGCAAAAGATTTACTTTTTTTTTTTAACTCCAAGTCTTGGTGTTAACAAAGCACAAGTATTTTGACTCGGATTTAATATTTTGTTAAAAGTGCTTTTACATTTATTTTACTACTATCCCTTTTTATTTTCCCAGAGGAGAAAAGTGGAGTTTAGCCACAAGGTCAGTAGCAGAATGGGAGGACATAGAGATGACGGAATGCCCAGTAGAGACCAAGGAAGCTTACTGTTGCTCTTTGTTCTTTTGGGAAGGTTTTCATGTTCCTGAGGATGTCATGACAGCCGTGGTGCATGGGCTCATCTGGCCTGCCATTCAGCTGTGGTCCCTCTCAGCACGGAAAGGGCACTTTGTGGGGTTCAGTTAGTAAGGGTTGTGGTCAGAACATTCTTTCTCTGTGTTATGTGAGACACTTGGGGTATGTAGGATTTTGAAGCAATATATAAAACTGGTTTTTAAAAAGTGTCACGACTTATACATTTAAATTAATATTAATAATTTTCTTCCAGGAATCATACTTATTCCTGGTAAAGACTTTTTTTTGGTACTGGGGATCGAAACCAGAAGCATTCTGCCTCTGAGCTACACCACCAGCCCTACTTAATTTATTTTTTAAATTTTGAAACAGCATCTCACTAAGTTTTGGAGGGCCTTGCTAAGTTACTGAGGCTGGCTTTGAACCTGAGATCTTCCTGTCTCAGCATCCCAAGTACTGGGTTCACAGGTGTGTGCCACCACACCCAGCTGTGGAATTCTATCTTAGAGTTGACTCCTGGGCCCAGATTAGGGTCTATAAACCAGTTAGAACTAAATATTTAATATTTTATTTCAATATTCAGCCATGACACAGAAGTTTGATTACTTGTTTTTCTCATCCCTGGACTTTATTCCAAATATATTGTGAAAAAATTTAATTTCAAAGAAATTTTAAAAAATAAAACCAAATAACGTATTTATTCAGCCATTTAGTGTTCATTCATTCATTCATTTTATTTGTTGACTGGTTCTGTGTGCCAAAATCTGTGTTAGAAGTTGAGGTTACGACACAGAAGGACTTCCGGGAAGATGGCGACCGAGAAAAGCGGGGCTTAAGAGCCCCGCTAACAACAAATCTCCATTACCTCAAAATCAGCGCCTTTCATAGCCAGAAAACACCATCACCAGTGAAACAAAAAAATCACCAGGCTCCAGAGAGAAAGTGGACTGAGAACAGAGCCACAGAGGAGATAACCGGCCTCGCGCCCGAAGACGTGGCAGCAGCGCCATACTGCCGGCGGCACCGGCAAATTCACGGGACGGCTACAGCAAGCCGAGGTGAGCCACTGCAGAACAGCCAGGTGGGATTTCTCCAAGCAGAGAGTGTCTAAAGCTCCTAGTGGCTAGCTCAGCACACGCTGCATGGATTCAGAGTCGAAATCAAAACCAAGAAGAAAACGCCAGCCCCATAGCCGAGGGTGTAGCAGCGGCGCCATATTGCCACCGGCGGCAGCAGCAGCAAATTCAGCGAGGCCAACAGCTACATCTACGCACTCAAGAACAGTGAGTCAAATTGCGGGCCACAGAGGAGAAATCCCAGTACTGTACTCCCTGGGACTTGACCCAGTGGGGGAGGGGCGGTGGCAGAGATATCACACCATAGGAGAACGTGCAACCTGGCACCCCCCACAGTCTAAAGCAGCCTCTATCAACTCTCTGGGTCGGAGACTCTGTGATAAAACCCACTAAAGGAGTAGTGGGGTCTGAGATACTACTGACTCGAGATCCAGAACACCTTAAGTGAAGTCATAGTGACCCAAGGGAAGAACCCAGAGAAGGCACAAACTTCCGAAATCATGGGAAAGAGGAATAACACTGGAGCAATGAATGCACACAATATCACAACATCAGAACCCGATAAAACTGAAAATCAGAGATTTCTAGAAGATCAAATCAGGAAAATAACTGTAGAAATAATAGAGGTGCTTCGAAAAGAACTCAGAGAGAGCCAAAAAGAGATAAAGGATGCAATTAATGAAGTAAAGGCCTCAATTCAAAGCACAAACAACCGATTAGAACACATGGAGAACAGAATCTCACTCTTAGAAAATGAGCAATCCAAAAATGAACGCATAGTTTCTAATCTAGAAAAAAATATCCGACAGCAGGAATCTGACATTGAAGAAATATGGGCCCATTTTAAGAGAGCTAACCTAAGAATAATTGGAATAGAGGAGGGAAAAGAAAGTGAAACCAAAGGGATCAACAATCTCTTCAAGGAAGTAATAGCAGAAAATTTTCCAGACATCGAGCAAGAAGCCGATACACAGGTCCAGGAAACTTATAGAACTCCCTTTAGACAGGATCGGAGAAGAGGATCCCCACGCCACATAATTGTCAAAATGACCAATGTGGAAGCCAAGCAGAGAATCTTAAAGGCAACAAAAGCAAAGGGCCAAGTGACATTCAGAGGCAAACCAATTAGAATCACTCCAGACTTCCCAAACCAAGTCATGAGAGCCAGAAGGGCTTGGAGTAACATATTCCAAACTCTGAAAGAAAACAACTTCCAGCCAAAAATTTCCTACCCAGCAAAACTTTCTATCAAATTAGATGGAGAAATAAGAAGCTTCCATGACAAACAGAAACTGAAGGAATTTATGTCTTCAAAACCAGCGCTAGAGAAAATACTCAAAGAGATTAACTACAAAGAAGAAATAGGTAACACACACCAGAACTAGAGAAACAAGATTTTCCATCCAACAGACAACTAAGATTGGTTATCTGTGGAGATTCATTATTTATGTTAGTCTTTTACCTATCTCTAAATGGTATTGTTTGCCTTTATTGTTGTTAATTTTTAGGATTTCTAGTTGGAATATTAATATACCTTCAGATATAGCAATTGGAAATATTTTATCCCATTCTATTAGTAACTGTTAACTCTGTTTACATTGTCTTTGGATATATAATATTTTTTTTATTTTTTAGGGAGTTTGTATACGCCTCTGTTGCCTGTGCCATTGAAATCATAACCAAGAAATCACTGCCAATTTCAATGTTGTGAGGTTTAATGACCCAGATTTTCTCCTAAAAGTTTATAGTCTTAAGATTTATATTTAGGTCTTTTATCTAGTTTGAGTTAATACTTGTATGTGGGATTAGGTAAGGGTCCAATTTTATTCTTTTCCATGTAATTATTATTTTTTAACAATATTTAGTTAAAAGATTAATATTTCCACCACCAAATGTTCGTGGAAACCTTGTCAAAAATTACTTGACAATATAGGGAAGAATTTAGCTCTAGGCTTTTATTTAACTCCAATGGTTTATATATCTGCCTTAAGAATAGTACTACACTGTTTCAATTATTGTAGCTTTATATGGTTTGAAATCAGAAAATATATATCTTCTAGCTTTGTTCTTTTTCAAGATCGTTTTGGGTACCTAGAGTCCATATTCCATATTAGGATAGATTTTTTTCCTGAAAAATAAATATATAAATATATGATAGTTTCACCTAAAAAATAGAAAAAAATATTCTCTGGTAAGAAAGAAAGCAAAAAGAAATATTGAAATGTCATCTTTAAGTCATCAAAAGCTTGGTATCAGACAAATGAAACTGTTATGTGAGATTACCATTTTTAATTTTAGATAAATTGCTATAATACTAGATGTCAACTACTAAGCCAAGCAAGGGAGGGAGGGATAGGGAGAGAATGGGGTAGGGATTGGGTGGGGGCTGACTGGGAAAAGTGTGCAAGTATGTCTACAAAAGTATGTATCCTACTATGATGTATGAATACAGTGCACCAATAAAAAAAATAAATTAGTATTAAAAAAAAAAGAAGTTGAGGTTATGAAACACATGAGATGGGAACAGTTTCTGCACTGTTGGAACTGAAGCCATAATAAGAAAGACCCAAAGTGTCTTGTTTCTTTCTGTAGGGTCTGGGTTTGTGACCTTAGTCACCTAGTAATATTACTCAGAAATAATATCTCATGATACAAATAAGCTTTTGAGTTGTTTGTGATAGCAAATAGTTTTTTTTTTCTTACTTGGCCACTTGGCAGTCCTGTCCAATTTAGTTAATAACCTTTTCTCTCTCTCTCTCTCTCTCTTTCTCTCTCTCTCTCTCTCTCTCCCTCCTTCCCTCCCTCCCTCCCTCCCTCCCTCCCTCCGTCCCTCTCTCTCTCTCTCTCTCACACACACACATGCACACAGACACACAGACACACAGACACACACACACACACACACACACACACTTTATTTTTTCCTCAGTCATTATAGCCATTTCAACTATCCTTTTTGCAAGGCCTGATGATCTTTACTCTTTCTTCTACTGAGGACCTCAGAGACACTTGAGACATATTCAGGAGTTCCCTATCATGGTAGAAGAGAGCATCACTTGAAGTCATGTCTATTCTTGCTGACCAAAGTAGGACAGCATTAGTACCATGTTTTATCTTTCCAACTCCTCTCCTGGATGACACCATAAGTTCTGGAAATGATTCTGAGGCTGTGGCCCAGCTTTGTGAGAACTGTCCTGAGATCCATTAATGATGTCTGCTAAATGCATAGAAAGGAGTCACTTAATGTCAGTTTGCCTATTATTAGCAATTAATTTTGATCATTAGATGAAGGAGTTGTTTGTCAGACTTCTTCTTTGTATAGGTATCTTCCTTTGTACTTAAGAAGTACTTTTGGGGTGGCATGATATTTGAGACCCTATGAAAGTTTTGTTCTTCGACAATGCTTTTATGCTAAATAGCTTGCTTTATTTCCAACTTTCAGACTCACAAACATCCACCCTACATGCTCAGGCCATGGACATTTCAGGAGGGGCTTGAAGAAGTCAGAGCACTAAGAAAATCTAGGTGCTATTTAGTCCTTTAGAGTTTATTAAATGCATTGGATAATAAAAGTTTCATTAGAAACTCTTATCTTGTGGGAAATAAGATTTCCCTTGATGTGGCTAAGTAATAAATGGTAACATTGAAAGATAAATAAATTATTTCTATTATTACTCTAAAGAAACAGATGTGTGGCCAACATTCTGATGATGATGATGACGACGACGACGACGACGATGATGATGATTGGTGCTGGAGATGGAACCCAAAGACCCACATAGGCTAGGCACACATACCTGTCACTAACCCGCACCCCCTATCCTCCCAATATTCTTTAACAGCTTTGCATCTTGTGTTCTTTGCCTGTCTTGCCTTTGAATGCCAGGGTGGATTTATTATACAGAAGAGTCTGTATTGGTCATGATTAACAATATTCTCCCTTAGAATTGTTAACCATAAGTCTAGATTAGGTGGATTAATGTTCAATTTCATTTTTTAAAACTACACTGTGGTGACATTTATATGAATTGAATCTCTATTATTCAGTCTTTCTAAACATCAGGAGCTGTCCCAAAGACTTCCTGTGGTGATATAGCCCATGGGGTAATTGTATTAGGATAATAGGGTTGAAACACTTTATAATTTAATGAGTTTGTGGATTTCTTATTCCCAGAATTATAAAAGAACCTTTATGAATGTCAAATTCAGTAATTATCAAACTGAACAGAATTTGGCTCTATTTAACCAACTGGCACACTCTCTGTAGATAACAACACGATTTGATATTTATAAAGAGCCTATTTCTCCCTCTCCCATCCTCAGACATCAGACATTCAGTAAACATAAAATCTTACATAATTCTGAAAAAAAACCCTAATTTCTTTGGAACTTTCCTAGACTCTAAATTACTATTAAAGAAGAGATATAATTTTCTTTTGCTATAGGACTTTAGCTTTACCAGAAATAGAATGGTTAGTTATGACCCACCAGAGTTAGGCTTGCATTTGATGGAATTATTATTATTATTTTTTGTGTGGAACTAGGGATGGAACTCATGGGCATTCTACCTCTGAGCTACATCCTCACCTCTATTTTTTTAATTCTTCTTTTTTTTTTTTTTTTTTTTGGTGGTACTGGGGTTTCTGGGAAACTCTTCTGCCTCCGGGTTACACTCCCAGACACCTATATTTTATATTTTTATTTGGAAACAGGGTGTCTTAAGGCAGAGAGTCCAGCGTCGGTCCTCTTGTCTCCGCCTCCCAAGTGCGGGGATCACAAGCGTGTGCCACCACGCCTGGATTTAATTCTTTTCTTTGAAACAGGGTTTTACTAAATTGTGGAGGACCTCACCAAGTAGCTGAGGCTGATCATGAACCTATGATCATCCTGTCTTAGCCTCCAAGTATTGGAATTGCAAGCATGTTCAATTGCCACCACTCCTGGCAATAAAATTAATTTGATAATAATAATGATATTAATAATAATAAATGATAATAGAATGTAAAGTCCCTTTGATGTTGGAGTAATAAACAATGGAATTCTGGGGAGGGAGATGAGAGAAGGATCTAGTCCACAAGTGGCCTAAAGCCTAGAATATTCCTTCTGGCATTAGAAATATATATTTGGGTTGATTTGGATTAGAAACATGAAAGCATAATGTTTGCCTTTAATTAAAAAAAAATTTCCCCAGTAGTACACTTGCCAAATGTCCAAAGAAATATAGAGGCGGACAATAGCAATGATCCATCTTCATTTTCTAGGTATTTTACATGAGTTTCTTTTAGTTCTCACAAACAACTCTAGAAGGCACACAACTACTGCTTCTTTCTGAAAGATGAAGAAACTGGGGCCGGGAGAGGTTTGGCAACGTCCTATAGAAAACCTGGCTGTGACCCAAATAAACAGCATGATGACAGGGTCTCGGATCCTGGAGACAAGCAACATCACAACTCTGCTGCCTCTCAAATGAGGGGCAGGAAGATTCATAGCTGTTTTCCTGGATGGATTGATAAATGCTTTGCTTGAACATAATGGTGCCTTCCCATAGCAACCCTCTGGTGCAGCTTATAGAGAACAGGAGAGCCATTAAATACAAGACATTTTTGTGTAATGGTAGATGGGTCCAGGTCTTCTTATCTCCTTCCTGGGAGTTTACCCACAGCTAATGCCCCTCTCTATCCACATTGGGATGTACTCTTTCCATACTTGGTCTGTGTTTCTCCCTAGGGACCAACATTCCTGGCAAGGAAAAATGAACCCAGGATAATAACCATCATAGACATTACGAAATTGCTTCTTATCTGAACTCATACTTTAACCCTTCTTTAGTGCTTTCACAAACCATCTCAGACTGATGGAATTGTCTTTTTATGGCTTTTGGATGTATTTTGCTTTTCCACTTTTGTCCTGTACTTTGAGGACAGAGATCAGATGATGAAGAAAGAGAGTTCATCTTGTAGTGGCATGTGAGATTTTATTTAAACCTAACTTGGAAACTGCGAACTCCAAAAAAAGCAATATATTCAGCCGAGCTTTACATATTAAGATAACTTTTACAATTTTATAAAAATAGAATCCAATGATAAAATCCATTCATCTACCAAGCATTTATTAAATTCTTTCTAGGTGTGAAACACTGCAATAGATGCTAATAATACAAAACAAACAAAAGTGTCCTCGAGACACTTATATTCTTATGGGTAACATGTGACTGTTTGCCTGGGCCTGCCTGGGACAGTCTTGGTTTTCACCTGTTTTCTCAGTATAATTATAAGTAGTACCCCCTTTCACTCTTAAAAGTGTGTGAGTTTAGACAATAAATTATGTACACCCTAGTAATAATATTACTCACTAGATGATGTTTTTGAAATACTTCTAATTCTTGGATATAAATAAAAAGTATACACAGTGAATGTCCAAAAACATTACTGAGACTCTGTCTTCATTTTGGAATCACTATTTCAGTCACTTAGTGTCAGTTTAAGTGAGTGCTTTGGGAAAGGGTGACATTCTGTTTTACATTATTAAAAAATGCAACTACTGTCCAATCTTTATAGGCAGCTTGAAATAAATGGGGCTAGAAATTTTAAGATGAGAGAATGATGCAGAAAATGGAGATCATAAAATGTATCATACATTCACTTCCGATTCTGGTCAGAATCAAAGGTGAACAGGCCACGGTATACATTTGGGACAAGAGAAATGCCAGGTAGAACTGCAAGTAATGACCAATGTCAGGAGCCTCTGATACTAGAATTCAAGGTGGCATGGGCCTTTGGCTCTTGGACTTCTTGGTCTACACTTCATTTTTAAAGGCACTGGACCCACTAGTTTTTAAAGCGGTGACATGCTTTTGTGAAAGACCAGGGTCTCAGAACTTCTAATTACACATCGTTTTGTGTACTGTTGCCTGAATATGTATATGTACGTATTTTGATATTGAAGACAAGCTATTTTTAGTTTTCTTTTGGTTATGTTTGGAGAAACTCCTAACTGTTGCTATGCTACTATGGAAACGGTATCCACGTATACTGACATGTTTACAATTGTTTAAAACCCTATAAACTTTCCAGGGCAAAGGCAAACAGCTTACTTCTATTAAAGTTGCCCTGTGCTTTTCTTTTTTTCATTAGCTTATTTATTACTCTCAGATCCATGTTGGAATCCATTTCATCTGTGCCTGCATTAAAGGCTGTTTTTCTTTTTTTGACATGTATTGCCACTTAATTGATTTCACATTCACAACTACAGTAATGCTGAGAACAGATGAAAATTTTATCCCTGATATCAGAAATACTCCTTGGTCTTGTTAGGCACTGAGACTTGAATACCTCCTATGCTCTCAGATGAGAAATGGAAATAATACCTTTGGAGGGTATGCTGAAAATCTAGACTTTTCACGTGCGGGAGACTATGACAATAGCTTAAATGCAACTATTATAATTAGTATTTGTGTATATAAAGTGAATCTAAGGTCTATTCTAATTGTTAGGAAACATACAAACCTAAACAGGAGTCTTTTGACTTTTTCCAGGCATAGGGGAAAGTAGGTGCCTGAAAATCTTTACAATTTTTGGAAAAGGAATCTTAACAAAGTCACAGGAATCAAGTGAATAAGAACCATGTTTTTGCCTAGTGTAGGGGGCACATAGTGTAGGGGGCCTCTAATCCTAGCACTTAGGAGGCTGAGACAGGAGGGTTGCAGGTTCGAGGATAGCCTTAGCAAGTAGTGAGACTCTCATCAACCCAGCAAGATCGTGTTTCAAAGTAAAAAATAAAATAGGGCTGGAGGTGTAGCTTGGAAGTAGAATGTCCCTGCGTTCAATCCCCAGCACACCACACACACACACCAATAGAGTGGTTTTGCTGGGGTATTTTCTAGAAGTAAAAAATATTTAAAAGTAGAATCAGTTACAATGGTGGTCTGAATACATGGAAAGGCACTTAAACTCTAGTAGAGTATAATTTTTTTAATAGGATTTTAGATTCAGACTTTCTCCTTAAAAAGAAAAAACTATTTTCCAAGATTTTATACCTATTTTGGGTAAAAGAAATTTAAGTCATCATGAAGAAGTTTATGTTTCTTTCTCTTCTACTAAAATCTAATTTTGTTATCTTTCTGAGATGGTCATTTTAAGTCACACATTAAAAACAACACCAAACAAAACATCAAATAGAGGTTGCCTGGGAGTGAGGTCGCTGCAGGAGGAAGTGGCCAGCCGCCAAAGTGACCCCAGGCTCCCAGCATCTGCAGACCAGGGATCCTGGAGACAGCCCTATCTCTTGGCGCCTTTCTAAACAGCATTTATGCACTTTCTCTGCTTCAACTCACCAGCAGATATTCCATAGGACAAGGCTTTTGTGATTTTTTCCCTTTCCTGTGGGAAGGACTCCTTGGTGCCTCTTACAGCTTAGCAGCAGCTAAGAAATGTGACCTCGAGGTCACATTTAGATTAGAACCCAGTAAAACCTGATGGGCTTGCTACAGCTCCCTGTGAGGGAAGCTCGCAGCGAGACATCTCTGGCTTCCTGGTCCACCACGGTGGGGGTGGGGTCGGAGGAGGCCCTAAGGAGATCGGGCTTAGCAGTAGCTCTTGTCAAAATTTGAGGCATTAATTCGCCAAGCTGGGAGCCTGGGCAGAGTGGGTGTCGAGGGGCAACTGGGTCCCCTCAGGGTAACACCCTCAGGACCAGGATGACAAGGGAGGCGGGAGGCCCTGTGGCTTTACAAAAGCGCTCACCAGGCCGCTGCTGATTGGCCAGCTCCTTCGGACTTCCCTTCACAGACTGCTTTCCATTTCTGTTCTTTGCCTCCGAGGGGATTTCCCAAATTAGCCATCTTTACGCTTTCTTGAGGGCTGTTTTTGAGGCCTGGTGGGGGAATTTCCCTCTTTCGACCAAACTATTGCTGGGAGAGGTTTATTGCTGGGAGAGGTTTATTGCTGGTCTTCATCTGGGGGTTTTCTCACTGACAAGCTGCTACTTCCTGTTTTCCAAGAGTCTCTGCTGTCTGGGAACTGAAGACTTATCAAGAGAAGGAAATAAACAGCCTTTACAAAAAAGGGAAGGCGGGGTGTGTTTAATACAACGGTGCTGCCCACCTCCAGTTCTTGGCTACAGTGATACTGAATTTGAGAATCAGGCCCAGAGCCCTTGCTGAAAGCTTCAGGTTGATTTCAGAAAACCTTCCACAGAAACATGGGTTGTACAGTGTCCTCACAAATCACTTAAAGGAGCTGAGTGTGGTGGTACACACTTGTAATCCCTGTACTTTGGAGGCTGAGACAGGAGGATCGCAGATTTGTAGCAGTCTCAGCTACTTAGTGAGGCACTCTGCAAATTAGTGAGACCCTGTTTCAAAATAAAGAATAAAAAAATATATAGGGCTGGGGTATAGCTCAGAGGCAGAATGCCCCTGGGTTCCATTCCCGGTACCATAAAAAAAAAAAAAAAACACAAATCACGTAAGGATGTTTTATTAGAATATCTCTCTTCAAGCTGGGCGTGATGACACATGCCTATAATCCCAGTACTTGGGAGGCTGAGACAGGAGGATTGCAGGTTCAAGAACAGCCTCAGTAATTTAGTGAGAGTCTCAGCAACCCATAAGATTCTGTTTCAAAATAAAATAGGGTTAAGGGTGTTGCTGAGAAGTAGAATACCCCTGGGTTCAATCCCTAGTGCATCTCTCCTCATTTGGGATGGATAAAAACATCTGTGTTAAGACACGCTAATGAAATCATTGCCTCTTTGACTTCATGATAATGCCTTCCACGTATAGAATACTTACCAGGTATCGTATGGTGGTGGGGGCTTTGCTTACAACTCTCATTTGATTCTGGCAACCACCTGGAGAAGCAGGCCTTGTTAAGATCCATTTAACCTGTAAGCAAACCAAGGCTCAGTGAGGTTAGCTGACAGCCTTATTTTCCCGGTTGTTAGCAAGCCAACATTCCCTGCACCACAGAGGTTTACATTCTGGGGAAATCACATTCTAGAACTCACCTGCCTCTTTGGCTTTTAATTCCAGGCTGGTGTCTGTGTGTGCATGGGTGCATGTGTGTGTTCTTGTGGTAGCGGTTCTCAGGGGGTAGAGTAGCCGCAGTTGAGTTTTGCAAAGTTCTGTAAGTATATTCAGTTCCACCAGAGGAGTGACCAGTGTGTGTGTGGGTGCTGGAGGCAGGCCTGGGAGTGCGGGCTTTTCTGGAGAGTTCCTGGGGAAAAGTGCTCCTTCAACACTCCACCGCAGCTCTTCCTCTCCAGGGTCTCTCTGGGAGGGTCCTAGCCTCGTCCTCTTCTAGACAGCGAGTGCTGACAGTTAGCAACTGCTCAGGGTTGGCTAGTTAGTTGCCAAGTGATTTGCTTGAATTAATTGGCTTGATTTGTTTCTATTAAAATAGAAAAAATTCTCATCTGGGTGTGGTGGCGCACGCCTGTAATCCCTGCGCTTGGGAGGCTGAGACAGAAGGATCGCACAGGTTCAAAACCAGCCTCAGCTACTTAGTGAGGCTCTTAGCAACTCAGTGAGATCCTGTTTCCAAATAAAGTATAAAATAGGTCTGGGAGTATAGCCCAGAGGTAGAAAGCCTCTGGCTTCCACCCCCAGTACCACCAAAATAAATAAATAAATAAATAGAAAAAATGATGTCTCACTCCCTGCCTTTTTTTTTTTTTTTTTTTGGTGGTACTGGGGTTCCTGGAAGCCCTTCTACCACCGGGCTACACTCCCAGACCTATTTTTTATATTTTTTTATTTGGAAACAGGGTCTCCTAAGCCGCGGCTGGCTTTGAACCTGCGCGATCCTCCTGTCTCCGCCTCCCAAGTGCGGGGATTACAAGCGTGCGCCACCACGCCCAGCCTTTTTTTTTTTTTAAACCAGCCAGGAAATCAAGGCTCCAGAAGGTTAATAATTGATCAAAAGCCAGCTAGTTAGTAAGTCCAGGAAATGGTATGCAAACTGGTATTAATCTGTTTCCTAGTTGTGGTTTCATTGGGAATAGCAGGCCTGGGAAGAGTAAGCCTTATTTAATTTAAATTTCTTTCTGCAGTGCTGGGGATCAAACCTAGGGCCTTGGACATGCTCTGCAAGTGCTCTCCACTGTACTACATCCTAGTCCCCAACCTTAATTTTTAATCATCAGGAATTCATATCATAGTTTTGAGGCAGCAGACATACAGGCTGTGTTATCATATCAAATAATCAAGTGATAGAAAGAGAACAAGAGCCTAACCAGCAGGATGCCTGTGTTGGAGAAGGTACATGGCTGGGCCTGGAGGCCCCTGGCTTGCTGGAATGTGGTATTTGATATAGGGGGGTTCTTCTTCCTCTGTGCTAACGGAGATATGACTTCCTTATTTTCACTGTTGCCAGAGCACTTCTCAGCGGGGGCTCTGCAATCTTAGGGGGCTAAATAAGCAATGCTAGGATTAGGTTTTCATCTCATTCTGTTTGAGAGAAAAACAGGTCTTTCTAAATCCAGTGCTTTACAACTTCTCCTAACTAAGCAGCCAAGAATCATCTTCAGTGCTCACTTCCAGACACTGGTACCCGTTATTATCAGAACAATCCCCTTTCCTTAGCGGGATGTGATGGCATGTACCCGTAGTAGCTAGTTGGGAGGCTGAGATGGGAGGATCACTTGATCTCACAAGTTGGAGATCTGCTTGGGCATACCTGTAATCCCAGACCAGCCTCAGCCATTTAGAAAGGACCTCAGCAACTTGGTGAGACCCTTTTTCAAAATAAAACAATAAGATAGGGCTGCGAGTATAGGTCAGAGGTAGAATGACGCTGGGTTCAATCCCTAGTATCACCCCCCCACACACACACAAACACACACACACACACACACACACACACACACACACTCCCTTTGATTCAATGGTGAAATATCACTGCTCTTCACACCATCCTCCCACAGAAGAGTGGGAAAGTCAACAACAGGACCACAAGCAGGTGCCAAGAGGGAGGCTCTGCTTCCCAACCCCACTGGGACGTGGACCTCTCATGTTATGTGGGGTCCAGGCTGAAAGACGTGATGTACAAGAACTTCAAGGAAAGCACAGCTATGTCCTGGTGGCAAAGAGCACAGGTATGTCCATCCGGGGCCTCCAAAGTGCTGATCCTGACCACCCTCTCCAGCTCCACATCAATTTCAAGCTCTTGAATACTAAACGCAAACCAAATAAAATGTTCTCCAAGTACTCTTTTTCCTCTTCAGATTACACATGGCCTCATGGCTGTTCTTTCGTGGTCTATGGGAAACAGTGTGGTGGCATTCCTGGTAACAAGCAGAAGTATGTCTCTTCAAGCTCTACCGGATCACCAGCAGATTGCAGGAAACTGCCAGCCTCTTGCTACCTATGTATCAACAACTAGTACCTCAGAACTCTGGCTTGGTCTGACCAGGGAGATCTGCCCTGCTAACACAAGCTCTGGCTGCTTGAGATCTGGGCTGTAGAAAAAAAAAAAAATCTCACACTCCCTTCAACCCAAAACGCAGCAGCACTTTCTTTCATGTCTGTTTCTATGGGTTCAAATGTAAAATGGAACCAAGAGTTCAGTGGCAAGTTAACAGATTATTTAAACTTGATGCAATTTTTTTGTTTCTTTATTCCTTAATTTTACGAAAAGATAAAACCCCTCATTCTTTTAAATAGATTCCTGTTTCTACCCCTGGGGCCATAGCTAAAGATTCCTATTTCCTTTAATCTTTTTGATCATGGTAAAAGATCCATGCTCCCTGTTTCCATCCAATGATTGGCTTTGTTGTTGCAGGTGCACTGGGCCGCTGCTCCTGGACCGTCTCCAACTGGCAGGTCACCAGGCCCAAGCATGTGGCACTCCATGCCCTGCTTCTGCTGCTGCACAGAGGCCTGGTTGTCCCCATGGTAGTTGGTGCTGTGAGGGAGCACGAGGCCCTGCATCCTTCCGAAGCTCTGCCTTTTCACTCTTCTCCATGCCAGCCCACGCCTCCTGGACACAACTCCATGCTGTGCCGGCCTCTCCAGGGCCCCAGGGGCCCCAGGAAAGTGAGGTGTCCCCTTCATTGCCACTTCCCAGGTCTTCACAGTCACTGCCTGTCCCACAGCTAGTGCTCTTGATCACTCTGCTGTAACAGTTTCCCATGCAGTATTTTAATCTTACAGATAATTACAATTCTGAAAATTAGCAGTTGTTAGTAGTTTTAAAAATGCATGAGTGCCAGGCATGGTGGCCCACACTTGTAAGCCCAGCATTTGGGAGGCTGAGACTGGAGGATCTGAGTTTGTGAACAGCCTCAGCTACTTAGTGAGGCCCTTTGCAACTCAGTGAGACACTGTTTCATAATAAAAAATAGGGCTGGTGGGTGTAGCTCAGAGGTAAAATGCCCCTGGGTTCCATCCCCAGTATCACACACACACACACACACACACACACACACACACACACATACACACACACACACCACACACACACGCATTAGCAGTTGGAGCAGCTGGGTGTGGTGGCATATGCCTGTAATCCCCATACTTGGGAGATTGAGACAGGAGGATTGCAGGTTGGAGGTCAGCCTTTACAAATTAGGGAGACTCTCCTTCAAAAATAAAAACAAAAAGGGCTGGAGATGAGCTTTGAGGTAGAATGTCCCTGAATTCAATCCTCAGTACCTCCTAATACATTATCAATACATTCTTCTCTGTAGTGTATATTAAATATGAAGTCAACATTTATCTTACAAAATGAAACTGTGCAGCGAGGTAGGAAATGATCTGCATCATTGAAGCTAACACATTCCTTTTATTAAGAGATGATCTTTACCTCTGACTGCAGATGCAATATTCAATATTATCTTTTGAGGATGTTTTCAAAACCATTTAAATTAAATCAAGGCCTTTCAAAGATGAGTTTCAAAATATTTGCAGTGACTTAGATATCATGATGGGCTTAGACATAATTCAAATGTATGAAAGAACAGAAAAACAAAAAATTTCTACTGTCCCCATCACTCTAAAAGAAATAAAACTCTTAAAAGTAAATACACATATTTCTTTGGTTTGAAGTTGTTCAACAAAACACCAGAATGGTAGTCAAAACTAGTCACTAGAGTTAGGTCTGATGTCTAAGACATTATTCCTCCTTTATCTCCATCTTCCCCACACCCAGAGTGCCCATACACTAACTCCTTCCCTTTTCTCTTCTGTTACTTGAAGTACCAGATGCAGGAACTGCATGGCCCTGGGTCAGAGGCAAAGGCTGCTGGCCCAGTGCTTTACTACAGCATCTCCTCTGAGATTAAACGGTAGTAGCATTTTGATAAGGAAGGGAGACCAAAACATTTATCAATTTGAGGTCTTTTTTTTTTTTTTTTTTTTTTTTTTTAGTGGTACTGGGGTTCCTGGAAGCCCTTCTACCTCCGGGCTACACTCCCAGACCTATTTTATATTTTTATTTGGAAACAGGTTCTCTTAAGCCAGTGCATCTGGCTTCAAACCTGCACGATCCTCCTGTCTCTGCCTCCCAAGCGTGGGGATTACAAGCGTGTGCTGCCACGCCCGGCGAGGTCTCTTTTGCAAAAAGGATCTCTTATAATAAAGATGATTTTATAATATCTTAAATGACCTTATACAGAAGAGTATTCATAGTTTGTTACATAGGTAACTTTCTGGAAATTGTATTTATTAGACACTTCTTAGACATTAAACATGTTTGTTTAAAAATAAAGGCATTAATGTGACAATTATTAATTTTTCACATTAAGACACGTACAAAACATTTAAGAAAATGAGGCTAGTTATAGTTTCTTTTTTTATCTCTTCTAAAGTAACATTTTTCTAAAGAATTATCATTATTCATTGTCTTAATTTCTTATCATCTTGTTTATTTTTGTTTTGTTTTGCTTTGTTTTGTGTGTGTGTGTTTGTTTGTGTTTTGGTACTGGGGATTAGACCCAGGAGTATTTTACCTGCAAGTTAACTCTCAGCTCTTTCTAAAAAAAATTCAAATTCTGAAACAGGGTCAAGAGTTGCTGAAACTGGCCTCCAACCTATAATCCTCTCTCTCAGACTCCCAAGTACTATAGGATTACAGGCATGTGCCACTAAGCCTGCCCTTCCTATTACCTCTGATCCCTTTCCAAACAATTATCCATTCCATGAATGTTCTATATATTCAGATTTTCTCCAAGCTACCAAAGACCTACACTATTGTAAGCCCATCAGTTCTGAGGCCGTATCTTCAGTGTGTATAGTAGCATTTGATCCAGCTGATTAATTCCTTTTCTCTGAAACAGTTTATTCACTTGGCTTCCAGAGCACACCCTTTCTCCATCTTCTTCCTCCTCCCTGGGCTCTCCCTTGCGGGTGGTGGGCTTTCTAGTCTCCTCTGTGGTGAAGGCCCCCAAGGCTCCTCTTTTTTCCTCATTCATTCTCTTGATCTCACCCAGTTTCATGGCATTAAATATCAAGTTAAATAGCATCATGTTAAATATCATGTACAAGTTACCAAATGTGTATGTCCAGCTCAGACTTCTCTCCTGAACTGCAGGAGACAAGGAGAGAACCATGTCTCCCTAATGTATCAACACTTAAATACAAACCTAGACCCCAGTTCTTCCTTATTTTTATTTTTATTTTTTGGTGGTATTGGGGATGAAACCCAGGGGCTTTCTAACCCAGGGGCTTTCTACCTCTGGGCTATACTCCCAACCCTATTTTATATTTTATTTGGAAACAAGGTCTCACTAAGTTGTTGAGGCTGGCTTCGAACCTGTGTGATCCTACTGTCTCAGCCTCCCAAGCGCGGAGGTTACAGCATGCGCCACCACATCTGGCTGAGTTCTTCCTTTTAAAATTTGTTCTCGCCAGGCGTGGTGGCGCATGCTTGTAATCCCCGCTCTTGGGAGGCAGAGACAGGAGGATCGCGCAGGTTCAAAGCCAGCCGCTCTGGCGTAAGAGACCCTGTTTCCAAAAATAAAAAAGTATAAAATAGGTCTTGGAGTGCAGCCCGGAGGTAGAAGGGCTTCCAGGAACCCCAGTACCACCAAAATAATAATAATAATAATAATAATAATAATAATAATAATAATAATATTTGTTCTGTTCTATCTACACTCTACACTACCTCAGTTGATGGTGACACCTCCAAACTTCAGTGTCCTCCATCACATCACTCCTCTTTCTTTTCC
The DNA here is from genome assembly GCF_963383645.1 of Muscardinus avellanarius. NCBI lineage: Eukaryota > Metazoa > Chordata > Mammalia > Rodentia > Gliridae > Muscardinus > Muscardinus avellanarius. The sequence continues at coordinate 59,335,916 of NC_137801.1, forward strand.
TCTTTTGTCACATCAAAATGTTTTTGGCTCCTCCTTTGAAATAGAACAAGAATCCAACAACCTTTCACCACCTCCACTGCTGCCATTCTGTTTTAGACCTCTCTCTCTCTCCCTCCCTCCCTCCCTCCCTCTCATAATCACACAATAGCTTCCTACTTCCTAACACGGCTGTCTGCTTCTACTCTTGCTGCCTGTTTCAGTCAGCATTCTCACTACCGTAATCCAAAACACTTAGTGAAGACAACGTAGAGAGGAAGAAAGATTTGCTCACAGTTCTGGAGATTTGGGGGTTCAGTCTATGTCAGGTTCCATGAGGCCAGGTTCCATTGGCAGAACTTGGGGCATGGAGGGAGAGAGAGGGGGGGAGAGAGAGAGAGAGAGAGAGAGAGAGAGAGAGAGAGAGAGAGAGAGAGAGGGAGGGAGGGAGGGAGGGAGGGAGAGAGAGAGAGAGAGAGAGAGAGAGAGAGAGAGAGAGAGGGATTTTCACACCTTCACATCAGGAGAAGCTAGTGAAGGGGATTCAAGGATGCAAACAAGTCCCCAAGGCCACACCTCCAGTGACCCACCTCCTCCAGCCAATAAATCCTACCTGACTAGGTCACCCACCCAGTAAATCCATTACAGTAGATTTACCCACTGATGAGATTACAACCCTCGTTACAGCAACTTTGAACATCAAAACATGAGCTCTTTCAAGGGACATTGCATATCTAACCATAACATGACTCTTAGTTTAAGTCTAAAGAATTCAGTCAAAGTGATGCTTCAAAAATGTAAGTCAGTCATGGTGAATACTGGTCCTTACAGATGACCTGCTCTCCACCATCTTCTTGGCTTCAACTCCTGTGTACCTCACCTCCACTCATTTCACTCCAGCCACAGTAGTGTCCTTGCTGGTCTTCAGACACCTCAGACACATTTGATCCCTCAGCCTGGAATGATTCTCCCTCCTCAGCCCTGAGAGCACTGGGTCCCCTCCTTCACGTGTCTTCACTGTTTGCTTGGTTCTCACCTTAGTGGGACCTGCTGGTCACTTATTTACACCTAGACTTGCCTTCCTTCTCCACATCCAGCACTCCTGATTCCTCACTTCACGCTAGTATTTCTTTATCCTGTCACTTTTATCTAATGTCCCATTGAGGGTACTAGGAATATAGCCTGGTGGCAAGATCTTGCCTGGGTGTGGTTCTCAGTGCTACAAAAAAAAAGAAAGAAAGAAAGAAAGGAAGGAAGGAAGAAAGAAAGAAAGAAAGAAAGAAAGAAAGAAAGAAAGAAAGAAAGAAAAGAATGTCCTATTGAAATCACTTCTTAATTGTGCTTATAGTTTATTTTCTATCTTTTACCTAAAATGTAACTTCTCTAACAACAGGGATCTTTGTCTTGTTCACTGATGTATTCTAAACACCAGATCAGTGCCTGCCCCATGGTAGGAAATAAATATATTTGAATGGATGAAAGTGCAAAGCTTCAGAGACAGAAATGACAAAAATGAGAAAAGTCTGTAAAAATTATATCTGTGTTTGAATCAGTGATTTTAAACGGGATTTTTATCTCTTACTTCCTGGTGACAGAAATGAGCACGTATGTGACTTTGTGGACTGACAAATCAAAAGCACCAAGAACAGACTGTTCACTTCAGCGGTTGCCTTTGAAGAACCTGATAAGGGTCTCTTCTTTCCATCCCTTCTTTTTTGGTAACCTCCTTTTAAAACACTCAAATTACCTGGATATTTCTGCTCTGGAGGCATCAGAATGGCATTTAGTTAAGGACAGACCTGATTGGGTTTCATGGTCAAAACACCTCTTCAATGTTCATTTTGTGCTATCTCTGAAGGCTAATACTCAGAGGGCCCATCTGGACAGTACTTAGAGTATTCATTGCATAGGGACCTCAGATTCATAGGGACCTGACTTTTTTTTTTTTCATCCGAAAGCAGGTGAGATTCTCACAGCAAGTTGGTTTGTGGGTAAAGCCATTGAGCAGCCTCAAGTTCAGGTCTGACCACTATAGCTATTATTTGTTTATATATAGTTCGCTACGTTGAGACATTCTAGGAAGTACTCTCCTCAGTATGATGAGGTAGACTTCAGGTACTAATGACTTAAAATTTCTGAGTCTATTTATGAAAGTTTTCTGGGAAGCCTAACCACTACTTCAGCTAATGAAGTAGCTAAGGTCATTGATGTAGAGGTTAAAAAGGGTCATTCTTCTTATTGTTCTTTTCACTGGAAAGCCTACAACTATATAAGCCATTTTATTCTCACTGGGTGAGTAGTCTCCCCTGGTAGATTTGCTGTAAGAACCATATTAACTATATGAGAGATAGAATCTGTATTATGATTAAAATAATTGATTTATGGTTAGGTGTGGTGGCACACACCTGTAATCCCAGAGCTTGGGACGCTGAGATAGGAGGATTGCAAATTGGAGGACAGCCTTAGCAACTTAGTGAGACTTTGTTTCCAAATAAAAAATAAAAGAAGGCTAGGAGTGTAGCTCAGAGGTAGACTGCCCCTGGGTTCAATCCTCAGCACCACACAAAAAAAATTTGTTTATCTTCTAGAAGGCAATTGTTGTTATTTATAATGCAGGTTCTATTACTTAAAATAACGATTCAAGGATATAAAAATTTATCATTCAACTTTAACACTAGGATTTTAAATTATTGTCGCTTTTTACAAATTAAAAACATTCGAGAAATATAATTATAGGAATATGGTAACATTATAGGAAGCCTGGAAAACTTAGAAGAATTGTCTACAATTCTATCTAACCATTATGATCACTTGACATATTTCCTGCCAATCATTTCTTATATGTGTGCAGTTTATTCCTATAAATGAAAATAATACCATTGTCACTGGTGGTAAATTTTTTGAGACTAGGGACTTTTTCTGATCTTTCTGCGCATACCCATAGTTTTGCACAAAGCTCAATATATAGACAAGAGCTTAAAAAATTACCACCAAAGGAATGAATTAATAACTGAATTTTCTGAGGATCTAAAACTTAACTAAGTACAATCAACGCTGGATCGATCATTTTGTTGGTTTACAGAGAGAGGCCAAAGTCCTAATACTCAGCAAACATGAGCCATTCTGCAACTTCCTCTTCTGCCAGGACCTAGAAAGGGCAGCTTAGGAGGAGAAGAGAACAATCAAACAGTGACAGGGTTCTTTTGCCCTGCTTAAAAACAACCACATCCATTCCTTTTACTTCTTTGTTCTTTGCTGGCAGATCACCTGGGTTCAGAATGGCCTTTAATCTTTGAGACATAGACTGAATGTTAATAAATAGGATGCTGATCGTAAAATAAAATTGCAAATCGGGTTTGGAGTTTGATGTAAAAGCTTGAGAGACACAGGTTTGTTGCTCATTTAGATTACAAATGCCATTAAAATAGAAACCAAAAAGGTTAGGTAATTTCTAAATTAAACACTCTTTCTTAGAATAATTACCGTGTTACAGCATCTGTGTACTTTGGTAGAATTTAAATAACACTTTATTGCTCAGAATAATGTTCTATTCTTGTCATCAAATAGTACTTGACGTCCTTGCTCTTACACTCCCTAACTGCAGGAAGGGTGTTGCCCTGCGCTACTGGCACACCCTCGGCAGTGAAGCTGAGTTTTGCTGGAACTTTTCAGATACTAAAAAAAAAAAAAAAAAAAAAAAAAAATCTCTTTTACTTATTGGCATGAGACTTGAGCTTTATTATTTTGTTCCAAATCTACACTGACTGAGTCAGACTTGTGGCAGTCACCACTAAGGACAAACACCAGTAGCTTGGAGAAGATTATGTGACTGCTTTCCATAGGAAGCTTGCTTTGCAAAGGGTAGGTCCATCTGTCATAATTTGAGAGGCAAGTTATAAACTCTCTGTCTGAGCCTTTTACCAGTGATCACTGTAGCAAGTGAAACCGGAACATGTTTTTTTGAGCAAATAAATATACTTGGTCATTCTATGCCTTTATTTCTTGGTCATTCTATGCCTTTATTTCTATTTTGATGGCTTAGCTGGTAGAAGAAGGTTTCTAGGCTTAAATAATAGCTTTTCAGCATTTCATGTTTCTAAGCCCGAGTCTGAATTTAAAGAATGCTAATCTGACTTCTTTTATACCACAACACCTACAGAATCACACAGACTTTTGTCTAAAATGACATGAACTGGTTGTCACAGTCTGGGAGATCATTCCTCACTGGGACGCAGCATTCCCTTGATTCAAAGGCCATACTTGCATAAGTGAACACCGGCTGTGCTTTGTGTGTTTTTCCATTACTTTAATGTACTTAAATGTCAACTGCAGGGGTACAAGACACGAGTTGTATTACTAAATTCTTAATGTTCCTCCATGATGATGATGACTACTGCTTTTCCTTCTGAGTTAAAAAGAAACTCTTAACTGTGGTCACCATGTGGTGCATTAATACAATATTAACTGGTCACCATGCAATAATACATTGTGTACTTCAAAACTGTTAGGAGAATAGATTTTTTAAAATATCATTACCACACACACATACACACACACACACACACACACACACACACACACACACACAGTTAAATTGGTGAGATAATGGATTAGTTTGACTGAATCTTTCTCTAATGTATACATCAACCAAAACATTACATCATACCTTCTAAGTAGATAGAATCATTGTCAGTAAGAGTAAACTAATAACAAGAGAAAAAAATTTAGTGTTATAGATCCTAAAAATTAATGATCAATATGGAGAGATTGCTATTGCTCACTTAATCTGTATTCTTTTCTTCTAACCCTGATTTTCCCAGTACCTGGGAGGCAGAGAGAGACGGAGGATCTCAGGTTCAAGGCTAATCTCAGCAATTTAGCAAGACCCTCAGTAACTTAGTGAGACACTTTTTTCAAAATAAAAGACAAAATCATGCTGGGGATGTCACTCAGAGGTAGAATACCCCCGGGTTCAATTTCTACTACCATCAAAAATAAATAAATAAATAAATAAATAAATAAATAAACCCTGATTTTTTAAGTTGGGCATGTAGATATCTAGGAAAAAGAAAGAGACTATTTCCAAGTTTCCCTTCCAAAGGACTAAGAGGAAGAATTATAGATTGAGTGATACTTTTCCAAAATGCTTGGGGCCAAACATGCTTAGAAGTTTTTTTTTCAGATTTTTGAAATATTTGCATGTACATAATAGGATATTTTGGAAATGAGACCCAAGTCTAAACAGAAATCATTTATAGTTCATATACATATAGAATGAAAGCAATTTTTTTTTTTTGGTGCTACTGGGATTCCTGGAAACCCTTCTTCCTCCGGGCTATACTCCCAGACCTATTCTTTATATTTTATTTGGAAACAGGGTCTCTTTTTTTTTGGTGTGTGTGTGTGTGTGGTACTGGGGGTGGAACCCAAAGGCTTTCTACCTCCGGGCTATACTCCCAGCTCTATTTTATGTTTTATTTTGAAACAGGGTCTCACTAAATTGCTGAAAGCCTCACTAAGTAGCTGAGGCTGGCTTCAAACCTGCACAATCCTCCTGTTTCTGCCTCCCAAGTGTAGGGATCACAACCATGCCCCAATACGCCCAGCTAGAATGAAGGCAATTTTTATTTAATATTTCTAATAATTTGTGGCATGAAATAAAGCTTCATGGGATGGAATTTTTCATTTGTAATGTCATTTCAGTGCTCAAAAGTTTCTGATTTGGGAGCATTATGGATCTTTGAAATTTTGGATTAGGGTTGACTGGATATAGTATTTGTGAAATTTTCCTTAAATGAAGTTGATAGTTACCTCTTGCCCCTTCGTTATCCTTTCTTCTATCTGCTGCCTGTAATATGAGGATGTGCTTAAGAGCTGCCATCCTGGACCATGAAAAAAGGGCCACACTGAGATGGGGGTCAGAAATGCCACACCAGCTAGGCATGGTGGTGCACACCTGTAATTCCAGTATTTGGGAGCCTGAGACAGGAGGAACACAGGTTCATGGCCAGCCTCAGCAACATAGCAAGTCCCTCCGCAACTTAGTAAGAGCCTGTTTCAAAATAGAAAATAAAATAGGGCTGGGATGTAGCTCTGAGGTAGAATGTCTCTGAGTTATCCAAGTACCAAACAACAACAACAACAACAACAACAACAACAACAACAACAACAACGTACCAGATTGACTACTCTTGTGGCTTCATATGAAAGATGAACTATTTCGTTTAAATGACAATTCTCTAGTGTCTGTATTTCTCAAAATGAAAGTATTCCTGAGCACATGTCTGTAATCCCATTACTTAGGAGGCTGAGATAGGATTGCAGGTTCAAGGGCAGCCTCAGCAATGAAGCAAGACTCAGCAACCTAGTGAGACCCTGTTTCAAAATAATAAAATGGGGCTGGGGACGTAGCTTGGAGGTAGAATGCCTTTAGGTTCAATCCCCAGTATCACAAAAAAGGAAAAGAAAATAAAAGGGAAGGGAAGGGAAGAAAAGAAGGAAGAAAATTAATCCTGATTCACAATCACCTGTAATAAAATAGATGGAAAATATTATTTAATCTGACATGAAGAAACAAACATACTAGAGCAGACACCTGTTGGTTCCAGAATTAGTTCTCTCTCTATTACTCTTCATCTGGGTATAGTGAGAATTTCCAAACTTTAGACCCCACTTTTGGTTGAAGGATGATCCTGACCCTGGCTGAGCCAACCAAAATCTTTCCGCAAGAATTTGACAATAAGAGGGAAAAAGAGTGATTCAGCTGAAAAATATAATAGTAAATATCTGAGCTAATGCATCTGTGTTTTTTCCATTATGTGCTGTGAGAAGTGAAAGACACCAGGTTTCAAGGAGAATAAGCAATGAATCAAAGACAAAAAGAGGCCAGGCGTGATGGCCCATGCTTGTAATCCCAGCATTTGGGAGGCTAAGACGGGAGGATCGCAGTTCGCGGACAGCCTCAGCTACTTAGTGAGGCCCTTTGCAACTCAGTGAGACCCTGTTTCAAAATGAAAAATTAAAAAACAAATAGAGTTGGGGGTGTAGCTTGGAGATAGAATGTCCTTGGGTTCAGTCACGAGTACCACACACACACACACACACACACACACACACACACACACAAATCGAAAAGAGAAGCAGAGATTTAGAGATGGAAGAGCCAGCAGGTCCCTGAGTCCTATAGTTCTCCAGAGTCAGGTTGTCTGGAAGCTCTCGCACACTTAGTTCAGCATTCCTTCTCTTTCTCATGCTGATGTTTTATTTATTTATTTATTTATTTATTTATTTATTTATTTATTTATTTTAGTGGTACTGGGATTCCTGGAAGCCCTTCTACCTCCGGGCTATACTTCCAGACCTATTTTATACTATTTTTATTTTTGGAAACGGGGCCTCTTAAGCTAGCTCGGCTGGCTTTGAACCTGCACGATCCTCCTGTCTCTGCCTCCCAAGCGTGGGGATTACAAGCGTGCGCCACCATGCCCAGCGCTGATGTTGTTTTAGACCACCATCCCTACAGGGGGCTGCAGATTAGTCTAAGTTTGCATGCCAATCCTTCAGCAACTGTACTGAGCCAGTGATGGGCGTGTAGCCTGAATTGCCCAGTCTGATTGAAGCTTTATGGTCCTTGCCTCGGGGAGAAATTACTCTTTCATCTGCTAGACATAAGCGAGGAAGTATATAGTCCTGATCACCACTGTCAGCTCTCCTGCCTCCTCGAGGTGATCATCCCGAGACAGGGCAACACTGAAAACTGCAGCCAAGAAGAGTTCTAAAAACCTCTATTGGCATTCCTCAGCACTGCACCAAACATATTAGGTTAAAAAAAAATGTCCTATGATGGAAGTCGGGGGTCACCACTTCCTTCCTACCCTTCTTCCCTCACTTTCCTTGCTTGCTTTTTGTAGTGGGGGTTGAAGCCAGGGACATTCTACCTCTGAGCTTTCTTCCTTCCTTTCTTTCTTCTTTCTTTCTTTCTTTCTTTCTTTCTTTCTTTCTTTCTTTCTTTCTTTCTTTTGAAACAGGGTCTCACTAAGTTGCAGAGGGCATTGCTAAATTGCTGAGGCTGGCTTCAAACCCACAATCCTCCTGTCTCAGCCTCCCAAGTACTGAGATTACAGGCATGTGTCACCATACCCAGCTACCTTTTTCTTAAAATGTCTATTTTAAGATTGCAGGCCTTTGTCTCAACTAGGCAAATCTGCTGTTGTAGCCCCAGAGCAGCCCTAAATAATATGTATATGAATGGATGTGACTGTGTTCCAGCAAGACAGGTGGCCAACCATAGGCTGTCATTTGCCAAACCCTGTTGTAAGCCAGTTCGAATCAGAGTTTTTTGTTACTTGTTGCCAAAACGTCCACACATGATATATAGGTTATCATCCATTTTGTGGGCATAGCAGCATCTTGTTCTTAGAGTCTAGAGGAACTCTAGTGTCCTGAATGATGGCTGAAATATTTTATAAACATGTAGAATAACTATATGGGGATAAGCTAGATAAATATCACTCTGCGGTTATCCTTCCAATAAATCCTCTTTGCTACTTAAACTAGCCAAGTCTATTTCTGTTATTTGTGAGCAAATACACCCTCACCATCTTTTTAGATTTTCTTTTGGGGGCACTCCCTTAATGATATTGTATCCCTTTTTTTCTTTTTTTGGTGAGATGCTGATCAATTTTTTAAAAATATCACTTTTTTTTTTTTTGCTTCTCCATGTCTTTAGTTCAGTATTTTAGTGCCAGGATTGTAATGCTGATCCTTTTTAAAATTGGATAGATAAAAACTTTCCTTGATAATGAGCTCTCTTTTGAATTCCTGCAGGCCTTATGATCAATAACACACAATCTAGCACTTGACACATGAGGTGTGACTATAATGTCTCGGAAAGATTTTAGCACACATGCCACAGCTCAGACATCCAATGTGTTTCTTGAAATGTAGTCGCAACTGGGAGTTCTATTCCAATAATGCTGCCATTTCTCAAAGTGTCTTTGAAATTCCTCCAATATCCTCACTTTATTTTAACATCTGATATTGATGGAGATATAATCATGTTGTCACCAGGCTTGGCTTGGAATGGATTCCTTCCATTTGCTATACATATACATATCCATCTTAATATTTGCAATTACTGAGTCTTTTTATTTTCTCTTTTCTTCCTTTCTCACATAATTATTAGGCAACTAGCTAACTAGCTATACCACTCACTATCCCAGGTACTGTTGAGATTAAATCCTTAATTATCATTGTGTTCAAAATTTAATAGGGAAAAGAATAAATCAGTTATAATATAGCTGGGCATGGTGGTGCATGCCTGTAATCCCAGCTACTTGGGAGGCTGAGGCAGGAGCATAGCAAGTCAAGAGGCCAGCTTGAGCACTTTAATGAAATTCTGTCTTAAAATAAATAAAAGGGTTGGGGATGTAGCTCAGAGGTGGAGTGCTTACTTAGTGTAAGGGCCTGGGTTCAATCTCCACAGTGCTCCCCAAAAAGTCACAAGAAACCAAATTTCCTCAGATTTTATTAATTTGTGAGTGCAAATGTGGTCCTCATTAGAGATACAATCCGGATTTTGCAGGCTTTGGCCCATTTCTATACACAGGGACGTAGCTATGCCAGGCTTCTCACACTAACTCCTACAGTGATCACTTACACTTTTCCATTTAGCTCTCCCCTACTGATGGCTGCTGCTTTTAAGCCTCAAAAGTGCCATGAGTCTGGACTGACCGATCCTTCCTTCCTTCCTTTCCTCGAGATTGAACATAGGGGTGCTCTACTTCTGAGTTATACCCCAGTCCTTTATTTTTTATTTTGAAACAGGGTCTGGCTAAGTTATCACATATTATCTTCTGATCTGCAATCATCCTGCCTCAGCCTCTCAAGTACTGGGATTACAGGCATTATATGCCACTGTGCCCATTTTTTATTTTTTCACTTTCAAAATTTTTTACTTAGTGGTAGAGAAAACAATACTGCTTGTTATACCAACATAAAGCTTTTCACATTGTTTTGAGAAACATTTTTAACAAGGGGAAATCTCTATAGTGGCAGCCTGACTGGTAGCCAGTATCTCTGGAACAACTCAGAGCTGAGAATTCAAACAGTTTTTCAAAATGATCTGTTCCAAAGAGGAGGAGGCTTTAACCCAGTGAACACATGTAGAACTGAAAAACAGAAAGATCAGGCCAGCGAGTGACTGAGTTCACGCATCCTTCTCCGGGCCTCCCCAGCTCCTCTCTCCCCACGCACCCCCTGGAGTTTTTAAAAGACTCTGCTGTAGACAGTCTCCTGATCATCACACATCAGCAGGAACTTTGCCCATTTTCTTTAGTATTCATTAGGCCTACAACAGGCCCAGGTGCCTACTAGTTCCTCAATACTTAGACGAGACTGAATGAATCAGTGTCAAAATAGGGTTAATCCTTCAGTCCACGAGTCACTGCGACCTGTCTTCCATGTGAGAATGCCCCTCTTATTACTCGGTGCTAAACTTTATTTCCTGGGTCCAAATGCAGGGCTATCTGGTCCCCTTTTCTTCGCCAAAGTCCTTGATAGTCACAGCCTTCTCCAGATTCTCCCCCAGCTCCTTTCTCAAGAACGTAGGCCTGGTCCTCGAGTCATTGCTGGGAAACAGACTTGAGCCTCAGCTATTACCTAGGCTCAAACCTAATTTCCTGACTGACATAAGATTGAAAAGAGGAGCTACACTAAACACGCGCATAGGACACAGCAAGGGAGCACAGAAACTAAAGAGAGCAGGCTGTCAGGGGGTGGGGACAATAGTACAGGCAACAATGACGGTAAAGGTCGGTCTGCCACATATTTTTGCCTTTTACTTGCCCTTGACATTTTACCTTTGTAACCTGACTATAATTGCCACCTCCTTGCCTGATACTTTCCTATTTCCAAGCACACAGTAGGTGCTAGTTAAATACTGTTTGACTGGCTGACAAAAGGGATTCAGGCCTCCTTGGAGTTGTAAAGCTTTTCCCCTAACGTTTGCTCTTCTGAATGGATTGCTCTTTGGTCCGACTGGGATATGAGATACGGATAATGAGAACTCAGTAAACTCTCATGTGTTGAAATCAGTAACTACTTATGAACTGCCCACAATGGGCTAAGCACTGTGCCGGATGAAAGCCACAGAGACAAATCAGGTGTGCCTCCAAGAAGCACGTGGCATAGCAACAGAGGCAAAGCACGTCCACTAACTGTGCTGCAAAGAGAAGGAGTCCCAGGCTGTACCCGAAGATCAAGTGACTTGCTATAGCACCGCTGAGCAGGAAGAGAGAGCTCAAGTGCGTGGGTTTTGAGAAGGTTCCACTGAGGAACATGATGCAGAAAAATAGGGTTTTAGCCAATGGAAACCCCACAGACAAATCCACCAAGGAGCATATATCATAGATACTTCTGTTATTTTACCTTGTCCTACATCTGCCCTGTGTCTCCTAAAGCACAATACAGCCTCTTAACACATAATCTCATAAGAAACGAGAACCGCGACCAGCGGAATGGCAGAATGGCATGTGCTTTGGAGTCTGCACTAAGGAAGGGGGTTGCAATGGACCGTGCTGCTGGCCACGTTTTAAAAGGGAGATGAAAGCAACATGCTTCGTGCGAATCTTTCTGTCCAATTCTGCATGCAAAGCAGATGGCTGTTGAATGTTTGTTCCATCCCTAGTATTGTCTGCCTTATAAATGCTAGAGAGGAGTCCAAGTGGAGAATTCTATCACGTTAAAGGAATTTCTGCCTATAATTTGTTTATAACATATTCTCGACTAACGGGCCATCTCCCTGCTCCCTGGGGCTGTGCTCTAAGTGCACATACATTCCAGAATGATGAGCCTTTCCCCTGTTGCTAAAAGCCATGGAAATCAATACATAAAATAATTTATCACTGACAGATTAAAATTTTCCATTGATTTCTTCTGGAATGAGACGTGGTGCCCCCCAAGGAGCATTATTCTTCTAATAGACAACTAAGCAATCAGTTGCAATTTTGAGTTTTGAAACGCTTTGGCAAGAGTTTTTGTGAAAAATCACAAAAGGCCCTGGGTAGTTTCAAAGTCTTGCTGAGATGTACAGAAGCAAATTTTGCCTGCCCGCCCGTCTCAACAGCGCGCCCCTGTCTCCTGAAGCAGACGCTCTGTCCCTCGCCATCAATCTGAGGACTGCTGTCAATTTGCAAGATTTGGAGTCTGGTGAGCTCCTTGCCTTTCTCTCCTTTCTGAAAACCATTGTCACGGGCAATGCAGTCTTAGGCTGGGTATTTTCAGAGAACAGCAGGCAGTGGTGTTTGGAGGATCTATCTTTTCAGCAGGCTCAGACTAATGCTTCTCAAACTTAACTGTCTGCATGACTCTCCTTGGAGTCCCATTAAAGTTAAGATTCTGAGCCAGGCACATGGGCCAGTGGTACATGCCTTTAATCCTAGGACTTGAGAGGCTCAAATAGGAGGATGGTAGATTTGAGGACAGCCTCAGCAACTTAGTAAGACTCTTTTCAACTTTACAAGACTCTGTTTCAAAATTAAAAAGAGGAAAGGGGCTTGGAGGTAAAAATGCCTTTGGGTTCAATCCCTTGTATGAAAATAAATAAATAAATAAATAAATAAATAAATAAATAAATAAATTCTGATTTGGGGATGAGGCCCAAGATGCTGTATTTCTAAACAGGCTCCCAGGAGTGAGCTGTTGCAGGACTTCAAACTTGTTCTTTTCCCTAGTCGCCTCTCTCCCTCTAAGGTGGGAAGGACAGGTGGTTGGACAGTGAGTTAAGCTGGCAAAGTGCACCTGACGTTATAAAGTCCTGGCCAAATGCCCCACAGACGTCAGCAACAAAACCAAAGGGGAGACTTGGAGCTCTTCATTGGCCAAGCTTCTTTCCAATTATGTGTATTTCCAAGGCAATATGGGGGTGGAATAATAGAGAAAGAGAAAGAAAGTAGATGGCTCATTACTCTATTTTGCACCTTTCAACTCCCTACTCTATACTAGGCATTTTAGGCGCAGAGAATATACATTCTAATAGAAGAGGGAATATAGAAACAGTCTCTTTTGGAAAGATAGACATAGAAAGTATTCCCTGTCCTCTTTATTTTTGTCAGGAAACTTTTACTCCAAGAGACCCCACACACAAGGAACCCAGCCATGCAGCGTTTCCTAGCAGAACCACATTATCTGTCATTGTTCTTTGTGTTCAGAGATACTTCTGGCAATGATGTTGCTATTCCTGTGTATGAGTCTGGAAGGAAGCCCTAAGATGTGACCTAATTTCCAAATAGCTCATCCTTCTGGTGAGCTCTTATTAGTGAAACCTGCTGTAGTTTATGACTCTACCCTGAAGACTTTGGGAAAAGAGTGAGGAGGGCCAAGGAGATTTCCACCTGGATTAGCCTGTGTGACTAGACGACCTTATTGGAATAATAACTTCTGCCTATTATTTGAAGAGATGACATAGAAACCAACATACCCTCTTTTCATTTGGAGAGAAGGGCTCTTAACAGCCCAGAAGTAGAAAATCATTAGGTAATTTGTTGTTAGTTCTAGAAAGGGCACATCTTGGTATATTTGTAGATATGCTGCCCTGGGGAGGGAGGATGTTTGCATATAGACCTGTCTTATCATCCCTTTGATTCTGAGTGGATCTTGAAAGTTAAATTGTTACATTGTATTATGCTTAAAAGGGAAGGACTCTTCATCCAAAAGGCGTTTATCAGGCTCTTGAGGGGCTGTTGCGCCCTGATCAAGTGACAGATGGTGCTCAGTTTCACAATGTAGGAGTGTTAAAAGAATGTGGGGTCACAGTGGAGTCATGGGAAACCAGGGAGCAAAACATGGTGTAAGTTGTGAGTCTGGCATAAGAAGAGGAAGGACCAGAATAGTGATCCCAACTATCAAGAGAGGAAAGGAAACTAAAGTAAAAAAATGCCAGTACTTGAGTTTCTGAAAAGCAGCCCTATCTCCCGTTGAGCTGTGAGCTGTAGGATAGGTCACCAGTATCTCTGGACTTGCCCAGCTGATCCGTTTCCTTCATGCCCTGTATCCCTAGCTCACATGTGCTGACGATGTGCTAAATGCACACTCCCCTTGTTTTTGGTCATTCTCGTTTTACAGAAGAGAGAACTAAATCTGAGAGAGCTTAAGAACCCAGGCCAATCTTACCTAGCTAGCAGGAGGCAGTGCTAGAATTTGAGCCCAGGCAACCTGACACCAGAGATAATGCTCTGAAACTTTACAACGTACTGTCTTAATATTTCTAAGACTTTTGTGGGTCACAGAAGGAAGGGATGTTTTATTTGTTACTTTCTTTAAAAATCAATCGGCGAGGGATCCCGTAAGCGATTTTTGCATACCTTCTTTTACAATTCTTGACATATTGTCATTTGATCCTGGTAAAAGATGCTGCATCTGGTGTCATAATTTAATGTCCAAGAATTTAAGATGCACAGAATACATCTTCTTCCTCCCTTTCTCTGCTCACCTAGCTGTAGGTACTGATCTCTTTTGCAGGTTTTGGTTGCTCAGTGGAACCCACTCTGTCCAGGCCAGGCCCCTGCAAAGTAGCTGCCCACGTGTTGGCCAGTGACAACCAGGATTCACATTCCTGTTTTCCAAGATCCTGGGAATCTGGGGAAGTTCTGGGCTGCAAGACAGCTACTTCCTCTCACTCTTCCCACAGTTTCCCACGCCCACATGATGGGATTCCTCCAGAGACCCGAGTTCTTTACAAACACCATCCCGCCTGGATGGGGCCAGGATACCCTCTCTCCTCCTTGGGGCAGTGTGGCAAAGGCTTTGGTGGGTACCAGCCGAGGGGTTTTGCTTATCTGCATGTCACCTATAAATATCCTGACATATATTTTTCTCTACACTGACTCACTTTTTAAATTTCAACACCTTAATTTTTTTTAAAAGAAGACTTCAGGAAGTATTAGAGTTTCAAGTCTTATATTTAGGCCTATGATTCATTTTGAGTTGATGTTATATTTGAATTGAGGGGTGAATTGAGGTGTTTTATTTTTGCATACCAATATCTGATTCTAGCATTATTTATTGAAGATTATTTTCTTGCATGTGTGTGGTACTGGGGATCAAACCTAGGGGCACTGCACCTCTGAGCTACACTCCCAGCCCAATTTTTTATTTTTTGTCTTGAACAGGGTCTTTCTAGGCTGCTGAGGCTGTCCTTGAACTTGTGATCCTCCTGTCTCAACCACTTTAGTACTGAATTACAGAGATGCACCACTACACCTGGCTAAAAATGATCTTTTCTTCACTGTATTGTCTTTCTATCTTTGTCTCTCTCCTTCAGCATTAGATTGGGTTCTTTGCTCCTCTTTATTGTTAGCTGGGGAGGCATGATATGAACTCCTATCCACCTGTCTTCAACTATTATTCATTCTAGAACTGGCTACTGCTGCCTATCTATTAGTTTGGATTCTCAATTTGCTAATATCTTTAGACATAGTAATCTAGTCTCTTACTAACATCTTTCTTGTCACTTCTATTACTCATTTCCTTCCTTCCTTCCTTCCCTTCCTTCCTTCCTTCCTTCCTTTCTGTCTGCCTTTCTGCCTTCCTTTTTTCCTTCTTTCTGTATCAAATCCAGGGCCTCATACATGCTAGGTAAGTATCACTGAGCTACATCTCCAGACCTTTTAACAATTTTTAATTTTGAGATATGGTCTTGCTAAGTTGCCCAGGTCAGCCTTGAACTCATGACCTTCCTGCCTCAGCCTCCCAAGTAGCTGGGATTACAGATGTGCAGTCAGCTCCACCCATTTTTTAAGAGTTTACAAGTATTCCAGCATCATTTCTGCCCACTCATCTTGTTCTCTCTTTTTGTAGCAACCTGCTCTAATGTTCCAACTTACAAAATGTTTGAAACCTTATAAGAGGTCGGATAGAGTAGTAAACAGTTGAAATTTTTTAGAGAAGAAATGTGGGTATTCATAAAGCAAGGTTGTTAACTATCAACCTGTCCCAATTGGGCTTCACTATTTAAGGGCTCCTGTGGCCAATGTGTTATTCTCTCATGTAATTACTCTTTTTGTATAGGGCCAAGCCATGCATATTCTAGCCATATATATATATATATATATATATATATATATATATGTGTGTGTGTGTGTGTGTGTGTGTGTATGTACATATATTATGTTACTGTAATATATATTACTATATATGTGTTATATATAAACTTCCACTATATATGTGAAAGGGGCATTTCTAATGCAGATGTTTAACTGGACAAGATATATATATATATATATATATATATATATATATATATCATACATGGCTAGTACATACATAGTACATATGTATGATATACATGGGTAGTACATATATGGTTTGTATACACACACAGAGATACATATGCAGACAAAATCATGCACACACATGCACAGATACCTGGACATATTTTTGTACCTAACTATGACTTTCCTTCTAATTAATTTACAGAGGAGAAGTTTTATAGTTGAGCACTTGGGGAAAATGTCTAAATTCTAGGATCTTAGAGACACTAAAGGATCATCCAGTGATTGGTGGTGGTGGCTTGGAGCACTGCATTGAAAAGGACTGCCAGGCTGAATTTAGCTCAGCGGGAAAGAGAGCTGCCATTGATTAGTCATGCCTGCTGTGGCTGGGGGTGGTGGCGTGCTCATGGTCCATGACTAATTCTAATCTAAGACTAGGCCACTCTCTTTCCAGCGCAGTGATGCCTTCTACACTCTTTGTGGCAGCCCGATGCTACTCACTGTTGGATTACTTTGAGTAATTATAAACTTACTATTGTTCATTGTAGTGTTAGACTGCTCTTCTACAAATTAAGTCCCAAATCTATCTTACAGCAACTTCTAATCTAATCCTGACATTTGGAAATTTGCATGCCAGGTTTATACTATATTCCACTGCCTGGTTCTTCAAATATCAGAAAATAGCAAGTATGTAACAACTTCTAGATAAAAACCTTCCAACTATTTCTCAGACATTGTTGCTTCTAGGTCTTTCTCATGATGAATATTATTTAATATCTCCTTGCTTCCCCCTCAATTGTACTATCTAGAATGGAGAAGAAATTTTCAGATAGGCCAGAGCCAACTAGAATTAGTCAAGACCATTTTTTTTTTTGCTTCATACATACCTATTTTATTAATAAGTTTCAGTTTGCGCCAGAAATATGCTACTTGGTTATTTCTCATTAAGCTTTCAGTAAATAATAACATTTCTTTTATACAAACTACTTAATTTAGTTCCTCTCATTCCTGAGTGCATATTTCAATTTTTATCTTTTCAATTGTATTTTAATAATGATTGCCCTGTCTTCTATTTGCATTTTCTTTAATGTAATGAAATAGATCTTCTATTCCCATTTTGCAACTGTGAAAACTGACACTCAGAGATGTCCAGTGTACTCACACAGCTACTAAATTGCAGGGCCTGGAGATGCACCCAGTTCCTTCTTGCACTAAAGTCTGTTCTTTGGCTACCAAAAGCTCACTTTGATGGCTTTGAGTACTGAATCAATCACAGGAAAGAAAATAGGTGGAATGGGGGAGATAAGATGTCCTTTTGTCAAAATGTTATGTTTTGCACTGTGATAAAGTCAAGTGCTTCAGCTTAAAAACATGAAAAGGAAATAAAGCTTGGCTTGCTCAGTTCCTGATGAACTCTTGCTGGTTGCTAGTGGTCATCGTTTTGAAGAGCTTACTAGTTGTTTTCCTAACAATGCAATCTAGTACTCTACCAGGGGAAATGGGGAATTTCTCTGCCTATAACTTTTGGAATCCACGTTTCCTGGGACATTTGTTTATGTCCTTTCATCCGTGCCCTAATTTCCATAAAATCTCATAGGCTGCTCACAGTGGTCCAGCCTTATATCCACATCTTTGTTCAGTTCTCTAGGAGAAGTGGGTGGGGGAGGGAGTTGCCCTCATTTAAAGTACCTAAATGCTTTCACATTCTCTTCCCTTATACTTTGGTTTTCTCCCGATAATGTTATTTCTTCAACTTCCAGTTTCTAGGTAAGCAGCAGAGCTCCTCTTTTAGTAAAAAAAAAAAAAAAAAAAAAAAAAAAAATATATATATATATATATATATATATATATATATATATATATATAATATTTTGGCGGTACTGGGGTTCCTGGAAACCCTTCTACCTCCAGACTACACTCCCAGACCTATTTTATATTTTTATTTGGAAACAGGGTCTCTTAAGCCAGCTTGGCTGGCTCTGAACCAGCGCGATCCTCCTGTCTCCGCCTCCCAAGCACGGGGCTTACAAGCGTGCTGCCACCACGCCCAGCCGAGCTCCTCTTTTAATGGAGCCATTAATGTAATAGTACTCAGGGAACTTTCCAGTAATTTCTGGAAGTGAATTCTTGTATGGCCACAAAACAATAACAAAAGACAGAGGATCCACTTCCACCTAAGCCCACCTTGTATTATACGTCAGTGACATACGTTTTGGGATTAT